>NC_140496.1:25562933-26762933 GCF_964271855.1 Acomys minous
TAATCAAGCTAATTTGATAACCTCTTACTGCATATTACATACTTTAATGAAAATCTTCTGTATTCCCTGCATGTTTTTTTCTGAAAAGATACACAACAGGCAGTATTAAAACCAATACGCTGTAGAACTTTGACACTCTACTCTCGGTAAGTACCTCAGATTCACCTCCCACAAGCACTGCTCTAAATTCCACACCTCAGAGCTGTTATGTGACATACTTGAGGTCAGATTGTTAGAAAAATTGAAGTTCTCTTCTGACTTCCAATCCAGGTAGATTTCTTTCCAAGAATATTAAGCTAATTTAGTGTATCATGCCAGGTTCTGGGCAAAGTCAAAATTGGTTCAGACTTAGACAGCTATCCAAACACAATTTTCCAGCGGAGATGCCAAAACCAACCTCCTCTAAACCTCAGCTTTCTAACGGAATGTCTAGAGTCAGCATCTCTTGTCAGTTGTCCTCCAGCCCTCTGCTCCCTCCTTGGATTCAGCTTTATTTTGAAATGCTAACTTAGAATAATTCTAAATTAATGAAAAGTTAGTAAGTACAGCTCAGACTCAAGTTTAATAGGCACCATAGAAGAAACAGTAGATGCTATTGCCTTTTAGTGTATCCACAAATAAAGAAGTCCATAAACTCTCTGAGGAGGTAAGGTCATGAGCCTGGGCTTTATTCTCCCGGGTTGACCTCTGACTGCAGTGTCAGGATGAAGAGCAACTTGGGCTTAAGATGGAGCTCCTAGCAATTTCATTCCTCTACAATGACCCTTCCCTTTTGTTGTCTCATCGCTCTGATGTGCAAGCTTATTAGTTCCGACGTGAATATTCACAAACATTGCAGAAGAACCAATCTGGCACTTTCCCTATTTGCTTTACAATCTGCTCTTAATTTTACTTTGATCGGCTTCAACTCCTGACAACTATATTGGCCAAGCTCCTTTCTGGTTCAGTTTAGGTCATGTGGGGCTATGGATAGACACTTCAGCGTAGGGAATAGAACACTGCTGATGGGAGGGCTATATTCATTGCTACTGTGTTCCTTTCAATTCAGAAATCTCCTACGTTTATGACGTTAGAATCTGGATAAGGAGCTTCATATCCTGGACTATATAACTTGATCTTTGTCTCATCATTTCCAGGGAGGAAGTGCAGGCAACAGGAGCAACTTACATTTATTATTACGGCTGCGTTGGCCTGTGTGTGCCTTTGAGGTCTTCCACTATGTCCTTCTTGTATTCCAATCAAATTCTTCTGTTGAACAGCTTGTCTCCTCTTTGACAGGTGAATTGGCTTAAACCATTTGCCCTTTTGTAAAAGTAGTGATGTGGAATATTCTTTACTATTGTGCTTTCCTCAGATGAGAACAATAGGTAGCTAATCCACACAAATTACATAGTATTTTTCTTGTAACAATATATATGATCCCCTTTTACATGCATTTAGAAAGTTCTTCCATTATTTTATTTAAGTAAGTGAATTTTTATGATTAATGTATTATCAGCTTTTATGTATTAGACAATACGTGAAATAAGTCACCTTATAAATGGCAAGTGTTTACTCTTTGAATCAAAGTTGTAGAGGTTGCAATACAATACATTATTGGCTGGCCCCATTGCTTTTGAGCCTGTGGCAAGGCAGTATGAGGGCAGGTATACACTGCAGAAGAAGCTGTTTTCCACATTGTGGCCTAGAAGCAGGCTGCAGGGTCACAATGTGCTCAGAAAAAGCAGGCTTGCATAGAAACAAACCACTTATAAAAGTTCTATATTTCAAAGTTTGCACCATCTTCCATGAGCATCATCAATAGGAGACCACTTCATTAACATGTGGTTCTTTTGTAAGATGTTTTAGTTTCACACTGTAGCATAGGGGTTTCAAATTTTATTTACCATGGTTTCTCTTATCAAATAAAAATCCCAAGGATGATGGTTTGAACTCTGATCTGCTAAGAAACGTCCCAGAGTATTTGGCTCTATTTGTCCAGAGGTTTACTGTGAAGAAAAAGTCAGGCTAAGAAACACATGTACATAGTCTTCTCTTAGTTTCTATGAAAATAAATATTGATTACACAATCGTTCGTGGGCAAACGAATGACAATGGAACACCAACATACACTGTGACAGATGAGTAATGCTGATAAAGACAAATAATGGAAATAAAAATCTAAATTCTGCTTCCAAAATTAAAATAAACTAGGATGTTTTGGTCTATAAGAAAAGAAAACTCTTCATAAATGAGAAATATAATTCAGCAGCATAGCATAGGCCAAGAGAGTTGGTAGATGTCTAACGTATCTATGTGCCAAGAAATAAAGAAATAAATCACTTGAAGTATTACATGTGCATTTTCTCTATGCAGGAGTAGTAACAGGAAGGCCGGCTATGTGTGCATTGATGCCATCATCTTATACATAAGAAAAAATGAGAAACCCACAATTCAGTCTTGTTGGCTTGAATCATTGTGTCTATGACAAGGTTAAACTCACAGATGTAAACCCTGGAACATCCTGTAAAATTCCATGCCTTAAACTCTTTTTCAGTCTATAAAACTTTCATGAAACACAAACTTCAAATTCCTCTCTTTAAAAAACAAAAAGCATTTTTCCAATGTAAAGGAAAGTGGTTAAGCTTATAACGTATGAAGCAAAGTTCAGTTTTTTTCAGAGAGAGTGTTTAGGAAAATGCTGGAAGCCTTATGTATCGAGACAAAGGTGATGGCTCGCACAGACATTCAAGCGAAGCCAGATGTATTGATCTTGCCTGGAATCTATGTGGCTACACAAGCTCTGTTCTTGGTGACCATTTATAAAACAACTGGCACCCCTTTCTTTTTCTCCTTCCAAAAATATTCACAATGTCTAGGGCGGCAGACTCAGAACAGCTTCAGACATTCAAATATCAACCGCTTCCTCGGCTGGTGAATAGTTTAATCAGACTGGCAAGTTAAACCAAAGTCACACAAAGGGTAATGTTTGATGCGCTTAACAAGAAACCTTTATGCAACTGTTCCCATCAGTCAGGCTTAGGATAATGCGATGCTATTTTTACTGCAGCTTGGCTTTCCACAAAAACTCTAAAAGGTTTATGATCAGTTCTAATTGTCCATAGACAGTCTCTCACCCTGTGTCAGAAATGACTGCTGTGGTGATGAGAGTTAAGGGGGTCATTGATAAGGATATGCAAACTACGCTAAGTTCTCTCCCTCTTTTGCTGAAATAAGAAGGTCGCAACCAATGCCCAGCTCCCCTCTTCTTTATTCATTCGTATCTACGAAGAGCCTTTAGCCTCATCAGAAAGTGTGGTGTACGCTGCTTAACTTAACATGTGCTGAGCATGATTCTCGTATCAATTGTAGTGACTGGCATGGTGGGAGAATAGGAGAAAGTGATAGACACATGTTGAAGGGTTAGCTCAAAACAGAGAGAGAATAAATTTCAGTTTCAGCTCAAACTGCAGTTCGATTATAGTATAATTTTATATCTATCTATCATCTACCTACCTACCTACTTATCATCTATCTATTTTTCATTGAAAAATATATTCTTCTCTCATATAATATATCCTGACCAGTCCCCTCTCCATTTCCCCTCCGTCCCTTCCTTCCAGCTCCCACCCACTTCCTCTCTCCCTTAGATCCACTCTCCTTCCATTTCTCTTCAGAAAAGAGCAGGTAGTAAAATAGTCATTTGAGGCAGATGGAAGGGAGGATACTGGGTGTGGTAGGGTGTGGGGAGGAGAGTAACAGGCTGAGGATCAGATATGTGGAGGACAGAAAGGGGGAGTGGGTGGGAGAGAGAATGAAAATTGGTGTTTCGGGCATCTCTAGGACTAGGTGGAGGCCTGGGACAGGGGAAGATAGGGAGTCTATGGGATTGACCCCAGCTGAGACTCCCAGCAGTGGGAGACAGAGCCTGAAGTGGCCACCTCCTGTAGCCAAGAGGAACTTCCAATGAAGCAAGGGCAACACCAACTACCCAGAAAACCTTCGCCCCAAATTTGTTCTGCTTACAAGATGTGCAGAGATAAAGAGGGAGCAGAGATTGAGGAATGGCCAACCCATGGCTGGCCCAACTTGAGACCCACTCCATTGGAGAGAGCCAACCCTAGACATTATTAATGGTGTTGTGCTATGCTTACAGACAGAAACAGCGTAACGGTCTTCCGAGAAGCTTCATCCAGCAGCTGATGGAAACATATGCCGAGGCACACAGTCAAATAGTAGGTTGAATTCTGGAAAAGGACTGGAGGAGTTGGAGGAATCGAGACACTACAAGAAGGACCTATAGAGTGAACAAATCAGGGACCACGAGGTCTCACAGAGATTGACCCACCAACCAAAGAGCATATGAGGGCTGGTCCTAAGTTCCCTACAGATATGTATCAGATGTGAAGGTTGGTCATCATGTGAGTCCCCTAACAACTGGAGAAGGGGCTGTCTCTGATTCTGTTTCCTGCCTTTGGATCCCTTTCCCTTAGTTGGGTTCCCTTGCCTGGCCTTAGTGGGAGAGCACGCACTTATCTCTGAGAAGAAAGGAAGATGGAAGTGGGACGGTATGGAATATGAAGGTAGTGCAGGGAAGAGAGGAGAGAGGGGACTACAACCAGGAGGTAAACTGAATAAGTAAATTAACGCCAAAAAACCAAAAAAAACATAGAATTTTGAAGGTTTGTGGAGTTTATCCGTAAATTACAGAACCAATATTAAGAATCCCACTTCAAAAATATTTATTTTGTGTGTATGGACATTTTGTCTGTTTGTATGTCAGTGCACCAAGTGTGGGCTTTGTGCCTATGGAGTCCAGAAGAGGATATCGCATTTCCTGAGAGTGGAGTTATAGATGTTTGTGAGCCACCGTGTGGGTTCCAGGAATTGAACTAGGTCATTTGTAATGGTAGCCAGTTCTCTTAATCACCTCTCCACCTCTCCTTATATGAAGGCCTTTTTAAATATGTTTGAAGAGGTCCAAAGTAAGTGAGAGAAAAACTGATAGCCTAGAATAATAGCTACACTGGATGCAGAAGAGCATTTAAATTCTCAGGGCAATATTCATGCCCCAATGTCTGCTCTACTGATCTGGAGTCTAAACCAAACTTGTATTGCCAAATCCCACCTATGACCTATCAGTTTGGTCTTGACTTCCTATAGACTCATAAAGGAGGTGAGAATGAACTGAACAAATCTGACATATGTCTGCTTTTCCAAGCTCTTTCTCATGAACCGCATGAGGCAGAGAAGCTGGAAGAGAGTCTGCAGGAAATGCAATAGAAGGCAGAGAAAGATAATTTAAGATAGGCCTGGATTTCCAGCTGGGTTAACATGTTCTTCAGTTCTAAATTAGATTCAGGACTTTACTAACATAATAAATATTTTTTTTCTATGTTGCTCTTTTATTTTCTCCCAAAAGGTCAAGAATCAAAGCCACATCAAACAATCCTACTGAAAAGACAACCCAAGTAAACAAGCCCCGCTTCTTTGTAGAATGGAATTTTTTGTGGTTTGTCAGAAAATAGCTCTCACAAGAGGCTGTACAGATTGGCCTTGGACATTCATTGCATTTCCTGGTGCTCACCTTTATTTCCAAATGTTTAGTCTAGCATTTGAGACAAACTGTATCTTGCCAGAGGAGTCTAGATTTCTCTCTTCCCTAAAAATGGTGGAAAGGAGCTGCTGATATAAACTCTAACAATGCAGGCCAGAAAAGATGTCACAGAAGAGTAATTTATATAGTTTATTTGTAGTGGCTCAGAATTACATATTTTAAAGTGTCGATATCCACTATGTGAAAACATTCTACCTCCAAATACAGAAAAGTCTGAATAGTTAATATAAAATTCAGCAAAGATGCTCCTTTTTTCTTGTCCTGTGTTTCTACACACACACACAGGCACACTCACATATAGACATGCACAGATGCACATTCAAACACACACATATACACACACACTAATTCAGTCACACTTCCAACTAAATTAACAAACAAACAAACAAAATACCACAAGCATTCATCTTCATCTATGCTTTGTATAAAAGCATTTCTATTTCCGTCTCCCGTAGCTCTCACAGGAGGTTGAGCGGGAGGCAAACATAGTGAATGTGTACCCAATCAAAACAAGGAGCACCAGCGTGGTAAACTTGGATTTGTTTTCAACAACTCAAAAGATGGCTGAAAAAGCACTGATTCTGAATCAAGACTGTGTTTAAATCCAGAAATTCTTTGGCTGTACATTAAACATAAATGTCAGAAAGAATATATGTTATTATGTTCTTGTTTTCTGAGCTGTTTCACAAATTCATGTGCATGGTTATTTTGGATAGTTTCTGACATATTTGTTTTTTAAAATTTGAGTACATCTTATATTTTAAAGGTTAATGTTATAAACCAAAAACTATATACATGACTCCCAATTTCCATATTTTTTGATTAAATCAAAGTATAATTTTGGAAAATATGCAATAATAATAATAATAACTTATTAATTATTATTATACTTCAGTTCCTTGCAACAGTTGTAATAAAAATCACTAAACTAGACTCAGAATAAAAAAAAGTATATAAGCGAAGAAATGCAATCATTGTTGAAAGCATTTCAAATGTCCTAGTGTGGTAGACATTACATACGAGAATAAGATGTAAGGCTAATTTGTGACTGTGGTGGTTTGAATAATAATGGCTTCCATGTACTCATGTATTTGAATGTTTAGTCACCAGGAAATAGAACCCTTTGAAAAGATAAGAAGGATTTGGAGGTATGAGATGTTGCCTTGTTAGAGGAAATGTGTTACTGGGGTTTCAAAAGCCTACTCCTGGCTGGCTCTCTCTCTCTCTCTCTCTCTCTCTCTCTCTCTCTCTCTCTCTCTCTCTCTCTCTCTCTCTCTCTCTTACTCTCAGCTACTGTTTCAGCATCATTCTCCTTGTTATCTAGAGAATGGACCAAACTTCTAAAACTGGAAGAAATCCACCAATTAAATGTTTTCTTTAGAAGGGTTGCCTTGGTTATGGTGTCTCTTCCAAGCAATAGAGCAGTGACTAAAGTGGTGATCTTTTCATGATCCCAGATATACAGAAGAGCCTCTACCAATGTTTTTTTTAGGAAAAGTGGATATCATACTGCTGATGAAGTCTGGGTTATCAATACTTAAGCAGAGCTAAGCATGTTAAAATTCATGGCACTGTCATTACAAATGCTGGCATTCATTCGATCCTTCTAACTTCATAAAACAGAGGCCTCTACCCATCATGGCTGTTAGTATCTCTCTATTCTTCAATGATTTTCATGTCAGCTAAGCAAACTATTATGGTTATGTTGTAATTGTTTTAAGGTTATCTTTCTTTTCTCTTTGGAGGTAGATTAATATTTATGAAACTTAAACATAAGTGTTTTTGAATACATTTACATTTGTGGATACAATAAACCTACTAAGGGAATAATTTAGGGGCTGCATGAGTACAAAAATCATAAAAAAATTGTTGTAGTGAAAAGCATGAATTAGATGTGCAATTGTCGTAAAAGAAAAATGTTTAACAAGTAGACTAGAGAGATATTGTGATTTGCTGGAAAGGAATCAACTGTAAATAGTCAAATATACAAGTTCAAGAATGGCTAGGCGATGACATTAAAAGCAGAATCCATCTGTAGTCCTTTGCCTGATTCATTCTAGTCCTGCCCAGTAGTGGGACAATTCTGAAAGCTCATCCACTTTTTGTGCCTAAAAATTTTTGGTGTTGTCACTGAACACCATCTATTTCATGAAATATTTTAGGAAATTCCTCAAAGCAGAGTTGCTCTGAAGAAACTAAACATTCACCCGTAATTGATCTCTGTATTAAAAGTGGCACTCAGAGGAAGGACAGCAGGTTACCAAGAAGAGACTTGATACCCTATGAGCATATACAGGGGGAGGTAATCCCCCTCAGGAACAGTCATAGGGGAGGGGAATAAGGGGAAAATGGGAGGGAGGGAAGAATGGGAGGATACAAGGGATGGGATAACCATTGAGACGTAACAAGAATAAATTAATAAAGGAGAAAAAATAATAAAATAAAAAAAACAAATAAAAGTGATTTAATTGTCAAGGGAATGAAAAATTATCAGGTTGTGGAGTAGCCATGAAGCAAGAAAGATTCAAATATCATCTGGCATGTCATCTCTCAAATGCCACTGTCTAAAATTATTATTTTAAATGAGAGGTTTTCTGGTGGCTCCATGTTTTCTTATTATTTTCAACTAGACTTGGTTAATTGAGAAATTAAGGAGTTGCTAGATTTAATGGGTGCTGTAGATTCTAGACTCTATCTAGAGTCTTTCCCATCAGTTAGTGTATTGAAAGCACATTTTCCAGAATGACACCCTTGAGTGGTAGTGGGAACATTAAAAGTAAGGCCACCTATGACATCTTGACTATTGATGCTAAGGGAGTATGTGTGGAAAGAGACTGTTGTCCACATTCTTCCTCTTCTTTTCTTTTTGAATGCAGCTTCTCTGGTGATCTTTCCTACAAAAACACTGCCTTCCTACAAGCCCTGAAGCAATGAGGCTGAACAACCACAGACAGAACCTTCAAGAAAGTGATCCAAGAAACACATGCTTATTTTTGGACCAATTATCTTGGGTGTTCTGTTACAGCAATAAGAATCTAATATATCTGGCAATGCATATGACTAACAACAGTAACCTAAGACTAAAAGTATAAATGAGCAAATTTCATTGATGTTTTGTTTACAAAAGAAATTATACTTGCTCTATATACTTAAGAGGTGAGTTCAAAATTTCTAGCAAAACCACATAGAAAAGAAAACTTGCCGGTAATTTTGGTGAAATTAAATAAAGAAAATATTTTAATCTACTAATTGATAATATTCCAGACTTAGGAACACACGTTCTCATTTGAAACAAAATCCATTATTACAAGTTAGACTATCTCCTTGGATGCTTTTTACATTCCAGTTCAAAGATGTTAAGTAAGCCTTTCTCTTTTACTCAGAGTCATCTGCCTGTGTCTATAGAGGAAAGCTCTTGCCTGGAACCATTCATATTAGGGGCTATGGAATTATTTGTTATAGAGGTTCTCAATAGACAGAAAACTGTTTAGTAACATTATTTTCCCTAGTTTCCCAATGTGTATGGAACCTTTCAGCTCTAATAACAGAAAGAATTGTCAATAATTCTCAGCATGCCCAAGGGCAACACGACTGACTTATAATTCACATCTCTCATCTCACCTGTATCCTAGACTATACATAACCTGTGTAACATTCACCATTGAGTCATATACATAGCTCAGAGGAACTGCTTTTTTTGGGGGGGGTGGATCTTTCTAGACAGACACATACTACATGAATAAACACAAATCCCCATAGGCTTCTTCCCCACAGCTCAAGATCAGAAAGGAAATGCCATTCAGGAGTCTCAACAAAATACCTTCAAGAACCAAACGATGAAGGAACTTTTCAAAGGCTAAACCGTTCAAGATTTCAACTCTGTATTTCTGGTACTAAATATAGCACAGAACATGAAAAGTATTCTCATTGAGCAATGTTTTGGAGATGAATCAATGAATGAACGGCTAGAAAGATGAATAGAAAAACACAGCTCGACATTCACAGGGCTGGATGGACTCAGGAGTGTGCATCCACAATCATTCCCCGGGGTTACTATGACTACGAGCGGCTGAGCTGCCAACTTTCTGCCTGAAACTCTAAATAAGATTCCAGGTGAGGAAGCTGCCTTGGCAGGGACCCAGCCGACCCAGCAGTGGTTCACAGGAGGAAACCTTCACAGAACTAAGTGAAAATCAGATTCATCCTACCGGAACTAATCTGTGACTAGAAAGAAATCACTAGTCACCGTAGTTGGGCAGGAACAGACAGAACTGAAACGAGACAATTTAATGCCACAGCATTTCAGAAGCAGTTTCCAAAGCAAGGGTTTCCAGTCCTTGTTATTAGAAAGCTACACAGCACAGACCTCTTTATTTGACGAGGGGCAGGGTGTTGTAGCTCTTCAAAACAAACTGGGAGAGATAAACAATGAAAACCATGCCTCTTGCCACAAGCATACTTCATTCTACTCTAAAAAATAATAATAATAATGATTTTTATGAATGAATGGGTTGAGACTATGATGGGAGCATGATTTATCAGCCTCCATTATGGAACTTCTCCGGTTCAAAAGAGACACAGGAGTAAAATTTCATTCTAGGTAGTATATTTATTAGATAAATTATTAATTGAATTGACAGGTGGTACAGCAGCGGCCCAGAAAATAGTTCAAGCATACAAGGAAGAGTTTGAGACTTTCCTGAAAACTTCAGATAGAGAGCTGAAGTCCTATATTAAGCACTTGATGAGCACCCTGCAGTATATACTTGCAGTCACATTGTCTTATATTCTTGGGTAGCAGAAAAAAAAAAAAAAAGAATAAAGTTGTAGGCCTTTATTTAACGTGTAACTATTATATGGGATGTGTGACCTTTAGCATCTGATGGCTTGGGGAGCTCTGTAAGCTTCTTTTTATGGAGGTCAGGAATACAGGGTCACAGACAGTCACAATATTGTAGTTGGCATTTCTTTTCCAGCACTTGGCAAGGTAGGACTAGAAATAGAATGAGGAGCCCATCGCTGAAGCTAGAAGTGCCAGCCCTTATGGTGGTGTCAAAACAAAGGGAAAATAATTTATTGAAGAGAAAGTTCACTGCCATCAACTCAGGATGAGGCTCTGATCTTCAGGGCCATTGTGGTGGGGAATGTCATTGGAAAAGTGTGGGTTCCAGGTTTGCTTCTTTTCTTTTGATGTTGTTTATTTTCTATTTGTTCCTAACCAGTTTTTTTTTCACCCTTTTTTATTTTCTGAGAGAAATGTAAATGTTTGGAGATCCTTTATTATTCACTCACCTAAATTATATTCAAAACTTAAGTATCTCTTAAGCCATAGTTTCTGTCTGACTCATTCTTTTCCCAATAGCACCTTTTACAAGTTTTTGAAGTTTTTCCAATAACCTTTCTAACTGCTACTCCTAGTTAAATTATTAAGTCACGCTCATCATCATAATCAGCATCAGTAAAAGAGAAAACAGGAATTCTAATTATTGTTGACACAGCTCAGTCAATGTCAGAGCAATTCACCAAATTTAATTTTCAACACAAATTCATAACTTCATATCCAGTTGTGTTTTTTTACATCTTTATATAATTTCCAAGTGAGTTGTAGTATTATTAATAATTACATATTGTTGTATGAATATTTTTAGAGGTAGCAAATCACCATTTTTATTGTTGTTGTTGTTAAAAGGAATTATATGCCAAATTCAAATGGTCCTTCAACTTCAGCCTCCCAAATATCTTAGGATGCAGTTGTGCATAACCTCACAGAGCTCATTGCTGAAACTATCATGAAAGAAAATGGAAGAACAGGAATCCAGAATACACCACAAATTGACACCAAGTGTTTTCAAGCAGACACTGGAATTGTGGAGAAATATTGTAAATTAGACTTTAATCTTGCATCCCATTTAGCAATTATCTATTTTAATGATTTTAGAATGATCTTTATCAGATAGAATTATTTAAAGGATTTGGTATTTTATAGGGGTCCAATCTTTTCTGAAATTAATATTATTTTAACGATAAGTACCACTAAGAAAAGGAAAGAGACATGGAAGGTATCCGGACCAAAATTAAATAACAAATCTACCTGCCTGGCTCTAATTCCAGATGGAATTTGAATCAGAGAAAATGAATTTCTTTAGCAGCTGAAACTCAAATTTTAAATTAAAGGTTTTTTTTTTTAATCCAATCTCTTCACAATCATAGCTACAATGAATATTGCTCAAATATTTGACTTGTACTTCATAGTGGGCCTATCTGGGAATGATAATATGACACGACACTCTATTCACACTTAGACAATACTCAGTCTGCTAATTAGCTATTATCATGTTGAACCTCCTGGCTTATTTGTCCATCTTTGTTGTTTGTTTTTCAAGATAGGGTTTCTCTGTGTAGTCTTGGCTGTCCTGGATTCCCTTTGAAGACCAGGCTGGCCTCGAACTTACAGAGTTCTCCTTGCCTCTGTCTCACAGAGTGCTGGGATTACAGGTGTGTGCCACTGCACCCAGATATTTGTCCATTTTATAGATACTAATTAGCACCTTGTAGGTCAAGGTTGTGAATTCATGATACCTTTGAGTGAATGATTGTGAGGAACACCTATCTCTGAATGAAGATCGTTTCTTTATTCAACAATAGAAGATAAACATTGTTGCATTCTTCTTATTATAGTTTAGATCCTTCTAGGATTTTCAGATAGAATAATAAACTCGTATGGGTTTTAAGAGTCCTGAGTTGTGTGTGTGTGTGTGTGTGTGTGTGTGTGTGTGTGTGTGTGTGTGTGTGTGTGTATTATGCTTGGGAACATTGCAAGATGCCAGATATAATTTCTGGCAATTAAGTACAGAATTTATATGTTATTTTGTTTTCTACTGGAATTGCTTTCATGAAAATTTATTCCTAATGATTAATCTTTCATAAATTATTTCTCACAACTTGAGGACCTTTTATAATCCTTCATATGAATAGAAAGAAGTTACTAGGATTAGCATATTTCAGAGTCCACTGGCAAGATATCTGTGGACAAATGAAAAATTAATGCCGCCAGATGCAAATCAACTTGCTCTGAGTTAAGTGTATTTGACATTTTCATTTTATATATTTTGGTTCTACACAATGTTCTGACTGAAAATGAAACAAATGTAACATATTCTTTGACCCCCCCAATGATAAAAAATTTAAAAAATTGAATACCACAATATATTTGTTTTATAATAAATGTTATACATACATATATTATAATAATTTTTTTAGAAATAAAAATATTTTATTGAGTCAGCCTTGAGTTTGATTACCTTCTGTCCTCTGCTCCATCTGGGTGTGATATATCTATTTTTGCTGTTGTTGTTCTTGAGCTTCTATGTGTGCTGTTCAGGTACTAGGCCAAGAGCTCTACAACTTTTTTTTATGTAGGCACTTACATCTTAGAGCTGCCTTCATTGTGTCCCTTAGGTTTCAGTATGATGTGTATTTGTGTTCATTAAATTCTAGAAAGTCTTTAATTAATTTTTTAGTTTCTGTCTAGACTCAGTGACTTTTTCACTTTCCATGAGTTGTAAACATTCTGCTTTTTTTTTGTTTGTTTTTTTTTTGTTTGTTTTTTTGTTTTTCTTTGCTTTGTTTTGTTTTGATGCACATCATTAATCTTCAGTGGTTAGATAGTATGTAGGGTATTCTTTCAAATTATTGTATCTGCTAAGACTAGCGTTGTATCTGCGTATATGGCCAGTTTTAAAGGAAGTTCTATGAGGTGTTGAGTAGAAGGTGTAACTCAGGGCTAAAGTCAATAAAATAAACACACAAACACAAAAAAAATTACAAAAAAATCAATGAAACAATGAGTTTATTTCTTGAAGAAAATCAATAAGATTGGCAAGTGCTCATTCAAACTAACTAGAATGTAGTGGGAGAAAATACAAATGAGCACGATTTGAGATGTCAACGCACATGCAGACACTCTAGAGACACATAAAGACATGCTGGAAAAACCAAATTGGACAATCAAGATCGAAAGGATAATTTTTTTGCTATGTATCATTCACCAAACTTAAATCAGGATCAAATTAGTGATTTTAATAAACCTATATGTCCCCAGTTTAAAAGTCTATGAAGAAAAGAAGGAAGAGGAGGAGGAGGAAGAGAATAAGAGGAAGAGAAGAAGAGGAAGAAGAAGAAGAAGAAGAAGAAGAAGAAGAAGAAGAAGAAGAAGAACAACAACAACAACAACAACAACAACAACAACAACAACAACAACAACAACAAAAAGGGAAGAAAGAAAGTAAGGAAGTCCAGGATAAGGCATTTTAGTAGAGAATTGTTTCTTTCTTTTTGAATTTTTTATTAATTTATTCATATTACACCTCAATGGTTATCCCATCCCTTGTATCCTCCCATTCCTCCCTCCCTCCCATTTTCCCCTTACTCCCTTTTCCTATGACTGTGACTGAGGGGGACTTCCTCCCCCTGTATATGCTCATAGGGTATCAAGTCTCTTCTTAGTAGCCTGCTATCCTTCCTCTGAGTGCAACCAGGTCTCCCCATCAAGGGGACGTGGTCAAATATGAGGCACCAGAGTTCTTGTGAAAGTCATACCCCACTCTCCACTCAACTGTGAAGAATGTCTTGTCCATTGGCTAGATCTGGGTAGGGGTTTGAAGTTTACGGCCTGTATTGTCCTTGGCTGATGCCATAGTTTGAGCAGGACCCCTGGGCCCAAATCTGCCTATCATAATGTTCTTCTTGTAGGTTTCTAGGACTCTCTGGATCCTTCTACTTTGCCATTCTCCCATTTGTGGACAAATGGATTGAACTAGAAATGATCATAATGAGTGAATTAACCCAGAAGCAGAGAGAGTCAAATGGTATATACTCACTTATATCAGCATACTAGCCCAAGGGGCATGTCCCATGAAAGTCTTCACTTATCAGGAAACTGGGACAGAGGGGAGGACATCCTATTGGGACTCTAGATTAGTAGAGATTTCTAACAGACTTTCAAAGTAGAGCTACTGCCAGTACTCCTCAATTTTTTAGACAAAATAGTAATAGAAATAATGATGTGCGATTCATTTTACAATGCCACAGTTACACTTATACCGAACAGCATAGTGACCCATTAAAAATAAGAGAATTATACATCAATTTCCCTCATAAACCTATATAAAAAGATTCACAATAAATTATTTACAAATAGAATCTAAGAACACATCAAAAATTTTTTCCGTCATAGCCAATTAGGCATCTTCTCAGAGATGCAGGCATGGTTCAACATATGTAAATCAATTAATGTAATCCACCAGGTAAACAAACTGACAAACAAAAATCACATGATCATCCCATTAAATGCAGAAGGGTGTTTGACAAAATTCATCACCCCTTTATTATAATGTCCTAGAGAGATTTGGATACAAGAGACATACTTAAATATAATAAAGGCAGTAACCACAGGCCATTAGCCAACAAGTTAAATGGAGAGAAACTCAAAGATATTCAACTAAAATTAGGAACAAGACTATGTTTTCCACTCTCTCCATACTTATTCAGTGCAGTTGTTTAAGTTTTACCTAGAGTTATAAGACAACTGAAGGAGATCAACTGTATAAAAACTGGGAAGGAAGAAGCCAAAGTAACTTTATTTGAAAATGATAAGTTAGTATACATAGGTGACCTGGCAAATTCTACTGGGGAAATCTTACACTTTCAGAAAATAGATGAATACAAAATAAACTGACAAAAGTTAGTAGCCCATTTAAATGCAAATGGCAAATGACCTGAAGAAGAAACCAAGGAAACAACACTTTTCACAATAGCCTCACATAACATGAAATATTTTGGGTAACTCTAACCAAGCAAGTGAAAGATTTGTATGATGTACCCTGAGTACTTCATCCTACCGTGAAGACACTTGTCCAATCATATTCATTGTTGCTGTATTCACAATAACCAGAAATAGGAAATATCCTTGATATTCCTCAACATATGAATTGATAAGGAAAAATATTGTATATTAACACATTGGAATATTATTCAACCATTAAAAAGTAAATTCGTAAAATTTAAAAAATATGAATGAGAATGGGAAAAATCACCCTAAATTAGGTAACCTAGACCTATAATATGGTATATATTCACTTATAAATGAATATTAGCTATTAAGTAAATAATAAGCAATCTACAATACATAGAACAGATGTTAGCTATACAGTAAGAGATGGAGGGGAGTGCAGACCCATCTTTCTTAAAGGAAATAGAATAGATAGTTTTGTATGGATGAAAGGGCACTGGACCAAGAAATATCAAGTGGAAAGTGGAAAAGGACAGGGAGACAAGGGAGGAAACATGGTAAAATACAGCTATAATTAAGGGCTACTTGAGGGGTGTTATACAAACAGTACAGTAGAAGATTCCTAAAATATTTACACATATAAAGGTGATCTAAATAATGGAGAACACAGAGCCCCAAGTGGCTATCTCTTGTCACCAAATGAAGATCTCAGTATCAGATTTGTGTTACATCTAATTGAGTTGTTGCAAATATGGTCCCATGGAAATCCCTAAACAACCCAGGCTGTCCCCTGACTATGGACTGCTCATCACAAACTGATAGCAAGGCCCCACTGCTGAATATAACACCTACATAACTAAGTGACCATGTAAAATCAAGCTTGTACCTTCACCCCTCTGTGCTATGAGGAAGTTACTCTGCATGCTAACAAAGGAGAAACAAAAATACTATCCAAGCCACAAACACTTTGTCCTGCAATAGTGTCTTTCCTGCAAGGTAAGTTTGTGGGAGTCATAAAAAAGTACTGCATTTGACTTAAGGCCTATTCTAGGGGAGGGAACTAATAACAGAAATTGCTTTGGTGATCAACAACCTGAGACTAGATAGCCCAGGAACCTCTACTATTCTAAAATAAGAAAGAAGGAAGGAAGGAAGGAAGGAAGGAAGGAAAGAAAGAAGGAAAGAAGGAAGGAAAGAGTTAAAAATATGTAGCAATAAACTGACTCCTAATGACATTCTACTATGCCCATAGATCAATGAGTTGCTCAGTCAATAACAGACAAGCTTCCTCCGACAGCCAATGGAAACAAATACAGAGACTTGTAGCCAGATATTGCACAGAGAGTGAAAGGCATTGGAAAAACCATCCCTAGAGTGTCTATCTCCATCAAATTTCTCTCCTTAAAGCTTAGGAGACCTTGGAGAAGAATGAAAAAGGAGTAACTTCTACAGGGCGTGAAGGACACATACATACGAAAAAACAAAAACAAAACAACAAACAAACAAAACAAGCAAAGAAAAAACAAAAACAAACAAACAAACAAGGCCTCTAAATCACTATGATTAAGACACATATGAACTTGGAAAGACTGAGGCAGTATTCATAGGGCCTGCACCAGATGAAGTCCTATAGTTGAAAGAGAAGAGTAGACACATGCCACCATCCCTAACCAAAGCCATCTTCAATTGTTAACCACTTGCAAATGAAAACTTAGTCTTCTCCTTTTTGAGTTTCCCTGTGCAAAAAAGTACTCTTAAGGGTAGGATTCATGCCTAACAGAAAATGACTAACATTAAAGAAACTCATGGGCATTTTTGGAGGTTACTCTTCTCATAATGTAATGGCAGGGCTTTCTTTTTCTTTATTTTCTTTAAAAATATATGTGTGTGTGTATGTGTGTGTATACATACAAACATACATACAAACATACATACATACATACATACATACATACATACATGAGTGTATGTATATATATATATATACATATATATATATATTCTGTTTACTATATATATCATGTGTACATATATTATGGGTTCCAGTTTAGTGTGTATGGAATTCCTGATATGTGAACAATTGGGTTTCTGCATCTGTATGTTAGGGTTCACAGGAGTCTTAGAAAATTCCTGAAAAAAGCTATTCTTTTTTCATAGGTGTAAATAATACCTCTTCCTTTCTGGGGAAAAATTTGTCCTACATGTATTGCTAAAAGATGGGTGTGGCTTCTCAGAGATGTGGCGAAAATAACAATCAGTCATATTTTAAACTGTCTCTCTAAAAACATTTCTGATCCATGTAAGTTGCTGTGTATATATACATAAGTCATTGAGGTGGAGTTCTCTCATATGACTGGCAATTTCTTTCTGAAAACCAAAGACCACCAACAAAAGCCCAACATCAGGAATGATAAGCCCATTTTTAGGTTGCTTAGGGTTATACAATATTCTCCCAATGATAGTACCCCTGGATAAATTCAGAAGAGGACAATAAGTCCCTGATGAAGTCTATAGACTTCTGAGACAGTTCTCAGATGAACCTGATCTAGAGCTAACTTGAAGGCCTCCTTCCTGTGGGGACTGGCTTTCATGGTTCCAAAAGATGCTATAAAAACTCCCTAAGGAAGTAAACAACAGTACTACTACCCAGCTATGATGCCTATGAAGCAAAATTACCAGTATGCCATGATAACCTGAAGAGAGCAATAGTGGAAAACATACCTTGATGGTAACCAATAGGTCTGTAATTGGACACAAGACCCACTCAACAAGAGAAAATTCATACTTTGCACTAGAAACCTAGAACAGTATTCTGAATTTCTGAAGTCATAGATATTGGAGGAGAACCTTCAACTGAAACTTTACTAAATTAGCATAATCCTTAACTACATTAAATATTTGTCCTTATACATACTGATAAGTGTAGTCCTCACCTCTAATCAAGCAACAAATGGCAACTATTAGAGAAAACAACCAATTTAAATGGAGAATTGTGGGGCTCAGTCCTAATGAATACTGCAAAACAACTCCGACATCTAACAGTAGGTTAACACCACAGGAGAAAGTACAGAATGTCCGTAAAAGCCAGAGACTAGGAGAGTTTGCTATGAACATGTGTCTTCTAGGATTCTCAGAAGCTACACCTATAAAGTCTTAACAAAATGTCTGCCTAAATATAAGCTAAACAAAGAAAACAACAATAGACATATCCATGTAGATAGGAAGAAAGACCATAACCTCACCTGCAAAGAATTGCAGGTAATTAAGGAATACTGAAAGTCAGAAACATTGTCCTCCCCTGAGCAGAATATAGCAGTATTTATTCAGTTGTCAAGTGTTCAATCTGAAAACATATTCAAGTAACATTATACATATTTACCTGGCTCTACTTAGGATTATATATGCATATACCAATACCTGTCTGCATGTAAAAACTATTAATATATACAGTGTTGGTGGACTATTTTGACTCACCAGCCACTGAATTAATGACATGAAGACCTTTTCTTAATATGAAAGCTTTGCTTTGGCTCAGCCAACTAGCTCATATAACTAAATTAACCCGTTTATACTCAGCTATATTCTGCCATATGGTCCATTACCCCCACCTTACTGATTCTTTTCCAGGGTTCCTATCTCTGCCTATCCTCTCCTGGTTTGCTATAGGCTGTTCAGCTCCTCATTAAATAAGTCAGAATATGATGGAGACAATGTTTACAAAACACTGAGACAAGTGATCCTTCATAAAAAATAACAATACTAAAGTATGTCTGTACTCAGCTTTGCTTTAAAAAAAAAATAAGCCTTTGAATAATGCAAGGACAATCTTTATACAGTACATTGGTTGTTGATTACCTCAACAATAAAGAGGCCTTGAATTTAGAAGGGAGCAAGGAGGGACAGGTTGGAGCAAGGAACAGCTCAATGTATGTAATGATATTATAACCTCAACACAAAATAAATGATTTAAAAAGAGTTTAAAAAAAAAAGCTATGCTACAATAAAGTGTTAAGAAGCAAATCAAGTAGAAATGAATAAAGATGTTAATTTTCATAATTTTAGTTTGGGCAATTTCAATGTGGTGACATTGCGTAATGAATTTGGGTATACCAAACACCAAACAGGTTCTGGGAATGAGCCTAGGAAATAAAAGATTGGCTTTTGGCTACGCCAACATTCAAGTGATTAGAATAAATCTAAGTAGAGATTTCAAATAAACATTTGAATTAATAAACCTGGAGTCTAGCCAAGATGTTCCAGATGGAGATGTAAATTTGGAGTCAACATCATTGGGTTCATATGTGAAGGCATGGGGCTGACAGAACTGAGATGTAAGTGATAATGGGTTTGACTCATTGTGCTGATGAAAAAGATTATGGTCTATTTGAAGCCAATGTTTATATCACCTCTGACAGTCCATGCATAGATTCCTTTGTTTTAATTACACAGTTATCATGAGCTGGGGTTCACTTTTGATTACTATTCTAATAAGATACTTTAGCCAAATAGCCATTTCTCTAGAGCCTTCTGATGACTTTCAGTGTCTAAAGATGCTTGCAATTGGTGATCATTTTATACTCAAATGAACCTATTACACATTCAATGACTTTATCCATATCCATTTGAAGTCTATCTTAACACAATACAATATTCTCAATTTTTATACTTTAAAACTATTCTCAAAGAAACATTAAAGTCCAAAATGCTTTTAAAGTGTTATGTGTGTAACACTTTCAAACTTTTTACTAACAGTTAGCCAATACACACACATATGTATGTGCATACATAAATAAAGACACAGAAGACACATTTTGAAATTAGAACATGAAGAACTATGGAGTTAAACTTGTTTATAGAAACTGGAAGGTGTGTTTTGAGGAAGTACTACTTAAGGCACCATTTGTGGACTCATTCTCAGATGTTCAGAATAATCATTCAAATTCCCTAATACTGGCTTAGTTTCTGGGGCCACACATTGAGGAACACTGTTTTATACTTGCAGAAAGTTACCATGCTGACTTTTCCTAATGGCATATTTTAATAAGTATATGATATTAAAATTTTCTCACCTATAATAAGATCTTGGAACTTTTCAATTGTAGTAAAGAGTGCTGGTGAATGCCCTTTAAAATAAATGTATTCTCCAGCTACTGAGAGTAATCTCAACAGGCAAAACTCTGGAGACAGTTGTCATGGCAGGGCTTTCGCCTAGGGACAGCATACCACAGACAACCTTTTCTATGAAGAATGAAAATCACCAAATCTCTGTGTGGGACAGTCTTATAATCTTCAGTTCAAGATACTTCGTGATATCAGAAGCTCTCTGATGAACAACTGTAATTCAGACATGCTGAACAGAGTTTATTCTGAAATGTTCCACAGGATAGATAGCAAATCAGTGTGTTGCCATACTACATCTCCAGAGAGTTGCCTGCTTACAACAGAAGACCACATACCGCAGACAGTTTTCCAAGGCAGGCTGAGTTCTAGGGTTAGAGAAAAATCCCAGCGCTCAATAGCACATGCCCCATAACAGATGAGGACGTCAACTTCTGTGGAAGGCATGGAGAAAATTAGAAACGTTCCACAGAATCCTGGAGAAAAAGTGTGCTTTGCTCTCATCTGGCTCTTACCATTCTAGCTAGACTGGTTTGATTTAAGGGTACAGGTTCAGGCAAAGGAGATGGCAACAGTAATAGTCCCCGTGTCCATGATCAATAATAGTGTCAACCGAGGCAGGTAGTGATTTCTGGCTGGAAGAACAGATCAATATCAAGGGTATGGCTGCAATATTTGAGAATGTGCGTGAGTACCTCCATCCTTCTCTTCTGGTCCTTGAATTTCTACCATTTGAAGTTACTGTAAAAGAGGAAATGTATAAGCATTTAAAAGCATTAGAAACCAATTGTAGTGCCCAATGAACTTTGTTTAGGTGCAGTGGAAGAAACAGAAACGAATGCTACTTGCAGCTCACAGGAAAGCTAACTCGGAGTATTAACTGTACCCAGATACTTGGGTTGAGAAAAGGTCCCAGGTCCACACAGGCTTTCTTGTCTACACTGATTCACCTAGGATAGAAAATGAACACAAATTCTTTCCTTCAACCTGTATTTTTTTTCTGTAAAATTAGCATATATAGCCAAGGGAGTTACATGACTACAGTAACTGGAACAATGTGAAAAATACACAGAAGCAGCAGCATGGAATGCTCAAGGAGGATTAATCCTCTTACCTGGAGCAAATCAATACCAAGTATTTTGACCAAGCGTGATGTATATGCAATAACGGTTTATGGAAAATTATACTGATGCTTTTATCTGGTTTCTTGAGAAGATGAATGTAACACAATTTCACACAATTTTTATTATCACCCATACATAATACTGATATATTGTTTCATGTTATGAATTCATTGGAGAAAAAATTATCAAAGTTTTCATTTTTTACATAAACACACACACATACACTTTGATTTTTTTTTTTTTTTTAATATTTGAGGTAGGTTTGTGCTTTGTATCATCTCATCTAGCTCATGGAAGAGAGTGATAATAATCATGGATGAGCGGATCAATTTCTAAGATGGAGTAAAACATTTGTTTGGAAAGATTTGATATATACCACCTGCATATTTCATTCATGAGGTGTTAAGAATTAGAGACATATGGACATATGGATATGAAACCTCTACCAGACAAGGAATATAACACTGGGCACTATCTCAGTCCGTGTTACATTTCTGTGAAGAGATACCATGACCACAGCAACTTTGATTTTAAAAAGGCATTTAATTGGGCCTTGCTTTCAGTTTCAGATGTTTAGTCCATTATACTAATGGCAAGAGGCATGGCTGCATACAGACCAACATGGTAGCTGAAGAAGCTGTGAGTTCCATATCAAGATCTACAGACTGCAGGAAGAGAGAGAGAGAGAGAGAGAGAGAGAGAGAGAGAGAGCCACTGGGCCTTGCTTGGGCCCTTGAAACCTCAAATCCCACCACCAGTGACACACTTCCTCCAGCAAGGCCACACCTCCTGATCTTTTCAGTAGTGGTTAGGCCATGCCCCCTGATCTTTTCAATAGTGGTTCTCCCTGGTGACTAATCATTCAAATCAGTGAGTCTGTGAGGGGCGCCACAGGTGCTCACACTTGGCTTTTAAACTTTGGAGAATGACTCAATTTGTTCACAATAGGTTGAAACCATTTCCAGAAGGTGCTGGAATGGGTTCCTTAATTCTAAATAGGGCACAGGGAAACACACCAGTGCCTCCACTGTTACCTCCAATATGGACCCTTCCTCCATGACTAACAGACTTATATCTATTGAATTCAAGGTAGCTTATTGGGATGGGATAACAATTTAGATGTAATATGAATAAATTAATAAAATACATTAAAATATAAAGTATGATTTTGAAAGAAGGATTTGTTTCTACTTTATTTCATGGTCAGGAAAATGTGAGACATTTCTGTATTGATTTCTGCTCTTCCAAAAGTTCATAAACATAAGCCCAAATTGCAATGAGATTGCATTTAGAGCTGAGTGGAGTCATATGGCGGGACTTTAACACAACATGACTAGTGTTGTTTTAAAAAGAAGCAGAGACAGTGGAAACATATTCATTCAAAAGAGGCCAAGTGCAAACACAGTGGACAGCAGCAATCTACAAGCAAAGGAAAGTGGCCTCAGGAGACCCCAAGTTAGCCTCCAGTGGGATCTTGTACTTTCATTCTCAGGAATCATGAGAAAACATATTAACTAATCAAAATTCCCAGTCTACACTATGTTATGAGTATAGCCAAGCCTGCCACTATAGGAGGCAAGATGCTAAAATGGACACTTTCACACATCAGAAATGGGGGCTTTCAGTCATCGACATAAAGTTTGTTGTTCCATTTATGGATATCTGACATGGAATTTGCATGTCTGGAGGATATAGAAGTTTCTTCAGTATATTTTGATGTCTTTGGGGATCTTCATAATCGCTGGCTCTATGGCTCAATGTGTAATACAATTGCCATCAAAGATTGATAGCCTGAGTGTGGCTCCTGGACCCCATGTAAAGCTGGAAGAACCAAATTCACACAGTTGTTCTTAGACTTCCACACATGTGCTGTGTCATATATGCACACACACATACACATTGTACACAAAATATTAGATATTTTATAGAAGAATATTTGTTAAAGATGAAAATTTAAGCTGGATCCTGTGCCTCACACCTGTAATGTCAGCATTCAGGGAGACAAAGGCAGGTGTATCTCTTTGAATTCGAGGCCAGGCTGGTCTACAAAACAAGTTCAGGACAACCAAGGCTACATGGAGAAATCCTGACTCAAAAATCCCCCAAAAAATGAAAAAGAAGAAGAAGAAGAAGAAGAAGAAGAAGAAGAAGAAGAAGAAGAAGAAGAAGAAGAAGAAGAAGAAGAACAAAAAAGGAAAAAATTTAAAAATTAAAAGTTTTGATTTTAAAAAGTAATGTGTGATTTATAGTTTATATAAGTGACATATGAGAATCATTATTTCTAGTTCTATGAATCTAAACTTCTAAATAATATGAGAGTATATGCGTGTGTTTGGAATTTATAGCTAAGCACCCACATATGTGTGCACACATAATTGGCATTATTCCTTTTCATGAAGTTAAAACTCGTGTTATTAGTTAAACATTTGTAAAACATGCTATACCTACTAGTAATGCAAACAAACTTACAAGAAGCTCAAAGAACCTGGTATAAGATCAAGCTGAAAAGAAGCATCCTTGTCCACAGCAGAAATCGCTGCATCCTCTCTGTTGTTTCTTCACAAGAGAACCCTCGGCTCTAGTCAGGTGATTCTTCTGGGATTGGGTGCACATTAATTTTTTTTCTCTCTTAGCTAAGCCTGTTCCCATCACCATCAGTAGAAGTATGAGGAGTGTCCCTGACCTTTTCCTGAGCTGTCCTTTGCTCCTGTGTGAGGCCCCATCTTTATTTTCCTCCCACTGTTTGCTCTGTTCTCTGTCCCATATACATACTTGTGGTGTTTTCACAGGCTTGTATTGCACCATGTCTCTCTAAGCAAGTGTTGCTGCTTCCTTCCTCACTAGCTCCCCTTTTGACCCGCATTCCTGCAGTAAGTTGATACAACCATTCTACAAATGGTTCAGCTCTCAGGCCTTATTATTGCTTGGATGTAGACTGAATATTTTCTATAAGGCTCCCTTCTGGAATTTCTGCCCCCATTGAGATTAAGCTGGTGACGGAAATTCTTCTAGTGTTATTCTAGGGTGGGGCCTTGTGGAGTTTGGTAGGATTAAGATTATCACAGGGACCTCTAGGTCCTTTTACCCTTGTTCCCACTTTCCCACTAGATTCCATATACTTCACCCAGTGCTTGCCTGTGAGTCTCAGCATCTGTTTCAAACTGCTGCAGGGTGGAGCCTCTCAAAGGGCAACTCTGGTAGGCTCCTGTCTGCAAGCATAGCAGAGTATCATTAATAGTGTCAGGGGTTGGTTTTCTTCCATGGGGTGGGTCTTGGGTTGGGCCAGGCATTGCTTGGATATTCCCTCTATCTGCCTCAGACATGAACTCTGGTGCCAGTGATTTGATCATTTCCCCTTGGCAGGGAGGGAGGGCCCTGAGGGCACAAAGAGGAAGGGGATGCAGGCTATCCTGATGAGACCTGAAAGACTGTGGTCAGATCCTGGGGGAATAGGCCACCCCTATCAGAGGTCTAGTGGAGGGGAATTGGGCAGAAGAGGGAAGTGGGTGGGAACGGAAAGATATGAGGGAGGGGATAACAATCAGGATGTAATGTGAATAAATTATAATAAAGAATTCTTCAAATATATTGAGCCAGAAGGCTGAAGATGATGCTCCAATGTTATATAGAGTTATGGGTGACTGTTCAGGCAGCAAATTGTCTCTGTCCTTTTTTTTTTTTTTTCAACTTAGAAGCTGCTAACATGCACTTCCTGTTTACTCAGGTAATTAGTGTTATTCCTTCTCAAGTCTCTGATGGAGTTGAAGAACAGATAGTTTAGTTTCACAATTAAGCTTAGTTGTTTGGAGGTTAAGATGTTTTTAGATAGATAGAGAGATAGATGATAGTCTAGATAGATAGTCTAGAGAGATGTTTTAAGTTGATAGAGATAAGATGTGATAGATACTGATTTACACTCAGA
This sequence comes from Acomys minous, assembly GCF_964271855.1. NCBI lineage: Eukaryota > Metazoa > Chordata > Mammalia > Rodentia > Muridae > Acomys > Acomys minous. Next base: position 25,588,484 of record NC_140496.1, read on the forward strand.
ATTTTAGACTGACAAAGAAAGGAAAATGTGTTCTTAAAAGTTGCCAAATACAAATAGACAAAACACTCTAAATGTAACATTAATATAATTCCTGATTATTTTGTGGTTCTTCTTGCTGTATGTAGTTTATTTTATATATGTGTAATGATGTAAATGTATATGTAAAAAAATAAATTATTATTATTAAAAAATAAATTTTAAAAAATTACTAAAGTGGAAACTCCAAGAGTCAAACCTGGTTGATTTGTATAAAAAGAAAGGAAGAGGAAAGAGAGATATCAAATAGGCATACGCATATGAAGTGTGTTTGTTGTCTATCACAGCACAGCATCATACACTGCTTCAGATCCACTGATACCACCCTATAAAGTCACTTGACCTTGAGCTTGAATGGAAAGTCACAGTAAACTACCTTTCTTGTAGAGAAACTTGCTTCATTTGTTTTAATCAAGTAACAAAATTAGCCTAACTCAAACTCTTCGTTTTTCAAAGCTTTTTTTCTCTCTCTTACACACACTCAATCTGGTTCCCACGGCTCTGCAATGTTCCCGCCTGCCTATCTGCCCTCCTGAGACTGTGTGCCAGAGGGGTTCTGTATCTCCATGTCCTTGGGAATGACATTTTGTGTGAAGTGAGTTTATAATGCAGGCTCTTTGATTTTAGCTGATGCTGATGCAACAATAGCAGTGATATTAATAACAATAACATTATTAATAGAGTTAATAACAGCATATATGCATATGTTATACATTGCCTATAATGTTCATCTGTCAACCAGGGCTGTTATGCTTAAATTTTCTATTATTTTCCAAGTACAACTACTAATTTCAAACTGAAAACGTTTGGTTTTTAATTTTAAAAATGTTGCGTTTATCTTTTTCTCTTCTGATGGTCACATTTAACAGTCTAATGAGCTGGAACAAAAATTTAAGCAGTTTTATAGTCACTAGGGGTCACTCTTACAATTTTGAATCCTGTGAGCCAAAGTAGGTTATTTGTCTTAAAATGATATAATTTCAACGTTTCTCTCCCTGACACAGGTAAAGCTTCCCTTGATGGTATCTGATGGGTGTGTCTGGAAATAAATTTACTAAATACTATGTCTACTTTGTTTCATTAAGTATCATAATGATGGCTTTCCTCTGTGTGTGTGTGTGTGTGTGTGTGTGTGTGTGTGTGTGTGTGTGTGACTATTTGAAGTAACTAAAAACTTGATCCTGTAAACACATACAATAATGAAAAGAAAAATAACGCTTCAACAGTTATGTTCTCACAAGAACATAGATTTTTTTAATGCTGTTATGCCAATCATCAGAGGTTTTTAGAAGGGACGGGAGAGCCTTGTCCCTGGAAGGTATAGCCTTGATTCCTCTGGATACTTTAGTAAGTTACCTGTGCAAATACAGAGAGGACGCTTGGCTCTTCTCATTGCCAAGTGTCATCTCAGCAGGAATCTTGATCACAAACAGGCTGAGAGGAAACCCACAGACATTCGAAAACGTCTGGGGACAACACAAAGTGTAACAAATCTCTTTTTAACTGTTCTGCAATCATCTCATTCCCTCACCTACTCTCAAGCCTTCCAGGTAATTAGTGCATGGTTATCAATCATGGCTCTTCAAGGCAGGCCCTAGCACACGTGGCTGGGGCTCAGAATTTCTATCGCTGAGCAGTGAGAATATCCCACCTTAGGATATGAACCTGGGTAGATCTGAAAGCCCATACAGGAAACATCGCCCCTTTGGTTGCCATCTGTAGGCAGGTAATCAGACACATGTAATCAGAAGAAATGTGCACACATGAAAATACAAGAATTTGAGCCGGGCGTGGTGGCGCACGCCTTTAATCCCAGCACTTGGGAGGCAGAGGCAGGCGGATCGCTGTGAGTTCGAGGCCAGCCTGGTCTACAGAGCGAGTCCAGGACAGCCTAGGCTACACAGAGAAACCCTGTCTCAAAAGACCAAAAAAAAAAAAAACAAAACAAAACAAAAAAACAAAACAACAACAACAACAAAAAAAACACAAGAATTGCCTTAGAATCAAGGGACTAGGATGTGGCTTCAAAACAACTGTTTATAATATGCAAGGCCCCGAGTTCCAACTCCAGTACTTCAAACAAACAACAAACAAACAAAACCAAAAACAAGTCTGAGGGCATAGAATAATTGAAGGGGAGATACCAAAATCTTTAGAGTACAACATTATGATGCCATCTTGTCTATTCAAAAGCAAGTGTAACCAAAAACAAAACAACAACAACAACAGCAAACTGTAAGCATCTAAGATTAAGCTAATAGGTACAAGATGTGATCTGAAAAGGAAAATATGCAAATACATGTAAATGTGTCCATAAATATATAAAAAGTACAGGTCTCTACTTCATATGCACCCCATTATAACGTATATGCACAAGAATATATATGCAGAGTGAATATCTTAAATATTGTCTCCCAAACCATTGCTCAGAAAGGCTGTGTTTCCTATCCCCTCAGTTAAAAAAGCATGCTCCCACAATAAAAAAAATTAGGAGTGATTGACCTAGAATATAATTGGAAGACAAGATAGGATATTTGAAATTGAATCTGTCCAAGAAAGCTCAACATGTTTAGTTACTATAGTATGGCAAAACCTGATTTCCACGCATTCATTCTCTCTGAAAGGCATCATAAACCATTTATTGATTTTTCTAAAAGTATAAATAAGAAGAAAAATGTTCCAGTTGAATATGAAGTCAGGCCATCCAATTTCAGAAACAAAGTTGGGCTATGGGTCCTGATCGACATTCTGAGTGGTTGCAGGTGTACTGAAAGTAAGGAAAAAAAAAAAAACCCAAAAGCTAAATCCTTCTCAAAGCAAGAATAAATACCACCACAGAGACCACCACCAAGCCTGTCTCCAGGAGAGATGCGTCACACATGCCTCTCTGCTGGACCTCACTGATGCTTGCTGCCTCCTGCTAGGGTCAACTTTACAGGCAGCTACAGGTTCCACACAGGTTTGCTCTCCTGAATCCAGTGGGAGGACCAGAGTGAAACATGCAGAGCACAGAAGGGCTATGTAAAGATTTCAGTGCCTGGCCACGAGGAAAAAGCTTCTAGAACATATTCAGAGAGGAATTCAGTAAGTTGTGTAGCTTCTACTTCAGAAGCACTTCCTGAAGCAGTAGCAGGAAACACATTGTGGCTGTCCACCTTTAAGAACTGTGAAAAATGTCTCTCTCTCTCTCTCTCTCTCTCTCTCTCTCTCTCTCTCTCGATTTCTTTTAGGACCTTGAGGCCTTTACATAACTGATGATGTAATTTTAGATTTGGGTGACAAAGAGGGAGGGCAGCACTGTGCAAGGAAAATTCTGATGTCAATTACATTACTCACCCTACAAGACTAGATTTCTACTATGTGAGATGGCATGGTACCACATCCTTCATGCAAATTTTGAGAAAAGGAACAGAAAAGAAACAAGAACAAATGCACTTGAACGTGTAAGTTAGCACAGAAACTGGCACATGCCAAGTGTTAAACAAATAGCACCTCCTGCTGAATGCTAACCATCATCAACATAGAAACTAAGAAAACTCTTTCTTAATGCTATTAGTTGATTTTATAAAATATTGCATATTGATCTGTCTACTTTGCTTGCGCTTGTTAGAGCAATCACTCTGCGGGGCATAGCATGCCAATCCTGCTTTGTTTCCTACTTTACTCTTGAAAATATTTGCAAGAAAGAATTACAATCCAAAATCTTTTGGTCCAGAAGGATGCTATGGACATAAGCTGTCCTGCTTTTCTTGTTTCTGAAAACAAAGGTCTGGGACTGGGTGACTTCCAATATTTTTCACTGACCAGATGTTTTCACTCCTGAGACCACTCTCATTTCTTCAAAGGGTGCTGGCTTTTATTCTACAGGAGGCTTTTGGTTGAGAGGATTAAATATAGCCGTAGTTTGTGTAAATTGAAAGCAAAAGTACAATACATATAAGTTTTCTCTCTAATATTTACTATTGAAATGATAAAATCTCATCTCAGAACAAACTGAATGGAGAATTCATATACCAGAGAACATTTCATATGGCCTGTAATATTAATAACTCTATCCTCTCAGTCACATTTGTTCTTGTGTGATGTTACATCATATATATCTGAATACTGCCTATAATCTTTGGATAAAATATGCTTTCAGAAAAAAAATGATAAGAGTATAATATTTGTGTTGAAAATCTATTTGATAATTTTAAGTTTACTTTCACAAACTTTACTAAAAAATGGCAAATAAGATATTAATAAATATTCTCAACAAAGTATCCTGGGATAAGACACAAACAAACAAACAAAAAAAGAGGGGATGCTGCAGGATAAATAACAAAATTTTGGAAAGGAAAATTATGTTCCTTTTATGTGATTAATTTATTCATTTATATATTACTTCCTTCTGTTTTTCTGAAGGAGATATACATTACCACACTAAATGTTAGATACACATAGCAAAATTACAATATATGTTAAACTTATTCATCGCAGAAAAGGGCTGGGCTAAGGGATACCAACCAGGCTGTAGCTCAGTCAGTTGAATGTTCATGTAGCATAAACAAGAGTCACTGTTTAGTAAAAATCATCACATAAGCTGGACGTGTAGGGACCAAGGAAACTCTTGGCTTTGGAGTGACTTGATGTCAGTTTCCAACCTGTCTCAAAAAATGCTGAATGCAAGGATTCCTAGTTTAGGGAAGGGACTATTGGCATGTTTGCAGTAAAGTGGCTGTTGTGTAACTCTGGGATGAATACATTACAGACTCTTCCAGCAGCTGAAGTAGTGGGGCAAAAAACCAAAAACAAACAAACAAACAAACAAAAACACCAAAGTGACAAGTCCCTCAAACAATGAAAATGACATAGCATTTCAGTTGTCTATTGAAATGTCGGTAGTATATCGTATAGAAGATAAATCTGTGCTCGGCTGAGCCTAAGTAGAGTTTTATTAAACAGTATTAAACAGTGTATTCTCTAAACAGTAGAATCTAGATTAATTAATTTTTACATGACAGATTTTTATCTTCTAACTATGTGAATACATTTGCACATAGATCAGAATAATGTGGCTCTAGAAAGGCAAACAAATATCATTGAAATGGGCATCAGTCCTTTATTTTTTGACCCCACTGAACTCTGTGCTTTATGGACATTGTTCTAATTGGATCTACTTTTGCTTTTTTTTTTTTTGTTTGTTTGTTTTGTTTTGGACAATGAAGATAGGAAAAAAAAAGAGTAATGTTACTATATGCTGCTAGGTAAAATAAAGTTCTGACAAGGCACTGAAATTTATCAAGATTATATCTTATTGAAACCCTAAACCAAGGCTTTCTGGGCCTGCCTGCTATGCCTCAGTTATGGAATGTCACCATGCCTCTCCAATATCGCGTGTGTTGCTATCTACAATGGCCATCAGTGACCAGCTGCATCAGCATTTCCTGAGAATTCATTAGCGATGAAGAACATAAGCTCCTACTCAACATATTCTATATAAAAACCTGTAATGACCCAAGATCTCAGGACATTCATATTGTGAATGTTTTGTGCAACATCTGCTGTTACAGACATTTGTTCCTCTCCTATTTAGAGTCAGGAGATGACTTTCTCATCCTGTTTCAGTGACCAGCTTGCTCGTCACTCCTTTCTTTCTGTAATACAGAGAAATTTGCCTTCCTTCATAAGAAATACTCCTTCCTGAATGTACAGTGGGCAGAGCATTCCTTTATTCTTTTATGACTTACCTCCTTTAATGAGGAATTCAAATTTAGAATCTATTACCTTCTTTTACAGTTACTCCAGTTTTTTAGCTATTAATTTAATGATGTTGTGTATGTTTTTCATAACCCAGGTTTCTAATTTCTGGACCAAAAGTAGCTCTACATTGTTCCTGTCAAAATTAAATAAGCCAAATAATGCAGAGGTATTGTCCTTGTACAATAGAGTTAATCAATCACTTTCTGGGCTAAGGATATACTAGAGCCTCTTAGTAATTGAATAACATTAAACACATACAGCTGCTGATTAAGTCAGCTCTCAGCTAAAATGCCAGAGGTTCCCAGATGCCAAGCAAGAATCCACACATTTGATTTATGGTCATATTTGAGGCAGCCGACCCCATCCATACTCCTTTATACCCTGCCAGAATATAGAACATTGTGTATCAGAAGCTCATTTTCCTCTTGAAAGCATTTCAGTAACTCCCTCCTCTGAAGCCACCATCTATTTTGAAAATCCACCAAGTAAACGGGGACCTTTGTTGTCAGCTTGCAGACTCCGTTTATAGTGGTAGAGCCTTTCCCTTCATTTATCCTTAGGAACAACGGGGTTTGGCACACCTGGTCCCTAAGGAAACAAATGTGAGTGGCAGATCTTGCCTTATTGGCTGCTAGGCACAGGAGACACAGAGACAAGTCAGGAAATCCACAATCTCAATGGAAAGCCTGATTACTGTTCTATGGGAACCAGAGGGAAACATGACTAATCACCCCCTGAAAGAGGACCCCATGGAGAGAAGGCATGTGATCACTGTACTGAGGATGACTTTGACAGTCAAAACATCAGAGTCCTAATGGAGGGACAGGTTCTTAAGAGGCCTCTTGATAGGACACATAGAGCTGTGTACTATAGCAAATAAGGATTTGAGAAGAGTCTACTGAGTTAAAATCAAAAGAAGAAGGGGAGTAAGAAAATAGTGGCTGAGTCTCTCTCTCTCTCTCTCTCTCTCTCTCTCTCTCTCTCTCTCTCTCTCTCTCTCTCTCTCTCTCTCACACACACACACACACACACACACACACACACACACACACGACATAAGGATAAGCATATATTGACAAATACACACACATTTTGAGAGTACTAAAGATTTGACCATGAGTGTCATGTATTAAAAATAAATAAAAAGAAAATTAAAACAACAAAAAAGAAAATCAAAATCTGCTCTACTTCAGTATCATGTATCTGAACTCTACATCAAAGTGTGTCTTAAAATTGTGTATTGGATAATCAAATGTAGCCCTTTGATCAGGAAATCACTTAAATTACTCTTTATTTTAATATTTATTTCATGTGTGTGTGTGTGTTTGTTTGTTTGTATGTATATTAAGGGGAGGGAGAAAACATGTGCATTTTGAGACTCCTGTGTCAGTCAGTGCAAAAATTTGGGATATTACTTTCTGCCTTCCACCTTGATAAGGCAGATTCTGCCTTGTGTCTGTGATGGGGTATGCTCAGGCTAGCTGGTTTGAAAATTTCCAGATTTTTCTGTTTCTTCATTTCATGTTTTAGGATCCCTACTGTGTGATTGCAAATGATTACAAGTATATCTGGTGCTTCATCTTGACTTAGGATATCAAATTCAGGTCATCAGGTTTACTGGGGATGTAGTTCTGTCTGATGAATAATCACAGCAGCCCAAAAACTTCTTTTTGATTGATGTTCTGATTCTATTCATGATTAGAAGTAAAGCTCCAGGAAAGAGGAAAGAAAAGAAAAATAAGAGAAGGAAGTGTGTGTGTGTGTGTGTGTGTGTGTGTGTGTGTGTGTGTGTGTGTGTGTGTGTGTGACTATGGAAGCATACTCAGCCTAAGCCATTGAAAGTCAGGCCTGATGGATGCTTGTGAAATGCATCTTCCAGATACAAATGTCCAAAGCATGTTAACAATCACAACAGTCTTGGCAGCACAGCTGTTTGACTCCTAAACAAAACAAATGCTTCAAGCTCTTGGAAATGTAAGGGGATTAATTCCAATTCACCAGTGGTAGAGGGGGGAAGTTCTCAAGTATATATTCTGCTGAGTGCTTCACTGGGTGCACAAACCAGAAACCCTGAGTACATACTGTTAATGAAATGTATAAATATTCTCCCCATTCAGAATAAAGCTGTATAGTAAATCCAAAGAAGAAGAAAATAGCTTTCAGAGAAAAGATTAAGTGGAGGGATGCACATATATTCAGTGTGAGATAAAAAACACAGAAACCCATGTGTATTCTAACCAAGAAAGCACTTAACCAGTAGGGAGTCAAAGTTTATAAACCCAGCATCTTCACTGTGGTTTCTGAGGATTCCAAATGCTGTGCAAATAACCATTTGCAAAGTGTTTTGCCACACAGTGTCTCATTTAACCCACATAGTTTTACCAGGTTACTGCAATTGCCCACATTTAATAGGATTAAAAAAATTATTCTTGAAGAAATTGAACAGCTGATTTAATTCTCAAGTCTCTGTGGTACAACAAAACCTCAACTGCTTACTTCACATAGTGTGCCCTCCCTATATTGCCATGTTTCCTGTTTAAATGTTTGAATATTGAGCTGAGACTCTCCTTCAGTTGGTAGAGTGCTTCAATGACATGCAAGAAGTCCAGTCTACATAAAAGAGGTGTGGTCATGTTTGTAATACAAGCACATGGGAAGGGGAGGCAGGAAGGTCAGAAGCTCAAGGTTAAATTTTAGGGGCAAGTTGGGAGACAAGCTTGGGCTACATGGGAAAATGATTGAGGGGAGAAAGAAAATAAAAACAAAACTTAAATACTGGCAATTTTATAGTATCCTAATCTAACAGATTCCCAGTGAGGTGCCCTAAGACCATCAGTCAACATCTTGTAATCTGATGCTGGTGCCATAGTTGCAAAGGCAAATTAATTCAAAATGTCAAGTGAAATGTCAAATAAAGTGGCTCTAGCTCTCAGTTCAGCTGGGACCCCAATCGGCCCATGTTTGTCACCGGAGTGGATATTAAACTGGAGAGAGAAGCTATTGGAAAACCTCTTCCTCCTTTGAATTAAAAACAAACAGAAAACAAACAAGAAATCTTTAAATATTGTCTGTTGCCACTAATAACTATCTAAAGAATATTATAGCTTATATAAGAATGTATTAAGGCCATAGCATATGCAATATATTACAACTAGTATATTCATAAACTCATCTAACTACATTTTAATGTTTTGGTCTAACTCAGAATAAATGTGAGTTTTCTAAAAGTGTAGAATTTTAGGAGAAGTATTTTACCTTCTGCTTCCTGGAAAAAGAAAAAAAAAGTCAATGATGAAATTGTAAAGGCAAACCTGAGCTCTCTGAGTCATAATGTTTGGAGCGAAAAGTGGTATTAAGTCTCTTGCCAGAAGTTTCCAATCAAGACGTCTTTACGTGCTATCCTTTTGGTAACAAGGTCAAGGCTTCAGATTTCAGATGACCTTCGCTTCAATACAAGTTACTAATTGAAAGAACGTGCCTGGAGTTAGTAGAATGATTCTCATTATCTGAATTTCTTTTAGCCCTTTAGGGTAGGCATTCTGCTACTCATCCCCTTAGCTGGGCTCTTTCATCATCCCCAATTCTAGCATATGCCCATGGTGTCCAGAGCTGCCACAGGGTGTTGTTTATTTTGGAAACGTCTTGTATAAAACTATTCTAATATGATCTGGACTTGTGTACCTCGAGACACAATCAGCAATGGCTTCCTTTTTTTTGGAATGTCTCTAATATCCACAGGTATTCCTTTATGTTAAGGTGAACTAGGCTGTCGTTAAATAAACCTCATCTGCTGTACAGCATTCACATATAGCTATTTTCCCTAGTTCACCAATCACTAGATATCTTACATTGCCATGCTCGTTCCCAATATGAATCATTTTTCAGCAACCTGACTTGTTCTTCTGTAATTCCTTCCTTGTATCATTTTCCCTCTGGCATGCTCATATGGTTCAGATTTATCTTACCACTTAAAGTTTCATGTCTGGGGAGGCTAGTCCCTCAGTATAATGTTCTTAGGTATGTGGCAGAATTTTTTTAGAGGCAGTTCTTGGCTGGACGTAACTGAGTCATCAGTAGTTATTAATATAGTTATCATGATACCCTGAGTAGTACCTGTAAGAATGTGTGGTTATAAAAAAAGAATATGGGCCACTATTGTTATAAAGCAATAAAATCCCAAACCTTCGATTTTACCAATAAAGACTCGGGAGTCAAATACACGAATGAAAGCATGCCAGCTCAGAGAGGCAGAGAAAGCACCTGGTTGACCTTCCCAGTCAGCTGACATCCTAGAAGGAAAAAGCCCTTCCTACTCAACTCATGTCTGAGAAGGAAAAAGCTCTTTCTCCTTCTCCACACTGTCTTAAATATCCCTCAACTCAATGCCCTTCCTTTTTATTTCCTATGTATCTCTCTATTCATACTCCATAATACCTTTCGCTCTCTGTTTTTTTTTTTTTTTACATCTTCACTTCCTGTCAATCTGGTTGCTTTCTCCACCTCTTACCTAGTGTTAACTTTATTTAATCTTGTTTCCAGAAAACTCTTGGATTACAGGTGTGTGCTAGGGCTGAGCCATATGACAAGTACTAGGATCAAAGACTGAGCCATATCGCAATTAGAGAGTTTTACAGTTCATAATCTTGGGGTACACAATGGGATCAAATATCCTCCAACGGCCTATATGTTGGTTCATCAGGCAGAGGGCCTACTACCAAGCCTAGAAACCTAAGTTCAATTCCCAGGAGTCATACTGTGAAATAGGAGAATTGACTATCGACAAATTGCCCTCTGATTACAATAGGTAAAGTGTGGCACTCATCTACCCAAACAAATAAATAAGTTTATACACAAATACACATAAACCCCCAAATATGTAAAAATAATTTAAAAAAAGAGTATTAGGCCTATGTTTCAAATCTTAGAGCTTCCTGTCTGGACAGGTAATTGATCTTAAAATATGTCTACCCTTGTAATGCCATCTATCTTGGGAACCTCATAGAAGTAAGAGAATATGACACTGTTCAATATTAAATGTTTATCCTTCAAAACTTGTGACCACCCATTCATTCTTGGTGATTTATTAGAGTGATAAAAAATAAACTCAGATACAACCTCATATGAGTTTATAAATACATATTTAGAAGTAGCTCCATACCTGAAATGTAGTCCCAAATTATATTAGTTCCCCAAAAATTTGGACATGTTTTAAAGTCGCCATTGGAATAAACAGTTAGCTCTTTGCTCTATCACGGAAGCAACATCAACACAAAATCCACTATCTTGGCTAATCTCTTCTCTAAAGCATAGAGTCCATGTGACAACATCTAATAACTGCTTTTTCAGGTCTTGCCATTTGTTTTCCTGTCTCACAAGGAAGCTCTACAGGACTCAGCTTCACGTTGTCTCCTTGCCTAAGTCTATCTTTAATTTTTGGATATACTGTGATAGGTCATAGTAAAACCCACCAGAAACATGTCTTTCCTATTTCTGGTTATATTTTTATAGACACATTTATTCAGTACCGTGATTAGACTATTATATTTAGCAATCCACGACATGGGTGAAAAAGGTTAGAAGGTGAAACCTTTCCAGACTGCTTTACATTTTCCACAGACCAGTAATTAAAATAACCTGTTCTAAAATCAGTCACAAATACAGTAATGGAGTTGTTGTTATTGTTGTTTTTCATACTCATGAGTATTTGAGTATTTTCTAAAATATGTTGTCTAGAACCTACCACCATTGGCTTGCTTGAGTAAACCAATCTTTTGTAACCTGCGACTTCCCTGGCATTTTTTTTTTTTTTTTTGGCTTTCCTCTCCTGCTAGGCCTTATTTCCTGCCAGTAATTAAAACTTCCTGCCGCAGCTGTGGCAGGAACCACCATAGCCACCTTCCTTTAGTGGCTTTGCACCATTGTAAGGGTCAGCGCTTCTGCCTCCAAAGTTTCCTTCCTTTATTATTCAAATTTTGAGGACTGATTTTTTATAATTTTCCAAGTTATTGTAGCTTCCACCACCTTCCAAACTGTTTGCATCCTTATAAAATCCAGTGAGATATCCCACCTTTTGTCATATCTACCACCGTCATGACTACCGTCGAAGCAACCGTGACGACGGAGGTTTCTTCCATGACAAAAAGTGCAATCGCCACCAAACCCACCTGCAGAACAACCACCAACATTTCTAGAAGAGCTTCATTCTCTTTGGATGGATGAGTCCACTAGCGCATCTTTTTCCAACAGGGCTTTTCTTACTTCCCACTGCTGGTCATTCACAGTACGGCGTTTCTGAATAACAATCCTATCCGTGGACTCATGGTCATCAAAGGTGAAAAGGAATAGCCCCCTCTTTATTCCACTGCCTCTGTCAGTTATGATCTAATCTCTTCAACCTTTCCCATACTATTCAAACTAATCTCGTAGGTGACATTCTTCAGGGCCATTTTACATACCACCACCAAGGATCTTCCTCACAGTTAAGTGGGCACCTCGTCTGTGAGAATCTTCTCTTGACCCAGCTCTCTTAGGTTTCTACCATTCTTCCACTTACCTTGCGTGGTCTTGTCTTCACAGAAGCATTCACATCCTCCACAGAGGCACGCGTTACAAACCCAGTGCCCTTGATTGATTGGTGATTGGAAGTATCATCACCATACAGTTGATGGGTGTTCCTCGTTGCTCAGAAACCCTCAGATCACTGTTTGGAAGCTTGGTCTCCTGAAGGTGGCTCTGACTTAAACACTGGTTGCATGGAGGTGAGAGCATTCAGTGACCTCGGCCATGTCAACTTAAAGAAAGGAATAAGCCACTGAACATGTTTCTACTTTCTGGTTAACTATCAGGAAATTGTGTCCTTGGACATTTTCATTTTTTTCCCTTCCACAGATGCACAAGGGGACCAGATCATCCTTGATGGTCTGTACTAGCCTTTCATCTCGTGTCATTTCTTTCTATACACTCCTCACAGATGAAATGCCTAAAAATATTGCAATGATTTCCTGCACATAGTCAGACAGGCCCATGGGGGCAGGGTAGACAGGAGTACATGTCAGTGGTAAAGCATTTGCCTTGCTTGTTCACAGCTCTAATTTCAATCTCCAGTATGGGGGCAAAAATAAATTTTCATCACAGGAGGTGAGAACTGACAAGAAGAAACAACACAGAGCAGACTTCAACAGGCCACAGGTTAGATAACTCTTGGATTTTAGCATGGTGTTCCTCTAAATCAACAAACCTATATCCTATAGGTTAGATAACTCTTGGATTTTAGTATGGGGTTCCTCTAAGTCAGCAATCCTATATCCCTCTTGCAGGATAGACATAGATGCTTCTCCTGAAAGAAAACACTAAATACACAAATACATATTTTAATAGGATTTTTTATTGAGATGAAACATATACCACATCTTAATGGTGGGAGTGTGAATTTAACCACATCCTGCAATTCCCACACACTTAAGGCCCTCATACTCTAAAAAGAAGGAGCGTTCATGTCTAATACTGGGAAAAAGAGGACTAAGTGATGAAAATCATAAGGCAAATCATAAGGCAAATTATATCTGTTTTCTTTCACTTTTTATTTTTACCTGACAATGTCAGGGTGATCTTAACATTGAATGTTTTAAATAGTTCTGCACATTCTCAAAGACTCAACTAGTGATGTTAAAAGAGAGGCTTTAGGTGACGGGGGAAATGTTTTCTTTCTACATGGGTTTGGGGTGGAATCTAGCGACAGATGGCAATATCATTATGTAAGAACTAAGAAAGGGATTCCCTTTATAGGTTAACCTTAAAAACTGATTTAAAGTCCAAAGCCTTTTTCTTATGACCCAAAGGAGGACAAAGAGGAGTAATCAGACAAAGGTGAAAAAATTGTGTGTGCATGTATGCTCATGTGTGTGTGTGTAAGTACTAAGAATAAGCTGTTTGTGGGATTTTCAACCCACACTCACTTACCCACACAAATAAGCCAGGAATTCATATGTTTTCCTATATTTAATTTGACTCTCCCAATAATAAACCAGCATAGGATTCTTTACATATGCAAGGATCATATTTTAATTGGTCTTAAATTAGATTTGGGCATGCATATTTTTAAAGGCTCCTAGGTGATTCTAATGCTTAGAGAGAATTGAGAAAATATGCCTGTAGCCTCAGCTCAACTCTGTCTTTTGCTGATGCCATAAATATCACCACTATTAATTGAGCAGCTAAACGTGATATATGCTTTCCTTAAACTGTTTACTTGAAATTGACTGGTACTTGTCTCTGTCAAGTAAGTACTACAGGCCCGACACTTTCTTCTCCCTTATGTCAGTAGATAGCATCAAGGAAGGATAGGGGTGGCAAGCACAGAATAATCTCATCATTTCTTTGGACAATCTTTTCAGATTGGTCTAATCTTTAACCAGATACCTGTAATGCAAGGATACAGTTCAATTACGCCCCTCTTGCTGTTTCAATCTCCTAAATGATGGGAGAGAACCTCAGAGAATTTAGGATTAATTGCCTGATACCGTAGGGTAAGTAAATATGAAGACTGTTGTTGAAAACCTGCAATTCCCATTGATCCTTGTACAGGATGTTCTTGTAAGCACATTGTTTACTGGAAGATAGAAGGGAATGTTTTAAAAGACACCCCCACCTACTGAGACACAGGACTAAAACTTTTTGTTGTTGTTGTTGTTGTTGTTGATAATGGAAGCTCTTTATTTCTTTTTTTATTCTTTTTTTCTCCTTTATTAATTTATTCTTGTTACATCTCAATGGTTATCTCATCCCTTGTATCCTCCCATTCTTCCCTCCCTCCCATTTTCCCCTTATCTCCCTCCCCTATGACTGTTCCTGAGGGGGATTACCTCCCCCTGTATATGTTCATAGGGTATCAAGTCTCTTCTTGGTAACCTGCTGACAGGACTAAAACTTAATCTACAACTTTTTGCCAGTATGGCCTTACAGAAAACATGTAACATGTGCAAATCACAATTTTTCTTGTTTGAAGTTTAAACATTTTTTCATACATATATTTTATAAAAATATATAACACATAATATATATTATATATTGATGAAAAATTTGATCTTCCTTTAAGCTCCTCCCGGGTCTTCTCTATATCTATACCCACCTAATTTCATGATATCTCTTTTCTCTGTTTCTCTTTCTTTCTGTGTGTGTTTCTCTTTGTATCTGTGTTTCTCTGCCTCTGTCTCTGTCTTTCTCTGTCTCTCTGTCTCTCTGTCTGTCTCTCTCTCTCTCTCTCTCTCTCTCTCTCTCTCTCTCTCTCTCTCTCTCTCTCCACTTTTCTCCTGTCTCTCTTACTTGATTGTTCAAAAGCCCACAACCACCTCACCAAATGAATTAAAGTCAAAGAAATAAAAACCAATAAGATTAAAAAAAAAAAAAACCTAACCATCTTAACAAAACCAACACCAATCCCCCCAAACAAACCAAAACAATAACAAAGTAAAATCACACACATACACAAATATATAGTCCATTTTGCACTGCAGCTTCCCAGGGATATTCCATTGCAGAACAATGACTTTTCCCTTTCCCAGCAGGTATCACTTGCACTAGCTTCTAGATTTGGGATAGGATATTGTATCTGTTTTCAGTTCTCTGTGCTGGGATTTATTAGGTAAGAGCTTGTGCAGGTATTAAGAATGCTGTAAGAGTCTCTGAGCTCACCTATATCAGCTCTGTTGTGTCTGGAACAAGTTGTTTCTTTGGGGTCATCCACCACTTCTTACTGCCTTCCTGCCTCCTTTTACACATAAATCCCTGAGGGTTTAGGGGAAGGGTTTGATAAAAATATGCTATACACTAGATTTTATATCCAGAATAAGGTACATGACTTGGTAAGGTGTGCTCATAGAGTTCATTGTTAGAAAAAATGGTTAAAACCTAAGTAAGCATCATTATTTGCATTCATTTCTACATTAGCACACTGACAAGCCTAAGGCCAGGCTTAATGAACCTTCAGTTTCCAGTGAAGAAGCTAACGTTTCTATCCCTGTGAGACCCAACTGATCCATCGCAGAGTACAGAATGGCTTAGTTTAATAGAACCAATTCCTAAAGAGCTATTCCACTCCTATGTGCTAGGAGAATGCTGAGTCCTCATGTATCAGTGATTCCCAAACCCTAAAGTTATTGCAGCACTACTGATATAAGTTACATCATGAAGTTAGCCTCTGTGTTGATCAGGAGATAAACTTGTAAAAAATGTGGCCTAAATATACAATGGAGTGTTATTCAGGCATTTGGAAGAGTGAAATTAGAACATTTACAGGAAGGCAGGTAGATAGATCCAAGGATCATCTTGTCAGAAAAATAATGAAGATTCATAAAAACAAATATTTAAATTTTTCTTCCATATGCAAACTCTAGACTTTAAAAATGCATGGAAACAAAAGAAGCCTCCTCAGAAAGAGGAAAAACTCAGTGGAAGTGAGGCCGGGAATGAAAGTGGAGGAGAAATAAAACTGAGGTGCATGGTATTTAAGCATAAAAATGTAACAACCCTCATTATCAAAAGCAAAAAAAAAAAAATACTACTTAATTTTTCATGTGTGTGCAGGTGTGCAGTGTGCGTACACATGTGTGTGAGTGCCTGTGCATGTGTACATGCTTATGTATGCTTATGCATGCTTATGCATGCTTTGTGTGTGTCTGTGTGTGTGTGTGTGTGTGTGTGTGTGTGTGTGTGTGTAGGTGTCCAGAGATGCCAGAAGTGTTAGATCTCCTGGAGCTAGCGTTACATACAATCCGTGGCTGCTCGTAACTGAGCTCAGGTCCTCTCCACTCACCTACAGAGGATCATGGAAACTGTGGTTTGTGCCTAAAAAGTAACCTATATAAAATTTAAAGTATCACTTATCAGGTTTTATTAATCGTACAACAATTCTTCTATATTTGAATGAAATTATTTACCACTGGCTATTTCAATATGCCAATGAAATTCAGTCTCACTGGGTATAAATTTGAAATCTATTTCATTATGCAAAACATCATTGAGACAATCTGCCACTGCATTCCTAACTGTGCTTTCTGTGTGTGTAAATCAAGGTTGGAAGATTAAGATCGTATTTATGCTTTAAAGAATGCACATATTTGTTGGTAGCTCTGAGATACTACCTAGGACGTAACAATTGACCTTCCCATACTTCAGCCATTATGATCTGTATTGATTCAATTGCTACAGAAATTTCATGGAACAGCATAACTGTTCCCATTTTTAGTTATGTAACTATAAAGGAGAGATAAGTTATCTTCCTTGATATCACACAGCCTACAAGATCACCTACTTTACAGCATGAATTTCACATAATTACTTTGTATTCAATATAAAATGTAAACTATTGATAATTTCTAATTTTTGGAAATGTGACCAGTGGAATTGTTATTTAAATTTCATGAGTAATTTAAAATATTAAACACTTTAGGCATGCACAGAAGTAAAGTGGGTGATCTTTATGAGTAGGAAGGAATGAACTTCTCTAGAAATAAGGTTTAGTATCTTACACTGAACACATCTATTTAGGTTTTGCAAAAACCATTCTATACCAATGATATTTAAATTCTTGATGGAATAACCTCTTTCACTAATTCTCCAGAAATGTTTGAGGCTGTTTTTTGTGGGACTCTGGAAAGTGTGAAATAATTGAGGGTGACCAGAGTCCTGCCCATAGTGCCTTTGCACCAATCAGTGTAATGACTCATGTTTCTTTTAAATTTCAGTATTAATATGGGAGAAAAGGAACACAACTGAATAAAGAATTCAAAACAAATGTTGCACATAAAGACCTCCAAGATATGTGAGTTAGAAACTATACAGAGGAAGGTGTGGGACTGATAAGATAAATCTGCAAGTAGAAAAAATATGACAAAATAGGATTCTATAACTAAGTAATGGAGTCACTTATTTAAAGAGCTAACAATTATTCTAGTCTATGATATTTACAAAAAATAATGCCATTGAAAAATGTTTCAAATATTCCAAGTGATTTTTATCTATGTTCATATCCATTCAACAACACAGGCAGGACATAAATATCGCAAACTAATTTGAAGTAGTGATAGAGTTCAAACAAATTAAGGAGTAAAATTTATGTGTGCACGTAATTAATTCAGAAACAAAATACTGGTATCTCTGATATCAAAGAGAGCGCTATTATTATTATTTCCTGCTTATATGAGTAGAACCATAACTTGATTATTTTTATGGTACTATTTGGGATCAAGGAAACTCCTTTATCTATAAACAAATATGAGACATGCTTATATGCTTCTTTATCAATTTTGACTAATTAAAAACCCAAGCAATCCATGTGAATAGTGCAGATACATGCCCAGTAATCCTAAGATAAATGTTTGGGTATCCTATGACTCAGTCAATTTGATATATAAGATTATCCACTACTCCTACTTTTATTTTTGGTTCATAGTAAGATGTACTTGACAAATCACTGAAGCTGTGTAATCACCAATAAAATAGGGATAAGACACTATTCTGTGCAGGGTTCTTTAGTGGATGAATGGCCCCATGGTCCACCACAGGCATTTTCCTGTATGAATTGTATCTGTCTTTAGGCTGGCTCTTCTCACATGAATGCTGCTTCATCTGTGAAGTGGGAATAATCTTTGTCACATCTACACATTCTTAGAGATCATAAATATGAAAGAAAAAAAAGAAAGATGCATCCTGGGAAAAATTATCAATACACAACATTCATTTCTCTGGCTTACCTTTTCTGGGGTCTATAAGCATTACATATATTCTTGTAACAAACAAACACACACACACACACACACACACACACATACACACACACACACACACACACACACACAGAGAGAGAGAGAGAGAGAGAGAGAGAGAGAGAGAGAGAGAGAGAGAGAGAGAGAGAGAGAGAAAGAGAGAGAGAGATTTGTTATGAAAAGTGCATTAGGATTCAGATTTCCCTCGAAATAATGTTTTGATATTTGATATCCATGCAATATATTTTCAAAGAGTAGTTGTATTTCTAAGAAAATAATTTTCTTATCATCCATAATATGGAACACATACACTTCTGTTGGAGATTGGTCTGATGTGTTTTGGTGCTAATTATTGCTTGTTGTTTCTGTGACCCACCTTGCCTATTGTTATTGTTTGACCAATCAAATGCCATCACCCAGGGCAGGGCAAATGGGATAGGCATAGCTAAGGTTCCTGGACCTGGAGAGACAGACAGAATCTTGGGAAGAAGAGAGACCAGAGGAAGAGATGAGAGGAGAAGAAGGCCACCATGGGTTAGATGGAAGAGAAGCACATGGCTGGCGTGGATGGAGGATTTGGCCCAGATGAAGAACGTTATCAAGTATATGGGATTATGGATGGGAGGGAGCTTGATAGAAATTATTAGAACCAGATGGCATGGGATTGGGACAGGTATTCCATATCTGCCCCACTAAGGGAAATAATTTAGAGGATTAATATTTGCCCTGCCCTAGCTTAACTAAGGCTATTTTAAAATATAACAGGTGTCTGTGTCTTCATTGATTGCTAGCAGGTTAGAAAATACTGCTGTAATAATAATTATAGGCCTGATAATAAAAATTTTTGGCAATACTGATAACCTAACTGTAACACACTTCACCTATAGAGTTCTCTCTCCATACATTAATCTGACTTGGGAAAATATATTTGTTATTCATGTGGTATAATAAACCACTATATACACACTTGGCCACACATTCGTTGATTCAAAATTAATGTGGGTTTGGGAGTCTAGAAAAGTACTCTCTGGATGATCTTTGAGACTGTAGTATGATGTTTGCACTCAATTGGAGATGACTCCACTTCCACACTCCCTGAGGCTATTGGCAGAACCAATGTTATTATGAGGATAAGATAAAACTTGATTACTTTCTGGTTGCTTCTTGAATGTCATGTTCAGGTCCACAGGATCTGCTTCGGTCTATTGTTGCATATTTCTGTCTAGAAACAGCTCAAAATTTGGCAGTTCACCCCTTCAGTATCATCAGGAGAAAGATTCTATTGGAAATTATCTTATAAGCCTGCCAAAGGTTGTCAGACACTTAAAGAGGACCATGGTTTGCTATACAATGTTAAATCAAGCTTATGACACCCCATTTCCTTTGCTGGGTTCTGTGGGCTGGAACAAGCTTCAGTTCTCCTGACACTGAAGGAGGGAATGTTCAGGATCTGTGAGTAGTGTAAGGTAGGACATTTCACTGTGC
This sequence comes from Acomys minous, assembly GCF_964271855.1. Lineage (NCBI taxonomy): Eukaryota > Metazoa > Chordata > Mammalia > Rodentia > Muridae > Acomys > Acomys minous. Next base: position 25,608,508 of record NC_140496.1, read on the forward strand.
TTGACGGAAATTAATTAAAATATGTACAACTATTTATAAGATGTGGGTTGGACTCTGTTAACTCGTAATTTATTATGAAATAGTAATGTCCAGAAGCTAGTTGTACAGTGATGACCAGTTTATTACATACTGGCTTGGCAAAGACAAGGGCAGCATAACTGTCGACTGACAGCCATGCCAACAGGCTCATGTCCAGCACGACCTTTGGGGAATCTTTGTTGCCAGGTTAGTAATGCTCACAGATCACTGCATGTGTGTCAGAAAGCAATTAGCAACATAAGAGAGAGAGAGAGACAGAGAGAGAGAGAGAGAGAGAGAGAGAGAGAGAGAGAGAGAGAGAGAGAGAGACAGAGACAGAGACAGAGACAGAGACAGAGACAGAGACAGAGACAGAGAGACAGAGACAGACAGAGACAGACAGAGAGACAGAGAGAGGCAGCCAGAGAGAGAGAGAGACAGAGAGAGACAGAGAGAGACAGAGAGAGAGAGAGAGAGAGAGAGAGAGAGAGAGAGAGAGAGAGAGAGAGAGAAGAGAGAGAGAGAGAAGAGCACTGAAGCAATAGTCATCGACCAAAATGAAAATAGTAAAATTTAATTTGAAAAGAGGGTGCATTTGCAAACATATTACTTTATATCTTTGCCATAAAATACTGGATGTTCCTTCTCATAGGAAATGCCTGGGACTCCAAAAAGTAAGAGCACTGGCATACAGCAACCATCTTCCTGCACCCTGTTTGCTTTCTCTGTCTTTATTACTATAATTTGTTAGCAATGCCTGAAATGTAAGTGGTACACATTTGGAAGTAGGTAATATAATTTCTTTGCTCAATAAAACTGTCTAGCTACAAATCATGCTAGTGAGCTGGACTGCATAGAAAATCAAGGAATATTCTAAAGAGCAAGTAGCAGGTGTCAGACGTCTCCAGTTGGATAAAGCCACACGTAGAGAAGTCATGGTTACTGAGATAAGATTGTACATAAAGCCTTGAGAGATTGGTGCTGCGGCTCTCTAATTTCATATCTGCACCTTTATGCAATTGTAAGTAACATATAGACCCACAAATGGGCACACACACAAATCAAGCTCTCCCTAATGGAGACAATGCAGATAACATAGCTACTGTGTCCTTCCTCATTTAGCAAGAAGAGAATAATTTTAAAAAAACTCTTCATCATTGAAAGATCTCTAGATTTAATTAATTTATAAAATATACACAGTGCAGACACTAATATCAAAGCATTATTTCTAAATTCTTTTAAATGCCGTAATTATAATTTTATTTTATTTTATATTTTATTAATATTTTATTAATTTATTCTTATTACATTTCAGTGGTTATCCCATCCCTTGTATCCTCCCATTCCTCCTTCCCTCCCATTTTCCCCTTACTCCCCTCCCCTATGACTGTGACTGAGGGGGACTTCCTCCCCCTTTATATGCTCATAGGGTATCAAGTCTCTTCTTGGTAGCCTGCTATCCTTCCTCTGAGTGCCATCAGATCTCCTCATCAAGGGGACGTGGTCTAAAATGCCTTGAAATATTTATTTCCTTCTTTAGATGTTAACTATAATTTTAAATTCATTTTAAAATCACTTGGAATATTGGAAGTCTCTTCTTTGGCATCATTTTATGTAAATTCGGCAGACTACAAAAGTAGTTTCCCTGCAAATAAACAACCATTATTACTTAATTAGAATTATTTTGCTACTGCCATTAAGTTTATGTAATTGCATCCTCTGTCAGTCTTCAAATTTAATGTTTCTGGTAGCTATGTGGTTGATAAACTAGTCATTTTTATTTATGCATTTAATAACAAAAAATAATATAAGCTTTAGAACCATTTTGCATTGAAAACTTCAATTTTCCTCTATATAAAAGATAACAAAGTGGCAAATCTAGGTCGTGGTCTTATACGTCTTTAATCTTGGGACTTGGGAGGCAGAGGCAGAAGAATTGCTGAGTTCGAGGCCAGCCTGGTCTACAGAGTAATATCCAGGACAGCGAGATCTACACAGAGAAACTCTGTGTTGAAAGCTAAAATAGATAGGTAGGTGGATAGGTAGGTAGGTAGAAAGTTAGATAGATAGATGGATGGGTTGACAGATATATGGATGATAGAAAGGTAGCTGGAGATAAGTGCCTAATATTTTACATATTTATAATTTTCATTTTTCAATATTTAACTTATTTATTCACTTTACATCATAGAACACCCTAGCTTACTAACTTAGTAAATTATTAGAAAGAGGACTTTATGGTTTACAGACCCTTCATATTCATTGCTAACTAGGACCCAAAGAACACTGTAGACAATGTAGAGGTGGAGAAGCTGTAAAAGCCAGAGGATCGGAGATTTTGTTGTGAGGTTATACATCCTCTTCATATTAGAAACTATACCCACAACACCTCACCACTCATGACTCACATATGGAAAAGTAACGATGATGCCAATGGATATTCCAAGGAAAAAAGAGGGAGCTCACAAGCCTTCAGCCCCACACAAAACTGTAAAGGCAACTGAAGAAAGAGGGGAACAGGTGGTCTTCCACAGCCAAGTGGTTATGCTTGAAAATATACACACAAGTAATATTATGTAGATTTATCGGGTTATATTTAGGAATATACATATATAGTGTCATATATAAGAAATATATATTGTTATTGTATTCATAAAGATATATATTCATGCAATAAAAATTAATGAAAAAAGAAACCAACAATTTGAGAGAGTAGGAAGGTTCATATACAGGAAGGGATTATTTTAAGAAAAAAAGGAATGAATTATTTTATTATCTCAATAATTAATTTAAATGATAAGAAAATTTTAAATTTATTTATTTTTGTTTTTACATATACATTTATATTATTACTTAAATATACAACAGACTACCTATAGCAAGAAGAACGATGGGACAATCAGGAATTACATAAATGTTTCATTCTTAGTGTTTTGACTATTTGTATTTGACAGCCTTGAAGAAAACATCTTTCCTATCCTGGTGCATCTAAAATTCTGAATGTAAATCAATCTCCATCACATCTTGTCATTATCAACTTAAAACATCTATCTTGACATAAAAACATCTTAACCCCTAAACAACTAAGCTTCATTGTAAAACTAAGCTACCTGGTCTTCAACTACCTCAGAGACTTGAGAGGGAATAAACTTGTTTACCTGAGTTTTCTGAGACTGTGTGTTAGTAGCTTTCCAAATGAGAAGATGACAGAGAGAGTTTGCTATCTGAATAGTCATCATAAACTCTCTATTATGTTGGAGCATCTTCTTCAGCCTTCTGGACCAATATATCTGACAGACATATTTGTGAGGCAGGAACTATTGAGGACTTGCTTACCAAAATTAAAATAATAATTGTTTTCTCTCTTAAACTGATTAGTCTTGGATCCTTGATATATAGTCTTACCTATTCCCTTTTCAGAATTTTATTTTAGTAATCTCATTAAATTCTTTACGCTGACATAAACAATATGGAAATCACTCTTCTGCCCTATACCTGACCTTGACATTAGATATTAAACTTTCATACCTATGTCTCCAGACAAATATTTTATATCTATGCATGTTTTTTCTAATGTAGAATTTCAAAAATACACTCCTTTACTAAATCATATCTTACATGTTTTGATATAATATCTCAAATTCTAATGTTATGTTATGAATTCAAGATCCCTTGACAACATTAAACGTATCTAAATATTATCTATAGTTTCTATGTTATTATTCTATCCAGTTGCAAAGTTATTATTGTTCATTTTACATTACATGTCTTGTTTCATACATTTTGTAATGTCTGTCAACTAAGATATACAATGCATGACCCTTTCTGTAATATTCTGTTTTATATTTGAATGACATGTAGCCTCTTTCTGTTACCAAGGCTTCATAAACAAGTCATAAAAACATAGAAAAGCACACTTTGAGTGTATCTGTAGAAAAGAATATTTTCTAGTATGCCTGTAATGCCCTTTTCAAAGAGGATCAGCTCAGGGTGACAGACTGCCATGAATGTTGGTGGCATCATTATAAGTGGTAGGTTTCAGAGCTGAATAAAAAGGAAAAATATAAAATAAAAATAACCAAAACCAACCAACCAAACAAACAAACCAAAAACATGGAACAGGGCTGCACATGGTGTTTCATGCCTGTAATGCCAGTGCTTGTGGAGGCAGAGGCAGGTATATCTCTGCGAGCTCAAGGCCAGCCTGATATACAAAGCAAGTCCAGGAAAACCAAGGCTACACAGAACAATATTGTCTTGAAACAAAGAAAGAAACAAGGAGACAGACAGACAGACAAACAAACAAACACAAAATAAAACATGTATCCAGGGCTGAGGAGATAGCTAAGTTGGTAAAGAGCATTGCATGAACGAAGACTTGATCACTTATGTTTAAAGCTGCATGTGGTACAATTCAATTACATCTCCAGCTCTGGTGAGGCAGGGCAAGGGATACTCATTGTCCAGCTGGTCTATCCAGTTGGTTTACTCTCATGAGAGACACTGTATCAGAAACTGTGGTGTAGAGTGACGGGAGAAGGCATTCAATGTTTACCTCAGACCTACATATACATACAAGCCTACATTCATGTTCATAAGTATCTACATACATGTACATGAACACAATACAAAGTAATTTAATAGATTATCTTACAATAATTGCCCAAATTTTTGTTATGTATAATCTAGTGTTTATCTAAATGTCTTTCTATAACTTTATGATTCCTTTCTCAAATTGAGTCATATTGTTCCAGATTTCCTAACTGTGAATTATTCATATCATTACTTTTTTATTTTGGTTTAATCATATGATCTAGCATTAAGACTGTTTGAAGATAAAAAAGACTGTTTCCATACTTATACAGATTCTCCACTTTTTGAGAACAGGAAACAGATCCTAGCAATTTAGAAATTAATATTTTTATATTCCTAATGTTCACAAAATCTATCCACCATAGCTCGATTCATGTCACATGTGTCATGACATATGTGAATATAGGCAGCAAAAGTTGTATTATCTGTAATCACTACTGCTACCATATTCCTTAAGGAGTAGGATACCTCTTAGCACAGGGATAATTAGCTGGAATTCTACAGAGGTTAGAGGCCAGGTGTTTCCTCTTATCTGATGCAAGTAGAGTCAGCCTGTATGTTATGGGACTTGTAAAAGCATTCATGGCTTCTATCCACTTTCTCCAGATTTATTAACCCAAAATGTGTTCTGATATTGTCAAATGACCTCATCTAAAAATCCTCCTTAGATCAGAGCCACTTTCTTAGCACATACTGCAAACTTTTAAACACTTAGTAAAATAATAAAATAAATCAGAGATGGACATGATTCCTGAGCAAATGAGTACTTATGAGGTTCCTTGATTCTTTTTAGTTTTCTTGTTTAAGTTCTGGAGGGCATGTTGGTCACATTTCAACCTCTTTGATGAGCTGAGAGCCACAAGAATACAGCACGGAATACTTTGTAAGCTTTGGACTAGGAACTGCCTTCCTTGTGATTGGTGTCTGCACGGTGAAATTCTAGGTGCATCTGGCTTTTCTCTTTTTCCAAGAACATAAAGCTCCCGGTCATCTCATAAGTGTCATTCCATCTGATGTCTTTCATGTTTCAAATCCTTATGATCACTTATGATGCATCAATTAATCACACATGTAATATAACTTCTCACATATGGTTCATGTTAACTGTGTGGTATTTGAAGAAATATTTTCTGCAGCATAACCTCATGGCTCCATCAAGGAACATGACACTTTAGCGGGAACACACTGTAAATGAAATACAAATGGACTAGAAACAGATTCCTGTTGCATCTGAATCAAACATCATCTTTTAAGGATGTCTGACTTGTATTGCTCTCATTTGGTTTCATGAATCTCCACCACTTTTTGTTGTGGATTATAGCAGAAAGGCAACCTCAGTTATTTTTTACTTTGAAAATATATCCAGAGGAACAATTTTCATCACTGTTCTCATCTACCCTATACTTTTCTTCTTTTCTTTTCTTCTGTTTTTCAACCTCATACATTTCATTCGCTTTTATTATTATCAGTCAACACTGAAAGTCACCATCTTTTAGAAGTTAGTTCATGAATGTTAAAACAGTCACGTATATATTTTCCAACTACCATACAAGGATAGATCATGGATTCTTGAGCTAATTTAGTACAAAGACTCAGGAGTAGCTGACCAATGCAAAGTTAGTGGCATGATTTTTTGTTTGTTTTCGTGGTGTTGGTGGTTTGATGTTACTTTGTTTGGGTTTTAGTTTTGGATTTTTGTTTTGTAACAAACAGGACAGAGTTTGATGGGTAAGGATTGTTGATAGCTCAGAAAGGGTGGGGGTGGGGAAAGATACGGCCAAAATATATGGAATTTAAAATTAAAACAAAATAAATAAAGTTTCTAAATATTTGCTATAATTCAAATTTTCATATTAGTGTCTCAGAACTTCTTTTGCTCAAATAAAAAATTGTACTTGCTTAATAGTTTTACATTGAGAGAAAAAAAAAATCTTCCCTTGGGGAGTGCTTACTATATATCCACATTCAATAATATTCTAATATAAATGTCACTGTTAAAATTAAGTATTTCCACAAACACCATGTATGTTATTATAGATATTAGGTCCATTTTAATCACAGAAACTGAGATTCAAAATATTAATATTCAGCACAAAGTTAAGAATAGTCATCCTGTGGGATTTCAAAGTCCTTCATGGTAGCCATTTTCTCCTGGGCTCTATGTGTATTTGCCTCTAAGACTTGGTCAATTCCTTATTCTTGAAGTCAGCTCATCTCACTCAGCCCAGTGCCTCCTCATCAGAGTGAACCCTCAAAATGCCTATCCTTGGCTGTTTGCTGACAGAGAACCAACAGTCTCATTTCCTCAACTTATTATCCTTAATACATTCTGAGATCTACACATACTCAGTTACCATAAGTAGCTGGATATGTTCCAGACTATGTGTTTATTTGTCGCAGAGAAGTTAAGACTAAAATACCACTATTTTTATAACCATAAATGAGAAGGTATGTGCAGGATTATCAGAATAATCATGTAATAAGAAGGAAGACATCAGTACTTAAGTTCTGTCTTAAGCTCTGCCGCCCATGGCTATGTGACAAGAGAAGAGCCAAATCACTTCTCTGGACCTCAGTCTTCTCATTCATCCAAAGAGGCACTGAATTAGCAAGATATGGTCCCTGTCCCGGGAGACAGTGAGCTGTGGGACTACTGAAAGCCTGGCCTTAGCCTGTGTGTCGAGGTAGCTCATGAGAATCTAATTGGGGAAGATGCTCAGTTTTGTTCTGTGCCAGAATCAGTAGCACCTGAAGGAAGGGGGCACGTAAACAGGGCCGACGGTGCTTATTTTCCTAACAAAATATCCCAACGTGTGAGAATTCGGAGGCCTGAGCTCAGCTGGCAATCAATAAAACATGAATGCATCCCTCTGAACACCTTTCCCTAGTTCCCTTCAGGTTCCCTGTAATGAGTAGATAACGAGCTATACACAAAGCCAGGGGTGCCTGGGAGTTTCTTATAGCATCCAGTTTGCTAGAGGAACTTTTGCAGCTGAAAAGGCAAAACATTTTCAAGGGACATTCTGCCAACTGTGTCACACCCTAAGTATAATGCCATGGTATTTTTCTCAAGAAAGTAAGGATAGCTAGAGGGGTCCCCCAATGGGTAGCATTCAGTTATTTACAGCAAACTTACACTCTATTGTTGATTCATTGATTATTTGTCTTATCCAATCATGAAATTTTATTTATTTTTTAAAAAATCACATATAAAACTTCCAGCGTCAATAGCATACCTCAAGTCAATTCCTGACGTCATTTATTTTTTTTTTCCTGCCTCTTCAGTGAATTATGTAAAATAATCTTTATTTCACTTTCTACCAGCTGTGGTGTCTGTGCATCCATCATAAGCAGAATGTGACTGGGAGATGGTCCACAGATTCTTGTCTATCCTTAAATAAACCTTACATGTGGGATGACACAAAGAACATCTCTCTCTTCTTAGCACTAATAAACCTGGATTGCTTGGGAAAAGTAGCCGTGAATCTATGGCTTGAGCAGTCACTCATCTCAACTAATCTCAAGAAGTACAGCTGTGTTTGGTCAGTGAAGATTCCAGTGCTCAGACGGAAAGATCAGTTGCGTTCAGTATTTGCCATAGCCACTCCTGAAGTAAACACTCCACACTATAAAGAGGAGCCATAGTAGTAAACCCTGCAGGATACTGAAATAATGCATACTTGGAAAAATCAAAAACCTCAAAGCTGCAGGCACAAATAGTCCCGGTATTGGTTGTGGTGTCCTGAAGAAAAAGATAAATCCCTAATAAAAATTTTCAACATTATAGGTGATCTCTCTCTCTCTCTCTCTCTCTCTCTCTCTCTCTCTCTCTCTCTCTCTCTCTCTCTCTCTCCCTCCCTCCCTCTCTCCCTTCCTCCCTCCCTCCCCCCCCCCGTGTCTGTACACACACACACACACACACACACACACACACACACTCACTCACATGCACATGAACCAGGACATTGTGGGAAGGTATGTAACTTAAAAAATAGAGATTATATTTCATAGCGTGTTTTCTTTAATGTATGGAATCTGTGAGGACGAAAGGATGTGAAAGTAAAATAACTTCTATGATATAAGGAAAGGAAAATACAAGGAAGAAAGAAACGGCAATAGAGCGGTGAATAATGATCAAAGTACAGAGCACATATGCTTGGAAATGTAATAATGAATCTCCTTATTTCATGCAACTAAAAGTAAAATTTTAAATGGATAACCAAAGTGTTTTTTGGATAGACAGATAGATAGAAACATATATAGAGAGATACAGAGAAAGAGACACAGAGAAAGGTGCATAGAGTTTCAAGTGGACAAGGGCTTAGATGGTTTGAATTTCTAGGTGAGCAAGAATTTATTTGGTTGAAATTTTCAGAAGAGAGCAATGGAAGGATCAACTACTTTTACCAACATATGGCCTGGACATGGGAAACAAGATGAGGCTAAATAACTCCAGCTCTCACACCTCAGACAATGAAATCTGGCCTCTAAAAGAAACAGCTCATTTCTGTGTGCAACTGAAATAGAAAGAGACATTTACTAGCCTTGTAGATCAGGTGGGACTGAGTCATATCTTAGCTAAATCATTTAAAAGATAATTTTGAAGTTGTCTTTCTCTGTTAAATGGTGCTGGGGTTGTAATGCTCCCATTGGACACAAGTGACAAAGATTTGAATATACCCAGAAGAAACAATGATTGGGGGAAAAAAGAAAGATTGACATCACCAAAGAATTGCACTCCCAAGTATTCCAATCACTGGCATGATTTTATTTTCAGGATGTTCCTCCAATTTCATATGGCTACTTTTTGAACTTTATACTTTTGTTAAATACCTCTAATTCTTTTTTTATTTTTTTTAATTTCTTGGTTTTTTTGAGCCAAGGTTTCTCTATGTAGCCTTGGCTGTCCTGGACATGCTTTGTAGACTAGGCTGGCCTCGAATTCACAGTGATCCACCTGCCACTGCCTTCCAAGTGCTGAGATTAAAGGAGTTCACCTCTATGCCAGGCACCTAATTATTTTTTGAATATTTTTAAATTTTTATATATACATTTATATTATTACATATATATATAATAACCTACATACTGCAAGAAGAACCACAAAGAATCAGGAATTATATTAATATTACATTCATAATTTTTGGCTACTTGTATTTGGCAACCTTGAAGAAAAAATCCTTCCTATCTTGGTGGACCTAAAATTCGGAACGTAAATGAATGCCTATCATATCTCATCTCTATCAACCTTTAAAACCTATTAACCTCTAAACAGCTAAGTTTAATAGTAAAACTGAACTATCTGGTCTTCAACTCCATCAGAGCCTTGAAAAGGAAAAAAAAAATTACCTGAGTAAACTGGAAGTGCAGCTTAGCAGCTTCCAAAATGAAAAAGGTGACAGAGACAGTTTGTTGCCTGAACAGTCACTCAAAAGTCTTTCTAACATGGGAACATCATCCTGGCCCAACATGTTTGTGAGGCAGGAACTATTGAGGATTTGCTTACCCTGTCTTGGCACAGTTTGACCACTGACTCTGCCTGCATCCAAGCTTGCCCATTTTTAGGCAGAATTCTGTCAGTGGCAGAAACAAGAACATTTTGCCCGGTAGCTGGTTTGCCACATTTGAAACCATCTCCATAAGGAGGTTCTTTGATGTTCATCATCTTCTTTGAGGAAGGCTGGGTGTTGCCAGGAGTTAACCTGTCTTGTTCTTAGTGAATCTTTAAAATAGTAAAAACATCTTTAAATGCCATATTCTGTAGGTCTCTGAGGTTTTTGAAGACCTTATCTAACTATTTACCTTACCTATACATGGAATCATACCTATCTACTAAATAAACCCTGCATGTATGTTCTTGTAACATAAATAGACTAGTAATTGACATGACCATAGTCTGATCAACTAATAATTAACTTCTATAACTTACTTTTCCTAAACAGCCTGCAGTAGCACTTTCAATGTTCTGGAGGTAAACCTTGTATTCTACTTGAGTTGTATGGATACAATACCTCATATTAGAGCATAAACATATATAATCTGCATGAAGAATAATTTAAAATTTGAATTCTATAGCAATTAAACTTCAATATCAATATACAAAATTCTATGCCTGGGTCTTATCTGGGTCTTTCTACCATATGTAGCTTATTTTATTTATGTGTAATAATATAAATGTATATGTTAAAAAGGAAATATAATAAGAAAAGTAAAAAAATAAAGATATCTTCATCAAATCCCCCATCCTTAAAAAAAAAACATTGTGAGTAACAGTTAAGGCATTAAGTTGAGGAGTAGATTACTGATCTACTTTTTGTCCTTCAACCCCATATATTTCTATATTCCCCTGTCTTTCTTTTCAACTGCCTACCTCCAAACCTAAGAAAGAAAGATAAAGAGAAAAGAGAGACATCCCAAATCCAACCTTGTTTTCTCTCTAAATAAGAACAATAATAACTTATAACCAACTCTTAAGGAAAATAAACATCTTTAGCCCAAGAAAGCAACCAATAACTTAATTCAAAGGATCATTCCCAAGATATGACTTTCATACGTTTCCTTTGCACTGGATCCTAATTCTGCTGTTGTTTTCATTATGTCTAATCACTCTTGTTTCAACTGACTGTTTTTTTTTCCATGGAGTTTTTGCCTGCCTGTTTTTATCCTTCAATCTGTAATCATGTGTTCCTAAATAGGGAGAGGTAGCCTTATTGCCTATTGATCTTATTGCCTTATTGATCTCAGCACTCTACACTTGAGCAAACCTTGATTTGCTGGCACTCTACATTTTATGCTATGTGTCACGAAAATGGTGAGAGCCTTTTATCCCACTTACCCTTATCCTATTATTTACACACCTTATAAACAAGGCCTGCTAAAGACAATTATTTATTTACGCATTATATTCTACAATCAGATTCGGGTGAAGCAAATGAATGTCATTTTTATAAAAGTGTTAGTAACTCCATTGTTCTGATATTTTAGTAGATGGGGAAGCTCAATTATTCCAGAGTATGAACCGTCGAGGTAAGTTGCATAAAAGTAAGTGTATTTTTATTTATATTGGCTTTTAGTCTTAGCATGAAGCAACCAAGATCTACCTCAGATATATTTTATCATGTAACACCAACCTAGTCATTTTTAGTTATAGATAACTGCTGTCCTTTTTCTTAAATGTGTTCCCAGAGACAGTGTAACAACCTGTTTAGAATTTGTTTTACTATTCGGAGTTAATAATAAAATTTGTTTATACTCCTCCAAATGAGGATGCGTTCTACATTTATTTACCAGCTTTTATTTATATGTGGTTAACCAAGATTGAAAAAGTGATTAACATTAATGGATTGTTTTGAAAATAGGAGACATTCTAACACTTTTTAGGAAACTGTGATTCAGTAAATTTGTAAATGGGATTTGGGGTAAAGTATTCTAACAGGCATTTGAGAGTATTCATAAACCAGAGATCAAATTATCCTATGGATATTAAGTGACAGAGTACTTGAATTTTCTTCGATACTGGGAAAACCAAGGCGTTTATGTAGCTAGTAGAAACTGTAATGGTGTGTTTTCTTAAAATAGCTTAATGAGGGTATTTGGTCACTTAAAAATAATTAAAATAATCATGATAGTAATATACATGTTTGCTTGTATTTTTATTGTATGCTCCATTTTTTGGCATATCACTAAATTATACAGTATTGCACAAAATAAGAATGGTGATCACCTGCTTATAGACAAGAAACCTAAAGTTTCAGGTAGGGTGCAAAACAAAACCATTCACTCAGTTTTAAAGTAGCCAAATCCATCTTTGTAACCAGGTCTGTGTGACAGCCAAGCCTCTGTGATTTGTGAAGTAGACTGGACATATTTCCCACAGAGTCTGCTGCTTGTCCTAGTTAACATTCTCCTTGAATGACCTACAGAGTCCTTAACTTCTCACTGGCTTAAGTGTCTCTGAAGCTTCCAGTTTAAAAACTGCAATACACACATAAATAATTCAAGTGAACAACTTGATATAGTGGAGTGCATTAGGGCTAAAATAACCCTCCCCCCCTTTTTGACTAGTTTAGAAAACCATCATCATTTTCTAGAAATACTCTCTGGGCTTCATGTGGTGCATGGTACACTGGATTGGTTAGCATTTTGCCAGTTCTGACACTCAAAATAATAATTTAAAAAAGCCTCTTTGTAATCACTGCAAAATCAGCATAACTGAAGACTTAATTGGTATTTCTTCACAAGTAATCTCAGGCTAGCTGTCGCCCAATGTTTGGAGAAGATCCTGTTTTTACAATCAGTGTATTTGCTATATGTATTTGGATTCACACATAGTTAGAATCTAAAGGTCTTCACCAATAGGCTACACAGTGTGTGAGCACATCGCACTTAAGTTGAATTATAACTTGCCACCAGAGGTGTATGTGACAGATATAAAGATAGCTACTAGAGATCACAACTTCTAGTATTTCCAACCCTGCCTCATAGCTCTGCTTCTCTCTAAGTGAGCAAGCTGTGCAGTTAACCCTTGGCGTGCCAGAGGACCTCAGAATTCCCAGCAACCTTCAACCACTGTCACGCGCATACCAGTGCTCTTCCAGGGTCTTCCTCCCACCTTAATATAGCTGACATTTCGTCCTTTACACTTTATCCAAATACCAACTAATTTAAAAGGTAATTGCTAAGGTTCTGTCTCTCCTGCTTTCCAGATTGGTTTCTACCTTTTTCTATTTTGTTTGATTTGCAGCAAGGACTGGAAAAAAAATTTTTTTTCAGGAAGTAGATGAAGTCTGAAGACACTTTATCTGATATGGGCCTTAAAGTTCAGACCTATCTTGAATTTTACTATAGTTGCTTAAGGCAGTGCTGTACCAATACTTTCTCAGCAAATACAAGATGCAGAATTCCTTCAGCAAGAAGATAGGGTGATTACTCCCTACACCACAGTATTGTTGACAACTTACCGAGAGACCATCTCTGACACTACCAATAATAGTGAAGACAGGAGGCTAGAATAACAATCATTTGAGTGGCTTCATCCAGAAGCTGATGAAAACAGATGCAGAGACACACGGCCAAACATTAGGCAGAGCTCGGGGAATCTTATGGAAGACAGAAAGGAAGGATTGAAAGAGCCAGAGAGGTCAAGGACATCACACACACACACACACACACACACACACACACACACACACACACACACACACACACACAAACCCTACAAGATCCATAACTGGACCCATAGTGGACCACAGAGACTGAACTGCAAACCAGAGAACATCTATGAGGTAGCTCTAGCTCCCCCGCCATAGTATGTAACAGAGGTACAGCTTGGTCCTCAGGGGGAGCCTCTAACAGCAGGAACAGAGGCTGCTTCTGACTGTGGTGCCTGCCTTTGGATCCCTCTCCCCTAACTGGACAGCCTAGTCTAGCCTCAATAGAAAAAGATGGTCCCAGTACTACCTGATAAGCCAAGGCAGGTTGATACCTATGGGAATTGTCCATGTCTCTTGAGAAGAAAGGGAGGGAGACACAGGGGGAAGGAAGGGGAGGTGAGAAAGAGTGACTAGGAGAAGAGAAGAGGTGAGAGGGAGGGACATTTCCTTCTGTAATGTAAAGTTAATTAATTAATTAGTTAATTAATGAATGAAAACAGTAGAAATGTGGCCAAGGAAGAAAAATTAAGAAAGGAAAATTATATGCTAACTTTTAATGGATCAATAAGACTGACCTGGTGCCATGTTCGCTGCTAAAACAGAAAATGAATCACACTGCTTTTATTTTCAGTAAATGGTATTATATGACACTCTGTATAGCATCAAAATAATACCAAATCTTTTGCTTTTTCTGAAGGTTCTGAACATGAAAAGCATAAAACTTGCACAAGTCAAAATTATCCTTTAGGAATTCTGTAAAATAGTGCTTAAACATTCTGACTTCAAATCATGCGTACTGAAAAGCTGTCAGTTTTGTGCAAAATAACAACCATGGAGTATGCAAATAATCTTGCCTTTTAAATATGAGGTACTTTTGCAAAGAAAATGTGAAGTTTTTAGAGAAAGCATAGGTTTGTTTGCAAAGACAATGAGAGAAGGGCTGGAGACAAGAGGGAGCCTTCTGAGGAGGAACATTTCTCAGGCTCACTTGCAACGCTTGTAGGAAGGCATTCAGTAAGACAAGCATTTTGAAGCAAGCAGCAGAGCTAACTTTCCCTTATCTATTTTCACTTCTCTCTGAACATATGTTTCTCCATAGTTTTATTAGCAAGTGGAGAATACACCACTGTCCAAAAGCTGTGGTGTGATTAGTGTTATTGAATGGCAGATTTTGCGTTACTCGTGTTTATTTTATCTCTTCCCAAACCATCTGCTTCCTTCTCGTATGTCTTACTCAGAGAATAAGTAACAGTGACAGTAAAGGTATACACTACCATTTCAGTTCTAAATGGTTCCTGACAGTTTCATTTTGTGATTGTGGTGTGTGTGTGTGTGTGTGTGTGTGTGTGTGTGTGTGTGTGTGTGTGTCACCGGCAGAACTAAACAAAATGATTACTGCTTAGGAGTTAAGGCATAGAAATTATTGACATGTTTGGTTACAAATTGATAGGTATATTATATATTAGTATAGAAATATGAGTCCTGAAATAAAACACTATCTCTACTCAATGAGATCTACTTAAGGATCTAAATGAGACTCCCTCCTAAGCTGATGCTAGCCATAAAGTACAGGATAGCAATGCTACAATTCACAGACCCAAAAAAGTCAACGAGGGCCCAAGGGAGCATGTTTGAAATTCACTTAGAAGAGGAAATAAAATAGACATCTGAAGTAGAGAGGGGGAGGGAACTGAGTGGGAAAGGGGTGGGGAGGGCATCTTTTGTGGAGAGAGCTAGGGTAGAGCACTGTGAGAAAAAGGTAATTGGTGGTGGAGGAGAATCTGTGGTGTAGGATAAGCCTCCGGGGGAGTCTATGGAGCTGACACCAGCTGAGAGTCCCAGCAGGATGGGTTAAGGAGCCTAAAGTCTCCACCTCCTGTAGCCAGGTGGGACCTTCCAGTGGAGCGAGGGGAACACTAACCCACCTATAACATTTTTGACCCTACATTTGTCTTACATACAAGAAGTGTATGGATTAACATAGCGCGGAGATTGAGGAAGTGGCAAATCAACGATTGGCTCAACGTGAGACCCAACCCATGAAAGAAAGACAACCCTTGTCACTGTCATGATACTCTGATATGCTTGGAAATAAGAGCCTACCATAACTGTTTTCCAAGGGGCTTCATCCAGAAGCTAAGGAAACATGCAGAAACCCACAGCCAAATAATAGGCTGAGTTCTGTGGAAGGTTGGGAGGAAAGATAGAGGGAGCTGGAAGAGTCAAGGACACCACAAGGAGACCTAAAGAGTAAACTCTGGGTCCTTGGGGGCTCCCAGACACTGACCACCAACCAAGGATCAAGCAAGCACCTAGACCACCTACACATATACAGCAGCTGTGCTGCTTGGTCAATATTTGGGTCCCTTATGATGGGAGTAGGGATTGTCTCTGACTCTGTTGCCTTCTTCTGAAATAGTTTCCCCTAGCTGGGCTGCTTCTCAGTCCTAAGTGGGAGAGAGCTAACTCCTGCTGTGACTTGAGGGGCCAGGCTAGATTGATACCCCCTGGGACCTCCCCTTTTCTGTGAAGGAGAGGAGAGAATGGGGAGACTGGGAAGACAGAAGTGAGGGGACTGGGATCAGGCTTTAAAGTGATTAAATTAAAAGGGGAAAAAAATAAAACAAAACTGTGGTACAAAAATACAAACATGAAAATGATGTAAAAGTAACATAATAAGGAAAAAGTGGAATTGGGTTAGAATTCGATGGCAGTGGGAAGTGAACAACTTCATTCCAAATATATTTGAGGCTTGAATAAGATTCTGAAGCTTTAAATTGCACTTGTAAGAGGTGGATCAGGAGTCAGGTAGCATTTCAGCCACACATCTATCTTAACTATTCTGTCCACAGAAATGGGAGAGTGTTTGCTTTTGAGAAATTCTAGCTACTCGATTTACCTGGAATATAAGCTATTCACAAAAAAACAAAACAAGACAAATAAAACCACACAGTTCTATTGAGATTTGTAGTCTGGTCTCTTTAAGTATTACACTAAACCTGAAGGACCTGGTGTATGAATGTGCTCCCTGACCACAATGGACATATCTGGAGATTTATATACTGTAGGTTAAATATATACTGACTTAAAGCCATAATTAATGTACCTAGCCCACCAAATATCACAGTGTAGCAACAAACTACTCAGTAGGTCATTGGTTGGTTTACTAACTGAAGAACATCAGTGATTGGAGCTGTCGAAAACTATATTTTGTTGCTATGCTTTAGCAATGGGCACCTGAATTGCACTACATAACAGTAACATAAGAAAAATATTAAAATTCAAAGGACAACTTTCTTGGGATTGTGTAGGTTCATCAGGGAGAAAAGCAGGTAACTGGTAAAGACTTACATATCAACCAGCTTGGTCCAGTGCATGTAGATCTCCAGAGACAGGATAATATGAAGGTGTGTACCACAAGTCCCCAGGACGATGAGAAGGAAGAGTGAGATCACATATCAAATGGTGGGGACATGGCTTCGGAACTATGATCTCACCCGTTATATCAGGCAGCCTCTAGGTAATAGTAAGAATTCAAGCACCTGGGAGCATACTGTACAAATAACAGTGACTGTGAGACGGTAGTAGCCAAAAAAAAAAATCCCTGCCTAATGTGTTTGCTTATTTATGAAGTTCTTAAAATTAATATGAAATTAAAATAAAACTACATCACTTCCCACTTACTTTCTTACCTCCAGGGTCTCACGAGCAATGCTTCACCACTCTCTTATAGAACTATACTCTCCTGTCCTATAGTTGTTGAAATACCTACAAAATCCATGAATCCATACAGTTAATATATAAATACAACATGCTCCGTCCCTATAATGTTACTTATATGCTACTTATATGATTTTTGCGGCCTTCCACTTACTATTGGGTAAACAACTGGGATCGTGTGCGTGGGAAAGACCACTTTTTCCAACTTTCAGAACTTGTAGCTTCCTGTAGTTCTTTGGCTAAGGTTGGGGCCTAATGAGATTTCTCCCATGTTGGTATGTCTGATGGTGATGCGTTCCTTGTTAAAGAATTAGTTAGATAGGCATGTTCTTGAGAATTCGTAGGTGTAGGTTCTTTGTCAGTTCTGAATCTGCAATCTCACTGCAGATTTTACATTCCTCCAGGTCTTACAACTTTTATGCCCCACTTGTTCCTGAACCTTAGATGTAGGAGCTGGGTTATAAATATGTCAGTTGGGATGGAACGCCTCATGATAACTTGTTCTCTACGTTTTGAGTACTTGCGTTTTTCTACAGTAATCCCACCTGTTGCAATCTGCATCTTCTTTGGTGAGGGTTTGGCTCTATACTGTTCTGTATGTATAAACATAAATATATAGAACGTAATTAGAAGTTGTGCTGGTTTAGTAAATTTGTGATATTAGGTTTTTCTACAAGATCCATTACCTCATATGCTTACTAAGTGGTTGGCTAGGTTTCCAAGTGCTGGGCACTATATCCTTCTGATTGAGCAGGCCTTAAATGCCACTAAACATCTGTTGGTTGCTGCTGAGTTATGAGTGACACTATTGCATTCTTAGAGTCCTTGTGCCATGCTGGTGACCAGTATATATCATAAAGTAATAGGTGTCATAGCTTGGTAGGACTATTAGTTGCTTCTGTCTGATACCATGAAAGCTATTCCTTAGTGAGGAATACATTTATTTTTGCTTACTTGGTTTTCATTTTGGTTAGGAAAAGATCATAGTGAAAGGAAGATGAAAAAAAGATAAGGATAGATAGCATAGATAATATTGTCTAATAAGAAAACTAAGGATTTTGTTTTTATCAAAAGGAGCTAAGAACCCAGATTCTGGAAATGAAAAATACCTCAAGACTATGTAGGAAGTTTGCACGAAGATGTGATATGGGCAAGATTCTGAAATATATCCCACATTTCTTTAATAAGTGTCAGAGAAATGAATTGATATTCTTATTATTGTCTATCTCTTGGTAATTTCTTATTTTTTATATGTTCCTTTCAATGCTGAATCTGTTATGAACAATCTGAGCTGCCTAGTGGGTTTTTATTCATAAAAGTTTAAAATTTAAAAGGTAAAATAACACAAAAGGGATGTATTGTGAGTTATCAAAAAGATGAATACTATTTAAAGATATTCCAGGTGCATACATAAAAGCAAAAGTGTAGAAGCAACTGAACAGAAAAATAAGTTTGAATTAAGTGTCAAAACAAAAAAAAAGAGAACTCTGGAATACACGGAAGAGGAAAAAAGAAAATGGGAGCAGCATTAAAGAATTGTTAATAAGAGGTAATATGCAATACATTAGTACAATGTGAGCTGTTTCCCAAGTATTACATCATTTGAATTTCTCACACAAGATTAATTCATGCAGCAGGCAATAATGTTAAATTCATTTAACAGATGGAGGAAAAGGCCCCAAGGCTTAGACAATATAAGCATATTGTATAAGTTTATATGGTTGATAACTTACTAAAAAGAAGCAGAATTGGTAATATTTTCAAGCAAATGAACATTTCAGGGAGGTTTAGTTGAATTGGTGTGCAGACTTGAAGGGCAATAGTCTGCGGGACTATATGTCCTCAGGAACTGTGGGAAAATAGAGAGACTTAAGTAAGATGGAAGATATTTGACAGCAACAACAGCAAACTTTCTCATTTTCAAACTATTTTTTAAAGAACAGAGTCATAAGTAAAGGAAAGAAATGACACAGAAACTACTAGGACAATGTTTCACCAGAATTTAGGATTACCAAAGGTAGGGAGAAATAATGTGTGCATGTTTATTTGCTATTTAAAAAAGAAATAAGCAAGCTGAAAGTTAAGAGAAAGAATATTTTCTCATTGATATGTAAAAAATAAAAACTGACATAAAGGGCAGATTACAAAATGAAGAGTTAGTGGCTATTGAATTGTTTGCTTAGGAACCACAGAAATTCGAGTTAGAAAAATGGACGCACTCAAAATTAAAATTGTAAAACACGGCCATGCCATATTATTCTCAATAACAACCACACAGTTACTATGGAAATCAATGATGGAAATACTTCTGCATAGATAGCATATGAAGCATGATGAATTTGAATTTTGTCTTTAAAATATAAAGCTATTGGCTGGAGTGATAACTTGATAGCAAGTTTTTTTTTTTCTACACAAGGATGAGGACAAGAGTTTGAATCAGGTCCTACCTACATAAAAGCCAGCCATAACCATGGACACTGGTAAACCCAGTACATGTGGTTGGGGACATTGAGACAGGCTGATGTAAAGCTTGTTGGCCAATGACTCTATTTGAATCAGTGAGTTCCAGGTTTAGTGAAGGACCCTATTCAAATGATAGGGTAGTAAAGTTGGTAACATGTTTTGGGGGGTAACTTTTAATGTTTCTAGGAAAAAAATGTAATGGTAATCTGCCTGCTTATCTGGCTCTTATAATCTTTCTGCTACCTATTCTGCAATGTTCCCTGAGCCTTAATGTGGAACACACACATACATATATATGTATATGTACACACATATACATGTATATGTATATGTATATGTGTATGTGTGACATTATACAGACTAAACAGCTGTGTTTTTGTATTTAGAAATATGTGTCTCATAGAACAATTAATGAAAAAATATTATGAATTTGAAAGAGAGCAACGGGGCTTGAGTGAGAGGGTTTTGTGAAAAGAAAAGGGAAGAGGAAATGATTTAATCATATTATAACAAAAAAGAAAAAGAAAAAGAAGGTAAAGAACAAGGAAAAACCATCTTACGCAACATTTGGCCTCTTTGTACCATCTCACGTGTGTACATGACTGCGAACGTGCATAGATACACATTTTAAAGATTAAAGTTATCTACTAGATCGGAGCAGTTTATTTTGAATTAGTATGACAATTATATTCTTCACAGAAAGATTTTAATAAAAAGTTTCAATTTTTTGTCGATTATCAAAGAAAGGAAAGGTATTTTAGAATTCTTCCTCTGACATGGGAGGTTTCTATGGCCATGTGCATGTTGTAAACAGGGACCACAGTGATAATAATCCTTAGGGGTTACTTTAGATGAAATAATGAGAGGTGTACAAAGCACACTAAGGCATAAACCTGTAGAAAATAGAATTTTTGATAGGACTTCCTTGGGGCAAATCTCAGGATTGCAAAATCCTCTTGAGAGAACGAGTAAGACACTGATCAAAAGGGCAAAAAGAAAAATGGACTGCCAAAAGCATGGCAGGCTCCTGACGGAGTCCTCCAGGGAAAATATCTATACACAGCGAGAGCCATTTTTCTAAATAATAAAAAACTAATGATTGACTAAAAGAAAAAAAATCTCCCCGAAACGAAGACTTCTTATTGCTAAAACTTGACTAGATTGACATGCAAATGACATAGGTAAGGATTAAAAGTTGGTACCTTGGGACCAATTCATTCCTCATATAATGCCAGAGCATGGTGGCAGACGCTAGGCCATGAAGTGGACGGAAAGGCTGTGTGCCATAGAACCCGATGGCCAAGTTCAATGCACTTGAGTATCTCTGGGAATTTTGGTTCAAAGTAATGAATACCATCTCTAATAATTATGAACAAACATTGAATTATCCCCCTGAGATAATTGATCACAACTCATTTTCAAACGCAGAGACCCAGTCTCCGGCTGACTTAGAAGAAGCTATATCACAGATTCTCAAATTGAGCAACTAGGTCGAAAGAATGCTCTCCTAGCTGGCAGCTTCTCCTTGATTAGTCTGTAAGAGAACGGGTCCAGAGTAGGAGGAAAAGATTGCCTCACACTAGACAGTTATGCTGTGCTGCGGTTAAATAATCAGCAGGCCTAATAATGTTTATTAAGAGCCCTATAACTATTATTATGGTGGTATTTTCTAACCTGCTAGCAATCAATGAAATACAGACACCAGTTATATTTTTAAATAACCTTAGTTAACCTGGGGAAGGGCAGATATTCATCCCCTAATCTAATTCCCATATTGTTCCAGGTATGGGATGTGTTGCCCAATCCCATGCCATCTGCTTCTAATGATTTCTATCTAACTAACTCCCATCCATAACTGAAAAACTTGCTGACTGTCATCCTCTGGGCCAAATCTCCATTCATGCCAGCCATGTGCTTCTCCTCAACTTAATGCACTGCTCAGCCTTCTTCCTTCCTCCTCTTCCTCTCCAGTCTCTACACCTTCCTAAGATTCTCTCTGTCTCTCAAAGCCCAGGAACCTCAGCAACACCTATCCTATTTGCCCTGCTCAAGTGTGATGGCTTTTTATTGGTCAAAGAGTAATAAGCTCTTAGGCAAAGTACAATTTGGGGCTCAGAGATAGCAAGCAGTAACTAGTGTCAAAATACACGAGACCAACCTCCAACAATGGTCTGTTATGTATCCAATCATTGGCTTGAAAATAGTTTGCGAATTCTCCCTTTTATACCCCAATCCATTCCTGCCAATAATAAGGAAAAATACTGTTGAGAAACTTGAGTATTTAAATTATATGGTTTGGAGCAACATGGATTTCCCTTTTCTCACTCACCTTGTATTTTGATTTTGTTATGCTGTAGATTTTTTTCTGGAAATGAAAACACTATTAGTATTTATGATAGCATCAAACATCACTCTATTATGGAGAAGCCAAAGTACACCAACCATATTGCAAATGTATAATAATAATAAAGATATGGACAGGAATTCCCACATCATAAATATTTTCTTTTCTCTCTACTAAGCTTATTATATCTAGCTTTCAATAAAACTGAAACTAAATAAGAGGTACAAATTAGACATAATAGCATGTATTCTTATGGTGATAATAATCAATTTCATTTATAACTCTAATATAGAATTTCTGGTGTGTGTGTTTGTGTGTGTTTGTGTGCGCGTTCGTGCACTTGTGTGTGTCTGCTATCTTTTTGTCTGTCTGTCTCTCTATGTGTGGTAGTGTTCATAAATATCTGTCCATGTTCACATGCACATATCTCTTCATGTTTTTGTGTATACATGTGAAGACAAAAGGATAATGTTAGGTGTTATCATCCATCACTCTCCATCTTATTTTTAAGACAGGATCTCTCACTGAACCTGTAGCTCAACAACAGGCTAGGCTACAAGATAACAAGCACTTGGGATTTCCAAGCCCTGAGATTAGAGGCACTTGCATGACAAGTTTTACTGTTTTATATACAAAACAGACAGTAGCTACTTAATGAAGTAAGATTTTTCCTTTCCTTTTATTATATATGAAAATAGATTTTTTTCTCTCTCACATAATATATCCTGACTAAGGTTTCACTTTCTTCAACTTGTCCCAGTTTCTTTCCGTTTCCTCTCCCACCCAGACTGACTCTATTTTTGTTTCCCATTAAGAAACAAGCAAGCTTTTAAGGGAAAATAGCACAATAGAATAAAATAAATTAAACCAAAACACATTGGAATAGGACAAAACCAGCAGAAGGTAAAGAGCCCAAGGAGAGATGTAAGAAACAGAGACAGAGAGACCCACTTGTTCTTGTCCTCAGAAATCTCACAAAAACACTAAGCTGAATGCCATAATTCATAGCTGTTGTGGTTAATTTAGAAGGATGACCTAATACATTTTTACTATTAGGCCAATTTTTATTGCAGTGGTCTTTTCTAACCTACTAGCAATCAATGTAAACATAGACACCTGTTGTATTTTAGAGTATGCATTTACCTGGGGCAAGGCAGACCCTTCAATAACACCCAGTCTCCATCCCATTCCAGCTGCTTCTAATACTCTCTATTGATCAGCTTCCCATCCATAATCCCAAAATACTTCCTAATGCTCCTCATCTGGGCCAAATCCTCCATTCACACTGGCATGTGCTTTTACACCACCTAACCCATGGCGGCCCCTTTCCTTTTTCTCTTCCTCACTTGTCTCCTTCACTAGATCTTCTTCTAGCCTCTGGCTTCTTCCTTTCCCAGGAAGCTCTCTGTCCCAAAAGCCTGTGAACCTTAGCCACGCCTATCGCATTTGCCTGTGCAGGTGTTTTGGCTTTTTATTGGTCAAAGAAGAGTAAGTTTTTAAGCAAGGTTACAGATATTTTGGAGTGTGTGAGTCTGCTCATTTGGGCAGCAACTAGACCAAATCCAAACACATACCCAAAGGAATTTTATGGTAAAAATAGAGGAAAGTATATAAATAAAATGAAATTAAATTTAAAATGAAAAATAAGATAATACTACAAAACACAAAAGCCCTGGCACAACTTTATAAGGCAAGCAATATATCTAGATGCCATTGAGTTCATTTTCTGTTGGCTGTCTATTTCTGGGCATGCAGCCTACCCTTAAGAGTACTATTTTTTCCCCCTCAGTATCCATTGGAAAAAACTAAATTTTCATTTGCAAGTGAGTATAAATTTGAAATAGCTTGTGGCTTAGGAACAGGGAAATGTGTCCTTTTCTTTTATCTCTAGGACCCCATCTAATGCAAACCAATGAAGGTCTTGTGCATGGTCACTCAGGCTGTTAGTTCACAACAGGCAAACATTCTCTCAGGCTCTTACAGCCTGTCTGCCTCCTCTTCCACAAAGTTCCCTTAGCCTTCATGAAGGCATCCTGTTTAGGGCTGAATGTTGCAAGGTTTCTCACTCTCTACATAATGTCAGGCTGTGGTTTTCTGTGTTTGTTCTCATTTGCCCCCATTGGAAGCTTCTCTGATGATGACTAAGAAAATCCCTGATCTATAGATGTAGCAGACTGTCATTATGTATCATTTAATTGCTACATCCTTTTAGTAGAATAGTAGTGTTGTTTTTACCCAAGTCCCTAAGCTATGTAGATTATGTTTCTTGATCAACCAAGCAGTGTAGAGTATTTTTTTCCATCTCCTGGGGTTGGCCCTAAGTCATATCAGACATTGGTTGATTACTCCCACTTCCCACAAGTTTGCCACCACTGCACTGGCATATTCTTTAGACAGGGCACCACTGTAGATCAAAGGCTTTGTGGTTGGATTGCCTACCTTTCTGTACCAAATATTCTAATACGAAAGAATAAAGGCATTATATATGCACCAGCTTAACTTCTGTATGTTAAATGAGTTGTAAAGGTGTTGTAGTCACCAATAAGACTTTTGCAGCCAGTTTTTGAAGAGCAGCCTCTAGACTTGGTCTCTTCTTTCTCCCCTTCCAGTTAGTTGGTCCTCTTGATAGGGAGATCTATATGTTATCTTAGGCCCTAATACCCATACTTTATACGTAACCTAAGTTGTCCTACAAATTGTAGCTTGGTTATCATTGACTTAATAGCTAATGGTTAACTATAATGCAATACATTTACTTTTGGGTTTCTGAGTCTAGACTGCCATAGTTAAGATAATTTTTGTCTAGTTCCATCCATTTATCTGGAAATTGTAAAGATCATTTTCACAATAGCTAAGTAATAATTTATTGTAAAATTTTACCACATTTCCTTTATCCATTTTTCTGTTGAGAGTCATCTGGGTTGTTTCTAATGCTCTAATTATTATGAATAGAGCAGCAATTAATATGCTTGCACAAATCTTTCTGTGGTAGGATGAAGAATCTTTGGGGCCTATGCCCAAGATGGTATAGCTGGATCTTGAAGTAGATTGATTCCCTTCTTTCGCACACAACGCTAATTTGATTTCTATAGTTGCTGTAAAAGTTTGCACTTCTACAACCAGTGGAGGATTGTCCTCTTTGCTCCATAACCTTGCCAGCATGAGCCATCACTTGTGATTTTGATCTTAGCTATTCTGACAGGTGTAAGATGGAGTCTCAGAGTAGTTTAAATTTGCATTTCCCTGATGGTTAAGAATGGTGAACATTTCTTTCAGTGTTTCTTAGCCATTTGAGAGTCCTCTTTTGATAGTTCTCTGTTAGATATGTACCACATTTTCATTGGGTTGCTTGTTCTCTTGATATCTAGGTTTTGATTTCTCTATGTGTTTTGGATTTTAGGCTTCTATCAGGTATACAGTTTCTTCAAGATGAAGAAATTTTTCCATTTTGTAAGCTATATAATACAGTCATTTGAAGAGCATGTATGTGAATTAAGGATTTATGCCAGATACAATGATAAAATCAAAGAACACTGAAGACACAGAATGAAAAACAGACATGTATTTAAGACATTTGGAAATATATTTTAAAAATGTCTTTGATGTTAGAACTAAGATCATTGTAAAAATATCAATCAGCTTCTTACAATAATTTGTAAGAACAATTTGTTTCGTTCATTTTTCCTTTAGAATACAAAAGAGCCATATTTTTAGTTTTTAAAATATTTCCAGAGGGTTTTTCCACCCCATCTCTCCAAAAGAGCAGCACTGTTGGAACATTGTACGGGTACCATTCTGAAATCTTTGGTGGCCTCTTAATTTGGAAAGGAAAATAATCACTAACTTCAAAGGCCCATGAGAATGGGACTTTCTGTGGACTTCCTCACCCAGACATTACTATAGCAGAGTAGTCCATTACTCATTTCCTTTTCACGTTTGACAAGGCAGAGGGATACATACAGAATTATATGCGAGTGGCAGAGGACAGTAATGATTTCCCTATGGACTTCAGCCTAAAATCATGAATAAAATCCAAAAATGTGAAGACAAAGACAAAGAAAGCTTGGACCTAGGATTATGTCAGTTTTTTGCCATGATAATTAACCTGGCATCATATCTTATCCTTACCTGGCTACCGGAGTGTGCATTCAAGTAGTTAGAAACCTTAGAAACAGGGCTTGTTAGAATTGTTAAATTAAAAAAAAAAATTATTGGCTGAGTCTGTGTTTTTACTTCAATAGGAATTGGAATTATCTATTAAAAAGAAGGAAATAAGAGGGAAGGAAGGAAGGAAGGAAGACACTCATTTATAGGGAAAATGGAAGAGCTTTGTGTTTTCTGTAGAATTTTTAATAGAAAAGGTAAGTGATCTTCTCAGAGTGTGAGGGTCACAAGGAGAGAAAGAATATTCAGGAATATGCTTCTGGTAGTGACAGCAACCTGAAAACAAATTATGGTAAATTTACTAAATGGTAGACAGAAAGGAAATGAAAGATGGCTGTGTGTGATGTACCTGTTGACAGTAAAATATTAAATCCTGGCATATGGCCCCTAACCGTGGTGCAAGAGATCAACCCTCCATTTTGCACAATATACCTCAATCAACCTACACTATTTTCTCATTGATTGTCTCAGACACCAGATGCATCAAATAATTCAAAAACATTAAAATTCACTTTTATCTAAAGGATCCTTCATTCACTCACACATGGAATGAGAAATAATAATTGGCTTTCTAGGTTTTACTTGTTTTGATTTTATTGTTTGGTTCCATTTGATTCCCACAATGTAACCAAAAATGGACTTACTGTTCAATCTCAGCCATTCTCATTACAGAGAAAACCTAGATACAGAAAAGCTCAGCTTGTTCACTGAAAAGACTAGTATGGAAAATAAAAGCAGAGCCCCTATGTAGCAGAGGGAGTTCCACCTGACCCGATTAAGAAACTGTGGCACATTTGCACTTTGGAATACTACTCAGCTATTAAAAACAAGGAATTCCCAAATTCTGTGGACAAATGTATTGAACTAGAAATGATCATAATGAGTGAGTTAAAGCAGAAGCAAAAATAGCCAAGTGGTATATACTCACTTATATCTGGACACTAGCCCAAGGGGCATGTCCCATGAAAGTCTTCACTTACCAGGAAAGTGGGACAGAGGGGAGGACATCCTATTGGGACTCTAGGTGAGAGACGTATGGGAGAATGGGGAAATAGAAGGATCCAGAGGGACCTAGAAACTTACAAGAAGAACATTATTATGGGCGGATCTGGGCCCAGGGGTCCTGCTCAAACTATGGCACCAGCCAAGGACAATACGTGCAGTAAACTTTGAACCCCTACCTAGATCTAGCCAATGGACAGGACATTCTCCACAGTTGAGTGGAGAGTGGCATTTGACGTTCACACGAACTCTGGTGCCCCATATTTGACCACATCCCCTCGATGGGGAGGCCTGGTATCACTCAGAGGAAGGCTAGCAGGCTACCAAGAAGAGACTTGATACCCTATGAGCATATACAGGGGGAGGAAGTCCCCCTCAGTCACAGTCATAGGGGAGGGGAGTAAGGGGAAAATGGAAGGGAGGAAGGAATGGGAGGATAGAAGGGATGGGATAACAATTGAGATGTAATATGAATAAATTAATAATATATATTTAAAAAAGAGAAAATCTCCACTCATGAATAATTTCATTATAAGAGCAAATTCTAGCTCCTTCATTATTTGTATACTATGAAATGTATTAAGTGCACAGAGAATATAGTTCTTATTCTCCTCATTTAGGGAATATACCTGAGAAAGGACCACTTGAGCAGAAATGAACAACCTGCATAATAACATGCAAAATTATAACTGTTTATGAACAAGTACATGATGGAAAGTGTCTCTTGGACTCAATGTGCTCATGTGCAGACATGAGAATTTGCTCCAATAATACTTTTCAACCTTTGAAGTTCTGAAAGATTATGTATGCCTAATATTTAATCTTATGCTACCTGGCACTATTACTAGCTCTCTCACAAAAAGGCAGGCTCTCCCACACATTAGTAGAGAGCCACTGCAGCCTCCAGCGGTTCTGCAGAATAAGGATCATTCTACTGGTGTCATAAGCATTTTCTGTGCTCACAACAGTAAACATCTCACCCCAACAGTTGACTTACGCCTGCTTTTTAAACAATTGCAACAGATGGTTGACACTTGAACAGAATGTATAATTAGCTTTGCAATCTAACACTTCATTCTTATTTGCTCTTTCTCAAAGAAGAGATGCTGTGCCTTATGCCATCGGGTCTAATCTGTTAGTTTAATCAGGAGTGGTGCTATGAAAGTTCCCAGGAGAGATAGGATGTGGGAGGACTCCTAATCCCAGCCTTTCAGGGATAGTAAAAAAAGCCAAGAGGGGGTGTAGACAGAACTCTCAGTAGTTTTTTAAAAAGCCATACTTCATTCTCATTTGTGTTTCAGATGAGGAGAGCTTTGTCTCTTTTCCCTTGCTTCACCTCTCACCTTTCACCCACTGCTTCTTCATCAGGGCAGCTGCTTCCAAGCTTAGAGGCTGCTATAAATGCAAAGCGTAGTTCCTGCAAACCACTATTGCGAAAACTGGCCTCTAGAAGATACCACATATGCCAGTGATGTGGGGCTTGTGGACCATGCACCCAGGGAAACTAGCATGAGACTAACAAGATGGAGCAGGTTTAAACCCCAGAAATCTCAAAATTTTGAAATTTAAAAATATCCTGAGAATGGAAGGTATAGGACAAAGCTCTCTCCTTGTTCCCATACTTGCCTTAGGAACATGTGACACAACCTCTGGTGGCCACAGGTGGTCAGTCACATGAGCTTGTCACCTGTTGTCTTTCCTGTGCAAATAGAGCCTTGCCTGCAACCTAACATCCAGCTAATCAAACACATTCATCCTCAAAAGCCCTCCCCACTGTCCAAGGTTTATAAGTCCCTGATTCACATGAAGTAAAGTGGCAAGCATCATCAATTTCACTGCGAAAGAAATGGTATTTTGCTCAGAGAAATAAGCAGTGCCCTTTCTCCCCCACCCCCCACTCCCGACTCCTTATTTGCCCTGAAGAATTCACTGCTGTGGTCACTACTAGAGCATGCCTGGCTGCTTCTGCTTTTCACTGGTGAGTCAGTACTGATCACTACCACTGTCTTTCCCACCTCAGTGCTTATCTTCAATAGGGACCTGCCAGTTGTTCTCAAAGCAGCTGCCTGACTAGGTCTTGGAGTCCTGAGCTCCTTGCTGCCACTTGTCCTGGTACTTGCAGCCTAGCTAAAAGAGCAGTAACACATAATGCAGAGAAAATCTCCTTTTTCTACACTCCCAGCTGGATTAGAGCTCTTGTGACACAGACCTCTTCCTGCAGTCACTTGGGACCCCATGCTTCACCCTTTCCAACCTGGAGAACAATGGTGCTCTGATCTTCTGGTGGAGACTGGGACTTTCTGGGAATCTCTGAACCACACACTGATAGACTTTGCTCACTACCTGAAATTTTAGGAAAACTAAAAGGATATCACTTACTACTTGGTTCAATGCTTTATCTATCCTTTTAATATCACCTTTCCCAAACTCAGAGCCAAGGGATTGTGTTTCGATCACAGTTGGTTTCCCTCCTCCAGGTATGTCCCCTTACGTATACAGTGTCTCCATTTCTGAGTCATGATAGCTCCTTTGTTGTAATAAAAAACACTCTGGTAACCAAGAAATCCTTCTATTTCTGAGAACCAATAACCTTCAGTTCTTGCACAAATCTATTCAAAATCCTACTCTTACTAAAATAGTTTTAAACCAATGGCATTTGGCAATACAGATAACTAAGAATAGTTAATCAGTACAAGCAAATATCAGAGCACACAAATTTAAATGACATATAGAAAAAAATGAAATTCCATTGAGGTCTTTGCTAAATAATACATATATTTATTATATAAGAATTGATGAAAAAAGAATTGATGGTATCATCAGCAATGTTTTAGCACAGAAAATATTGTACAGTTAATATTTCTACTACTAGCAGGTACACCAGTCCTAGAATCATTTCTGTTTTACAGAAGAAGAATTTTAGGACGTCCAGGCAAACTTCAATAAAAAGTATATGATCAGTTTATCAGGATTTTAAATGAATCTGCAAAACATTAAACCTCATTTTCTTCCATTTTCTGTGTTCTTCTCTAGACTTCTTTCCCCCCACGGGATTTGCTATCGAAGATAATAGGGATTTTTGTTAAAAGAATATTCATTGTTCCCTCTCATCCTGTTTGGGTAGAAACTCCATCACATGTGGAAGACACTTAAATCCCACTGTGACATCTAAGCACATTGTGGTCCATAAAAGCTGCCTCTAAATACATTTGTCCATTCATAAAACATTTAATCAGCATGCCTCTGTGTATGATAAACTACAGAGCCACTAGGGACACAAAAGAGAAACAGCCGAGCCCATAGTTAACCAAACACAGATACATGGAAGTGCATGGAAGCAAGCTAGAGCATCAAGTCTTTCACTATTTATTTATGTACTAATTAGTTAACTTAGTTAGTTGTAAATACAATTCTATCTTCAATCATTTTGATTTCTCTTACTTATACTGCATGGAACCTGAATATCTGACTTGCACATATATGGCAAAATGATGAGTACAATCAAATTGAGACTTTAGTTCATTAAAAATATAATTATCTAGCAACAAGTCCAACAAAAGGCATCAGAAGCCCTCATTAAAGTTGATGGTCACAAATGTCCAAGAGGTTTTTCAAAATAGTCTAAACGGTTGTCATTGCCTTTTGTTGATCCGTAAGCTAGAAGGTAAGTCCGATTCCTGAGGGAACTACGCACTTCAGATTCAGGGCCTGGCTGGAACTGACTTGAATCCTTTTTTCCCTGAGAAGTAACCTCCAGGTACCAGGTGTCAGCCACGCCTTCCGAGGAGGGAAGCAACCAAGGGTCCCACTCAACTATGACACCTATGAACCATGGTAATAATCATCATGCCCCAATTATGCCTTCAGTGCAGCAGTGGCACTCACACTTTGACCATAACCAGTGACTCTCTAAATAGACCTAAGACCCATTTCAGGTGCTGGAAAACCTAGCAAATATGCAGATATAAGTGAGTATATACCATTTGAGTCTTTTTGCTTCTGGGTTAACTCACTCATTATGATCATTTCTAGCTCAATCCATTTATCCACAAATTTCAGAAATTCCTTGTTTTTAATAGCTGAGTATTCCATAGTGTATATGTACCACAGTTTCTTTATCCATTCTTCTACTGATGGACACTTAGGCTGTTTCCATAAGGGGAAAAGAGGAGGGTGGGAAGAATGAGAGGATACAAGGGATGGGATAACCATTGAGATGTAACAAGAATAAATTAATAAAGGGAAAAAAACCTAGCAAATTACCAGGACTAATGTTGTCATGCATCTTGGATGGGAACAAGGCGTGGAATTTGACCAAGGTTTCCATTTGTTCGAGGACACACTGAACCACCAAAGTCGCAGAAGGGAGACTTAGAATTAGTATGAAAGTGTGACTTCTCACTTGAAACTCGCTGGTCATATTGAAGCCAATTGTGAGTAGTGTTCCCTGTTCACTTAGTTTGCTACCTAAAATTTGTTATACGTCTCTTTGATCTGAGAAGTGCTGTATGGTTTAACCAGTCTCGTTTTCACCAAACATTGTATCATTTCATCTTGAAGTTCATGAGCAGCAAAGAATATCCTAGAATATTTTCTCCCTTCCTCCAGAACTCAGCCATGGCAGCAGTAAAAAACACCATCATTTCCCCAGAATAGAGTTTTCCACTTGGTTTTGCTTGTTCAACTAGCAGTTCAGGCACCAAAAGCCTTGGCTTTTCCTCTCCATAATTTGGTAGCCATATGATAGCCACACAAGCCAGCTAATCTGGTAAATCTGTCTGAAATAACTGTCATTGTACAAAATTACAGAGTTATGGACTCTAAAGAGGAAAAAATCTATTTTGGACTCAATTTTAAATACTTCGTGTATTTCATTCAATGGCCATGTTGTTTTCAGACCTGAGTCAGTACAGTGTATATATCTTGTAGGAAGCAGGGTGTCTGTAGAGTCTGCTCACCTCATGGCAGCTGAGAAACAGAGAGCAAAGCGATATAGGCCCAGCATTTCCTTCAAAGTCAATTATCTGCTAAGTTCTCCACCCCCAGAGAGCAATTATATCTTGTTATAAAGATTTCAACATCACTACTAGTATCACCATGGAGTTAGATCCTTTAGCACATTTCTTTTGGAGACATTCTAGATCTAAATAATAACCATACATAATATTGAATGAGTGACACAAAGCAAAGATCCCGTCCAGAACTTACAGTGAAATGAAAGAATAGTGTTTCCTGCTCTACGGTGGACATAGAAGTGTCTTTGGCCCACTTTGCTCATATTGCACTTGCCAGAATCTCACTATGACATGCTCTCCCCCCATTTGTTACATTTTTACTCTGCAAACAAAATCTCAATAGAATATTTCACTGCTGAAAATTGAAGGAAAATAACAATTCCATTTAAATCTTTATATCCAGTAAAATACACAATTTTACTTGTTTCAAGAAACAAATGCTATCAAAACTAAGCCCTTGTCCTTGATTTTCACAATACTGTTTTAGGTCAGAAATTTTGAATTTTATAGAGTCATATTCAATTATTAAGATGTGCACTCTATTTAGTTATCATCACAAAGGAATAATCTAATAGTATTTTGTGTCATTGGTTTATTCTATTTTTACGTTTTGAGAAAGAAAAACATAATTTTCTGTAAATGCTATTTGTTGCTACTCTATTGATTTAAATTATGCCATCATTTTAGAGACACAATTAATTTTTGTCAGTATTATAAGCACAATTTTTCTGTAATCCTTTCTTCTGTAGCAAAACTATGCTTTCTCATTAAATATTACTTTAAAAATCAATAATTATTTTATTTTTAGACACTGTGTTTACGTGTGTAAGAATCAGACATCTTGGTAGAATTTCAATGTTTTTCCATTATCAAAGAAAAACATCTAAATATACAAATGGATTTTGTCAATATGCTAACTATAGTCCCATTTATCATTTATTGCATCATGCTTCATTATGACACTCTCCACGCGATGGAAAGAATTGCCCCACTCTAGTTGGCGATTGTGTGCTTACACTCAGTGCTACCATCTTTCCTTTGTGACATAAAAATGCAAAGACCATTCAAAATCCAAGCAGTGGGTAGAAGCATGTCCAATGACAAGACACCAAGGAGATTCATGCCTTTAAAGTCTCTTTCTTTTGTTAGTTACTCATATTATTCTGCAATTTGTGGAAGACAGCAACCAGACTTTCATAAAACCAAAATGGATGGATATCTTTCTGAGGAGTTAAAATAGGTTCACATTTAAGCAAAGAACTCCATACGGCCTTAGAAAAGCTAAATCACATTAAACATTAAGCATTCATTGAAAGTTCTGGTGGACTGAATGGCATTTATATGAGACTTTCTCAGGGCTGTTAATATTTAGCATGGTGTAGATTATTAGATGTAGTAATATCAGTTATTGTGATGGGATGATATCAGTTCTAACTGGAAACTTACTGAGCAATAGCAATTGTGAATCAACATTTTGCCTCTGTTATTATAGTGTCCTTGCAAGTATTTTCTCTCTGCTAGAACAATTTCTGACAATAAATTAAAATGCAGTATATTTAAGCACAAGGAACAGCTGATACATAGTAAATAGTAAGAAATATACAATCAGGGAAATATGCCAATATTTTTACAAATAAAAAGAACTTATACATTCGATGAGTCCAGAAGGTGTTATCATTGTAGACCTTATGAACACATATTACAGAAAACAATCCAGTAATGTGGTAGAATTGGCTCCCTCCAAATATTCCTGAATAATTTAAAATAAATAGAAGACAGTAGTCATACACGGGAATAAAACACACTTGGCTGACAACTAATGATAAATGGCAAGGAATTCAATTATAGAAAATTATTTCTGATACCTTGTAACTAGAATCATTCCTTTACAAAAAATCCCTATCTTGCTGTCTTTCTCCGTACTAAAAATATATTTGACTTGAGTCCGTGATTATTTCCCAACCAGCACAAGTAACTGCTAGGACAGGGCAGTTCTTATTCTATTACATAGAGTAGACTACAGTCTTCATAACTTCTTTACTTGTGGAAAACACCTCACTTAAAAAATAAAGCAATGTGGGACTAAGGGAAGTATAGTAAAATTAAAAGGATATGCCTGTATTTGAATTTGCATCACTGTGACTGTGAAATCATTTTTTTTTATACTCCAGTATAATCAATATGTTCCAATGGATATCTGTTTGAATATTTTGGGGAAAACACTGGAAAGAAAGTTAGTTGTAAGAATGTCAAGTAAATAATATCTAGTTAATTGTATGATCCTCTTCCTTTTAGCTACATTATGAGTAAGTCTAACTTCTTTTCCCTGTGTATTCAGGACCCATGCTGATTTCAAGTTCACTGTTCCATAATCTATCTTATCACATGAAAATAATGAATTTCTAGTGAATTTTAAATTAGTTCAATACTTATAAAGTGAAGCCATCACTTTTCTAAGACAGGCTAATAATCAGAATTGCAGATGGTCTGTACTCCATTATTAACGTGAGGCACCTAATCATACACTACAGAATAAAGTACATCAGTGACTCCTTTTGGAAAATCAGGAAGAAAATAATGAGTTTGCCCATACTGTCAGCCTGACCTTCAAGATGTGGCAGGATGCCCCAGGAGGGAAAGATTATATAATTCAGAAAAGCTGTGAGACAGAACATCCTGAAAGAACCTGCAAGGTCCTCCTTCAATTCATAATCTACAACTTACAATCCTTAAAGCAGGTGAGTTACTTTACATGTCTACAATGATGGTTGTAAACGATACATCTACTCAAATGTTTCAGGACACTCATACATGCACACAATTTTCTCATCTCTAAATTTATCCTTCCATCCTTGAAAGCAAACAATCAGAATATAGGCACAGCAAAAGACCAGTTAGACATGTTTTGTTTTCTGTTGTAAAATTGAACTGTATGCATACAGTTTGACAATTGAGTTGTCAAATCCTGTATATCCTACTGAAAAATTTAAATCTGAACCCATAGAGAAGAAGAAAAACATGATGCTAGGAGCCTTAGAATAAAGGAGGCTTTTAGTCACATGGGAAACTTAAGGTGAATCAAGGAACTAAGTAGAAACCAGATATAGCCTTCTAAGTCACACCTCCAAGGACACTCTCTCCAGCTAGGCCTCACTAAAGTTTCTAAATTCCTTCAAAATAGTGTCATCATTTGGGGATGCAGTCATTGAAACCAAGGGCCTATGAAAAAGTTCACATTGAAACAATAAAAGCAATATTTACAATAGATAAATTAATTACTTTAAATCTTCCAAGAAAATAGTAACGTTTTACATCACAATCGCATTTGTGTGCAAAATACAGCAGCTCTCTTCATTTTGTCCATTTGTGTTTATAAAAAATATAAAAAAATCCACACAAAACAAACAAACAAAACAGCACGATAGGGGAAGGATATGGGACATGGTACCATTTGCCTTATCTTCCGTGAAATTCATAATCAGGGCAACGAGAACAAATTCTACAGGGAAGACTGAGCAACAAAATCTTCACTTCTATTCTGAGAAGAAATGAGATGAAAGCCACTTTCTGAATCAAAGGAAGGCCAAAAATTCTGGAAGATCTGTATTCTAAGAGAATTTTGAAGCTCATAATCTCTTCTCAAAGATCTTTGCCAAGATTTCAATTTTCTTTCATAATGTTGTTTTTGGGTTTTGCTAATGTACTCATAATGCAGACCTGCAGAAGTTTTTATTGCCACATTTCCCAGGAAACAGATAAAAGGATGAGTGAGTATTTTTATTTCTTTCAACCAACCCACATTGCTATGGTCAACTTTTTCCTTCTAATAACTCGCTGAAGAGGACATAAGCTTCTATCATCCAATGGGAATGGTAAGACTCATCATTCTGGGTCAATTATAGGAAGATACAGAGGAAGTTAATAATCATCTTCCTGTCTTATCTTTCATATTGTCTTTCTACACACACACACACACACACACACACACACACACACACACGTATGTATGTATTAGACTTTAAATCATTGTTCCAGGTCCTACCAAACTGATCCTCATTGTTAGCTTAACAGTGCTTGACAGAGTTTTAATGTAATCTACTAATGTAATGGCTAAATGTGGTAATGTTACATAACAGTCTTAGTACAGCATCTATTGATGAGGAAGTCAGATTTAGGCTGGGTATGATAAAAATAGTGAACTCACATTGGACCCTCATAGTGGAACAATCTTTATTGTGTCTAGCAGAAACTATGTTATATTTATCCTTGGCATCATGACTTGCTGCTCCTTCACCTGTTTGTGGTTTTTGTAATATGAGATTTATTACCAATTTATTTAAAACTATGCATCATAAATACTGTGGACCCATGTTTTGTGTTTAGAAGCATACAGACAAAAGTTATAAACATGAAGCACTTCTACATATACAACAAAGGGATCAGATATCTAATTCTACATATCTGTTTTAGTAAATTTGTATCCCTAGGTGGTGGTATTATTATTTTTATTGTTGTTGTTGTTACTAAATGGAAGGAAATGGGTAGAAAAGTTTTAGTCTATGCTACATTTCAACATGCATAATCCTAAGTTATGTTTTATTGAGCTTAACTGGACTCTGTCTACCAAACACATCCTACTCTGCTGGTGCCTTGCAACAAACAAAAGGCATAATAGTGTTCCGGATAAAACCAGAATTCTCTAAGAATCACTTTCTCATAAATAGTAAAGTGAATAAATGCAACCATACTTGGCTATCTTCAACCCTCAGCTGTTTCCACCCCATCAAGTTTTCATTTACAGCCTGTACTAAGATTTTGAAACACATCTTGCTTTGTTTCTGTGAATCCTGTAATTTCATGGAAAGTATTTTACAGGTGTGCAGAGATGTGGCAAACTCTGTGGCCTAGGACTGATTTTCAAAACTCTCCATTAAAGTTCTAGAAGTTGGTGGTCAGCTTCTACTCATAGTTAAGTGCTGGTATCATTACAGGAATATCTTCACTTTTTCTGATTTTTAAAATCTTTTGGGATTAAGGAAACATGGGACCACTCCCAATGCACAACGTGACCAGAAGATCCAGCAGAGACCCAACACTGTGCTATGTCCTGTATTCTGCTGCCATTGCATTTCTTTCATCTTTCCCTGAAGGAAAATATAAAATAAAATAAACCAAAGCAGTACAAAGAAATAACATAATAGAAAGTCGGCTAAACAATATCCACCTGGCGTCTGGGGCTGGGTCTGAGGGAAATTGAGAACAGACTAAGATTGTTCATTTTACAGGCATGAGCTAGAATTCTGTTTTTGGTTTCTAAGTGTTTCCATGAAGGAGGCTGCAAGATAGTGTTTCTTCCCCTAGATGAACAGTATGGGCAACATGAAGGGAGTGGACAATCTCAAGAAAAATAAAAGCTCCTGAAAGAAGCTGATAATAAGGAACCCAATCATTGGGCTTTCCCCTTGCCCA
Organism: Acomys minous; assembly: GCF_964271855.1. Classification (NCBI taxonomy): domain Eukaryota; kingdom Metazoa; phylum Chordata; class Mammalia; order Rodentia; family Muridae; genus Acomys; species Acomys minous. The sequence goes on from NC_140496.1 coordinate 25,646,448, forward strand.
CCTATGTGCTGCCTTCATCCTTCACTCCCATAGCAGTCCCAAAAAAGATGAGATGTGATAGGCTGTGGTCATATGTTTATGGTCATATGATCACCTTCTAGGTCTACGGGAGAGGAATAGGAGAAGAGGGAGGGAGGGTGGAAACGGGAAGATACAAATGAGGAGATAACATTCAGGATGTAATCCGAGTAAATTATAGTAAAATAAAAAAGAAACTATGTATGTAAATGTAATAAATGTAAGCTATTAAGTTGTGAAATAAATACATAGTAACGAAAAAAAAAGGCATTTGAGTTCAATGACAAAAGAACCAGAACTACGAAACAGTAACATCCAGTTAGCATCTCTGGGTGCAGGCAGCAGACCGCCACCATGCACTGAATGTTCAGATGTCCTCCCTTTGTCCTCTTAACAGATAAATCAGTATTTTGCTTCCACAAAGTGAGAAACTCACTATTTTCCCCTATTCATCACTCTAAACTCAAGATTCACCAAAATAAAATTGAAAAAACAGCAGTACAAGAAGTATTTCTTGTTTATCATTTAGGAGAATCTTCTTGAATCATCCCTATATTTTTTTAAAAATGGCAACCCTACCACTTAGAGAGTAAGGGAAGCTGTCAATATACTCCTCACATGTGCCACAACCACCCCTTTCTCCACCCTAAATCATCTTTGAAATCATAGTGTATATTGATTTGTTAAATTCACTTCTTGTAACAACTATATCAAATACCGCCAATCTTCCTTTAAAAACATTTTCCCCAAAGAGCAGGCTCTTAAACTCACTATGAAGTTATTTCTGGTTCAGAATAAAATGAAATTCACCTTCATCTCATCTAAAAGTGTGTTGCCAAAAACACCTGGAGTCAACTGCTCAAGTGAAAGAGAGGGCGTGGTGAAGATCTAGCAGAATCACTGACTCAGAACCATCCAAATCTCTGACCATGATGCTGTTCATGGTCTTGAGAATGCTGGAACATCAAAGGAGGTAGTGAGTCATTTGTCCCTAGCGTAGTAATGAGAAGCAGGGTTATACAGAACGTTCAATCCTCCTTTGCACATTTTAACTGTAAAGACCTTATTAAGTTATTCAAATACGCTTTGAACCTGTGATCCTCATGCCTCAGCCTCTCTTCTATTCGGCATCACAAGCATACACCACCAGGGCTGTAGCTTAGAGAAAATTTTTATTAAGTGGTTTCAGAAGTCTACTTGATAAGGCTGTAGTATATCATCTAATATCCAATGGAATACTACTCAACATTAAAAGCAAACTGCAGATACACACAAATACACACACACACATGAAATATATTATAAGAGATTTGTATTCAGACCTAAAGCAATGCTAATCTTAATTTTTTATATGACTCATGATTACATTTATATAACTTTTTCTAGATAATAAGATCATAGTAATGGGGAAATAGAATGATTGTTTCTAAGGGTAGAACAGAGGAGAAACATGCAATCTTAGAATGATGACAGAAAGCTGATCCCTTGTTGGAAAAGGAGATTGCTATAGCTTGATTATTTAAATCTACTCATGCAAAGTTACAGATACAGCAGTGTGAACCAGGAAAGATACGGCAGTACATGCAAAAACTAATAAAATACAACTGGGGTCAGGTCAATTGTGTTATAAGAATATCGATCCCTCCTCTCCTGAAAGAATAATTTAACAGTAGAAATGCTGAGTGGTGGGTATAGTGGGTTCATTATTATCTGTCTTATTTCTTGTGAGACTAGATAATCATAGCAAAAAATAAAGAAAGAAAAAAAGAAAGAAAGAAAGAAAAGAAAAGTCAACAGAACCTTTATGTACTATACCCAACATCTCCAACCAACCAGATTTCCCAATTCCTTCTTCAGAGTTTAGGAAAGTGAGACTCCCTGAACTCTGTATCCTAACTTGCCAGATCTGGTCCTTTATCACATCCAGTGCCCTAGACACCCCACCCAGGCCAAAAGCAAAGTCTAGGTTTCTTTCAGTACCCTGCCAGCACCCCAGATTCCTTCTGCACTTGGACCAAACACTCCACCCAGGATTGTCTTCCACTTCTTTCTGAAGTGTATGACTCAATGAATCTTCCTTAAACTCCACCCCAAACACCACTGAAAGCCATGATATCTAGCCCGATACCCACATCCAGTCGCCTAGCCTAGGTTGTCCTCCCTTTGCTCTGCCACAAATGGTCCCTAGGCCTTGGCCATGGCCACCTCTACATATCTGTCAAACCATAGGCTCCTACATTGCCCCGTGTAACCTTTCATCCAGCCAAAGACACTCCTACCCCTACATTCTGGGCTTGAACAAAGAAGCATATTCTGTACAACAGTTCAGGTCCTTTGTCTACTTGACTAATTTCCTCAAAGCCACTTCCAAACCCTGAGCCTTGCTGATGTAGAATATGAAGAAAATCTAGTATATGAGAGTGAATTCAATCAGGATACTGAAATATTGACAAGGAATCAAACTGAAATGAAGATGAAATTGAATATTTCAATAACTCACATAGAAAAGTCTAAGGGAAGCACTTCAAGTAGAAAGAATAAAGCACAATGTAGATTATCAGGACCTGAGGAAAAAGTATAAAGTTTAGACCAGATAAGGCAGGAATGTGAAGCCTTTAAACACAGGAAAGGAACAAACAGGGAATGTGGATAACCACGAAAATGCAATCCTTTGGGTTATAAGTATAGACGAGGTAGAAGATCCCCAAGTCAATGGCCTAGATCATGTCTTCAAGAATTTCTTAGAAGAAAACTTCCCCAAGGTAAGAGAAAACACACTGCTGAAGTTACATGAAGCACACTGAACATGAATAGAAAAGACCATAAAAGAAAACCCCACAACATATATCTTAGCCAAAACACTAAGTATACAGAATACAATATGTTGAAAGTATCAAGAAAAGAATGTGAGCCACTCTGGGTATATTCCATTGGGACTCTTGATGAGAGAAGCATGGGAGAATGGCAAAGTAGAAGGATCCAGAGGGTCCTAGAAACCTACAAGTAGAATATTATGATAGGCAGATTTGGGCTCAGGGGTCCCGCTCAAACTAAGGCACCAGCCAAGGACAATACAGGCGGTAAACCTTAAACCCCTACCCAGATCTACCCAATGGACAGAACACTCTCCACAGTAGAGTGGAGAGTGGGATATTACTTTCTCACATACTCTGGTGCCTCACATTTGACCATGTCCCCTGGAGGGGGAGACCTGGTGGCACTCAGAGGAAGGATAGCAGGTTACCAAGAAGAGACTTGATACCCTATGAGCATATACAGGGGGAGGTAATCCCCCTCAGGAACAGTCATAGGGGAGGGGAATAAGGTGAAAAGAGGAGGGAGGGAAGAATGGGAGGATACAAGGGATGGGATAACCATTGAGATGTAACAAGAATAAATTAATAAAGGAAGAAAAAACAATAAAAAAAAAAGAATGCGAGCCACAGATAAAGGAAAATCCATCAGAATAACAGCTGATTTCTCAATTGAGACTTTGAAAGCCAGAAGATCCTGGAGCAACACATTCCAAGTCCTAAAAGACTATGACTATGACCACTGAACACAAACACATCCAGCAAAATTATCTGCTACAATTAAAGGAGAAAGAAAACCTGTCAACTGCACAGATAACCTAAAAAGCATTTAACCAACAAAGCAAACCTCACAAAAGCGCAGCAAGCCATATTTCATTCGGAAGAGACAATGAGCAAAGCAGGAAGATTAGAAATGAACACAAAGCCACAATTATTAAGACGCATGCTTCAACTGAGAATTTAAAAACAATACCAAATATTTACAATATGATGATCATGTGTGTCATAAATTTTAATAATAAATCTAAATGTCAATTGTCTTAGTTAATTTGCATCATATGCCAAAGAAATTCAACGAATATCTATACAAGAATTATGCTCAAACACGAAACAATACACAGCTACTCAGCAGCAGTTATGTGCCATTCTAAAGTAGAAAACATCCTAGAACACAAAAAATAATTTTTACAAATGCAAAAAGGGTGAAATCACTCCTTTATGATATCTAACCACAATGTAATAAAACATAAAATTGACAGTAAACAATTTTCTGGTAAATGTACAAGTATACTATTTCTTTGGTATCCAATAAATTTTTAATTTCTTTCTAGATTTTGTCTTTTGAATCATTCATTCAGTAATGAACTGTTTAATCTATTGAAAATCTAAGAAAAAGGGATGTCTTTCTATATTTAGCTAATCTACCAAAATTAAACCAAGATGTCAATAACCAAAATAGACCCATAACAAATAAAATACTACCAGCTAAAAAGTGTTAGTTAGGACCAGATGGATCACTGTATAATCCTACCAAACATACAAAGAAAATCTATTATCTTCCAATGAAAAACAAACAAAATCTATAGACCAATATCCCCAATGAACATAGGCTTCTGAGTGTTCAATATAATATAGACTAACCAAAAAAGACTTCATGATGACGAACTTCGCCTTCTCTGTGAATAGCAGGTATCATTTGACTTACATGAGTCAATATACTTAACAAATCACATAAATGAAGTAAAAGACAAAAAATCATGTGGTCATCTCAATAGATGCAGGAACCTTCTCAGAGAAAAGCCCAATATAACTTCATCATAATAGTATTTTACAATATATGCTATACATTTCTATAAGTAGAGCTGAGTCGTATGTTTGACTTATTTTTAACTTGTTCAGAGTATGCAATCCAACAGTGAACTAAGGTTTCCTCCTTTTCACACCTACTTCAGCATTTGTTGTCACTTACGTTGTTGATATTTGGCTTTCGTTGTTGTTGTTGGCCAAGACTGTCCAAGAAATTCCCCAAACATTACAGCCTCTTGTTACTGTCCTTTGTTGCCTTTCAAAAGTAGAATGAACAGGACCTGTTGCTGAAAAAGCTATGTACATCAAACTTAGAGCCCAGAGGTTCCTGAGCCAGCTCTGATTGACTAACTGCTCCCTGAGTATTAGCTTTCATGGTACTAAAACTTGAAATGCATGCATCTCAAGGAAGAAAGCAACCAAGCATCCTATCCAGCTATGAGCCCCATGAAGTACAATAACCATCACGACATGATAATTCTAAAGATGCAGTAGTAGCACGCATACCTTGGTGGCAAGCAATAGCGCTCTAGTTGGACATAATATCCACTAAACAAGATGAATTCATGCTTGCTACTAGGAACCTAGCTAACTATGCTATACTAGTGAATTCATGGATTTTGGAAGAAAACATACAGCCACCACTTTATTAAACTAGTACAAATCTCAAGTACAATATAAATATTTATCCTTATATTGACAGGTCAATGTACCTATAAGCCTTATCATGCAAATTTCTCTTTGCAACAGATTGAGACCATTACAGAAAACCACAATTAAAATGCAGAGTTGTGGAGCCATGTTGCAATGAACACTTCCACAAAACAATTCCTACATGCAACAGTAAGTTAACATTGCTGAAGAGGGAGCAGAAAGATTGTAAGAACCAGAGTATAAGAAAGTTTGCAGAAGAATGTGTTTCTGAGGAATACCAGATGCTAATCCCGTGAAGTCTCATTAACATGAATGCCTAATCATGATCTTACAAAGGACAACATCCATAGATATGACAAAATGTGAAGACCGAAGAATACAGAGGCTCAACCTTACACAAATAACTGTAGGCAGCTAAGGAATGCTGACAGTGAGAGGCATAATCTACCCCAGAGAAGAGAGCACCATTAATTTTCCAGCACAAAGGAATCATCTTTAAAATATACGTACAAATATAATTATACATGCTGAGCAGGCTTTATTCATATAGATATGCATATGTATGCAGAAAGAATTATATATGAAAAAGGACATGGATTTGACACAAAATAATAGATATATTAGAGTGTTTGGACAGAAAAGGGGTAAGGGATAAATGGTATAATTATATTGTAATCTCTATAATCTAAAAAATAAAACAAAAACGTAAAACAAAGAAAAGCCTTGTAGTAGGGTCTAAGATGTTTTGGGAAGGATAAGAGATTTGGGAGGAGGACTGAGATTGGATGTAATCAAGATGCATGGTATAAATGCATGGGATGTTCAAAAAATGAAAATCAAATGCTTATTAGAATGCAAGATGAACACAGCTGTCCACTTAGACCTGTTCAATAGCTTGCAAGCACCTTTTATAAAACAGATGTTTCCAGAGTTAGAGAATCCAGGATGGCTGACCCTATGTTGCTAGCTCTTAAAATATAACCTTAAACAACTTTAATTAGCAAGTGGTTGTAGAGTAGTATGTGGGTCCTTTATGTGCATGCCAAGGGCTAGTATTCCTGGGTTATATGGTAGAGTTAGCTTTAGCTTTTTTTTTTTTTTTTTTTTTTTTCTGGTTGGTGGTTTAGTTTTTTTTTTTTTTTCTTCCTTTTTTTATTAATTTATTCTTGTTACATCTCAATGGTTATCCCATCCCTTGTATCCTCCCATTCTTCCCTCCCTCCCAATTTCCCCTTATTCCCCTCCCCTATGACTGTTCCTGAGGGGGATTACCTCCCCCTCTATATGATCATAGGGTATCGAGTCTCTTCTTGGTAACCTGCTGTCCTTCCTCTGGGTGCCACCAGGTCTCCCCCTCCAGGGGACATGGTCAAAGGTGAGGCACCAGAGTATGTGAGAAAGTCATATCCCACTCTCCACTCTACTGTGGAGAATGTTCTGACCATTGGCTAGATCTGGGTAGGGGTTTAAAGTTTTACGGCCTGTATTGTCCTTGGCTGGTGCCTTAGTTTAAGCAGGACCCCTGGGCCCAAATCTGCCTATCATAATGTTCTACTTGTAGGTTTCTAGCAGCTTTAGCTTTTTGAGAATCCTCCCAACTGATTTTTACAGTAACTGCAGCAGTTTGAAATTCCATCAAAAGTAAAGGAGGGCTCCCTTTTCCTTCTGTCCTCACCAACATGAGTTGTTGCTTTTGTTGATTTTTGACAATCTAACTGAGGTAAGATTAAATCCCAATGTTATTGTGATTTGTATTTTCCTAAGTTTTAGGGATGATTAACATATTTTGTTATATTTTTAGCTATTTTTTCCTTCCTTTGTGAATTCTATTCAGGTCCGAGGCCCAAATTAATTTTGTTTTGTCTCTTTGTGTTTTGAGGTCTTTGTAGACTGTGGACGTTTACCTTGTTCTGTGTACATCTGGCAAACATTTTCTCACAAACTGGGTGAGTTTCCTTTTCACCCAGTTGATTGTTCTTTGGTTGTGCAGAAAATTTCTGATATCATCTAATCCTATTTGCCAAATGTTGGACTTAATTGTTGGGCAGATGGAGTTCTCAAAGAGGCCAGAAGACAGTGGAACTGAACTAACAGGGTTGTAAGCCACTATATGTGGATATTGGAACCTAAACCAAGGTTCTTAACTATTAAGAAATCTCTCCAGCTGCAAATGTAGGCTTTCAATGTAGTAGTTTGATTCTAGTTTATTTTAAAACATCCTTGGTGTTACTTCCAGTAGACTTAGTGAACTGCTCCGTTATTTTTGGGGAAAAAAAAAAAACACCACAAAGAAAGTTACTGGTGTTATCTTTGACAATCACATGTAGATGTACATTTTAACTGACACATAACTCTTATTGATACTTGCTTTGTCACCCTGGAGGAATTTGGAATCAAGTCCTACCCATTTACCAATCTGATCTTCTACTGCCCTTGTCCTCATCACTACAGAGAGCAGCAATAAGCGGGATGCAAAGTCAGGTTTTAATCACAGCAAACTCTCCTTTGCCTTCATGCTATTTAAAATTTATCTAAGTGAGCATACTAAAATGGATATGATGGTATATACTCACTTATATCTGGACACTAGCCCAAGGGGCATGTCCCTGAAAGTCTTCACTTGCCAGAAAAGTGGGACAGAGGGGAGGACATCCTATTGGGACTCTAGGTGAGAGAAGAAAGGGAGAATGGCAAAGTAGAGGATCCAGAGGGTCCTAGAAACCTACAAGAAGAACATTATGATGGGCGGATCTGGGCCCAGGGGTCCTGCTCAAACTATGGCACCAGCCAAGGACAATACGTGCAGTAAACTTAGAAATCCTACCCAGATCTAGCCAATGGACAAGACATTCTCCACAGTTGAGTGGAGAGTGGGGTCTGACTTTCACACGAACTCTGATGCCCCATATTTGACCACATCCCCTAGATGGGGAGGCCTGGTGGCACTCAGAGGAAGGATAACAGGCTACCAAGATGAGACTTGATACCCTATGAGCATATACAGGGGGAGGAGGCCCCTGTAAGTCACAGACATAGGGGAGGGGAGTAAGGGGAAAATGGGAGGGAGGGAGGAATGGGAGGAAACAAGGGATAGGATAACAATTGAGATGTAATATGAATAAATTAATAAAATATATTTTAAAATTAAAAAAATAAAATGGACATGAACATTTGCAAAGGCGACTGGGTTTTATCAAATGTTGAATTGAATATTGTGTAATTATGATGAAATCAGCAACAAACAATATATTGTCTCATGATATGTGAGGGAAAAACTGCCTAACCTCATCTTCTATCTGAAAAAGGTATTATCTTCTCCCTTATTCAGAGTACCATTTTCTCCTCCATCACCCCCATACATAAACATTCCTCATCTTCCCAAGCATTTTTTTCTTGAGACTTTTCAATTTTTACCTGATCTGAAAAATTGTCTCTACTATGTCACTGATAACTCATATTTTACACTTCTTTTTTTTGTAAACTTTGTATTTGTACTTCAGTTTCTACCTCCAAGTACAGTCAAAAGCTTTTCTTAGGGCTTACCAGTTTTCATGTATCATTATTAAAATAGTCTATGCAAATTCAGCAGCATTAGAAAAATTATTTTAGCCTATAGTATATATAGAATTTGAGAAAAATAATTGGCTTAAAGTCATTTTGTCAAAACTATATTTTAACTCAATAGCTATCAACTCCCTTGGGAAGACATATTCATTATTATACCAGACTAATATACAGTCAGAAATTCTGCATGATTTTAAGTCATGGTTATCAGTGTACACACACACACTCATGCACACACATGCACACACACACACAAAATATGGGGGGAGAGAGAATTAGGGAGAGAGAGAATTAGGAAGAGAGAGAAAGAAAGAGAGAGAGACACAGACACACACACACACAGATACACACACACACACACACACAGAGAGAGAGAGAGAGAGAGAGAGAGAGAGAGAGAGAGAGACAGAGAGAGAGAGAGAGAGAGAGAGAGAGAGAGACAGAGAGAGAGAGAGACAGAGAGAGAGAGAGAGAGAGAGAGAGAGAGAGAGAGAGAGAGAGAATATCCAGGGGACGTTATTGACTAAAATCTAAAGTTTTGGTAATCTAAATCAAACTTCTTTGTCCCAGTCATATTTCCCAATTATAAGCCAAGAATTCAATCATTCATCCATGGTCACATTCTACATTTATTCGAACCTATGTTGTCATCACTTGGGGCTTATTTAAAGGACCATGAGTTCAAAACAAAGAGAAAAACACAGTGCAGCACTGAGTGGAAAGGAAAAAAATCAAAGAGGATGCTAGAAGGTCAATACTTTGTTTTCCACCCTCAAAAATTATTTCCCAGTGCCCAGATGAATCATGCACTCTTTATCCTTTATCCTCAACAAATGTTTTTAAAATATGAAATCAATACTTCAGGTAATGTCCTCTGTGCAGTTATAGTAGATAGGAGTTTTTAGAAGCTACTTGAATTCCCCCTTACATTCTTATAAGTATGTATTATCTGTTTTCTATAGCCATTTCAATTTTCCTTGAGTTTCTTTTGTGAACCACTGGATACGAGGCTATTAACAGCGAACTATAGGTCTAGCTCTGCTGATAATTAACTCTGTGACCTTGGGCAAGTTGCCTCTCCTTCCTTGCCCTTGGTTACATTATCTCAACAATCTAGATGAGTTTGATTAAAAATGTCTGCTGTAAATAAATGCAGTCTGCCTCAAGAACGTTTTTGCAAGCCTGAAAACTTATTTCTCCTACTTGGAATAAAATTGTAAGCATCCATGGAACTTTTTGACATTTGAATTTTTTTTTTAATTTCCTTTGAAACAAACTGTTCATTCATGTGTTTTCTGTATTTTCATTGTAGATGTTTAGCCATCAATGCCATTGGAGTCCTTTGTTAATTGTCCATGCATGCATGAGCTTTCCAGCAATTCACTTATATTCATGCCAGAGCAATATGTTGGCCAGATGTTTCTCTCTGATGTCCCTATAAAGGGGAATGTGACACAATAATCAAAGAGCAAAACTGTCTTGAGTCCAGAACACATTTGTGTACTACTGTATTTTAGGCATATACTTTAAATCATCTATAACATAGTGGGAAAATTCCAGAGGACCAGAGAAAACATGCAGCTTTGAAAGTAAAATCATGACATTCAGCTGGGTATGGTGACGCAAGTCTTTAATACAAGCACTTGTGGAGGCAGAGGCAGGTGAATCTCTGTGAGTTAAAGGCCAGCTGGGTCTACAAAGCAAGTCTAGGACAGCCAGGGTTACAGAGAGAAACCATGTTTTGTTTTGTTTTTTAACACTGTTTCAAAAAAAAATGATGGTATTTGGTATTCAGGTACTCTGGCTCTTTTTCTAAAAGGATTTCTGTGGAGAGAATGATAAAGAGGCTGAGAGGGAAAAAAAGGAGAGAGGGGGAGGACAGAGAGAGGGAGGGAGAGAGAGAGAGAGAGAGAGAGAGAGAGAGAGAGAGAGAGAGAGAGAGAGAGAGAGCGAGCTTTTACATTCTCTGCATTCAGCTTTTTCAGACACTGACTATAAATACAGTAAGAGAACTGAAGTAAAAGAAATAATACTTTCTAACAAAATTAAGCATAATAAAATAAAGGAAAACTCATCACATCTAAGTTGGACACAGTAACCCAACAGGAGATAATGAGTCCCAAGAGCAGTAAAAAAAAGTCAGAGACACAGTTGTTCTCACAGTTATGATTCCCATAAAAATACTAAGGAAAAAAAGCTGTTAAATATACACAGAGAACCTCATACAGACCCATATTCTATTCCTATGAATCTTAGATTTTCTATTTTCATAGTTTCCAGATTTTCTGAATATTTTGTGTCAGGGTTTCTTTAGACCATATTTTATTTGAATTAGGCATCTATTTCCTTTACCTTGTCTTCAACGTCTGAGATTATCTTTTCCATGATAGATTTATTTTGTTTCCATGATAGCTTTCTATTGGTGAACCTTGCCTCTGAGGTTTCTGTTTGAATTTTTAAATTTTCCTTTCCAGATCTGTCTGCGTGGATTTTTTTTTTCATTGATTATAGTCTCACTTTCTGGTCTAAATCTCTTTTATGCATTTCCTCCCACTATGGGTGTTTTCACAGACTGCTTAACAGTGTTCATCCATTTCCTGTATAAAGACATCTATCATGTTTATAAAGGTTATTTTAATGTTTTAGACTTGTGGTTCACCTATGCTATAATACTCAGAGTCTGCTGTGGTAGGCTTGCTGACCTCTAGTGCAGGCATATTATCCTGGCTAGTTTTGCTCTGGGTTTGGTAAGATTGTAGTTCTGGGTGCTAATGTGATATTTGTCTTGTCTTTTCTGGTTGGGTGATTTGTCCCTTGGTTTTTGTTACTCTGTCTGGTTCTATATGTTCTACGTCTATATGTTGCTTGTTAAGAAATTTTTCTTGGATTTTGCTGGGGGGGGCTACTGTGGGTTCAGGGTAAAATATTTTCTTGCTCCCCTGACTGAAGTGACTCCCAGAAGATCTTTCCATCCACTTTATGTTTTTTTAATATTTTATTAATTTATTCATGTTACCTCCCGATTGTTAGCCCATCCCTTTTATCCTCCCATTGCTCCCTCCTTCCCAACTCCCCTCCCCTATGTCTGTGCTCATAGGGCATCAAGTCTCTTCTTGGTAGTTTCCATCCACTTTAAATATAACTGAAATTCTCATATGAATAAACTTGCCCATTTGTATGATTTTGGGTGCATACACACAATTACCTCAAACATCATTATCTCAAACACAGTTACCTCAAACATATGCATATGCCTGCACAGAAGTAACACAGCAAAAATATTTTAAGATATGTTTAGCTTGTGAAACATTTTAATAATTTCAACTGCATACATTAGTAGAAAAATTTGTTCTTGTTTCTCCAAACATTTTAAAAATAACATTATTTAATAAGAATAATGTACTTGAGTGTATCTAGTAATTTCTGGAAATAAATGTTGGTTTACACTTGCAAGTGTAGTTACTTTAAGTGGCTGACATTTGACTAATGTCAATACTTATTTTTAATTTCTTATCTAGTGTAAAGAGTAAGTATGTAAAACAACATAGACTAGAGTCAAAGAAAGAAAATGTTAGTTGATTAAACCAATGATATCATAGCAGTCTTTTAATACTGGCAAGATGGTACTTAAGTTGATTTTTCTGAGGTGCCATCACTGTCCACTGTGATGGGCCTTGGGGGAAATTTTTAATTCAAATATATCATGGATTACACATTTATTTATCTCTCCTGTAACATAGTTTTCTCTCTGCAACTTCTCCTAGAGCCTTTCTTTCTCTAGATGATTTGCTTGTATTTTCATGTCAGATATAGACAATTTTATGTATCATAAAATCTTAGACTAACAAATGTGAGGAAACATAATATCTGTCTTTCTGAGTCTGACTTTTCTTTAGAATGATGATCTCCATTTGCATCTGCATCACTGCTTTCTAAAAATGACAACATTTCATTCCTTAGTGCTGAATAAAATCCCATTGTTCATACATATCGAATTTCTAATCAAATCATCTGTAATGATACCTAGATCAGCATATTCTAGCATTAACTACCTGGTGCATCTTTGTGTGTGAGATATTTACTTAGAAATGGCACGGCTGGACCACATAATAGAATTTCCTTACTGATGTACATAGCAGTGAATGAATTTATATTTGTACTACCGATTTTGTTATTGTTGTTTTAACGCTAGGCTCTCTGCCTGGGGTAAGAATCTTAGTCTGCATTTCCATGATGGCTAATGATGTTGAACACTTTTTTTTTCATGTTTTTATTAGCTGTCTTAACCTAATCTCTCTAGACCTTATGTTTATGGAAATACTCCACTTATTGATTAAGGTGTTTATGTTTGAGGTTATTAAATGTCTTGTTTTTGTTTTACCTCCTTTACATTCTAGTTACTTCTCTTCTGTTAGATGTCTAGCTGCCAATCATTTCCTCACAGCTTTTAGGTTATCTCTTCCTCCACGTCCTTTCTTCTGTTCCCTACAGTTTTTGTTGCTGTTGGCTATTGCAGCATTTTTCAGCATGTTCTTACCTGTGCATACAAACTTCAGTGCTATTCATTTCTATTCTGATAACTTCAGAGTTTCACATCTTACAATATGGCCTTTGATACAGTTTTATATTGACGTTCTAAGGGATGAGAATGGAGAACTATTTTCATGCTTGAAATTGTAGATACCGAGTTTTCACAAATCCATACACTGAAGGGGTTATCTTCCCCCCCCCCCTTAAAATGTAAGTTATTAGCTTATTTGTCAAAATCCAAGATGGCTCAAGCTGAGAAGTTTTATTTCTGGGTCTTTTTCACTGATATAAATTCATGGCTCAGTATTAGTACCATGCTGTTTTGTTACCATGGCTCTGTAGTATGACTTGAAATTAAGTAGCATATCATCTCCAGAATTGTTTAGTTTTTCAATATAACTCTGCTATTTAGCATTTTCAGCCTCCATATGAATTGCAGTATTTGTTTTTCTCTATTTGTGATTATCATTGATATATTGGATAAAGTTTTTTACTGAATCTGTATATCAGCTTTGATAATATAGGTATTTCCATCTTTTAATGTTTTTCTCAACTTCTTTCTTCATTGTATTACAAGTTTCATTGTAGGATGCTACTGGGACTTTTTTGAACTAACTTTTAGGTATTTTATATTCTAGAAGCTATTGTAAGCAATTGATTTCCTGATTTCTTTCTCAGCGTGTGTATAATTGGTTTATTGAAAAGCCAGTGATTGCTATCTGTTGGTTTTGTGGCCTAACTTGCTATAGTGTTTATCATTTCTAAATATTTTCTATAAGACTATTTGTGTCTCTTGTATATAATAACATATTATCTGCAAATAGGGATAATTTAACTGTCTCTTTTCCTACTTACATTGTATTCATTTATTTTTCACACATTGCTGCATTGAAGGCTCTATATAGCATATAAAACAGGCCTAGTGTCATACATAAATTTAGTGGAAACACATTACATCTCCCCATTTAGTATAACGTTATCCATAGTTGTTTCTTATATAGTATTTATTGTGTTAGGAAATGCTTCCTCTATTCATAATTTCTTGGGTATTTTACCAGGAAAGTTTGTCAGACTCAGGCAATGATGTTTTATGTATTTATTGCAAAGACCGTGTGATTTTTTTTATACCTGAGTATACTAAATGATTATAATACTGGTTATATTTATTTGAAAAGGCTGAACCATCCTTGCATCACTGAAAGAAGCCAGATTGATCATGATGTTCTTTCTAATGTGCTCTTAAAGTTTGTTTGAAAGTGTTTTGAAACTTTTTGCTTCCATGATCTTTTCTTTTTTCTTTCTTTTTCTATTTTGTCACCGCTTGATTTTGTCACTAGGATAATACTGACATTGTACGATTACTTTCCATGTGTTCTTTCTTGATAAAGGGTAGAATCCTGTAACTTAACACGGAGATTTGTGCGAGGCTGAAGGCACTGAACTCTGATTCTGTATTGTGTGCATCCCTTCTCTCAGCTTGTCTGAAACGATTGCTTCTGAATTGGCTATGGAACAAGCAATGTTATTTTCTTGAAGAGCTGCAAAGCAAGTGTTGATTGTGCCCCAGTGTCCATTCCTCTTTGTCTTTAAATATAATCTGACTCAACTGGAAACTGAGATGGAAAATTCTTAATTGGAACCCAAAGTAGCAAGGGCCAGTTGAAAACGCTGAATCAATAAGGCAGCATGAACAGAATTACGAGAACAGAGAGTACAAGCAAGAAGTATTGATAAACGTCTGCTTTATCTAAACCTTTGACACTGGCTGGCTAATCATGACATTCCCAGATATGAAGCAAATACAAAGTCTATTAAGTTCTTCTTGCTCTAGCCATCTAGCTCCTGATCTGACAATATTCCAGATCAAATTATTGGAAGGCTACCTCTGATCATCACAGCGAGAATCGTCAACCCTTAAACACTTTCTAGATTTGAGCTACTAAATAAACTCAGAATCCCTTAAATGAAGGGGAAGCTATTTCCCCTTGGGAATTACTTTGCTATTAATTAACCTAATCTGTTCCCAAAAGGACTTATGGATTTATTTTTGGTAGAATGATCAGATGTTAGGAGAAAATAATTTATTAGATTCATCATGGCCTGTAGGATAGTGGATCTGAACAGACACGGATCTCAAGAAACCTCAAACAGCATAGTTGCCCTTCTGTTAAAGTAGGTGTCCGTGGGGTGAGGAGATTAATGGTGTTTTAGCCAAAGTCTGACTTATACCGGCGGCAGTGGATCTCTAAACTCATTCTGTGGTTGCTTCCCAGTCCCAGAATGAATACGGTATATTTAGAAGTTGGCAGAACACTTGTATTTCTTCCCTGACCTATGGAATAAGGGCTGTTATGGTTGGAAAGGCTAAATAGAATCCAGCAGAGATGACTCTACTGGCAAAATGTTCAGCTAAATCTAACGCTACATCCCCAAAGGGATTAAAGAAATTACTGCCACCACCAGGGAGTTGGACATTGCAGAGATGGCAGCTCCAACCACAACACCATTCAACTCCTTTATTCGGGTCTACAGATGGATCGATTATAAATAGTGAAGGCTGATGACCACAAACTTAATCAAGTAGTGACTCCAATTGCAGGTGCTTTACCAGATGTGGTTTATATAACTTGAGCAGACTAACCCATCCCTTGGTACCTAGTATGTAGCTATTGATCTTGCAAATGTTTCCTCTGTACTTATTCCTGGAGACTGTGGGCTCAGCCAGCAAGGGTATCAGTAGACTTTTACTTTTTCTACCCCATATGTATAATTATTCTACAGACCCATGTCTTAACTGGATTTGTAAAGATCTTGGTTACTGGTCTCTCCCTGAAGGAACCACATTAGTCCATTATATTGATGAAATTGTTCTCATTGGACCAAGCGAGCAGGATAAAGTAGCAACTCTGTACTTGTTAATAAAGTACAGGTGAATCAAAAGCTGAGAAATGAACTTTATTAAACCCAAGGAACTTTGTTCAGTACAATTTCGGTGAGGCCCATGCTGTGGGACATAGACAGATATTTCTTATCAGGCGAAGAATCACTTCATACACCTAGTTTTTCTTCCTACCAGCATAGACACACAAGGTTGAATGGAAGTATTTGGATTTTTGAGGAAGCACATACTTCACTTGAGGTGTTACTCTCACCCACCCACTAAGTAATTTGGGACGCTATTAAATTTATTGGGGCCTGGAACAGCAAGCTTTTCCAAAGGTCCCGCTTGCTGTGGACAATGGTTCATTGTTGGTCTAATGTTTTTGTGCACTGTGGAAAAAAATCTATTCTTGTTTATTCAAATGCTGAGTTCTCTACACTACCATCTGGTTTTAGTCTGGACATGACGTTTTTATATCTATTCTAAAAATCTTCTGTCTCAACTTTGCATAAACATGTTCATTATTAACTATCTGAGCATTAGCTGAGTATAAGAGAAACTAAGGTAGGACTTCTTTTTCCACTCAGGAGAGGAAAGAGTGGGAAGAGAGGAAGGTTGGAGCAGGAGGAGAGTGGTGTGAGAGGCAAGAGGAGAAAGGATGACTCCAGCCAAGATAATGAATGTGAGAAATGGGGATTTTTCATGAGAGGCAAAGAAATTAGTAATGAGGCAGTAGATTAGATTTTATGCTCTGCTCCAGCGTGGCCTTTTTGAATCAGTCAGTTTCAATGTGCAGTTACTTGCAAAACCACTGCTTAAGGAGTATCTACTGTTTTTCGAATAATATAAATCAATATTAATTACTAATAACTATTTTTTACAAGTCATATGATCCAATAGGCCCTAAGTTGTTCAGGTTATCAATGTCAGGCAAAAAATTATTTGGAGAATTTGTATCCACACCATAATTGTATCACAATGGAGGCCTTGATATTTTGAAGCAGAGCCCTGACATTATTTGACGACATTGTTTCCATGAAAGACAGCTCTTGGCCTGCTGTTGAGATTTCATTGCAACTGCACATGTGATAATGGGCCACCAAGTTACCATGCACATTTACCTGACTACCATGACCCCAGTGTTTTCTGATATACAAAGTCACAAATTGAACAAGAACCACAACAATCTCTCTTTGCACATCAGTAGTTTGTGTGTGAAGGGACCTGAGCTTGTCCTCCTGTGACAAGAATGCTATATGAAGAAGTTGGTGAATATTCATGATTCCTGTTATGTAATAAATGACTTTTGCTCACCCTCATGTACTAATGTCTTCATCAGGTATGTTTTCATCTAGTATGTCCTCATCAGATATGTCTTCATCATCATGTATGTCTTCATCAGGTATGTCTTCTGATCAGTAGACTGAGAAAGAAAATGGTAGGTCTTAGTTGACAGATAGTTTTGCATGCTAGGTAAATATCGCCCAGAACTAGAAATCCATAGCATTATGTCTCTTTTCTTGGGCAACACACAGGGTGTGGCAAAATCTACTATTCAGAGTAAGGAGAACATAAGACAATACATATATTCTTCAGGGAAAAATACCAATCAATATGTTATAGCCAGTGATTTGGATGGATGGCCACAGACTTGGAAAGGTTATTATTAGAAAATTGGTGAGAAAGACATTTGGAAAGCGGTGTATGTGTAGATATCTTCATATGAGCGAAGGAAGTAAAGATACTTGTGTTGCACGTGAAGGTTCATTCACTGATCTCTCTGGTTGGGGACTTCATCAAATAGAAAGAAAGGTGTATTCTGGGGTGGTAGTCAATGACTTTCTTGGATCATCATCACCTGATGATGAGCAAAGTGGTCTTGATGGCAAGGAAAAAAGTTATGCATGGGCCAAACAAAATGTACTTCTTCTCATCAAAGCTGATCGGGCTATGGTACCTACATGTCAAATCTGATACCCTCTCACTATTATACCATTACCTGGGACAGCTAGCATAACAGGAAATGGACAAGAGTGCTTGGGTAGTTTTTTTCAGAGGCTGAATGTACTCTGAATCAGTATCTAATATATAATGCTGCTTTTCCTAGATTCAGGGTCCAGAAATACACAGACATAAATATGAATTTTACTTTTCACCATTACCTCTACTAACCCTTTTTTTTTTTACTCCCTGTTCCTATAACCTTAAGCTCTGTTGTTCTAGAAGATTTTTGTTTTGTTTTTCTACAGTAGAAAGTCTGCTAAATGCCAAAGGAAAACAAAACAAATAAACAAACAAAAAACTTTCAAGTGAACTGGATGCTAAGGCTCCCCACTGGCCTTGTTGGGATCCTGATACCCATGAACTAACAACCTATTCAGGTAAGACAATGTTAACTAGGATTATGGACCCAAATTTTCCAGAGAGAATCAAACTGATATCCACAATGGTGATAAAGAAAAATATGTCTGTAGTGCAAAGGATCATTTTCCAAAGGATGTATTAAGCTACATGAACCCAGGGCAGGCACAGGTGATTCAAGTATGAAAATGGGTCTCACTCTTCCAGATAGAGCAATTGAGGTGTTTGCTGATGGCAGAAGAAAATAAAGAACTTTTAATATGAGAGAAGAGTTATAAAAAGTTGTTATGCCTATGTGATAAGTTAAAGAAATGTTTATATTGTCATGAGTATTCCTGAACTATTTTTGATAAATAAATATATATATATATATTTGTTCATGTATACAAATATTCTATGAAGATACTATGTTTTTCTACTTTTATTGTTTTATCTTGTAATGCATCATCAAATGAGATATTAGTACACAAATGTTGTGCATCTTCATTAAGTTACAGAATGTAAAAAAAAAAAGTAAGCAGTCCTTCAGGGACTTTGCTATCGATTATCAGAGAAGGCTGGTGCAGGTTTGATTATGAAGAAAAGTTCTATCAAGTTAGGAAGAAATATCTTTTTGATTTTGTCTCTGTTTTGAATTTAATCATCACCTAAAGGCACATGATATGTAACAAAATGTTAGCTTGATGAGGCATGGACTTGTCATGGTGAACCTTGCTTCTTAAGGAGACTGCATCTAAAAGACACACTTCTAGAGAAGAATTAATGTATTGCTTAATTCAATTAGTTTAGTGGGAGGGTTCTCCCAGAGTGATGCCAGGAATAAGACATCTGACTGGAAAACTGTGTTGCCTTTCCCTGACCAACTTCATTTATTTCTCAGGACATCTTCCTTAAGTTGTCCCGGCTAGGATCTTTCATTGATGTCAGAACCCAACTTCTTTAACCTCATAGCATGGACTAAAAAAAATTTGACTCACCAATAATCCTCTGGACCTTTAGTGTGAGGTTGACATTACTAGGCATCCAGCACTGTTAAGTGAGCAACTAGCCTGTCTCTGTCCTCTCCAATGCAAACTGATTGCTGCATTCCTAAGCCTGTATTACACGAGCCAATTTAATGACTTTCCTTGTAATATTTGTTTATTCTCTTAGGTTTCTCTAGAGAACCCTGACTAAAATAGTTGAGCATACGTACCTTGAACACATTGAATGTTATTGGTATCTGTTGGAAATGTTATGCTTTTATATTTAATTTTATTAGTCTAGGTATTCATTTTTTTAGAGGGTTGGTTTTTTGCTGTTATTGTTTGTTTGCTTTTTGCTTAGATTGGCAAAGGTCTTGGCAATTTTGCTTTTGTTTACAAAATCCATCTCATTGATTCATCTATTTCTTACACTGTCATTTTTGTTTCCATTTTATTAATTGTGCCATGTTTTTATAAGTCGTTCTCATCTTCTGATTTGGCACATGGCTTACTTTTATTTTCTAAAGTCTTGAGGAGCCTAATTAAATTTTTTACTTGAAATTTTGTTGGCTTCTTCATGTAGGCATTGACAACTACAAGTCCTCTTGCTACTATTTACTCATTTATTTATTTTAATTTAATTTTGAGATTCTATTTATAACACTTCTGTTTTTCCTTTCCCCCTCTGAATGCTCCTATAAACCACTCCCTACATCAATCTCATGGCCACTTTTTAACCTCGTTGTTATTGCATTAATATACATATACACATTGTATATATTTACATTCCTCGTAAAGCACTGTGCATTGTGCTGCACGTGTGCATTGTGCTGCACGTGTGCATTGTGCTGCACATATGCAATGCTATGCTTTCATATTCATTCAATTCTAGAAAGTTTTGATTTTTCATTTCTTATTTCTTTAGTGACTCATAAATCATTCAATAACATATGTTTCAGTCACCATGTTTATTTTTCAATAGTTTCTTTGGCTATTGATTTCTACCTTTACTACATTGTGATTAGATGTGTTGAATCCAAATGTATTCTAATTTAGGAAAAATTTAAAGGATTTCTGAAAAAAGAGTATATTATCTAGTATTTGGTAGATATCTTTTCAATACATTTCCTCTATCTTGAGATCTGATGCATATATTCCTTTACAGATTATTGATTAAATGACTATTTATTAGTGAGAATGAGTTACTGTAGTAACACTATGTCATTTTGGTAAAGTGGTTTTGTTTTCTACATCTAGTAATTGTTGTTTCATAAAACTCTATATGCTTCTGTTTGCTGTGAATGTTTGTTTGGAAACATTATATTATTTTTATGATATTCCTTTAATTAATATAAAGTGCCTTCTATTTCTTTTCCAAAAACTTGAGCTGAAATATATATATATATATATATATATATATATATATATATATATATATATATATATATATATATATGGTAGCTATCCGTATGGCTACATCTGCTTCCTTACTAGCTTTATTTGATTGGAATGTTTTTTCACTTTAAGCTGTGTTTTCCTATCCTATTAATGTCTTATTCTTGGGGGCAACAAATACATGATATACAGCAATACAATATCATGGCTCAAGCCAACCTGCTCTGTGGTACAGTCCAAAATCACAGAAGAAAGACACAAGACAAGTGGCCTACAAAAAGTAAAAGTAGGTAGTAAATAGGGTATGTCTCTTTTGTGGGCACAGCTGTGCACTGTATGCCATCACTTCCCTAACTAGGCTCAAGTGCAGTTCCTGTCTCTACGCCACCTTGTGTTTCCTTCTGGTCCTACTTGGCTTGGTGTTCTCTGAGGAGAGCACATCCTCTGTTATTATTTTTTTAAATTTTTTATTAATTTATTCTTGTTACATCTCAATGGTTATCCCATCCCTTGTATCCTCCCATTCTTCCCTCCCTCCCATTTTCCCCTTATTCCCCTCTGCTATGACTGTTTCTGAGGGGGATTACCTCCCCCTGTATATGTTCATAGGGTATCAAGTCTCTTATTGGTAACCTGCTGTCCTTCCTCTGAGTGCCACCAGGTCTCCCCCTCCAGGGGACATGGTCAAATTTATAATCCCTGTTTGCCCCACACCTTTAGAAGGTACATCAAGGCTCTCTCTCTCTCTCTCTCTCTCTCTCTCTCTCTCTCTCTCTCTCTCTCTCTCTCAAAGGCCACAAGAAAGCTTCCCTTGATGTGCCTTAGATTTTATCACCTTTAAAAACTTCCTACTTTTTGTCTCACTCCCTGTGTGTTAGTCTCATATCAGTCTGTTCCTCAGACTAGATTTCCACCAATGCAACCCTGACCAGTATTGACTGAGGTATTTTCCCTGTTAAAGAGAAGAATTGAGCAGGCCAAGATTCAGTGAATATAGCCCATTAACATACCCTGAGTATTCAGCGCACTGTGCATGAAGGGATTCTTGCCTTTATAGTTGCCTAGCCAGGAACTTAATTGTCATTTTAAAAATGGCTTTTTAGGCTGGTGATATGGCTTAGAGGGACAAAGCACTTGACTTGCAAGACTGAGGCCTTGAGTTCATCCCCTAGAACCCATTTAGAAGGAGAAAATCAACTTCTGAAAAGTATGAAATCTACTGTTTGTTGTGGCACTACTATCCCACAATCAATGTACACACATACACACACATATACACGCACACAAACACATACACACATACATACAAACACAAACACACACATTCATACACACACACACACACACACACACAGAGAGAGGGGTACTAAGTTTATTTTTAAAAATAACATTAGTTTTGGTCAAATCTCTCTCCCCGCTCTGTAAATTACATGGAGTAGAAATTCAAGCTAGGGAACTTAGTCAGAGTAGGATCCGGAGGGGATATGAGAGGGACTCTAGCGTAGACTCCTAGTAGCAGAAGCCATAGAGGCTGAAGAGGACAATCTCTAACTAGACAAGTCTTCCAATACAGGGGAGGGAACACCAATCCACCCACAAAACCTTTGACTCAAAATTCACTCTGCCTACAAGATGTATAGGGATAAAGACAGACTAGATGTAGCAGAGATTGAGGGAATGACCAACCAATGCCTGACCCAACCCAAGACCCATCCCACGAGAGAAACCAACCCTTGACACTATTTAAAATAATCTGCTTTGTTTGCAGACAAGATTCATGCAGAGTTGTCCTCTGAGACGTTTCACCCAGCAACACCTCAAAACAGATGCTGAGAAACACAGCCAAACATTGAGTGAGGTGTAGTGAGCCTTGTGGAAAGGTTGGAGGAAAAAGAAAAAGTCCTATAGGTGACAGCAGCTTCACAAGAAGAGCAACAGAGGCAACTAACCAGAGACGCAAGGGGTCTGCTGAGACTGAAGCACCAACGAAGGACCTTGCATAGACTGGATGTAGGCTCCCTACAAAGATTTAGCTGATGGGCAGCTCAGGCTTCATGTGGGTCCCCTAGTAAGGGGAGCAGGGGCTCTCTCTGACATGGACTCTCTGGCCAGTCTTCTCTTTCTACTAATTTTGCCTATATTTTCCATTGTTTGTTTCTCTATTTTCTTTACTTTTATTTGTGTTTTTTTACTCAATTTAAGAATCATTTAAATTTAAATAGTATTAAATTGCTTCAATTCCTCTCTTTCCCCTTTAAAGTCCCTCCATATCTCCTACTCACACACTGAGAGATTCTTTTATTTTGATATATATGTTTACATGTATGAACACAAATATATGAATACAACCTACTGATTTCATTTTATGCTTATATTTTTGTTCAGAGCTCTTCATTAGACAATCAATAAAGGGAATCTTCCTGAATGAGGCTAACTCAACTTTTACCATCTGTCATTAATTGCCCATAGTTCTTTGCTGAGGGATGATTTTCTGCTTTTTAAACATTAAAACTTAAATTATTGATGAAATCAATTTTTTGAAAGTTATAATTTAATATTAGAAGATTTTCTTAAGTGTCCTTTTGTAATACATCAAAAAAATTTGAGGTTCTGCATTTCTGGTTTTAAATTATGTCATTGTTTTCTGATCATCTGTAGTTCACTTTGAGCTGTTAGGCTCAGAACTGACATTTCCCTCTGGTTATCTGAAGATTACTTTTCCAATTTCATTGGTTCATTTACCATGTGGAGATATACCACTTGCTTTCTATCAAAATGAAATAGCAATAAAGTAGAAGGTATGGAATCCAAGTTTTACCATAGAATTTCAGTAGCCGTGGTCATTATTTTTAGTGCATTGTTTTATACAATCAGATTGTCAGACCCAATCTCAGGTCAAGGTGACACAAGGTCAACATCAGCAACCTGGTGTCATAGGGAGAGATCTTAGACTATGCAGCTGAACACTAAACACAAGACTGTTCGACCACACAGGAGACATTGGCACGCAAGCTTCTGTACTTCCTTTTCACTACAGGTTAGCTTAAGCAGGAAGATTGACCTTTGGCTCAATACGCGTTTCATGCAGCATTCAAGGAAACTCTGTTGCACGTGTGAATCCTTGGTATAGCTCTCAGTCTTCTGACTCGCCCTTGACCTGAGCAGCCATAGAATTATCAGCATTTGCACTTGGCTGATTTCTAATTTCAGGAGCTGGTTCAGCTCCACTTTCTTTCATTTGATAGAGAAACTATGTGCCAGGCTATTTTTACCTCCTTCCAAATATTGAAGACTCTGAGTCAGGGAACACACCATACCCTTGGGACAGAGAGCAGGACAGAGCTACTGAAACCCCAGCAGCTTCAAGTCCCGTGTAAACACAGCCAAGCAACTTGTGCCGAGTCAGTGGGATTGCTCCCCTGAGCCACATTACTGGAAGAGTCTAAATGGGAATAGCAGTGGCCAGATCCCTCTGTTTCCTTCTAGCACAAACAGAACAAGTGCTGCTGCTTTGAAACAAGTGCTTGAGAGTGATGGGGATTTTCTGCAGAGGCAAACTGCTTTTAAGGACATTTCATGTATTTAGGTAAAGAGACTAATAGGAAATTTCCATCCTGGAAGTGCTCACTTCCTGCTATGGACTGCACTAAGTATCTCTTTATGTAGTTACTCATTGACATACTCATCTGTACTCTGAAGTATTCAGTACAGCTCTTCCCATTGAGATGAGGAACTACTCTTTACATTTCTTTCTCTGTTTCTTCCTTTTTTTTACTTTGACATCTAAGTTTAATAAACATTTACTATTTTTTTCTTTTTTATCATGTCATTCATATTATACCCGGATTACAATCCTCTGCCATATATCTTCCTATTTGCATGCTCCCTCTATTCTATTCCCCTCCACTAGACCTCTGCCAGGTGTGGTCCTCCTCCCCCACTGTCTGAACACAGCCTATCTGATCTCTAGACAGTCTGCATTCTCCTCCTTTGTGTTCCAATAGGGACTCTCTGCCAAGTAGGACTGATCACATTCCTAGCATCAGCATCAGAAATCTCGTCACAGACAGTCCCCTGCCCCCTACCTCCCTTCCCCATCTGGAGAATGAGCTGTCCACTGGCTACACCTGAACAGGGGTCTAGGACCTCTGTTTGCACTGTCCATGGTTGGTGTATCAGTACCTGCAGGCCCTACTGGGTCCAGACTCCCCCTTCTTCCATCCCCCAACTCTCTATACAACTCTCAGCCCTTCTTCCAGACTCCAGCTGCAAGTCTTAGTATCCAACCCCATCTCCTGATGGGTGGAGACTCTCAGAGGCCATCTCTGTTGGTCTAATATCCATTTGCAAGTGAGTATATACTGTGTGTCTTCTTGGTCTGGGGTTACCTCACTCAGAATGATCATTTCCAGTTCCATCCATTTACCTGCAAATTTCAAGATTTCCTTGTTTTGATAGCTGAAGAGTAGTCCAGCGTGTAAATTTCTTTATCCATTTTTTGTTGTTGTTGTTGAAGGACATCTATGTTGTTTCCAGATTCTGGCTATTATGAATGAAGCTACTATGAACATAGCTGAACAAATGTCTTTGTAGTATGGTGTTTTATGGTGGAGTATCTTTCAGGTATATCCCCAGGAGTGGAATAGCTGGGTCTTGAGGTAGCTCTATTCTCAGTTTTCTGAGAAAGTGCCAGATTGATTTACAAAATTGTTGTAAAACTTTGCACTCCCACTAGCAGTGGAGGAGTGCTCCCCTTTCTCCACATCCTAGGCAGCATGTGCTGTCACTTGAGTTGTTTGTTTGTTTGTTCGTTAACATAAAATGGATCATTTTCTTAGGGGGGCTATGTATTCCTCTGAGGATTTTCACAATGATTAGGTAGTTATACTTAACAAAGCAAATTAACCTAAAAATTTCCAGAGATATGCATGTGTTTCAGCATAACTTTTTTTTTGTTATGGTATCTGAACATTAGACTAATTAAAACACACAGTTACATTCTATTGTATAACATAGAAAGGCAGATGAATAAATCTTCTCTCATAATAAATGGCTAAAGAGTAAAACTATCCACTTTTGGCAGGTGTCGTCATGCTTGTTAATTAAATTGAAGAAATTTGCAGCAGATATTTCAGTAGCTTTTTCCCACTGGTCCTGTGAATAGATGACCATTTGCATATTGATTTCAGATAAAATTCTCAATGATATTTAACTACTATTGATGAAACAAGATCATAATCAATCATGTTTTGCATTGTAGAATAGACTCTTCTCATAATGAATTGTGCACCATAACGTATTTGTTTTGAAGTATTATCAGTAAATTTAAGTAAGTTATTTTTAATTATTTTTACTTTTACATATATTTATATTATTACACATATATACAATAAACTACATACAGCAAGAAATGCCACAAAACAATTAGGAATTAGCCATTCCGATAGATGTAAGATGTAATCTCAGAGTCATTTTGATTTGTGTTTCCCTGATGACTAAGGCTGTTGAGCATTTATTTAAGTGTTTTTCAACCATTTGATATACCTCTGTTGAGAATTCTCTGTTTAGCTCTGTACATCATTTTTAATTGGGTTATTTGGTTTGGTGGTATATAATTTCCTAAGGTCTTTATATACTTCGAATATTAGCCTCAGTCAGATAAAGGGTTGGTGAAGATCCTTTCCCAGTCTGTAGGATGTTGTTTTGTTCTGTTGACAGTGTCCTCTGCCTTACAGAAGCTTTTCAGTTTCATGAGGTCTCATTTATTAATTGTTGACCTTAGAGCCTGTGCTGTTGGTGTTCTGTTCAGGAAGTTGTCTCCTGTGCCAATGAGTTCAAGATTCTTCTCCACTTTTTCTTCTAACAGATTTAGTGTGTCTGGTTTTATGTTGAAGTCTTTACACTTGGACTTTAGTTTTGTGCAGGGTGCTAAATATGAATCTATTTGCATTTTCTACATGTAGACATCCAGTTAGACCAGCACCATTTTTTGAAGATGCTATCTTTTTTCCATTGGATGGATTTGGCTTCCTTGTCAAAAATCAAATCTCCATAGCTGTGTGGGATTATTTCTCTGTCTTCTGTTTGGTTCCATTGATCAACCAGCCTATTTCTATGCTAGTAACCATGCCATTTTTATTACTGTTGCTCTATAGTACAGCTAGAGAGCCAGGATGGAGATTTCTCCAGAAGATCTTTTATTGTACAAGATTGTTTTACCTATGTTTCTTACATTACATAAATAACTCCTGCTAGATAGATAAGGCCAAACCATGGCTCCTTATTTTAAAATTTAAATTCTCTGGGCATTTCCTACTGTAGATTTAAGTCATAGTCTTTCTACTTCTGAAACTTCTCCAAGATCGTCTTCCATATTCCTACAAGCACAATTTTTTTCTTTTTCTCTCCATAAGTACACAACCAAAAAAGAACACACACACACACACACACACACACACACACACACACACACACACACACACACACATTTGGGGAAGGCTTGTGGAGTCTGGTTTGTTTTACAGCCATTCCCGAGCTTGCCCTGTTATGCAGTTGTTGTGCCTAGTATTGCTGCACTGAAATATTTTCTCTAAGTCATGTTTCTTATGAGATATTTGTCATATACTGATGTGAAAAATTTTGGATGAGTTCAGACTAGAGGCTTAAAACTGGCCAGTTTAGTAACAAATAACCTTGAGGTAATCCACTTGTTTTAATAGACTCTGTTGATATTATTTTCTGGACAATCATATAATGTACTAGGCACACCAAAATAAAGACTCCAGAATTGGGTTTAAGTATTATTCACAAAAAAAGTTAACATATAAACAGATGTTATAGTGCAACATAATAAGAGCCAATAAAATAAAGGAAGCTTCTGAGAAAGGTTTGGCTTAGGAGGACATATCCCCTGAAGCTCTTTAGTTTAGCATTCTAATATAAGTATTATAGAGATGACAGAAATTGTTGACCCAAACAGGGTACACTCATTAAGGAATCATCTCACTGCAACACAAAACCACGGCCAATCAAAGTGCAGCATTGTGGTGTCTAGTCCCAAGAGAAAGGTCAACATAACAGCCCCCTCTCCTAACATTGCAGAAGAAAAGGTTCCAGGATTATAAGAGCCAGAGTATCATAGAAAATGCAGTGAGATTGTGACTCCTAATAATGTCATAATCCACAGCTTTAGTCTTACCTAATTAACTGCATAAATATTAACTGAATCCGGACAACAATATACATGCCAAGATAGACAGGCGACAGACCCCAAGGTGTCAATTCTAGGCACAGAGTTACAGGAAACCAAGGAATTCTAAGAGTAATTAAAATAGTCTTCCCCAGGGAAGATCCCACCTTACCTAATACTAAATTGTTAGCCACAGAACATACATACAGACACACAGTCAAACATCAGGGTGGAGTCTTGTGGAAGAGTTGTGGAATAGAAGGACCTGGAGGGTCAGCAGCCCCACAAGGAGACCAATGGAGCCAACAAACCCAGGGGGACGAGGGGGTGCTGTAGAGACTGATAGATCAACCAAGGACTACGCTTGGGGAAACCTAGACCCTCTGCGCAGCTGTAGTAGATAGCCTGCACTGTCACACAGTATGGGGAGCAGGGACTAATTCTGACATGAACTCTGGCCACCACACATTGATCATTTCCCCTTAGCAGGGCAGCCTTGCCAGGTCACAGGGGAAGGAGATAGAGGCAATCCAGATGAGACTTGATAGACTGAGGTAAGATGTAAGGGGAGGAGGGCTCCCCTTTCTGAGGACTAGAAGAGAGAGGGAGAGGGTATAAGGGAGGGAGGGTGGGATCAGGAGGTGACAAGGAAGGGGGCTACAATCAGGATGTAAATTGAACAAATTAAATAAAAAGATTTCCAGATATTATTAATGTAAACAGGAATACCTTGCAACTAGAAACTGTATAATTAAAAAAAAAAAAAGAGTAACGTTATACCGACTAAGCAGGTTTTATTTAGGAAAATATATCTGTATACATATATGCATACAACAACAGTTAATGAAAAAGAGATCATTAATACAAAAATAGAGAAAAGAGGTCTATATGGCAAGGCTTGGAGGGTATAAAGGGAAGGAAGTAATAATGTAAATATATTATTACCTCAAAAAAGTGTTCAGTTTATTTTAGAAAATAAAGGAATAACAAATCCATGGTCACAGCTCTGACAAATATTATGAAAATGAATGATGTTGTAGTCTCATTAAATTATGTTTATGCATATGCTTATCCTAAATAAATAACGCCAGTAAAGTTTTAAAGATATTTGATTAATGTCTAAACACAAGCAGATCCAAATGTTAATTAGATGTCAATTGTTTCTGCACAGCTAAATACAAACATTTGTAATGGTAATTGAAATTGAACTTGCTTTGATTATGTATTAATTCCGGTTTTCAAACATGTTAGTTATTACAGATGAAGTAACCCCATTTAGTATCCAAGTGGTTCCATTAGTCCACCAGTGCATAGCTGGATTGGAACTCCATGGAAGGTGGGTCAGCTTGAGCATATTTACTGTCCACTGTGGATATAGTTGATGACTTGTTTCTGGGACAGTTGCCCAGGTAAGATGGCCACCTGGAGAATAGCCTTGAAGGAAGTAAAATAAAGGCAGTTGGGAAAAGGGGGTTTACGTGTCCTGTGGATAAATGTCCACTACAGAACAATCAGAGCTGAAAGTCCTTGTCAGAGCGACCAAGTAAGATCAGATTTCCAAAGACAAGCATCCCAATTTCACTAACATTCACAGCAGAAAACCCACGCAGACTTGGCAGTCTCCCTTTCCTATGTCTTTCCTTCGTCAGGGTATGAGACCATTTAGAGACTAAGGCATGTTATGTATGTTACTATACACATTCTACAGGTCAGTCTTACATAATGGAAGCAATAGACTCTATGTTAAGAGGTTTTGTGTGTTTTTGTTGTTGTGTGCAAACAAATCTTCTATTAAGTAGACCTTAGATCGAATCATGGCTAGCTCATCAACTATATCAACATAGACATACCTCAGACATGAACAAATATACCATTGTGTTTTTCAGAGAGTTGTAAGATAACTCAGCACCTCCCTTTATTATGACAGCATCAATGCATTAACCTGGAGTGCATTTATAATGAAGATACAAGCTGGACTTTTTTTTCTCTGCTCATGTTTTCAAATAACAAGATAGTACTATGGGTTAGAAGATATATTGCAGCCATGCAATTGGTCTCACTTATATGTTAATTACATGTATTTCTCATATGTTACATGTGATTTGAAAATGTTAAAATTGTGTCCTGAAATCTATTTAACTTATCAATAAAGGAAAATGATACTAGCCTTTACTCATATTACAGCAGTTAAATATTCCACATGAAGTCACATCATCCTAAGTCGCAGAATGAATTCTCGAATGCAAAAGCTGAAACTCTGTAGTCTTTTTTTCCTCATGTGCCCCTATTATCACAATTCATTTCACCTACATCTTATTTTACTTATAAACAGTAATTTCTAACTTTTTCTGCCAAGCATTTTTAGCAATATTTTTCTATTAGAATGTGTTTTATGGCTAATTGTATGCATGGACTCCACAGTAAAATTAATAATGTACTAGAGTTTAGACTTGACCAAATGTTTTCTGTGGCTCTTAGAAAGAGGCTATATATGAAAACATTTAATAATAAGAATTATAAATTAATACATGTACATGATTTTTAATATAATTTTTACCTGTAAACTAGAAAGCTTTTCCACTTCATAGTGTTTGATCAACCTTGTTTACATATGTAAACTAAATTATTTACCATATACTGAACTAGGGAAAAAAAACTCATAACAACATCATCTCTCAAATTGACTCTCAATAACACATGGTACAATGGTTTCCACTACTCTTTGGTTTTCAAAAGAATGAGCAAAAGCCTTTCTTTAGATCTGAAGGAGGCTTAAAAGAGCATTTAGTTTCAACAATTTAGTAATAAATACTTTACTCTACATAGCACATGCATTTCTCAGAGTGCTGGGTGTAGATCTCTTAAGAGCCACTGAACATGTCCTCATGTCACACTCCTTTCCTCTTCTTTGTATCTTGTATTTGCTTTGTCAAATAAATGGAACAACTTGTTGGATGTACATCCAATCAGAGTCATCATGAGGCATTCTAATAATACCTTCTTGTCACCTCTGGGGCTCTTAAAATTAATTGTCAAGCTGCTTTGCAATTAATTTATGTATTTTCTTTTTCTTTAAAACATTTGTCTTCCTGAGAATTAATACTTATGCCTGACTGAAATCTGGACTCATAATTTACCCATAAGCATTCCCTGTCCTCAAAATGCGGTAATTCGTTCTCTACATAACACTACCATAATTACTACATTTCAAGGCCTTTTTACATATAACCTAGAGAACTGATGTACTTGCATCTTTCACTGAGGTTTTAGGTATATTGGCTATATTTTTGATATATTTAAATGTGCTTTTCAATTATCTCATGAAAGATAACTGAAGCTCTATTTTCCATTGAATACCCACTAGTGTAACTTACTATGTGAGATACTGGACTTATGCTGTCCACCTGAACTTCAGATACTGCATAGAGAAATACTTATTTATCGATGCTAGCATTCAAGAAGAGAGGGGTTAAGCTTTGTCACCTATTTGTTACAGCAGAATTTTCTTTCACTTCCATCTAATAGTCCAATGTCAATTGAGTTGCCAAACCTCCTTACTTGGCTTTTGATTTCTCTCTCTCTCTCTCTCTCTCTCTCTCTCTCTCTCTCTCTCTCTCTCTCTCTCTCTCTCTCTGTTTTTAAATCCTTGTCATAGCCCCATCCCTCCCCCTCCTCTCCTCCTAGTCCCACCCTCCCTCCCTTTCTTTCATCCCCCTTCCCCTATTCCACAGAAAAGTGGAGGCCCCTTCCCACCCACCTCAGCTCATCAAGTCCCATCAGGACTGAGCATGTCTTCTTCCCTTGTGGCCTGGCAAGGCAGTCCCATCAAGGGGAAGTGATTAAAAAAAAAAAAGCTAGTAACAGAGTCCATGTCAGAGAGAGCTCTGGATTCCCTTACTAGGGGACCCACATGAAGCCTTAACTACCCATTGTCTACCTCTGTATAGGAGACCTATGTCCAGTCCATGCATGGTCCTTGGTTAGTGTGTCAGTCTCAAGAAGCAACTCTGGGCCCTACCTAGTTGGCTATGTTGGTTTTCTTGTGTTGGTTTTTCTCCATCCCCCACTTTTCCACAAGACTCCTTAATGCTTCTCTCAATCTTTGGCTGTGAGTCTCAGCTTCTGCTTGGAAGTTCTCCTGGGTGTAGCCTGTCAGAGGACAACTCCGATAGGCCCCTGTTTGCAAGCATAGCAGAGTATCATTAATGGTGTCAGGGGTTGGCTTTCTCCCATAATGTGGGTCTTGGGTTGGGCCAGACATTGCTTGGACATTCCCTCAATCTCTGCTCTATCTGCTCTATCTTTATCCCTGCACATCTTGTAGGCAGGGTAAATTTTGGGTCAAAGTTGTTGTGTGTGAGTTGGTGTTCTCCCCCTCCTGGGAGTCTTTTCTAGTTAGAGGGTGTCCTCTTCAGTCTGTGCACTCTGCTACTAGATGTCTCTTGCTAGAGGCGTCCCCAATTTCCTCCTAGGTACCTACCCTGACTTAGTTCTCCAGTTTGTCAGAGAGATGCACCCATCCACAGTTTCTCTTTTAATTTTCAATCTGTTCTTTGGACTAGATCAGAATGCTAATGGTCTCAAGATTTACCTCACACCTATCTGAAAAAATATACCCCGACAATGCCTGTATTCTTTTCCAATGTAATGGAACCACTCCATGCTTTACAATTTTATCCCAAGGAAGGGGAAATAAAGGAGCTTGCCACCAACTCTGATACCTAAGTTCAATTCTTGGGGTGCGCACTTTGAAAGGAGAGAACAAACACCTCAAATTGTCTTCTGATCCCCTGTGTGCAATGTGTGGCACATCCACCCAGTCGCCTACCCCAGAAACAAATACATACATTTTAATTAAGATTTTCTCCCAGAGTTTTCTCCGTGAGACTGCACTTCGTTTTCACAACTCTAAAGGTATGTCATTTGTTAAATAATACTTCTCAGTCTCTCTCACTTTCTACTAGACTTCCCTGAATACTTTTATATAAATTGCCACTGTAATGTCTTCGTTCAGTATATATCATACTAATAATATCATTTAAAGGTAGATCTGAGCTATAAAACTAGATATGATTGTGGAGCCCCCTGGTGCCCACACTGTGGTGGTCAGTTACAAGTTAGCAAGTATATTCTTTGTTTCTTGGTTTGCTTGGTTGGTTGGTTGGTTGCTTTTTTTTTGTTTGTTTGTTTTGGATTTGGTTTTTTGAGATAAGGGTTCTCTGTGTGGCCTTAGCTGTCCCAGACTTGCTTTGTACACCAGGCTGGCCTCGAACTCACAACTATCCACCTGCCTCCCCCACCCCCACGCCCGAGTGCTAAGATTAAAGGCGTGTGCCACTATGCCTGGCTTGCAAGTGTCTTCTTAGGCTTCTGCAGCTGACATAGAATTTTTCACTGAGAGTGGATGTTGCCACCTTGAACAGTGATGCAGAAGAGATGGCATCTCAGAATTACCTTAGAAGAAGTAGGCATTTGATCAGACTCTTATCATGGAAGCAAAAGAAACTCCTTTCCTTAAACAGAGAGAAGCCTGCTTAAGTATCAGACCTGTGCCTCCCAGTTTCGGATTTTCTTAGGTAAGGTCTGTGAGCAGACATTGAGGTGCATACTATAAACCAATGAGTGAATAAATAATTTTTTGCGGGTTCTTGCTGTGCACTGAAGCTTGTAACCTCAGAAGCAGTTGTTCAGCTAGCCCAGTGAAATAAGCACTGAGGCAGGAGAGACGGCACATGGCTTACCCTGATTTAAACAGCCACGTGCACCTCTAGGTTGCTTTTGAACTCTTTGATTGTCACACAGAGATAGAAATAGATATATAGAGAGAAAGATATGGCACATATTTTTTCTCTAGTCACTGAGAACGGAAAGTCAACTCTAAGAAGTTCTTTAAAGGTTGTATTTTTTCACACCTTCAGCATATCTTGAAAAGAGATCACTTGAATAGTAACAGGTAATGAAATGACTTTCAAGCACATTTGTGTCTCCACTGTATGTGTTTTAATGTCTAAAACATGTGGTTCACAGTAATAAATCTGGAGGAAAAGCATGCCTTGCTTAAGTTGAAAATATGAAGTGCTAAGTGAGGTTGAAATTCCATGCTTAGTGTGACTGAGTTGTTTCAAATGGGGATAGATAATAGAAGACTGGAAAGTGTAAAGCTCTTCTTTGTAATTAATAATGGGATACATAGGAAATATGACTCGGCTTCATTTTCAAAGAGATTTCAAAAAGAAAAGTAGACTCAAAATAATCATTTGAGAGAACAAAAAGTTATATTCGAACACTGTTTTCTATACAATATATATAGTATGCATATATTTGATCAAATATATCATATTGATCATATATAAGATCATATGTACATATAATAAAATTTATTACCTGTGGGAAGAAGCCATACCAAATTCTGCCTTGTTAGAAATCCTGTGCTTAGGCTGTATGCTGTGACCTTCGAGTTGCTGACCTTTACCTCAAGAGGTCTTGTGTTCTAGGCTATCCTTGGACTATTTACCTTTGAAAGAGGTAGAGAAGTCTTAATTTGGAACCACTCAGAGGATCTAGAAAGTTCTTACAGGGAACTACTCAGAGAACTAGGAAGTTCTACAGGGAGCAATTTAGGCTATTGCATTCTTGCCCGGGGGCTAGGGTGAGTGAGATAAGAATAGATCCTATTGACCTTGCCCTATATATGTTCCTGCTCATCGGCAATAAAGTGAATCTTGATCAGAAATTTCCTGACTTGATTCTTTATTTCTCGCGTCTCTGTATCCTTCTTTCAATCCCTACTCCCTCTTCTAGGTGAATCCTGATTCGATTTTCCCATGGGCTGGGGCCTGACAATTACCCTCTGTGGGTTCTTTATAGTTTGAATGCATAGTTAATAACAGGCATACAAATAAAATGCTCTAACAAATTAAGTGGCTCATAAAATCCTTTTTCATTTTATCCTTTTTCTTTGTGGAAATTCAGAGGTTTTTTATTGTGTAAGTTATAATTATAATTATTGCTAATCCTGATTGTGATAGAGTTAATTATTTACATTTTATAGTATTCTTCAAGATTATGGGATATATTTCATTCTCCATGAAGAAAATATAGTTAATCAGAAAGGTAATATTAATTTTTTTTCAATCATATCTTCTAATATCTCAAAGTTTTTAGGATGTTCTCAAATGGTTTCATTCACCAAGCGAATTACAGAATATTCTAAGAGCTAAGAAGTTGGTAGAGAACATTGGTAGAGACAGTTACTCCAAGTAAAAATATCAAAGTTGATTAAGATCAAATTATGCTTTATAGTTTTGGAGATGACCATGAATTTGATAAGTAATCCATAATTTTATTATTTATTTAGTAAGAGAAATCTATAGCAATTGTACAGATAATATTGATGAAATGTCATTTAAAGTTTTCATTTGATTTATGTAAAAGTGATTTTTCTGTGTCAGTGCATACTGGTTTATATATTTGACTATGCACTCTTTAATAAAAGATGTTCCTTAAATTTGAGTGATATGTCATCTTCTCTTCAAGGTAAAAGCAAATAAAAACATATTTATTTTATTCCTAGTTACTTACACAGTAATTTAAGAAAACAAAATTCTCTTTGTTGATGTCATTTTGTAAAATAGACTATCACTGTTGATTAAATGATTTGCAAAAATAGATATCAACAATTTCATGAAGCTTTTACATTGGTTTCTAGTTATATTTTGTTGCTGTTACCAAATAACCAGAAGATTCAATTTAGGAAAGTAATGATTTATATGAAGTCTGGTTCAAAAGGTTCCTATCATTTAAACGAAGTCCTTTGTGATGGGTCTATTGGGTCTGTTATGAGGCAGGACATCCTGGCAGAGGAGTTGGAGTTCAGAGCAGATCTGTTGACCTCAAGCCTGACAGGAAGGAGCCTGGAGCAACATGTCCTCAAGGGTCCTCCTCCCAGTAATTTACTTCTTGCAGCAAAGCTCCACTTCTTCAGCAAGGTTTACCCTCTGAATGAGAATTAAGCATCATCCCTACGGTCCTCATTATTATTTATCTTCTTTAGGTCTGTGTATTATAGTGTGGTTGCTCTGAATTATGTGGCCAATATCCACTTATAAGTGAGTATATTTCATGGACTGTCTCAGTCAGGTATAGGTCTTTGGGGTCAGGAGTTTTCGAAGAGTTGGTGGGCAAGAGATAGGCGAGGGACAAACAGACAAACTCAGGAATGAGTCTGTGTCTGAGTGTGTTTTGGAGACAAGCAAGCCAGGTTTATATACACATTCTAAAATGGGGGTGTCTCTCATGGTTATATTATTTTTCCATACAATTTAATATACAGGATGTAGTGTAATTATGTTGTTATCAATTTTGAACAATCATTTATAAGTCATTAGAGTAGTATCAGTGCATGTGTCCTCTTTATCAAAGGTCAATATTTTCTCATTACGTTAAACATCTGTGAGTCAAGACTATTTTTTTAGTTCACCCACCACCATCTGGAGTTTTACTCAAACATTTTATTTGTAAGTCATAATATGAACTATTTACTGGTGACTAATTCTTAGCCG
This sequence comes from Acomys minous, assembly GCF_964271855.1. NCBI lineage: Eukaryota > Metazoa > Chordata > Mammalia > Rodentia > Muridae > Acomys > Acomys minous. The sequence goes on from NC_140496.1 coordinate 25,683,185, forward strand.
TGTTTTTACTAACAAGTAGAATGGAACTTGACTGAATGACCCCTGGCTGCAGTTGTAAGTTAAGGGTCGCCCAGCAACACAGTTATATCTGAAAAGTTCTTTGATAAGAAAAGTAAAAACAAGGGCGGAAAGAGAAAACAGTCAGAATGTTTCCAAAACAATGAGCGCTGTAATCAGTTACACCTGGCAGGAACATCAGACCCATTTCCAGAAGGCTCTCTCTATGAGTAGGGGTTGTAGTCCCAGGTTCTGTAGTAACGTTTTCCACAAGTATATACTGTCCGTGTCTTTCTGGGTCTGAGTTACCTCACTCAGGATGGTCATTTTTAGTTCTACCCAGGTGCTGCAGAAACTACTGCATGAACCAAGGACCATGCATGGTGAGGACCTAGACACCCCTGCTCAGATGTAGTTGATAGGCAGCACAGTCTCTTCGTGGGTCCCCTAATATGTAGAGTAGGGGCTACTCTGACATGGACTCTAGTTCCCATACATTGATCACTTATCCCTGGTGGGGTGGTCTTACCAGGCCTCGGAGGGAATGGATGCTAGGCATCTAGATGAGACTTGATAATCTGGGGTCAAATAAAAGAGGAAGAGTGGTCCCCCTTTCAGAGGACTAAGGGAGTGGGGAGGAGGGAGGAGGGAAGGAGGGTGGGCCTGGAAGGAGACAAGAGAGGGGGCTACCATCAGGGCTTATGGTGAACAAATTAAACATTTTTTTAATGATGAAATAGAAGAAAAAGAAAGGAAGGAAGGAAGGAAGGAAGAAACAAAGAAACAAACAGAGAAAAAGTTCTGTGCTATAAAATGGAGCAACTTCAATGCCCAGATAGTACTTGGAGCTTCAGTGAAGAGTTCAGCCATAGACAGGCAGCTCTTATTTACTACTGTATTATGCTTGGTGTTTCAGCTCCAGAGGTGAAGAATACTTTCCTCATCAGGGAATAACTAATGATAACACAGAGGGCGCATAATAGACAAGGAGAGGGGTGTGGTTAAGAAGACCAAAAGACATGGACTTGAGTCACAGAGCTTAGTAATATCCTAACCATAACCGTTTTCTGTATCATTCACATTTTAAGAATGGCCAAAAAAAAAAGGTTATTCACAAACTTTCACACATCTCAACCCACTGAGCAGATACATAGACTTCTCTCACACAGTGTTTCTGAATAAGATTCCAGTCTAAGTGTTAAATAGCACCACTCTGAAAGAAACATTGCACCCTTTGCTTCATTACACAGGAAACCTGAAGTCATTAGATATAAGCTAAAGAAAAAAAAAAAAAACTAACCAGTTGATTTTCTCAAGACCTTTGAGTACATAACAAATTGACTTCTGTGTTGACTCACTTTCAGAAATAAAGTCCATCCTAAGGCAGGTAAAGACTACAGAGGTGACTTTACCTATTATGGGAGTTAAATTCTGAGAGTGGCATGAATTGAATGGGTGTTTCCTGATTGTGAGAGAGAGAGAGAAAAAAAAAACAAGCAAGCTAGTAAACTAAAACAGCAGCAATATCAATGTAGAACATTAGAAGGACTATAAAAGTGATGTACAAGTTACAGGATAATTTCTACATTTTATCCATTAGCAAATTACAGAATGATGTGAGAACATTTGCTTCTAGAATAACCCCTTCTTTGAACTGAAATAGGAACTAATCCAGTTTTTTTTTTATTACATTATTGTTAATATTAAAGCAGATAATCTCAGCCAAGGCACTTCATGAATTAGAGTGAATATATAAACTTTCTTTAGGGTAATATCTGGCTCATAATAGGCATTCAGATAAGTTCTGAATGAAGGAAGGAAGGAATGAATTTATTAAAGGTTTTACACACATAGTCCATTCGATTATTACATTAAGAATTGAGAGCCAGCTTTGCTGGTGAAGTGCTGCTGGCTCTGCCAGCCTAAGGTCCTCAGTTCATCCCTGGAGCCTCTGTAAAATGGCAGCTGCACTAGAGTCAACTGTAATTCCTACACTAAAGAGGAAGAGAGAACACAACCATGGGACGTCAGCAAATTTTAACTGTGGAATAAGGACAAATGAATAGTTAGTCTTATTGCTCTCTTGAGCAAGAGGAATTATTCTTATCTGTATGGTTGGGCTAAATATTCAACTTGTAAATGAACCAAAAATAATTTAGTCATTAGAAAAAAGTACATTAAAGTTGATTTTGAAGAAAACCTGACGCTATAAAGAGGTCTGACTGTTGCGTTGGGGTCTTTCCAATGCCTTTTAGAATGTTTAGAGAAGAAATAGGACATGTAGGTGACCTACAGGAAGTTTACAAAGACATAAACAATAACATAAATGCACATTTAAGAGACAGTATGAACTGGGTATGGAAAGTATCAAATAAAAAAAATACATCAGTGATCCCATCTTTATCATATATATAGAACTGAGATTTTTTAACTGATAATTAGCCCTTTATTTAACTTTTAGTAGTACCCATTCATAATTTAAAAAGAAATATTGTGGTCTATTAAGAAGCCTGAAGCAGCATTAATTTGTTTAATATTAATTGTTTTCTATTCAAGCTGACCCTAATTACCCTTAAGTCCAGTGATGAATTATCACAAAATAAACAAATAGGGAGTTTTATAAAAGCATTTAGATTAGCATACTTATAATTACATAAAATATAGTAGAAAGAAGTCTGACTCCAAAAATTTAAACCTTTTTATCTTTACCAAAGCTGCTGAGCCATCTCTATAATCTCTCAGTATTTACTTGGAATCTATGGTATATGATGAAGAGAGAAGTGTGTCATCTTAAAATGGACTCATGGTGATTAAGTGTAAATGAGAGGAAGTGATGGAGAAATGAACATGTACCTAAGCGAAAGTAGTTGTTGGCAAGCCAATATCTAGAGACATGAAAGTACGCTTTTTATCAATAAGACCATTTTCTTGATACTAATGGGTGATAGGAAAAACACTCAGACACTCTAGTACATTATGAATTAACAGGAAATTTTCAGAGCTAATGACAAATGTTCAAGATCTTAGTGAATGAAATATAAAATACTTATGTAGAACATTCTTTAGAAATTCTAGAGAAAACTGTCTTCAAAGTTCTTGCTAACAAGACTTATGAGACTCCCCCCCCCCCAAAAAAAAACAGGTTAGAAGAAAAACACCAGAATAAAGGGTTATTCAACAAAGCTCTTGACAGAGAACTGAGGTAAAAAAAAAAATGATACTGTGTGGTCTTGAATGCTCGCCAGGAAAATCAGGAGAAGTGTAGAATGATCCAGATGTTCATGACCATAGCCCCAACCTTTACCTGAGAGTAACCATTGTGCCAACAGTGAAAGAGGATCAGCATAGGAAATACATTCTGGTTTTGTTTGCTGTGGATCATGCTTATCTTAACGGGGCTTCAGATCCCCTGTAAAGGGGTCAACAGATGTTTGTGAGCTACTATGTTGGTGGGAAGAACCTATTGTAGGGCTTTCTCGAATCCCGCTTACAGTGTAAGACACAGAGACTTCTAGGTAGCTTAAAGCTACTGGCCTTTTGCAGGGGCAGTCTCTCAGCTAGGATCTAAAGTTGTTCTAACAACTCTGCCATACTCCCCTCCTCCTGGCTCTCCCTGCCTCATCCTAGTCTGGCCTGTCTCTCTCCCTTCTCTTACCTTCAGTGTCTTATTGAGTCTCCACAAGCCTCTGTATCTACCTGTGTTTCTGTCTGCCCAGAAGTCCCGTCCACTGGCCCTTCAGCTCTTTACTACACAAAAAGCCACATTCCTGAAACAATCAGTAGTAAGACAATATCCAATCCATCTTTTATGGGTGTGGGTTTCCCTTTGGCAGGTGAGGAAGGGCAAACATTACAAACATAAAATGTTAATGGGCCATAGAAATGATTATTTTTATTATTGTATTAACGATTACAAGTATAGAGACACATCTTAATGTGAGGGAAGGTTATCCAAATAGGAACCAAACCTTGGTTCCCTGGAAGAGCAACAGTTGATCTTAACCACTGAGCTATCTCTGCAAACAGTGTTTTTGTGCAGTGTTTTTTGTCTTAAGTGAAGATATTTATGTGAATGCCATGAGTGCTAATACCAGGTCTGATTATCAGAATGTCTAAGCAAAGATCCATCTGTAATTAGGAGAGCAAGTCCTGCTGTGGTACGACTTTGATCCTTCTTATCAATGACCTAAAACATTTCTGTCCTCCAAATAATCATAAGTCTCACACTCACGGCTTGAAAAGGTTCTCTTCTTCAGATCAGAATTTTCACAAAGTTCCTTTAATTCTTAGACTCGCCTTGTGCAATGGAGTTAACATTTCAACTGTAGTGTTTAAAGCTGTTCAAAGGACACAAACTACTGACTGCCTGTTAGCTATATGCAAATACGAATTTCAGGAATTTAGTCTGTCCATACCCTGCTCATAGGCAATATCCCATTAACAGGGCTTCTCTATCACTTTCAGCTCTTTTTGTATGTATTCAGCTTCTTTTAATTAGCACTAGCTTCTGTTATCTTAGCAGAAAAACAACAGGTTCTAGGACTCGCATTATTTTTTTTTCAAAATGTACTTTACTTCTAATATTTCAATGATTGGGTCTATGAATATAGTTTGTATTTCTTTCTGTCGCCTTTTATATTATTTTCCCACATTACTGTTTTATGTGCATCTCAGTGAATGCTAAAAACAAAAGGCACAAAGCACAAGAAAGAATTGCACCTTAGTGAGAAGCATAAAATTAAGAAAGATTGGTAGGTAGCTCCCCATGTTAATACCAACAGAAAACGTGTTCTGCAGTGGTCATTGCACAATTGTGCATGCATAATCTCAAAGCCCAGAACACATCTATCAGCAGTAATTTCACAGAAGCAAGCTCTAGCTAATATGTGCAGAATCTTACTTTATCAAACTGTCTTTGTGTAATTAGTCTGTCTGCAATGCTGCGTGTATAAATTAAGCATCTAATTTATCTTGACTGGCCTCCGGATTGCTTGGTCGGTCTACTCTGCTTCTGTGCCTATTTAGTTAATGCCGACTGCTGCAAAGGACCCGTTGGCAACAAGGATTCTCTCCAAGTTCACATGCAATTTCCAATTTACTTATCATTGACACTGGGCAGTGTGGGAACCATTCTTTTCAATGAGAATGATCTTCCGGGTGAGCATAACATATCTCTACTGACAGGTTACTTTGTGTTGTATTGGTGGATAATAAATTACTGCAAGTCAATCTGTAAAATAAGACTTACTAACAGAAATCAAATTAAAGTGAAATAATATCTCCTTCCCCATTTAACACCATTTCTCATAATCTCACTTCTCAATAGCATCCTAAACTGTATGCACAACTCAAAGGGGCAAGTTACATAGCTATTCAGTCCAGATAAAACAAAATAACTCTTGTAGCCATAATCGTTCCTCAAGAGCATTTAATTTGTTGGCTCTTGCATTATTGCTATCAAAACAAAATCTTGCAGCTTTATTGGAATACATAAATCTCTGTGATTTAAGCACACTTTATCTCTCTTTTTCTCAGATGAATTTGAAATGATGCAGAGTTAAATTTTTATGGAGTGATTTCTGGGGAGAAAGGCTGACATAATTTTCAGCATGGGACTTTCTGTTCTGCTGACAACTCAGAAAGTTTAAGGAAAACGTGTTGCTTCCCGATAGTTTTGTAAGGGCATATTTATTCTTTAATGGAGAAAGCACAGCCAGAAGTTGTGCGTTCATCTGAACGTGAGGAGGCAAATAGATGTGTCTTCTTTTTTGAGGATGAGAATGAGTATGGAGTTGAATATTGAAATACCACGTTTCATAAAACAAGATCTTTTTAGATCATAGTTTTTTGCTATTACTTATACTCCATCATGCTTTGGAAACACAATAATTCATGAAATTATCATGACTTCATTGTAATTTCTTTGATTTTTTACCACATATATCCCACAGCTTTTGTGGTATTAAGTGGCATATGGAGGCTGTGCTGTTTTTCCAAATAATTAAGGCTGGTCAGGACACTATATCTCAATTCTTAAATCACCTTATTAGTATTAGAATAGTAACATTACATGATGTTTTCAAAAATTTTATCAGAAATAAGAAGATATGTTGCATTAAATGTACTCTGATTATGCATCTATTTGTTGAATGCTTAATGTCATGGGATGTGAAGATATTCTATGTGGAACTGTGCTTGCATGTGATGTTGCTTGATGCCAAATAATAAAATTTTCTCTTTATAGACTAGACTTATATAGAAATATAGTATATGAAGAGTGTAGAAGAGCCAAGGGTTTGAAACTATAGATATAAACTAGGATCATAAAGTTCCAGCTATAGAAACATAGTGTACCGAAGCTGCATTTACAGTATATAGAATTATGTAGTAAGACACAGCTTAAATGTCTCTTGTAGGTCATTATGTCTAATGATTAAAATTAGAAGCTGAAACCTATAATGGGGAAACAACCTCCCTAGATCATGAATCATTTTGTAACAAAACTAGAGCTAGAGCTTTGGATTTTTGTCTTAACCTTGTAGTCTCTTTCATTCTATTATTTATTTATTTATTTTTTATTTATTTATCTCTGCATTAGATATGTTGTGGGACTGCCATTCAAACATGATAAGTGAAAACAGATATAATCTGTTTCTACTCTACTGTGAGAGCCAAACATTAATCAAACAGTCACTCAAATAAAACAAAGTTAATTATATTGAATATCAATAAGGCAAGGAAAGGATAAGACCAAGAAAGGAATAACTTACTTTTGCAAACTTCTGGAAGGAAAAATAAGTTCGTGATAATAAGTCAAATTTTGTTTTTCATCAACTTAAAAAAAAAACCCACATCATTTAAGATATATCTAAGGGGAAAAAAGGCCTTCAGAAGAGTCATCTCTGACTGCCCCAAGGTGATAAGACAAAAATCACTGTCACTTCTCTTATTTGCATATTTCTTCATTATCATTTTCATGTTTAAATGATCTGCCTTCCTCACAAAGGCATGAGCTCATTCATGACACATGAGTGAATCATACTGATGTTGAGTTTTCATACGGGTCACAGATCATATTTTATCTCTCATGATACAGGAAGGGAAATAGCAAAGGAGGGCAAGAAAATGAGTGAAAAGGCACTTGTCCCTTAAGATGTAGAGAATATTCCTTTTGTTTAGATCAGTGCATTTCAGCAAAGCTTATTAGATGCTACTTTGCAAATATAAAGCATCCTGTTTCAAATGAGTGGGCCGGAGCTTTTAGGATTCCCCAGTGTCCACTATCCACTCATCTAGGAGAGACACAAACTGACCATGTAGGCAGGAGGGAGTTAACTTAGCATCTTTCAACCACGAGCTGCATGAGTTATTGCACAGATGATTTGAAACAACATTTTGTGGAATACCTACATAGTTCTACAAAATATTCACTGCAGTTGGAATCCCATTTATTCACTAGGGCAATTGTTGATCAATGCATAATTTATTTGATTTCTTCTCCTGCTCATTCTCTGTTTCCTTTCACTGTCTTTCCTAAGAAAACTGTTTTAAAAGGCAAACTTCTTATACTCTACTTGTACCTTAAGTTTGTGTTTATCACAGTGGTGTGAGAGAAAAGTCAAATAAATTGGAGTAATAAGTAAGATAAATCATAGTTTCACATTAGATCCCATAGTGGGTTCCAATCAGTCAATTACAAAAGATATGACCTCAATCACTTAAAGACAAATTATCTTCAATAAAATATGATGAGTTGCATGTTAAAAAGACTGAAAATAAAAGATGCAAATTGAGATAGAAAGAAAATAGGTTTATGATCTGACTATTAATTTTTTTAACATTTAAACAATATAAAAAATGTTTACTAAAGAAGAGTGTAACAAGATGATGTCACAATATTCCTAATCTTATGACAAACTAAAAGGTATATGGACCATACAAAATGTGATAGTGAACAAAAAGTGGGACCTTAAGTGAGCAAGTTCACACACACACACACACACACACACACACACACACACACACACACACATACACACACATACACAGAGAGAGAGAGAGTCCTAAATTACCCCTTAATGTGTGATGAAAGATTCTGAAGGCAATGAAATTATTTTTTTCAATTTTTTTTACTAATTTTTACTTTTATGTATACATTTATATTATTACACATATCTACCATAAACTACATATATGAGGAAGAACCATGAAAGATTTAGGAATTATATAACTGTTACATTTCATGGTGTTTTACCTATTTATAGATATGATAGATATTGATTTACATTCAGAGTTGTAGACTTACCAAGATAGGAAAGATGTTTTCTCCAAGGTTGCTGACTATTAATTTCCAACGATAATTGAATCAAAAAACTAGAAACCCTTCAAATTTTTGTATCTTAAATCTGCTGGAAAGGATTTTCTAAAAAAAATATATATATATATGCCTAACTTACTAATGCACTAGTAGAAATCAAGATGTATCTAAAGATAAAAATTTTCCATAAAAGTTTTTGTGTGTAAAAGGACTAGGAATGACATAAACACTTATTAAGAGGTTTGCTGTGGGAAATAAATTAGAGGTTTGTAAAATAATGTGGTCAAATATTAAAATTGACATGCTCATAAAGAAAGAAACAGTTCGTACAAGATCTATAGTAAAAGAATATACATGCAAGCTATAAATGTATGCACACAAGTAAGTTCAACAATTACACATAACAAGAGAATGATAGATATTAGCATTTTAGAATAATTTCAAGAGTATATAGAAAAGTGTATAGGAAAGGCTGGATAAAGCACATGAACCAAATAAGAGGTATCTTGTTCTAGAAAAGGTGACAAAGTGTGGTCACAAGTATACGTACAACTCACTCATCCTTTACATCAATGCTCTCTCTGTAACCACGTTGAAAACTGGGAACAGATAATAGCCATAGAAGTGTTAGTTCAATTGTATGGGTTAAGTTTATACACTAAAACACACAAAGTAGGAAATTGACATACACTAACAAAAAAAAAAAAAAAGAAAAGAAAAGAAAATTGAAAGTCCGTTTCTCGAAGGATTGCCATGGCTAAACGACCATTGCTGCTGATGAATACTCCGCATAAAACCTCAACTGCATTTAATTACAAACACTGTTGTAGATAATCAATACCATCTCATTTGTGAAGCAAAACAAAGCAGTGGTAGCCAGAGTCAATCCACAGCCAAAACTGAACAGAAAAGTTAAAATAGTTTGAGATTAGATTAATGAAGTAAAGACGGCTGTCAAGGAGGAAATCATAATGTATGAGAAATGCAGAAGACATTGTGTTCTGTGGGAGGATTCCAAGAGAAATTGCACTGGCCACACCCAGCATAAATGTTATAATGCACATATATTTCTTGATTTCTGGGTCTGTTCAAAGCTGACAATTCTTTCAGTCTTTCCATAAGCTCATGGGATCCTAGATGTGAGGTCTCCATCTTCTAGTGAGGAAAGTACTTACTGAAGTACTTGAAACTTAACTGACTTCCTTTCTACTCTACGGTGTATCTCAGAAAAGACAAAGAAACAAATTTCCTGGAAAAATGGTAGGAAAATAGTTATTACCATGAAAGCTAGTTTAACATGTTAAGTAGCTTTGTATAAATAAATACTGAAGAGATATATAGTCATATGTATTTGTGAGCAGGTTTTTCATTTATGAAATTATGCATGTGTTTATGATACAATTAACATTTCTCTGAGAATCGACCTGGTCTATTTGAGTTTGGAGGTTAGTTTAAAGATTGCTATTTTCACTAAAATCACACACACACACACACACACACACACACACACACACACATGATGTTTAAGTATGTACTCATTTAATATACTTATTTAATCTGTAACATTTAAAATACCCATATGCAGGGTACCACCTCAGCTTATCACATCCCAGGGTTTTTTTTTTTTAAATAATTGAGATACTTAAACTTATTTCAGATAACTAAATTCCATTTACTTAGATTGTATATAGTCAGAATGGATTGTAGTGTTAAGATCTTGGTCTAAGATTCTAAATAATGGTTTAATACCTTTTCTCTGACAGCAGTAAAGTATTAAGCAATAGTTTAAGATTATCTGCAAGCAATTTTTTAAAAAAAAATCTAAAGGGATTTTTTTCAAATATCACTTTTGTCATGACACATTTACAATAATCAAGTTACATACTAACTAGTTTTTAAAGTTAACGAAAATGTATGTGCCTGAGCACTTTTGATTTTAATTTAAATGATATCACAGAGACGTTATATACCTAAGTTTACAAAGGAGGAAGTGATTGTTTGAATACTATTTGTTTTGAATTCTAATTTCTAGATTAATTTTAAAACAGGAAACTTTCACCGCAGGATCAGGTCAAAGATTAGGTACAGGGAGGGACATGTGGGACATCGTAACACCCAGGTACAACACGGCAAGAGGAGACGCAATGTGTAGGACTTTTCACAGCATTGCCACTGCCACTTCTCCCTTCAGGAGCAACAATCGTGAGGGGGGACATGTCACTTTGGTGGAAATTAAACAAGGTTTCCACACATAGCTTGACACTAATCAGAAGTGTGTTTGGATTCTGCAGAGAAAGAAAAAAAAAAGTCACTGTGAAATATGCTGAGTTGGCTACAAATCAGTTGGGTCGAGTTTTTACATGTACAACAGCTTCAGCTGCTTAACAACTGGAATTTGAAACTCTGCCATGACTTACTAGGTGTCTCCTCTCTGAGATCGGGAGTGTCTGAGGCTGAAATGTAAACTCTGATTCGCCAACGCTGCTTAGTCTCCCTGTCATAGTAAGGGAGAAAACAGAGACAAATAAGTGGGGGGCACGGGGATGGGGCTTAGGTGATGTTGTTCAGAAGGCAGTGAGATGGAGACCAGGAAAGAGTTCACTGCAAGCTCAGTGCTTTGCACCGAGTGCACCTGCAAAAGAAGGCACTGTGAGTTGAGGCAACAGTTGCAAGTAATTGTGTCAGAGCCTGAAATTCCTGGTGAGTAGGGAGACACAGGGGCTACTTGCAACTCTTTTCACATCTAAAATAGCATGGAAGAATGGGGAAATAGTAGGATCCACAGGGTCCTGGAAACCTACAAGAAGAACTTTATGACAGGCAGATCTGGGTCCTGGGGTCCTCCTCAAACTAAGGCACCAGCCAAGAAGAATATAGGCAGTAAACTTCGAACCCCTACCCAGACCTAGCCAAAGAACAGGATATTCTCCACCGTTGAGTGGAGAGTGAGATCTGACTCTCACACGAACTCTGGTGCCCCTTTTCTGACTATGTCCCCTGGATGGGGAGGCCTGGTGGCACTCAGAGGAAGGATAGTAAGTTACCAAGAAGAGACTCGATATTCTTAGAGCATATATAGGGGGAGGAGGTCTCCCTCAATCACAGACATAGGGGAGGGGAGAAGGGGGGAAGTGGGAGGGAGGGAGGAATAGGAGGAAACAAGGGAAGGGCTAACAATCTAGATGTAATATGAATAAATTAATAAAAAAAATAAAAAATAAAAAAGGAAAATTTTTAAAAAAATAAATAAAATAAAATAAGAACATCAAGAAGCAACAACAAAAGTCCCCTGTGTCCCATTTAAGTCACACTGCATAGTTGTTGTCACTGCTAAATATTAAAAGTAGAATCATTCTGAGGCTGTCAAAGAAGACACTATTTCTCCTACAGTGACAGTGAACATACATCCATCTAATGATATAAGTACACGCTGAGCATGCATTAATTAGCTGGCATTGTATTTATTTATTTGGGTGTTCTGTTTGTTTGCTTGCTTTTGGTTTTGAGACTGATCCTCACTTCATAGGCCAGGCTGTCCTGGAGCTCTACACATACCCAAGGCTAGGCTTGCACCCATGACAATCCTCTTAGCTAAACTTCCAGAGTACTAAGCCAGCATGAATCACCAGAGCTGGGTGCACTGTCACTGGCTGTTCTAGGAAGCTTCATAATTATACACAAAAAAATAATATATTGTGGCATGGAAGTTTAAATATTTACTGTAGTTATAGGGAACAGAGATGTGTAAGCAACGGGAATCAATACATCAGTGAGAGACTATAAGGTGCTTTCAGTGGCAAGCAGGACGGGTTTCATTACAGTGATAACCTGGGCCATCACAGGTTTGTTGAAAATGTGTTATTGAAAATGAGAAAAATCCGCAATCTTTAGAAGAGGCTTCTATTTGCATTATATTCTAAGAATATTTTATTCTAAGGGTAAGTTTTACTAGAGAGGCAGAAATCACATTTACTGCGATCGAGGGTAAAAGGAAGAGATTTCATGCAGTATGTTAATGCAAATTTTATGATCTATTACTTAATCTAAAGCAGTTTCTCAGCACTTACCAATATAATAAAGACTACAGAAAAATATATACAGAATCACAACAATAGGTAGTCATTGAATAAGTAGTAATTGCATCTCTCCAGAATTGCACTACAAAATCCTAAAATATCTTAGAAAACTTTAATCACTTTCAAGTTCAGATTCAATTACTGCCATCTAAGTATCCAAGGTGTGGTTACTTTCAAGTGACATAACTGAATCACTTAAGTGCAGTTCACTGCTCAAGATTACTTGTCATCACTCGGCATTTAAACTGCATCTTCCCTGTTAAAATGAGGCAGGGAATTTGAATAATAGCATGGCAGCAGTAATCACCAAGAATCATTGTCCTGGGAGTCGATCAGATGTTTCCATTAACAAAAAAACCAGTGGCAAGGCAGTGTTCCCCAGGAGTGGCATTTACTGCAATAATTTTATGCTCTAACAGGACAACGTGCATCAGATTACTTTGGACACCACCAATCTCCTTATTCTGTCCTGATTTTGGATATTTTCTGAACACATTGCTAACCCGAGATGGCCACAGGGAAAAGCAGGAATTGCCCATGAGGCAGAGATGAAGAAGAAAAGACAGAGCCATGGAGATTTCAATGAAGCATAAATAGAAGCTGTGCAAAAGAAACTTAAAACACACAAAAAAATTACAAGTAGTCTTCAAAAGTTGGAACTTGTGTAAAATGGATCAATTCAAATCGAACAAAAATAATTCTCCTTTTGTGTTTTTCTTCATGCTTTAAGAAGAATTCCTTTTCAGATCTGGTATGTATTCATATTGGGTGACATTTAAAAGCCTTAAGAGTCACAATAAATATAATTTGAACCATTTAATTTTATAAGTAAACTATAAAACTTTGTAAAATTGAGCGAACCAAAGCACACAGGTAATGATTTGGAATATAATGAATTTAATATCTTACAATCATACCTTTGGCTTTCATCCAGAGGCAGCCTCAAATATGTTTTCTAAGAGATGCAGTTTTTCACTTAAACACTTTTATGTGGTGCTGAGAAATAAATAGATTGTAAGGCAAGAATAATGTGTTAGTTTTTAATGTCATGCAGTGCAAAGGCTAATTGATTTTCATGTGTCTGTCTTGCTAATAACTGTGATTAATGTTTGTGGATTCTTCAAGTGTCACCATTCCTAAAAGATATACCATCTAGTATGTTGTAATGACTCTGATCAGCTTATGCAAATATACACCAATTAGCTTTGGCTACTAAAAGTCAGAGCAGTGCCATCTATACTGGCTAATTTACCTGCCTAGTCTGTACACATGGGCTTCTAGTTAACGGCCAGTCTAGCTACATAAAAGTCAATACTCTCTCAGAAATACGATCTTCTTAAATGTGCAAGCTATTGCTAATGGTTAAAATGCCTCTGTCAATACTAAAATTTAGTGAGAGTTGATTTCAGTCACTATGTCGAAGTCAGTGTGTCATTTCTAAATGCCAATTTTATTTAGTCTTGTAGAAATAAATAGAATACATAATGTAAGTGACACTGAATTGGCACAAACACGATATGCTAAGATATGAATGACTGGCTTTTTCTGAAACCACACTCCCCTCAGCATTGCAACTTGTTATGTTTTATAACCATCTGCACGTTGAAGGTAGTCATACATTACTTAGAATGCCATGAAAATAACCTAGATACAATTTTGATTATATACCAAAGCATAACTCTGGGAAGCTTCTCATGAACTTATTTTAAATTAACAGATAAATCAATGAAATAGTAGTGCATTAACGCGTGTTTGTGAAGTAACTAGGGTTAAGAGAGGTTTAACTAAATGAACTACTGATGGGACAGCAATAGAATCTTTCCATAATGATGCAGAAACCCTAGGTGATAAAGTAATTGACAGCGAAAAACTTAAAACATTGAGACTGGAAGATGTCTTAGTCGATCGTGTTAGTAGTGTTTGTCATACAATGCAGAAAACCATGGTCCTATCCCTGGAACTAACGTAAACTGTAGGGTAACTGTATTGGATGTCTGTAATCCCAGGTTGCTATATTGAGATTGGGAACCAGAGAAAGGAGCATCCCTGGGACCTCGTGGACCACCTAGCTTGGCATGTGCCGGAGTAAACAACAAGAAGACTATGTCTCAAAAAAAGGTAAACAGTAGGATAAAATACTTAAGGTTGTTTCCTTATATCCACATTCATGCTGTGGCTCACCGCTTTCTGCTGTTATTACAAACAAACATGCACCACACACACATGCACAGAAGAAACATACACAGAGATGGAACACAGAAAACCAACCCTTAGTAAACAGATAAACGCTGGTATGTTGCCTGCTATAGAAGTGATACTCCGTCATTTACATAGCCTGTGTGTCAGGGTGTAATGTTTAGAGGGTTTTTGTTTGTTTGTTTGTTTGTGTATTTTAGGCTTTTTTAAAAGTATGCATATCCCCACTGCATTCACTTCTAGAGCAACACCGCAAAATCATCTTCTGTCAGTTTCTAAATAACAGGCATTTGTTTCTCGCAGATTCAGTAGTCTAAACCTAGGTGCTCAGAGCCTCTGGGCCTTAGAACACACCAATTCTTGGCCTTAAACTGATGTATTTTTACTGTATTACTTACTTACCTCCTTAAAGTCTCATTTTCCAATACTACCCACTTAGATTTACAGTTTCAAAATTGGATTACAGAATTGGGTGGGTCCAGGAATATAGACCATAGCATTCTATCTACCTTCCCCAAATGTGCATCTTTGCATTTGCAATACAATTTATGTCACTCCAGTTGCCCTAGAGTTCATTCTAGGACTGACTCAAAAGCCTAAAGTCCAAAGCCTTACATAGATAATGTTTATATCAGATACAAATGGAACGTAATGTAAGATTTACTCCAAGGAACTATCTTCTTGGCTTTGAACCTGAAAATTCGAATATCAAATGAACTTTCAATATATGATAGTGATACATGCGTAATATAAACACTTTCATTTGAGATCAGACAAAGAAGCAGATGAAAGACTTAACAGCTCAGAAGCAAGTGTCAAGCCCAACACAGTAAACTCCAGGAAAAATTGAGGCTTGGGGGTCAAGTCATGCTTTATGTTGCCTTTCATGCCCACTGAAACTGACATACCTTAGATCAACTGCTGTGAACTTTTCTTCCTTCTCCTTCTAGAGTATCAACAGATAGTTACAGAAAGCCATGGCTCTGCTGAGGCCTGTTCTCATGGCTTTGGGTCATCCCAAACTCACAATAGTTCCGTGCCTGGGCTCTGTGTCTAACAAGGTGGTGCTCCTAGGCTGAGTGACAGCAGCTACCTGTACTTGAAAGGCCTTGCAAGTAGCTCTGGGAATCATGTCACGAGTGGAACTTCACCCCACAGCTCCTCTTGGCGTTGCCTATGGCTCGGTTTCAACAGTGATTTATGCTCACCGGGTCTTGACATTCAGAGTCTATGATGAGAGGATTAGTCTGGGTTATTTCTGGGCTACTGTTGGGATCATTGTGTTGGATGCTTGGCTCTGGCTTTTTTCACATAGCTAGCTAATCTTACAGGATGGTTTAGCCACACACTTCATATTTTCTCCCTAAAAGGCACTCCCATTGTCTTTGATATTCATATAGTAAGTCTACCCAATATTTTAAAATCTCTTTTCCTCTTTTGAATAAGCATTCCGCCATTAATTTCTCCTTGCTCATATGTGACTATGCACAGATGAGAAAGCATAGTCAATGGTTCGCTTCAGATGCATCTCCCTAAAACATCCGTCTTTCTAGTTTGCAAGCTCCTATTTCTAATAGTAGAACATGAACATGGTTCAGTCAAATTTTTACCACTTAGTAACACACAGCTGATATTTCGTTGTCTAATATCACATGTCTTATTTGCATCTAAGACAGCATTAGAATTTTACTTTCAATATCTCTCCCAATGCCTCACTCAGGATTTCTAACTTTGCAAAAGACTTTTTTTTTTCCTCAAGGTTTTCTTTATGTTTTTTCTTCCTCACAGCTTTTTATTCTTGAAATACAGACAGGTGGATAAGCAACATAAACGTCTTTCTCACATTGCTAGATTCTGGGATATTTGTTGGCATATTCCTTGGCTTTCATGGAATGCTTCCTCCTGACTCCTGAATGGTCAGCTTTTCACTGTGTCATTAAAAGGTAAATGTGTTAAAGGGACTTCCTGGAATCCTTTATAAGGGCAATAATACAATCATCAGGGTTCCAACTCCAAACATGATGTGATTCCCCTCCCAGTGGCTCTACATCCTATTACATGACCTTGGTAGTATATTGCCACACATGCGTCTCATTGAGAAATAAACATTGAAATCACTGTAACTTTATAGCTAAAAAAAAATAATGCTTTTAGCTTATCTGGTCAACTCCAGGTCTCCACCAGGCTCTCATCTTTTGAACTCTATTTTTCAGTTATTTAATCGAAGCTCACCTGCTGTAGGAGAAGTGGTATTCCCAGTCTACTGAGAATGCATGTGCTCAACATGGTACTCATAAACTGAAAAAATATTTCTCCTTCAGTGTTTTAAAATTTTAGTTATTATTTATTTGTTATTCTGGATATGAAAACTATAGTCTCCTGCATGCTAGGCAAGCATCTTATCATTGAGTTACAGGTCCATTCCTTATTTAAAAAAACAAAACAAAACAACAACAACAACCAAAAAAGGCTTGTAAAGATTAGAGCAGTAAGTCTCCCTCTAAGGTTCTTGACTGAAGAAGAGATAAGTCTGTTTATGTTATGATCCCAAGTGTGGGATCAGAATGGTCTTGTGAGAGAACAGGTGAGGTTAATCCACTAGAATACAAACTACCTCATGTGAGAGCTTGATTGTTGCCAGCTGAAAAGATCCCATGAACAGACTAGGTGAGGTTAATCCACTAGAATACAAACTATCTCATGTGAGAGCTTGGTTGTTGCCAGCTGAAAAGATCCCATGAACAGACTCTGGGAGGAGATATATAAATGAGCCCAGAACTGGAGGTGGGGCCTTTGGAGACTTGGGATAGTTTTGGCTGTTCATCGCTCCACTTCGAGAAGCTCCTAAAGAGAACTGCTCCAGGGAAGGCTTCGGGGCTCTGGGCTCCTGCTGATGTTCCGGGTTCTGGTTACTCCAGGTTCCAACAGAAGAAAGCCGGAAGAATCGTTCCTCAGAACTGATATCCTTACGGTTTTGTTATTCTTTAATCCTCTTTTCCTATTGTTTTGGTTAGTCGGGTTATAGGGGACATATGCTCGGTTAATAAGTTCATAATAAAATATATTGGTTAAGAAAACTGAACCTACACTTGACCATGTATGTGTGTGTGTCTTATAAATATGATACACATGCATCTTAAGCTACACAAACACTTTAAGAGGTGTTGTTAGATGTATCTGTCCCCATCACCATGGAGATGTTATTATGCATGTTTGCATATTTTCCAAACCACTCAATTGTACACATTAAATACGGGAAGTTCCTTATATATCAATTATACCTCAATAAAGTTGTTTTTTTTTTTTTTTTTTTAGAGAGAGAAATGATTAGAAGGAAATGTAGAAGAAAAATTGGGAACATCTGGTAACAGAAATTACTCTGAATGGGTTGAGACAGAAAAAGCCTTCGAGTTGGGGGTGGATAAGTGGTGCGAACAACTCCACTTTAGAAACTGCTGTGGTGTCATAAAATGAGGCTCTGTGCTTCACAGAGGGCTTAGATGATTTGTATCAATGGATAGAAGTCATTGAGTAACAGTTTCTTCCTTGTAAGGAGATGTTTTTCCAAAACTAATTTTAGCAACTTGAAAGTTAGGCATTAGCAACTAAGATTTCTGGAGAAAAAAAAAATCAAAGTTGTACTTGGAACCTTTTCACAGAGCATTCAGGAAGGAACAGGAAAAAAAAATCATTTAATGGTATATGGTGCTTTTTTAACAGATAGAATTGATGATGTTTCTTTAAATGAGTGAATATACATGATACCTCATTTACATTTTCATCTCACAGGACCAATGTTATAGCATGCCCATTTCAACAACTTCAATTTTATATTCATTTTACATTTAAAGGAAATTAAATGATGAGGGAACCAACATGAGACCAGATAGGCTGTGGTCAGATGGTGGGGGAGGATGACCCCACTTCTCACAGTTGTAGGGGAGGGGTACAGGGCAGAAGAAGGAGGGAAGGTGGGAACAGGAAGATAAAGAGTAAGGAGATTATAATTGGGGATTAATGTGAATAAATTATAATAAAATAAAATTTAAAAAATAAAACAACAGCTTGGAGAATGAAAAATTCCACAATTTGGACTAAGACACAAAGTGAAAACATTGATTTAAAAGTTTGCAGAGAAGTCAACCATGCTTATAGATTAGACTGCTCAGCACTGGCATAGTATTGCTTCTTACAGATCTAAAGCTAAACAACTAATCAGTAAAGTGATCATTATTTAATCTGTTAGGGTTTGCTTGAAATGCTGAAGACCCCAAGGCAGTATGCAAAAACAAAATGTTTATACTCTACCATGCCAGGATTGCCGTACTACTCTCGAGGGCGACCCCGAAAGGAGCATGCAGGTTCAATTTATAGACAGTTGGAGAGATCTGTGATGACAGAATTGAGTCAGAGTGTACAAGGGGATTCAGGACTGGCAGTTTGTTTGATTATTGGGGACTTTTGAATCACTGAGGTTTTGGCTCTTACTAAGGAGTTGGCCTTTAACTTGATTGGATGGGGCCAGCTGTGTTCTTTACCAAGGTCATGAAGGAATAAAAACATGGAATCTAGTCATTTTCTTCTATAAGCTGGTTACCTACCCATTGCTTGTGATTTTTTTCAGAAATTGTTTAAAACTAGGCCTATTTAGGCAAAGCAAAAACCTGAAAGCTGTCTTAGAGTTGATCTAGTCAAACAACTAGGGTCATTGGGGGGTTTAGGGTCCCTGGGGTCCCTTCAAATTGACATGTGTGCAATTATAAAGCACATCATTGTTAAAGAATGTAGGAATTAGCATGTTGTATTACATCATTGGTAACTTTCCAACAAATTCAAATTGGTTAGTTGACTGGAGGGTGGGGGTGGGACGTGGGGGGTGTTACAAATTCCATGTGAGGGCCTGTTTTCCTCATAATTTCTGGCTCAATCTCAGTCCACATCCAACCATTGCTGGCCCTTCCTAGGCTTTTATGTTGCTCAAAAGGTTGTTTCTAAAGTTACCCAGCTGGCCTCCTCAGGAAATACACATTTTAAATCTTTCATATCTTCATTTTTCTTAATTTCTAGCAACATTTGACATCACTGACAAAATCTATCTCAGCACTTATAAATATAGTCATCAATTACATTAATAGGAGAGTGTGGTATCTGACAGAAATGCTCTCCTATTAATGAGCAATACTATTTCTATCACATTTGTTGGAAACAACAGACAGTATACACAATATGCACTGTTTTAAACACACACTGGCATATATTAACCATTTGGCAGCATGAGCGGTCTTTCCATAAGGTATTTGAGAGAAAGAAGAACTCAAACATTTCTCTCTTTTTTTTTTCATTACTCAGCCAAGTTTTATTGAAAACAGAAGCAGGCACATACACACACACACACACATACACATACACACACACAAAGACACAAAGACACAGACAGACAGACAGACAGACACACACACACACACACACACACAAGGGTTGGGGAGAATCATATAAAGGACAGACTTTCCCTGGGGAAGATAACACAAGATGGTGTCTGAGGTTTCAAACATTTCTTAATATTAATCTATCTTATTGCTGAAAGTCTCCATGACATGCATAATACATCAAATGCTATATTGTGTTTATGGTAGCTAATGACTGGGGCAGCATGAGTTGACAGAAAATGGTAAGTATTCAGGAAGAAATCAAGCTCTGAAGCCTGCTTTATGGACCACGGTCTTCACCAGGCAGTAACACCGAGGCACTATCTGGGGACACATTTTAAGCAGGCTCTTCTCTTTTTGTTGAACATAAAGACTCAGCCTGAAAAGACATTTCTACTTTGAGCCTCCAACTACATTTTATGAGTGTGTTTAAATGTTATGTTCATATTTTATCCATCAATTTGCTTTGTGACAGGTTTGCTGTCAGATGAATATAATGTAAAGTTGCAAAAAGATCTTTTTTAGTATGGAAAGATTCATAATTCTTAGCTTATTATCAGAGAAAATCACTTTCAATGAAACCTAGAAATATTTATTGGTATAAAATGGATACAAACCTGAAGATTTTTTTGAAATTATATTGAACAGATGCCATGATGTTAATATTGATTGACAACTTGACAGAGTCTAGAAACACTTAGACTGCAGTCTCTGGGAACCTCTGTGGGAACTATGTAGATTAGGTTAGCTTCTGGGAATGTCTGTGAAGGATGCTCTGCATTAGCTTAGTGGAGATGGTACAGTCCCACCTGAATGTGGACCCCAGTACTTCATGGGCCCTGGTTCTGCATTAAATATAAAAGAGAAAGCAAGCAACTGTTAGCATTGTTGTCACTCTCCTTATAGACTGTGTCTCTCTTTTCTGCTCCCATGCTTTTTCATCAAGGTGGACTGTACTCTCAATCTGGGCAAAAATATCCCTTCCTTTTTCAGACTTCATTTCACAGGTATTTTGTCCCAGTTATCTGGACAGTTACTAATAAAAGATGTCTATTTGAAAATCAAGTCTGATATCCCAGTTTCAGCTTCTCAAATATATTTCACTGGTTAAATAAATTTATTACTTTTCATGTACTCAATGACAACTTTAACATTTGTTTTCCTTGCCTCTTCCTAGGAGCAACATGGGTGGCCTGGATCTTAAATACAAAACTCTTTGTCTTCTCAGTAATGAAAACACAGTTCTAGAATATTCCTAAAGAATAAACTCTAGGAAACTCCAGTGACACAGAAATCCAGGGCCTTTATGGTGCTAGCATAATAGGGAATATTTGCTATGTACCTCCAACTCAACCTGACACACAGTCAGAATTCACGCAATTCCTGATATACCATGAACACCATGTAAGTAGGTCTTTTTACTAGTTATTTGTGTAAATAGTTTTTTCATTATATTTTTCATTAGTTATTTTTTATTATTTTATTTCTATTGCTATCGTGTCCTGGGTAAAAGAAATGTGTTCCATAGTCGGTGACATTCTGTTTACGTGGCAAAATAAATACAATCATTTGTCTTCAGACTTCACATACCTTACCTAGCAACATTTTCTGATTCATAATTAGTAACTCTGGGTTTTCAACCAACTCCCACACAGGCTCTGAGTTCTAGAACTACACTGCTCATTACATCGGCTGAGAGCCACACAGAAATACAATGCATCTGAAACATGCTTCTTCCAAGCTGAGAGATGCTATGACTATAATAAACATACCTCATCTCAGCATCTTCCTAAGAAACACTGCATTAATCCTTTATGCCAATCACATCCTGGAAGGCAAGTATTTAATATATATTGAATCACATGGGATACATCTTTATTACTAATTTCAGTTTATTCTGCTTTTAAAAATTGTTATTGTGTGCTTGAATGTGTACATAAGCTAATATGAACACATAAAGCACAGCAGGTATATTCTGACTCTCTTGAAAAGTACATCCTCATAGGAGATATAGATCATAAAGCATGAAAACAAATATAAACATAATAAATTCACATTACAATAAATTCCTCATGACTAAATAAAAATAAAACCTAGAAGTTGGACTACTTTATGGCTTCACCACAAAAAACCTCTAATAAACGGGCAGAATTCAATAGGACTGAGAAAGAAAGGCACAATATGTCTATATTCTGATTTTCTTAATAGTAACACAATTCGTATAATATAAGATATTTTACAATATATGGAAATTAGTTTAATGAATTATGTAGGATGGTTAGTTTCAACATAAGTACACGTCCCACCTGAGTGATACAATTCTGATTCATTATCGGTATGTAAAATGGTCCCAGTGAAAAAGAGTGGCATGTATTTCTGCAGAGATATCTACAAATGTATCATCACATTTAAAAACACATTTAAAATGATACTTATTTGGTAGCAAATATATTATCATATTATTAGAGGATCTGCCCCGAGAGGTAAATTTTGTGCCTGGGACCAAAGGACGAGAAACATGAAAGGGAAATTTACTCTGAATAGCCAAGTAATAAGGGCTAGTTAATTGTAAATAGCCGAAAATTAATTAAGTCTGTGGGCCTTTAATAAACTATTTCCTGATAACTCTGTTTATACATGGAAGTCTGTTAATTGCATTTAATTTTTATGTATAAAAAATCCAAACAGTCTCTTCTCATCAGTTTACATCTCACTATCTGGCTGAGACTTGAAACATCTGTAAAGGCAGGTGTCCTGTTTCTGCCTTTCAACAGGATGAACAAATCCACACAGGATCCAAGCCAACAAATGTTATAAAACAGAAGAAAACCTAAAATCAGTGTTTGCAGGTGATCAAGTGCATTCAGGTCCGGAACATGCTGTTGTTCCAGGATATGCCCCTGAGTGACTTTTTCCATTTCTCCAACAATTGCCACATTTTTCTCAGGGGCAAATTTCAATGTCATTAGTGATTTTATTTTAATGACCTAGAACATTATAACTTCTACCTAAAAAGAAGTGCCCCCACACAATTGTGGGATAGCACAATTAGCTCTGCTTTCCCCAGAGAATCAAAGAAGTTATAAAGGATTCTACAGTACTCACACAGTATTATTATTTGGGGTGGGCCTTCAGTTTTTCTTTAATATAATATTTTAATTAACTCTTTTAGATTTTCATACGACGGGTTTCAATTATATTTAGCTTCCCACCTTGCCCCAAAGACACCTAGGTATTCCTCCTAGCTCCAACTTCCTCCCAACTTTATGCCCTTTGTTTGTTTGTTTTGTTTTTCCACCATAAACTTATTTATTTATTTTACATCCTGATCCCCTCCTTCCATCCCGCCCCCCCACACACTTCCCACCTCACATATGTAGCAGATGTGCAATTTGGTCTTCATGTGGTTTCCCCAGCAACTGGAGCAGGGGTCCTCTCTGACTATGATGCCTGCCTTTGGATCCCATTCCACTATCTGGGCTACCTTGTCTGTGCCTATTCCTGCAGCAACTCAATGCGCCAGGGCAAATTGGTACTTACAGGGTACCTCACACAGTTTTATGTATACTGAAATGCACTCACAACCTTGATAGGAATTCGTTTCAATGTGTCTTATCAATATGAGCACACATTCTTCTTATAAACTAATTATATAATTTGATTTTCCTTTAATGAAACTTAGTGACTTCATACTTCCAAGAGGACAACTAATTAGCAATGTTATAAAATATACTATATCAATCTATCAGACATTTATTTAACAGCCTAGTGGGAGAGAATATATACTACTTATCAAATACTTACGGTTATGACAACTACAACCATGAAAATAAGATAAGGGTTGTCCACACTGTACAAAGTGTAACCAACTAATTAGAAGATGAATTGCAGACTTTCCACAAAAAATATCAGGCAAAACATTGTGAAAATATATGTCTTATTTCCAGAGGATCATCAGAGAAATAATTAGTATGTTTCAAATAATGCATCTGCAACAGTTCGCTATGGGCTACTATATTGGCTAGCTCAATGACTTTTGAAAGCAAAATTAAATATGAGCGAGATTAATGCATTTTCCAGACATGCTAAGAGAAACATCTTGTATTAGATCACAGTATGCACAGGTCCATGACTGCTTAAATAACAGAAAACACATCAAAGACTTGACACTAAATAGGATGGCTATATCTCACTCATTTCCTGGATTCTTGGGGACCTTAAAGGTGAGATATAGAAGGTGACTTCAAGAAAACTGTTTTCTTTGCTTTTCTTTTTTTCCTTTTAATTTGTTCACTTCACGTTCCAATTGTAGCCCCCTCCACTGTCGCCTACCAATCCCACCCTCCAGTCCTTCTGCCTTCTCCCTCTCTTCTCTAGTCTTCAGAAAGAGAGCCCTCCTCCCCTAACATCTGACCTCAGCCCATCAAGATTTACCAGGACTGCCTCTATTCTCTTCCTCTGTGACATGGCAAGGCCTCCCTGCTAGGGGGAGGTGATCAACTTGTGGAGGCCAGATTCCATGTCAGAAGTAGTCCCTGCTCCCCATACTGTGGGCTAATATGCCAATATCTTAGTCTTTCTGATAGCTGTAAGATGGAATCTCAAAATTGTTTTGATTTGCCTTTCCCTGATGACTAAGCATGTTGAGAATTTCTTGAAGTATTTCTCAGACATTAGATATTCATCTGTTGAGAATTCTCTGTACCCCACTTTTAAATTGGATAATTCAGGGGTTTTTTGGTATTTAACTTCTTGAGTTCTTTATGTATTTTGGATATTAGCCTTTCGTTGGATGTAGGGTTGGTGAAGATCATTTCCCAATCTGTAGGAGTTGGGGGATGGAAAGTGTGGGAACGAGCAGGAGCTCCAGCGGGAGACCACCAAGGCCTGTTCAGTTTCTGTGATGAGATAGCAAGACCGAGGAGATTCTTATAAAAGAAACCATTTACTTGGCATCTTGTTTCCAGCTGTAGAGGGTTAGGCCATGATCATAGGGTGAGAAACAAGCAGGTGTAGCACTGAAGTGGTAACCGAATTCTTTACAACTGGATCTTCAGGCAGAGCAAGAGAGACTGGTTCTGTTTTGGGCTTTTGAATCATCAAAGCACAATCCCAGTAACAAGCATTTAGCTGCAACCTTAATAAACATCAACCCCTTGAAAACTTCACCATTATATGTTAATTCAAGGACATTTTAACAATTGTTATTGGTTATCCAATGTGATAATATTGTGAGACGCAAAAGTTCAACAGGAGTATTTTGAAAGATATTCATCTCACCAAAATTTAGTAAATATTTACTGGTAGTCCTAGCCTTCTCCTAATCCTGATTTCCCCTGTCTTACTCAAAATGAAGTAAAACAAAAGAACAAATATCTATATGTGTGGGTATTTATGACTGGTCATTCAACTCAATTCCATTTATCAAAGTGTCTGTTATTATTACAATACTATATTGTTTTTATTACTTTAGATCTGTAGTAGTACTACTTGAAATTGGGAATGCTGTGATATCCAACAGTTTATTATTATCATTATTCAGTATTGTTTCAGTTATTCTTGGCTTTTGTTTTGTTTTGTTTTTCCATACAAGGTTGAGAATTGCCATTTCATAGTCTATAGTCGGAATTTTGATGCAGTGAATCTGCAGATAGGTTTTGATAGGATGGCCATTCTTACTATGGTAACTCTATGGATCCATGAATTGTGGAGATCATTCCCTCTTTTGATATCTGCATGGGTATCCAAGAACCAGAGAATAAGAGAGAGAGAGAGAGAGAGAGAGAGAGAGAGAGAGAGAGAGAGAGAGAGAGAGAGCGCCTGCATCTTAGGGCTCAGGGAAATTTATAGAAGAGGAAGCAGACATAGCCTTCTGAGTCAAGTAAGCAGGGCATATATGAGCTCACAGAGGTTGAAGAAGCTCCACAGGGCTATTTGGATCTGGACCATGTCTTCGGTGTATATATTGTAGCCATTAGCTTACTATTCTTACAATACACGGCACTGTGAGAATGAATGGGCCTCTGACTATTGTGCCTGCTCTTAGGATTCTTTTCCTCCTTTTGGGTTGTTGTATCAACTTTTATTAAATAGTTTTTGCTTCATCTTATTATATTTTGTTTAGTCATGCTTGGTTGTCGTCTCTTGGAAGCTTGTTCTTTTGTAACGAGAGGCAGGAAATAATGGATTCAGATGGAAGGGATAGTAAAGAAGAACTTAAAATATACAGGGAGGGGAAACTATAATCACAATATAAAGTATGAGATAAAAATCTATTTTAATTGAAATGGAAAATGGAAAAAATAGACTTTTCAAAGTCTTTCTGTGGACGTCTTGTCATTTAGTACTCTGTTCTTTCTGGATGCCTGTAATATCAAAAAGCTATTGGCACTCCATGCCTAGACACCTAGTCCACTTAATTCTTACTGACAATCAAGAGGAGCTTTTTGTAGCTAAATGAATAAATGTTTAATAAAGAATTTCAAATAAGAGAATTTTTCCAAAACACTAATGACACATGATTTGGGTAAAAAAACAAACAAAAAAAAAAAAAAGCAAAAAAAACCCATAATACTGAATGCAATAATTTGATATCTAAAAAAGAAAAGTTATCTTTTTGCTTTCTAATTTAGAAGACAAAAATAAAAACCTGATAAAATATTCTCAACTAGTGGGATAGTGTGAAAAATATTATAATTCATAAGGTGGGAAGGACTGTCTGATAGAGAATAGTTTCACCAGGTTTTTCAGGGGCATTGAAATACTTGGTCCCTGGCTTGCGCTGCATCCGAGGCAGCTTGGGAGCTGCATTTTGAAGGAACTATGTCACTGAGGCCAGGACTGGGGAGCTTGAAGCCTCATCCTACTTCCAGTCTCTTCTCTCTGGTTTGTGCTTGCAATTGAGGATCTAAACTCTCAGCTTCATGCTGTCTTTCTCCTATAAGTTGCTGTGATCATAATATTATATCACAGCAACAGAAAAGTAATTAATATCAGCATAAAATGTGCTTCTAAACTTTAAGCATGGTGTTTTTAAGTGAAGAAAATATTAGTTCATGATACACAAGGTTGATATTACCTGCAGGATAATGAAAGCAATACAGAGAGACTCTAGACCACTACCCTTTTAGGATCATGTTTCATTATTTTTTATTTTAATTCACTCTAATTTAGAGAATTGGTGGATGGAAGGACCCAGAGGGTTCAGGAGGCCCATAGGACTGCCAAAACCAGCAGATCTGGACCGGGGCGGGAGGGGGCGTCTGGAAAACCTGTTGCACCATCCGGGGACGATGAAGACAATATACGCACGCAGTAAACCTAGACCTCCTGTTTAGACACAGGCAATAGACAGCTCCTCCCAGACAGTTCTTGGGGGAGAGGGCACTGCCTCTGAGATGAACTCTGGTGCCCCTGATGTGATCACTCTCCCCCCCCCCCCACGGTGAGTGGACTGGTCCCAGTGGGCACACAGAAGAAGGGAAAGCAGGCTATCTGGATGAGACCTGATAGGCTGTGGTCATACGATAGGCTGGGAGGTCCCCTTCTTTCAGTCTAGGGGAGGAGAATAGAGCAGAAAAGGGGAGGAGGGTGGGAGCAGAAAGATACAAGTGAGGGGATAACAATCATGGGGTATTCTGAATAAATTATAATAAATCAACATATATTCTTAAAATATCAATCTACAATATGTGATTGGGGGGTAGCATCAAAAACAATAAATTCAACAAATCACTTCATATTTTTCTGTTTGCGGTTTATGTGTACTCATCTTGTCCTTTTTGTCTAAGCTCTTTTTAAAAATTCATCAATCTCAAAATTCAGCCAAACATTTCTCAATGCAGCAGTCTACGTTCATATAGGATATAATACAAATCACTTTTAAGTCTGTATTGAGAAAGACTTCTGACATAAACTGCTACCAAAACTAGTAGTAAGGACAGAAGGCTGGAAGCTGGGATAGAGCTGAAGGCAGGCAGAGCTAGAACAAAAGAAACAAAGATTCCAGGTAGGTATCAAATCTGAAAATAGTATGTAGATTATGTCATAATAACAGTGGATTAATTTGTTTACTATATTTTTCTTGATAAAGCATAATTCAGGATGTTATTTTGAAGAAGTATGGGACAGAATCTATTTTTGCACTCACTATGGTTATGACAGATTGACTGACTAGCATCCCTTGCTCTCTTCAAAGTTGCCATAGACTTCCCTTGTTGTAAAGTTGTGAAAATTATCTTAAAATATTTGAGGGCTGTTGGCATAATGTTATTCTGGACTGTGTACAGTTTACCCTTATTCATTCAAATGCTGATTTCTCTACCTTACTCTATCAGTCAGGACACTGCATTGTGATGTTTATTCCATTTTTCTCTTTTTATTAATTTTTAAATTTTTACATATACATTTATATTAATACACACATATACAGTAAATTACCTACAGCAAGAAGAACCGTGACATAATCGGGAATTACATAAATGTTACATTCTTAGAGTTTTGGCTATATGTATTTGGCAGCCTTGAAGAAAATATCTAAATATGTCCTGTTTCAAGTCTGTGTAAGCATGTCACCACTTGTTGTCTGTGTTACCAATAAAACAAAATAGCCAGTGCCGAGCAATTGCAGGCAACAAGGCGGGGCACCCTGGTTCAGTGATGGGAGGACAGACAGAAGGAAGTAGAGGATAGAGCCACGGGGAGAAGACCAGGAAACATCTGGGGAAATGAACCAGGCCTGGGAAATGATTTAAAAGCAAGTATAAAGTGGGAAATCAGGAGAGGAGGAAACTATACTAGCATGGAGGCTAGGATGGAGTGATTATTGTGCAGCATTGTGTTATAGGCTAATTAAATAGATCACGGTTTCTCTGTGTGGTTATTCGGGTACAAAGCTGGTTAAGGAGTGACCGCTGATTTACTAAAATAATAATTCAATATTAAGTATCAATAATCCTCCAACAGAGGGATCAGATATAAGTTGGAGAATGGGTTGAGTTTTGACCCAATGTTTTCTTCTTTGTTGCTGAAAGCACCTATCAGGATAAACAGGCAATGATGTACAGAAACATAACAGAATGAACACTGCTCACCCCCATGCAGAAGGCAGACCTCATTAGCACGTTTGCCATTTTTCAACACATTTGTCATAAATATGGATGACATAGAAACAGACATGCTTCTACAACATTTAGAAGAAGGCAGGGCTTGGAGGAATTACCGTTCATATCCTAAAGCGCTAAGTGAGGGGGCTCTGAAATGAAGCAGCATCTAGTGAGGAGCTTGGTGCTAAGCAGTAGAGCTTGAAATCATGGGTCACTTTTGATTAAATGTTGCTCACAGAAAATAAGCTCTGGCTTGCAGTGGCACTGTCCTCACTGTCATATACAAGAATTTAAATGCCAGTGCTTATTAAAAGTAGCCTGAGCAATAACTGAAGGTTGCTCTGGGGATGAACTATTTAAAAAAAAAAGAAAGAAAGAAAGAAAAATGGCCTGCAATTCCCCCTCAAAAGTAATTAAATCTTCACTAATTGGCAAGGTGATTTTTAAGGAATATTTTCCTGCACTTGGGAAGACCCGCAGACACAGCCCAATATGATCTAACGGGATCATATGTTAACTGCGATTTTATGCCAGAGATTCAACATCTCTGAGTTCCTTCTCATTTTAAACATGGACATTAAAACACAGTCCTCCAAGGATGGCTGTAAGTATTACATATGATAATTTATGTTAAGGAATCAGACATTCTTCCTGAGCTGCATCAGATACTGACCATAACCACACCTCTAGGGTAATCTGAATTTCTACCCCAGAGCCGGAGCCGTAGTGAGAGCTGTCATTATTAATGATAGTACTGTTGCTATTTACTTTATACATATTTTGTTACATTTTTTTATTCCCTATTTTACTGCTTTATTCATGATCAGGTAATAGGTTGAGGATTTCCTTTATCTATTTACTCGTAGTGACACAAGAAGAGATTGCTTTTGATTATGATTCATTTCAGATTTTAGGTTTCTCCATTGATTTTCATATTGAGATTCTCCCTTCAATATCTTTTAACCATAATCCTTATTTATGGGGCCCATGACCCTAGCACATCATAACAAGTTGCTTATTAAAAGGTGACATGGTTTTTATTAGAAAATTAGAATCAATGAATCATAATTTTTGTCCTTAGCAGAGGTTAAATGAACACATCAGTTACAGAATCAGGTTTTTTACCTCATTATTAAGGTTATATTCTCAGCAATAAAATGGATTTCTTTTTCATCTTGTGATGACTAGTATTTGCTGGAAAACTTTATTGATTTCATCCAAAGCCGGGAGGATGCCAGCTCAGAACACTGAAGGTAATAAATAGTTCAGCATTTTAAAAAAGAAGTGGGTCTCAGGCACGGAATGTCATATGGGATGCTTTAAGGTGAAGTTTCTAAGAGAGGGACACAGAGCCTCCCATGGAACCTAACCCAGTGGGTGCCTTTGTAAGGAGAACCTCTTTGTAATTATATGTTAATTTTTAATCATTCATTCATGTAAAACATACTCTTTGAATATCAGGTGTCTTGCAAATTGAGTGTGTGTGCATGTGTACCTGTGTGTATGTGTGTATATGTGCATGTGCACATGTATGTGTATGCATGTATGAGTGTGTGCATGCGTGCGTGTGTGTGTGTGCGCGCGCGCGCGCGTTGTAGAGAGATAAATTTGGCAGCATTCTCCATTAAGTTTACATGAAAATGTATATGGACACCAAAAAATCAAATTGCAATAAAACAGTTAGAAATAAATAGAGAAAACACATGAGCCACAGCGTAAGTATTCTAAGTACTTAGAGCATATTGATTTAAAAATTGCAACGAGAGGGATTCCAAACTGAATCTGATTAGCAGAAGATCCAGGACTGCACAGCGACCTAAAGACCAAACTCAGAACTACAAAACACCAGTGCTGCTGATTCTCAGGTAAGAGGGATACAAATTGTGTGGGGCACGAGTGGTCTGACCCCTGGCCACCCAGATAACCCAAGGAAAAATTTCTGGGGAAAGCTCCCACATCTTGGAAAGGATGTGGGAAACCCCTACAGCTTCAGGACCACACTACCTGCATGCTACTGCTTGCAGGATCCCGGACAGAAAAACTGGGCATATACTTGTAGCACCCCACCCGGACCCCATCTGCTACTTGTGGGATCCAGAATAGGGAGTGAACGGGCAGAGCTTTGTGCCAGCACAGGACACAATCCACATCAGCTTTCTCCAGAGAAAAGAGTACAGGGCACCCAAGTACCTTTGAGCCCTGAGCTATCTCGGTCCCTGGCTGCTTGTGACCAATACTTGCTGGGTCACGGAGCAGATAAGTATACCTCTGCCATCGCAAGAAGGCCTGTGGAACATCTGAGCAGCTTGGAGACCCAATCTCTTACAGCACTCTCAACTGTTTACCAACTGGGAACATATCTTGTGGCCGTCAGAACCCAGGCTCTGGCGACTGTCTGCATTAACCACTATCCTAAGAGCTACTTCAGGAGTTGGTCTATATATACACACCCACTTGAGGCATACCACACAGAAAACAGCTAAGACACAAGGCAAGCCCACTGAGCAGAGATCTGTTTGGACCACATTACTCATTAACTGCAATCCTGCTAGCAGCTTCTGGTCCTGATTTTACTCTGCTCACATACTGCCTATTGGCCAGAGCCACCTAGGTCACAGAGCAGATACTTGTGCGGGCCACACCCCACATTAACTGATGTTTCCTGAGAAGCTTGGAACTCTAATCATTCTCCATTGGCTTTGCCCAAACTGCGCACAAAGAGTCATCCAGAACACAGCAGATAGACAGAGCTCTGCCATCTCGAAAAGGACAGTAGGGTACCTGAGCAACTTTGGCCTTAGAAATATATCAGCTCAATCCTACCCTGCCTGACCCAACTGGAACCCAGTCAGGTAACCCAGCTGAGCTGAGCTGGGTGCAGGCTCTAACAACTACTATCCAACATCCAAATGAGACCTCTAGGGAGCCCTGGCAAACAACCTTTGGCTTGGAGTTCTCTTTACTTGCTCCCAGTCTTCCTAGCCAACCTAGGACAAAGATAGCAACCTTATTGGAGGATCCCCCAAGCCTGCTAACACCAGAGACAACCAGATGACTAGAGGATAGCGCAAGAAGACAAGCAACAAAACTGAGAGCCATATAATAACACAGGAAACCAGTGATCCTAACAAAGCAAGTCCTGGAGATATGAACACCCATGAAATGCAAGGAGAAGACTAAATCTGAGGTGATGAAAATGATAGAAATTTTGAAAGAGGAAAATGAATTGCTTAAAGGAACACAGGAAAATATACTCAATCCAACGAAGAAATTGAGGAAATCCTATAAAGAATTACTGGAAAATACTCCAAACTCTCAGGCCCACAAATCGTTTTCAACAAAGTCATACAAGAGAACTTCCCCAACCTGAAGAAATGCCCATTAACATACAAGGAACCTACAGAACTCCAAATAGATTCAACCAAAAAAGAAAATCCTCCCATCACATAATAATCAAAACATTAAATGTGCAGAACGAAGAAAGAATATTAAAAGCCACAAGAGAAAATGGTCAAGTCACATATAAAGGCAAACCCATCAGAATTACATCTGATTTCTCAACAGAGACTATGGAAGCTACAGGGGGGCCTGGACAGAAGTCATGCAAACATTAACCGACCACAGATGCCAAGCTAGACTACTATACCCAACAAAACTTTCAATTACCATGAATGGTGAAAACAAGATATTACATGACAAAAGTTTAATCAGTACCTAACCACAAATACAGCCCTACAGAAGGTACTAGAAGGAAAACACAAACCCAAGAATGGTAACTACACCCAGGAAAACAAAGGAAATAAATAACTCCACATCCACAAATCCAAAACACAGAAACACACAATACTACCACCAACATCAAAACAAAAGGAACTAATCACCACTGGTCATTAATATCCATTAGCATCAAAGGCATTAACTCCCTAGGAAAAAGACACAGGCTGACAGAATGGATGTAAAAACAGGATCCATCATTCTGCTGCATACAACAAACAATAAAAATAAACATTACCTCATAGTAAAGGATTGGAAAACTGTATTCTAAGCAAACAGAGATAAGAAACAAGCTGACGTAGCCATTCTAGTATCTGACAAAATAAACTTTCAACCAAAACCAATCAAAAGAGATGGAGAAGGTCACTACATCCTCATCAAAGGAAAAAATATGCCAAGATGATGTCTCAGTGCTGAATATCTGTGCCCCAAACACAGGATCACCCACATTTGTAAAATTAACATTACCTAAACTTAAGCCACACATCAAACCCCACACATTAATAGTGGGAGACTTCAACACCCAACTCTCACCAACAGACAGATCATCAAGACAGAAACTAAGTGGAGAAGCAAGGAAACTAATAGACATCATGAACAAAGGGACCTAACTGATATCTACAGGACAATTCACCCAAACACAAAGGATTACACCTTCTTTTCAGCACCTCACAGAACCTTCTTCAAATTTTACCACATACTTGGCCACAAAGCAAACCTCAACAGATACAAGAAAATTGAAATAATCCCTTGCATCTTATCAGACCACCATGGATTAAAGATGGAACTCAACAACAAAAGAAACAACTAAAAGCCTACAAACTCATGGAAACGGAACAACTCCCTACTCAGTGACATCTGGGTAAGGAATGAAATAAAAGGTGAAATTAAAAACTTCCTAAAATTCAATGAAACAGAAGGCACAACAAACCCAAATCTATAGGACACAATGAAAGCAGTGCTAAGAGGAAAGCTCATAGCACTAAGTGCCTTTATAAAGAAACAGGAGAGATCCCATACTAGCAACTTAACAGCACATCTGAAAGTTCTAGAACAAAAGGAAGCAGACTCACCCAAGAGGAGTAGATGGCTGGAAATCATCAAACTCAGGGTTGAAATCAATAAATTGGAAACAAAGACAACAATTCTAAGAACCAATGAAACCAAGAACTGGTTCTCTGAGAAAATCAACAAGATTGAGAAACCTTGAGCCAAACTAACTAAAAGGCAGAGGGAGAGTATTCAAATCAACAGAATCAGAAATGAAAAAGGAGACATAATGACACTGAGGAAATAAAATGAATCATCAGGTCTTAGTTCACAAGCCTATATGTCACAAAAATTGAAAGTCTAAATGAAATGGACAATTTTCTTTATAGATATCAACTACCAAAATGGAATCAAGATCAGGTAAACAAATTGAATAGTCCTATCACACCTAAGGAAATAGAGGCATTCATCAAAAATTTCACAACAACAACAACTACTACAACAACAACAACAGGATCAGATGAATTCAGTGCAGAATTCTACCAGAACTTCAGAGAAGTGCTAATACCAATCCTCTTCAAACTATTCCATAAAATAGAAACAGAAGGAATATTTCCAAACTCACTCCATGACGAAACAGTCACCTTGATATCTAAACCACAGAAAGATTTAACAAATAAAGATAATTTCAGACCAATTTCTCTTATGAACATTGATGCAGAAATACTCAATAAAATGCTCGCAAACCGAATACAAGAACATATCAAAGATATCATCCACCATGACCAAGTAGGCTTCATCCCAGGAATGCAGGGGTGGTTCAATATACAGAATCAATGTAATTAATCATATCATATCAACAAACTGAAAGAAAAAAACCACATGATCACCTCCTTAGATCTGACAAAGCATTCAACAAAATCCAAAACTCATTCATGTTAAAAGTCCTGGAGAGAGCAGGGATATGAGGCACATACCTAAACATAATAAAGGCAATATACAGCAAGCCTATAGCCAACATAAAACTAAATGGAAAGAAACTTAAATCAATTCCACTGAAATCAGGAACAAGACAAGGCTGTCCACTCTCTGTGTATCTCTTCAACATAGTATTTGAAATCGTAGCTAGAGCAATAAGACAACTAAAGGAGAACAAGGCAATGAAAATCAGAAAAGAAGTCAAACTATCAACATTTGCACATGGTATAATGACTCCAAAAATTATATCAAGGAACTCCTACAGCTGATAAACACCTTCAGCAAAGTGGCTGGATACAAACTCAAGGCAAAAAATCAGTAGCCCCCCACCCCTGCATACAAGTGACAAACAGTTCCTGAGGGGGATTACCTCCCCCTGCATATGCTCATAGGGTATCAAGTCTCTTCTTGGTAACCTGCTGTCCTTCCTCTGAGTGCCACCAGGTCTCCCCCTCCAGGGGACATGGTCAAAGGTGAGGCACCAGAGTATGTGAGAAAGTCATATCCCACTCTCCACTCTACTGTGGAGAGTGTTCTGTCCATTGGCTAGATCTGGGTAGGGGTTTAAGGTTTACCGCCTGTATTGTCCTTGGCTGGTGCTTTAGTTTGAGCGGGACCCCTGAGCCCAAATCTGCCTATCATAATGTTCTACTTGTAGGTTTCTAGGACCCTCTGGATTCTTCTACTTTGCCATTCTCCCATGCTTCTCTCATCTAGAGTGCCAATAGAATGTCCTCCCCTCTGTCTCAGTTTCCTGGTAAGTGAAGAAGAGGGAGGGAAGAATGGGAG
This sequence comes from Acomys minous, assembly GCF_964271855.1. NCBI lineage: Eukaryota > Metazoa > Chordata > Mammalia > Rodentia > Muridae > Acomys > Acomys minous. The sequence continues at coordinate 25,718,832 of NC_140496.1, forward strand.
GATACAAGGGATGGGATAACCATTGAGATGTAACAAGAATAAATTATAAAGAAAAAAATTAAAAAAAAAAACAAGTGACAAACAGGCTGAAAAAGAAGTTAGGGAAACAACACCCTTCACAGTAGCCACAAATAATATAAAGTATCTTGGTGTAACTCTAACCAAGAAAATGAAAGATTTATATGAAAAACACTTCAAGTCTCTGAAGAAAGAATTTGAAAAATATTTCAGAAGATGAAAAGATCTCCCATGCTCATGGATTAGGAGAATCAACATAGCAAAAATGGCCATCTTCCCAAAGCCATCTAGAGATTCAATGGAATTTTCATCAAAATACCCACACAATTCTTTACTGACATTGAAAGATCAATTCTCAACTTCATATAGAAAAAGAGAAAACCCAGAATAGCTAAAACAGTCCTGTACAATAAAAGATCTTTTGGAGGAATCTCCATCCCGGATCTCAGGCTGTACTATAGAGCAACAGTAATAAAAACAGCATGGCACTGGTATGAAATAGGCTGGTTGATCAATGCAACCAAATCGAGACCCAGAAATAAACCCATGGACACTTGATTTTTGACAAAGAAGGCAAATCCATACAATGGAAAAAAGATAGCATCTTCAACAAATGGTGCTAGTCTAACTGGATGGCTACATGTAGAAAAATGAAATAGATCCATATCTATCAACCTGCACAAAATTGAAGTCCAAATGGATTGAAGACCTCAACATAAAACCAGACACACTAAATCTGTTAGATGAAAAGGTGGGGAAGAGCCTTGAGCTCATCGGCACAGAAGACAACTTCCTGAACACCGACAGCTCAGGCCCTAAGATTAGCCACCAATAAATGGGACCTTATGAAACTGAATAGCTTATGTAAGGTGAAGGACACTATCAACAGAATTAAATCACAGCCTACAGACTGGGAGAAGATCTTCACCAACCCTACACTAGACAAAGAACTAATATCCAAAATATATAAAGAAATCAAGAAATTACACACCACTAAACCAAATAATCCAATTTTTAAAATGGGGTAGAGAACTAAACAGAGAATTCTCTACAGAGGAATATTGAATGGCTGAGAAACACTTCAAGAAATGCTCAACATTCCTAGTTATCAGGGAAATTCAACTTAAAATGACTCCAAGATTCCATCCTACACTTATCCGATTGACTAGGATCAAATCCTTAGGTGACAGCACATGCTAGCTAGGATGTGGAGAAAGGAGAGCACTCCTCCATTGCTGGGGGGACTGAAAACTTCTCCAACCACTTTGGAAATCAATCTAGTGGATTTCTTAGAAAATTGGAAATAACTCTACCTCAGGCCTCAGCCATACCACTCCTGGGAATATACCCAAATGGTGCTCCACCATACAACAAGGACATTTATTTGCTCAACAAGGTTCATAGCAGCTTTAGTTGTAATAGCCAGAATCTGGAAACAACTTAGATGTCCCTGAACCAAAGAATGGATAAAAATGAAATACTATTCAGCTATTAAAAACAAGGATATCTTGAAATTTGTAGGCAAATGGATGGAACTGGAAAAGATCATCCTGAGGTGACCCAGACCCAGAAAGACACGCATGATATATACTCACTCATAATCAGACATTAGCCACATAATTCAGATTAACTACACTACAAAACAGAGTCAGAAGCATCAACCAAGGACCATGTATGATACGGACCTAGACCTACTGCTTAGATGTAGTAGCACAGTCTCCATGTGGATCCCACATGTAGAGAGCAGGGACTACTTCAGACATGCACTCTGGCCACTGAACTTAGATTACTTCCTTTTGGCAAGACGACCTTGCCAGGCTACTGAGGAAGAGGTTACAGCTAATACAGATGACACTTGATAGGCTGAAATCAGATATTAGGGGAAGATGGCTCCCCTGTCTGAGTACTAAGGAAGGGAGGGAGAGTGGGTGAGGGAGGGGGCAATTGGGAGGGAATGAGGGAGGTGGCTACAATCAGGATGGGAAGAATTTAAACTGCAGAACAAGCAGGTAACTTATATTGCTAATCCCACCATATGGGACTAGCTCTGAGACTGGATGAAACATGAATGTCTAGGCATAGACAATGCTTCTTGTTGGCTACAGAACACCTATGAATTACTATTAGATGCCATTCATCCTATGGCATGAGTGATGCTTTACAGAAGTTTTCTTTTCTTGCTCATACAGAGAACAGAAATACAGCCTTAATTGTTCTGTGCCTCATGCAAATCTTATATACTAATACTTTTAGGACTGTGTAATGCTTCTGAGAAATTATATGCTTTCAGAACAAAAGAATCAGACACTGACTTTGGATCAGACCTGACAGGATGCATTCCTTGCAGCATACTGGACATTGACATTCTGTTTGGAGAAAGGGGTTGAAAGGAAAGAAGGGAAAATATAGAAATACATAGGGAAGACGAGCAAAAAGTAGATTAGTGAATCTACTCCTCAACTTAATGCCTCAATTGTCACTCACAAGATGTTTTTATTTCACTGGTTTAGAGTTTTGTATATGGATGCAAAATAAATTTAATTCTAGATACAGTGGTATAGAATTCAAATATAAGATTATTCTTCCCACACCATATATTTCTACTCTAATATAAGTTATTGTACCCATATAAAACAATTATAATACATGGTTTACTTCCAATGCTTTGAAAGTGCTATAGCAAGCTGTTTAGGAGAAATAAGTTATACGAATTAAATGTTAGTATATTTAGTCATGTCAATTGCTAGTCTATTTTTATCACAAGAATATACATCTTAGATGCAACAGATAGATATGACTCTATAGAAAGATAAGGAAGGATAGGTAAACAAGGTCTTCAAAAACCCCAGAGACATGCAGAATATTGAATTAAAAGTGATTTTATTATTTTAAAGATTCATTAACAATGAGATAGGTTAACTCCTGGCGACACCCAGCCTACCACAAAGAGGATGATGAGCACCAAAAACCTCATTATAGAGATGGTTTCAAATGTGGCAAACAAGCTACTGGGCGAAAGGTCCTCATTTCTACCACAGACAGAATTCTTCCTTTTAAAAAAAAAGGGGGGGGGGCAAGATTGGACGCAGTCAGAGTCAACGGCTAAACTCGGCCAACACATGGTAAATAAGTCCTCATTAGCTCCTGCCTCACAAATATGTCTGTCAGGTATATTGGGCCAGAAGGCTGAAGAAGATTCTCCAACGTTATAGAGAATTTTGGGTGACTATTCAGGTAGCAAACTGTCTGTCATCTTCTCATTTGGAAAGCTACTAACCTGCACTCCTGGCATATTCAGGTAATCAAGTTTATTCCTTCTCAAGTCTCTGATGGAGTTGAAGACCAGGTACCTTAGTTTTACAATTAAGCTTAATTGTTTAGGGGTTAAGATGTTGTTAGATCTAAATAGATGTTTTAAGTTGATAATGACAAGATATGACAGAGATTGATTTACATTCATAATTTTATGTACCAAGATAGGAAAGATGTTTTCTTCAAAGCTGTCCAATACAAATAGCCAAAACATTAAGAATGTAATATTTATATATTTCCTGATTGTGTCATGGTTCTTCTTGCTCTAGATAGTTTATTGTATATATGTAGAATAATATAAATGTATATGTAAAAAATAAAAAAATAAAAATATAAATATTTTGTTAGAAGATTTAGTGAATAATAGATTTGGGGTAGTTTGTTGTAGGTAGTATGAAAATTCAATAACACAAAGACAAATTTAAACATAAAATATGTTTCAATTTCTTTGTGACTTGCTTAATTTCTTTAATGCACATTTTACAGCACTGGTATATTAGTTCTTAATTATTTATGTTGTTTCTTCTCCTTTTTTGGGGTAGCACTCTTATTAATAGAAAAATTTCCTAATTTTCTTTTCAGGTAATTATTATAGCACACTATCACCTGGTTTTTATATGTATTTGTATTACAGACATATTATATCACTTGTTATGATGTATGAAGCAATTAAGTACAATGAGATTTAGTTTACTGGTACACTGCTAAGTCATTTTAGGTCTTTCCCTATAGGTTTCATGTCTTTTGTTGTCTTTGTCTGTCTTGGTCTATGATGCTAATGGTCTCATAAAATGAATGTGAACCTGTTACTCTCCTTGAATGTTTTATTTTTAGAAGACTACTGCCATTTTACAATAGCTTTTGCAGAATCCACCAAGGAATCTATCTGGTTGCTTGTTTCCTGAGTTGGGATTTAACTACTGTGTCATCCTCCATATGATTTATAAGTTTGTCCAAACATCTATTTTTCAGGATTACATCATAGTAAGTCATTTGCTTGCAGGAACATATTTCTGGCCCTGGTCTGTGTGCATGGTATCATTCCTTGACTCTGATTGTGAATTTTGCACTCAGATAAAGGAGATAAGAAATATCAAGCCTTCTTAGCCCTCTGCTTCCTGTTCATGAATGAGATGTGACAGGCTATATCAAGCTCCTGTTGACTTGACTTACTTGTTATGATAAACTTGAACTGAAAACTAATATGAAACCTTTACCCCTTAAGTTGCTTTTGTCAGAGTATTTTATCATTTCAACGTAAATTAAAAAAAAAATGACAGATAGGACAATGAATTTCAAACAGTAAATTTAGGAAGCTTAATATGCTAGAATTAACTATATTTAAAATCAAATGTCATGACCATGGACATTCTAGGGGATGCCTGATTAATTTTCAGTGACAATGTATGCTGTCATCTCTCCTCACTTTCTCCTCTCCTTTTCATTTTTTTTATACCTTTACAAAAATCATTATTTTTCCTATGATATTCATCTATTTGCTCCCATCAAACCTTGAGACACTCAAGATAACTACATGAGAAATATAAACTTGATAGAGTCTACATCTCTATCTATACAACATAAGTCCTTCAGAAATACTGTGAGGAGCTTGGCGTTCTTTTTACTTCTTTCCCCCACCCATATACCCAGAGTAACTCCTATTTTCTGAACTTGTGAGAAAATATTGTCAGAAAATATTGTCGTTCTTCACTTCTGTATCATCAATAAATATTACAAGTACCTCCGTGATGCATGTGACAATTATCTGCTATCTTACAAATTCATAGTCCTCTTAATCTCTCATTCTAGGGACCTGGTCCTGGAAGATTCAGAGACTGGAACACTTTCCTCAACCCTCTCTTTCTGATACTCTATGGCATGTAAAAAAAAAATACAAAATACTTTTTAAAATAGCCATGGAGACAGAATTCTACAAGATAAATTATTGGCTAGATTTTGGCAACACTGTGACACAACAGCGTGTCTCCAATTTGACATGCAGTGTGAAAACAATCTGCGGAGTTAGACATGTCAAGGTAGATAAACACATTTCAGGGTTTCCATTTCTTTTCTCTTCCATACCTGAGAAGGAACATATGACTTTAATTCTTCAGACATGCTCATGGACATCTTTTTCTTCTTCTTTAGTTTTTTAAAATTATAGTATAATTGCATCATTTCCACCTTTCATGCTTCTCTGCCAAATCATGCCATGTATGCTTCTTGCTCTCTTGAAAATACCTGTCCTCGCAGGTTACCAAGAAGAGACTTGATACCCTATGAACATATACAGGGGGAGGTAATCCCCCTCAGGAACAGTCATAGGGGAGGGGAATAAGGGGAAAATTGGATGGAGGGAAGAATTGGAGGATACAAGGGATGGGATAGCCATTGAGATGTAACAAGAATAAATTAATAAAGGAGAAAAAAAGTAAAAAAAAAAAAAAAAGAACCTTAAAAAAAAAATACCTGTCCTCTTTTCTTCAATTGTTGTTGTTGTTGTTGTTGTTGGTGGTGGTGGTGGTGTGTGTGTGGGGGGGGGAGTGACCCTTAATATATAGACATCCTTTTAATGATAGGTTGTGAGTTGGTATGACTTTCTTCCTCTAAGTGACATATTTTAAGATAGTCATCCCTCACCAACATTGGCTAATGTAAAGAAAAAGGTCACTTTGTATTTAAGTGCTTAATATCATTGCATGACTTCATCGTTGCTGATAAATATGAAGGGTTTAGAGGTGGTTCTGAGGACTCAGGATCCATTAGTCTCCTATGAGCTTCTCAACAGAGAAGGAGGTTCTACTCTTTATGAAAATCGGTATTTGTGCTGAAAATATTGCTAGATTCACAAAAATGTAATGTAGGCACTGAGGTCACTTTGCAAAACTCAGTAATCAAGTTTAGAATCGTAAAAGGTGAGCATTTAATTAATACAAGTGTCTCCACTCTGTAGACTGTTAAAAGCTGCATCTGTTCATGATCACAGTATTCCTCAACCTCAGCACACAAATGCATATAATGAGAGTGTAACCACTAACAGGGACATCTTTAAAAGGGAGAAAGTCCTCCTTTTAATTCAATAACCTCAAGGCCAAATCACAAGCAACTGGGTACACCTGTGAGGAACTTTGTTGACTGGATCAATTGAATTGGGAAGGCCCACCTGAATATAGGCCACATCGCGTGGCCTAAAAGCATATGGAAAAAGGACACGTCTTCCTTTTTCTTGCTTGCCCATGTTCTGACAAGGAAGTTCCTTTCTCTCATTGCTTATGCATTTCTTCTCTGATATTAGAAACCATCTCCTCAGGATTCTAATACTGACCATAGACCAACAGCATGCAGAACTCCAGCAGCAGATTAAGAGTGCTGAGACAACTAGTCTGGTAAACTTGAACAGCCACTGGATTGTTGGACTTTGCAATGGAAGATACCCATTGTTGGACTGCCTAGCCCACAGCTTCTAAGCCACTCTAATAAGTAAGTCACTTACTGATATATGGAAAATCATTCCACCAGTTCTAGTCCTCTGGAGAACGCTATTACTGAGGTATCTGTTTAATTCTTTTTTCATCATCCCACTCAAACACTTGTATCTTACTAACAAGTACAGACAACTATATTACCTGAGAATTCATGGTAGCTATTAACCTTTTCCAATTTTGACAGGTAATACTTCATTCGTGTTGCTTCCTGGTTGTTCATTGATGCAGTATTTTTGTTAGTCTGATGTGTCTTCCTTCATCCATGTAGTTTATAATATGAGAACCACACACACAGCTTCTCCCCTATATTTGGAAAATTCTTCTGCTTGGCTATTCCCACTTACATACAATACATTTGACATGAATTATAAAAAAAATTGATTTTTTTTTTTATTTCCCTAAACCTAAAGTAGCTAACAACACAGTATGGTTTCTTCCTAGGATTCAACTTGAAGTGAACCAGTTATCTCATTCACTGATTTGTGTTTTTCAAACTGACTGCTAATGAAACCGTCAAACAGAATGAAGTCTAGCTAAGATATTGGCCAAAATACACCTAATATCTCCCCCCCTGAACCTCTGGTTTAGCTATATTCTCACCTTAGATGGTCAATTGAGTAATTAACCCAAGAGATTCACGAGAATAGAACATTTTTATCTTATTTCAAGCAATTAAAACGCCTTTAATAACGTCTCACAGGTGTGCCTGTTGGATATATTGGGCTAGAAGGCTGTAGATGATTCTCCAATGTTATAGAGTTTTTGATGACTATTCAGGCAGTAAACTGTCATTTTTTTTTCGTTTTGGAAGCTGCTAACCTGCACTTCCAGTTCACTCAGGTAATTAAGTTTTGTTCCTTCTTAAGTCTCTGATGGGACTGAAGACCAGATAGTTTAATCTTGGTTTGTTAGTGGTTAAGATGTTTTTAGAGCTAGATAGATTTTTTAAGTTAATTGAGATGAGATATGATAGATATTGATTTTTGTTCTGAATTTTAGACTCAATAAGATAGGAAAGATATTTACTTCAAGTTTGCCAAATACAGACAGCCAAAATCACTGTGAATGTAACATTTATATAATTCCTGAATGTTTCATAGTTCTTCCTGCTGTATGTAGGTTTTTATATGTGAAATAATATAAATGTATATGTTAAAAAAGAAATATAACAAGAAATGGAAAAATAATCTTGACAAAATGTTCCCCTTACTATTAGTTGCTTCTAAAAGCTTATACAATGGGACGTTTTTCATTTCTAGAAAGTATTTTCTTAACTGTTTAACCTAGAAGGTATTTATTTCCTTTAAAATTATTTGGTTAATTATAATTTGTTTACATTACGTCCCAATCGTTATCCCCTCGCTCTTATCTTCTAGTTCCCTCTCCCTCACTTTTCTGCCCAACTCCTTCCCTTAGATCCATGGGGAGGAGGGCTCCTTCCACACCATCTGACCTCAGCCTATCAGGACTCATCAAGATAGCCTGTAATCTCTTCCTCTGTGTGCCCAAAACCCACCCCACCAAGGTATAGTGATCAAATCACAGGTACCACAGTTCATATCAGAGGTAGTCACAGTTCCCCTCCCCCAGCCTCACTCTCTAAAGTGGAGAATGAGCAGTCCATTGGCTGTATTTGAATGGGGGGTGGAGGGTCTACATTCTCTGATTAAAATGTCTTTGTTTGGTACAGGTCCCCTGGGTCCAGATCCCGAGGTCTTGATGGTCTCATTGTGGAGTTCCTGACCCATCTAGGCCTTCCCATCCCCAAATTTTCCATACAACTCTCAGCTTTTCAAGAGTCCAAATGCAAGTCCCAGTATTTTTCCTGATCCCCCACTGGATGGAGTCTCTCAGAGGACATATGTGATGGGCTTATTTCCACTTATAAATGAGTAAATACCATGTGTATCTTTCTGAATCTGGGTTACCTCACTCAGGATGATCTTTTCTAGTTCCATCCATTTGCCTGCAAATGTCAAGATTTCCTTGTTTTTGATAGCTCAATAGTATTACATTGTTTAAATGTACCTGTTTCTTTATCCATTCTTCGATTGAGGGACATCTAGGTTGTTTCCAGATTCTTGCTATTAAGAATAAAGTTGCTAGAAATATATAGTTGAACAAATGTCCTTGTTGTATGGTGGAGTATCTTTCAAGTATATGCCTAGGAGTGGTATAACTAGTTCCTGAGGCAGAAGTATTCCCAGTTTTCTGAGAAAGCACCAGATTGATTTCCAAAGTGGTTATACAAGTTTACACTTCCACCAGCAATGAAGGACTGTTCACCTTCCTCCACATCCTCACCAGCATGTGCTGTCACTTGAGGTTTTGATCTTTGTAATTCTGATATATGTAAGATGGAATCTCAGAGTTGTTTTGATTTGCATTTCTCTGATGACTAAGGATGCTGAGCATTTCTATAAGTGTTTCTCAACCATTAGATTTTCCTCTGTTGAGAATTCTCTGTTAATCTCTGTACTCCACTTTTAAATGGGATATTTGGCTTAGTTGTGTTTAATGTCTTGAGTTCATTATATATTTTGGATAATAGCCCTTTGTCAGATGTAGGGTTGATGCAGATCTTTTCCCAGTTTGTAGGTTGTTGTTTTGTTATGACAGTGTCCTTTGCCTTACAGAAGCTTTTTAGTTTCGTACGGTCCCATTTTTAATTGTTGACCTTAGAGCCTGGACTATTTATGTGTTCTGTTCAGAAACATGATCTTTTGGTCTCAGACTGCATTTTTCTTTTCACTTTAAGTGTCTGAACTTTTCCTTGAAATGAAAGCTCTTTGAGGCTAAAACTTAACTTTCATTATCCTGAAGTATTAAAGCAAGTCCCTTCCCTCAACGGGATAATTTCATCTGAAAAATAAATGTAACATTCTCTGTTTGAAAATGTTGACACTTATGAAATCCAGTACAAAGTAAGGACATTGCAGATATAGCAGGGAATAGATTCTAGGCGCTAGCATATCTTAGACACACAATAAATGAATTCTTCTAAAAACATAGAATATTGAAAGTTTTCACCAACCATCATACATACTTTTTATTTTTAAAATATTTTATAAATTTATTAATATTACATCTTAATTACTAGCCCATTCCTTGTATCCTCCCATTGTTCCCTCCCTCCTGCTTTCCCCTACTCTCCTCCCCTATGACTGTGACTGAGGGGGACCTCCTCCCCCTGTATATGCTCATAGGGTATCAAGTCTCTTCTTGGTAGCCTGCTATCCTTCCTCTGAGTGCTACCAGGCCTCCCCACCAAGGGGACATGGTAAAAAATGGATTCGTGTGAAAGTCAGTCCCCACTCTGCACTCAACTGTGGAGAATGTCCTGTCCAGCTAGATCTGGGTAGGGGTTCGAAGTTTACTGCACATATTCTCCTTGGCTGGTGTCATAGTTTGAGCAGGACCCCTGGGCCCAGATCCGCCCATCATAATGTTCTTCTTGTAGGTTTCTAGGACCCTCTGGATCCTTCTATTTCCCCATTCCCCATGCTTCTCTCACCTAGAGTCCCATTACGATGTCCTCCCCTCTGACCCACTTTCCTGGTAAATGAAGACATTCATGGGACATGCCCCTTGGGCTAGTGTGCAGATATAAGTGAGTATATACCATTTGACTCTTTCTGCTTCTGGGTTAACTCACTCATTATGATCATTTCTAGTTCAATCCATTTGTCCACAATATTTCAGGAATTCCTTGTTTTTAATAGCTGAGTAGTATTCCATAGTGTAAATGTACCACAATTTATCCATTCTTCTACTGAGGGACACTTAGGCTGTTTCCATGTTCTGGCTATTATGAATAAGGCCGCTATGAACATGGTTGAGCATATGTCCCTGTTGTGTGATGGAGCATTTTCTGGGTATATTCCAAGGAGTGGAATAGCTGGGTTTTGAGGAAGCCCTATTCCCATTTTTCTGAGAAAGCTCCAGATAGATTTCTAAAATGCAAACATCATACATTCTTGAACTGTTCTTCTTAGAAAGTCCAGCTCTCCAAAGGTGGGCAGCTGCTGGAATTCATGGAACCAACATGTTTGCCTAAGAAGGTCATTCTTCTTTTCTATTCAGATCCTGTTGTAAATGTGACTTTTATTTGCCAGATTTAATGTAAAAGTAACTTTTATTCTCCTGATGTAATTGTTATTTTGGGGGCTTACTGTCCTGATCTGCTAATCTAGGCCTAGTCTTGGAAGCTTCTAGCTCCCATATAGTCAAATCTAGGCCTAGAATGTGTTCAGAAGCCTCTAAGACTTGTTGCTGAATATGCTCCCCATTTCTAATTCTTTCTGAACTCTGACTGGCTGGTTCAGCTTAGCTGTTATGGCCCATATTTCTTTCCAAGCTGACTGATGCAAACTGGTTTCTTTCAGCTTCTGACTGAATTGCTATGTTTGGCCGCATACTGACTTTTGCAATATGTTCTGATCTCGTGTTTTCATTCTCTTGGTCATTCTGTCTTCACTTTTGTCTAGCTTGTTCTCTCTGTGTAACTTCCCTCTGTACAACTGTCCCAGTAAAACTGGCTCCTCTCTGTCTGTCTCTCTCTGTCCTACTCTCTCTTAAGCCATCTCTTTCTCCTGATGCTCTCATGAGACTTGCATGCATCCTATCTCGGTTGATTCTGTCAAATCCATCACTGTGTCTGCCCCTCAATTACAACTGTCTTTCAAATATGGATGCTTATTTCTAGAAACTAATTTACCTTCAATATTTGTGATTAAAGATGTGGACTAAGAATGTGTCTGCATTCTAGCAAGATCACACAGACCGGGAAGGTCTTTGGTTGTGACCATAGCAGCCATGTTGCTGGATTAAAATTCCTCTACAATCCATCAAGACCTAATAGGCATTATCCCATCCAGAGTTCTTGGTTGTTTTACTCCATAAAAAGTCCTCAGTCAAATAAATATCCTTTTATCTGGTAGACTAGAGACAGTATTTACTCAAAATCCCTGTGTTTCTGCCTCATTTACTTCTAAACAGTAACATAAAGATTCCTGCTCCATGATCACACTACACATCTCATTCCATGCATTCATTCATCTTTTATTTTCAATACGCAAGACTAAGAAAATACTTAAAAGTCTAGAACACTCTGTGTCTTTCTTTCTTCTCTCTCTCTCTCTCTCTCTCTCTCTCTCTCTCTCTCTCTCTCTCTCTCTCTCTGTGTGTGTGTGTGTGTGTGTGTGTGTGTGTGTGTATGTGTGTATGAGAGTGTACAAATGGTCAGAATTTGATGTCGTATATGCCTTCTTTAGTCACTACACACCTCCTTTTAGTGACAATGTCTCTCACCTAAGTAGAGAGTATTTGTCTAGTTGCCTGGACAATAAGCTTAAGAGATCTACATCCTTTATCCACAGAGACATCTCCCCATATGCTAAAGTTTCCTTCTTGTTAAGAGGCAAATGGATAAGTAGAGGATACAAGCAGATAACCAAAACAACATCTATAGATAAACAAATTAAATCCAAGGATCCCAGTGATAGACTATCTAAGGTGAATGCCCATTAAAAGAAATATTAGTAAAGATGGGGAGAATGGTGTAAATTCATTATGATTAGAATAAAATCAAGGCTACGGTGTGGGAAAATATATTGCAGATATCTGAAAAAATAATTAGCAGAGTACAGGGTGACTTTGGCAGAGATGAAGGCTGGATTCCAGGAAGATGTTTGCCCACATGTGAAAGCAAAGCTTGTAAAAAATAAAAAAAGGTTGTAAGACTGAAAGACATATTGTACATGCCCTGGTAGGTAGGTTATATAGAACCTAGGAATCAATATTAATAAAGCATCAGTGCTTTGTGGTCAGACCATGTGCAGACTCTACCGTCCCTCTACGATGGTTATCTGTGTCCTTTTATCAGTGAGGAGACCTAGTCATATTACATCAGAAAAGAAATATTAACATTTAAACCATTAGATCATGACTTAGAGAAATGAAGGCCAATCTAGGTCTAGAATCAAAGAGTGGTTGATACACAGAGAGCTTAAAAATCATAAGAATGAAGACTCTAGAATAACTTTCAGCGATGAGTGTGTTTTAAGTACAAGATGATTGTTTTTTTCCTATGTAGTTGTTTTATAAAGAAATCTTTTTCTAAGTAATTTTTGTAGGACACTTGCTATGTAGGCCCACTTAACCGTGTTACTATGCTTTAGAGTATCTGAGGGTACATCCAAGCTCCAAAAGAAAGAAACTGTGTTTCGTGGTGATTCATGTCTTGGCTAAGGAAGTGGTAACATTGCCTAGATGAGCCACATGCTTACTATCCCCATTTCCTATGAGCAATATTCTAGACATGATCCGGGTGTTCTGAAGCACTCACAATGTTTCCTTTTCTTCACCCTTCCTCAGGAACGTACAGTCTAATTATCTCCGAGAATATGAACGATGTAAATTAAAAGCCAGAGCTCTTGTTTAAAGATCCTTACTTCCTAAATGGTGATGGAGCTATAGTTGCTCTTTTGATGAGGGACGCCCTCAAAAGGCGGGGGTGGGGGGGTGTTAATGCTTCATTCTTAACTGATTAGTTTGCAGTAGCGAAGGACAGAGGGTGAAGAATTCTCATCTCAGTTGCTTGAAGAACAGCTCCTGACTAATGAAATACCTTACAAAGCCTAATTGGTTTACAAGTCCCTAGTTCATCTGAGGTGGAGGACATCACTTAAATATCTTCGGTAATTTTCCTTTAACAGGATTTTAAACTTAATGTTTCTGCCTTGCTTCGGGACAGCACTCTCTAATTGCTCTAAATTATCAGTGATGTCTGTAGTATTTCCGGTGAACATAGATTGATTTCAATTAACTTTCTCTGGCTTTTGCATAAAAAAAAAAAAAAACCCCGGCTTTTTCAATTGGCCTAATTGGATTACACAACCTCTTGCTGCTGAGGGATGATAGGCGTTAAGAGGTGGGAGAGAGGATTCAGTGAAGGTTGCTCATGGCCTCATGACTCCTTTGGCTATTTCTGGTTGGCCTGCATCATGTAAGGTCCCTGGTTTAATAATGTAGGTGAAATGAAATGTACCTTTCTTTCTTTTTTTTTTTTTGTTTTTCAGTATTTGCTGCATCCCTTTGTCCTGCCTCTCTGTGTGTGCTTATAGGACCACCTAGCACACTGTGGGTAGTCTTGCGGGTAGGACATCCATGAAGACCCAGAGTTTTTCCTGCCTTAACCACTACCAGCTAAGGATTCAACTTCATGAGGCAGAGATACAACAAAAGTCTTTGAAGAGACTGTATTGGGCGGTAAGAGACTTGAAATGATAAAACAGTGGAGAGAAGTCTTTAATCCTGGAAGGTTGTGGAGCTGAACTCACAAAACGTAGGGTAGAACAAGGCAGAGAGTACAAAATCTGGAGTGCCTAAAAGTAAATGCATAATTAAAGGAATGTGACTGGAAGAACAATGGAAGAATCAAATGATATTTACCTAATACCTGATTAAGTCAAGAAAATCAACTAAGGAAACATGTATTTGGGGAGGTTTAATATAGAGAACTAATTATAATATTATCTTGAAAGAAATAAGTTTCTTAAAGAAAAGAATATATAGCAAGGACACAAAGATTTTGTTTAACTTCTGTGATTTGTAGAATGACAAAACCAGCACAGAGATTTATTAAAATTTCAAACTATAATTTCAGATATAACTCAAAAACTTTAAGTAATCAGTTCTCAATTAAAATTTAACTTAATTGTAAAAACATATATTAGCAGTTGAACATAAAACAGAAATTCAGAATTGTTTTAGAATTATCAACAAGCAAAAATTGGAAGAAATAATGAAATCAGAGTTAACACCATCAAACAATTTAAAAAACAGACAAAACTATATTTGAGCTGGAGAGATGATAGCTCAGTAGTTAGAAGTGCTTGCCATTTTTCTATAGGATACAAGTTTGTTTTCCATCATCCATGTGACCCTAATTGCAGAGTACTTGATGATTTATTTTGGCCTCAGCAGGCATCCATATACATGTGGCATGCGCTTACATAGATGCACACACATATATACAAAAATACTATAAAATAAATTGTAAAAAACAATATTTGTTATTATTCATTTATTTATATACTATGTGTAATATGTGTGTGTGTGTGTGTGTGTGTGTGTATACATGTGTGAGTATGTGTGTAATGCCATAACGTTATTCTGCTTTAAATTTCAAATGACATGTATTCAAAATGATCATGAGATTCAATTAAATTAAAACTAAAAATAACAGTGACTTAACTATAAACAGCATTCTGTAATTACAAGTGAAGCTGCTTTCGTAAAAAGTAATTCCTTAAGTTCACTAAGCAAAGATTGATAAAGGTTATGTTGGCACTGAAATTTTCTGGTTGGTTTTCTAAGATAAGATGACAAGAAAGCAGTGATAAAAAGTCTCTTTTGAATGTTGAGCCAAGCAAGTCTGCTTTTGCTGTTGGTGTTAACATATGAAAGGGCATTTAAGGTAATCCAGGAATATATTTTAAACCTGAATATCCTGAAATAATGGTGCCATAGTTTGCTATTTCTTTGCTGTGATGAAATGGTGACCAAAAGAAGTTATAAAAACAAAGTGTTTATCCATCTTAGGTGCCACATTCCAGCATGGAGGGAAGCCAAGATAGAAAACTGGAGCGAGACCTGAAGCAAAGACTTTGGAGAAACGCTGCTTACTGCCTAGCTCCCCATGCCTTTGCTCAGCTACCTTCTTATGTATGGCAAGCCCACTTACCTCCACTTGGCTGGGAAGTCATCCATCAATTAGATATCAAAACATGATTTCACAGACATGCCCATAGGTCAAGGTAATTCCTTAATTGAGGTTTTCTAGTCCCAATGTCTTTCTATGTCAAATTTTACAAAAGTAGCCCACACAGAGGGAGTCCCCTTCTGTGAAGGTATGACAGCATCAATGCGCACTCCGATGTACCCCATATACCATTTCCATCTATGCTCCCTCAGATCTGAGGTAGCATACAGACCCTCATGGAGAGTCTGGAGAGGTGGCTCAGTGGGTAACAGCACTTGCTACTCTTCCAGAGGTCCGGACGTAGGATTTCAGCACCCACATTAGTCAGCTCACTACCACCATTAAATGTAGCTCCAGGAGACCTGACATACTCTTCTGGCCTCTTTATACACCCTTACATACACAGCATGCACATATATACAAACCCACAATGTGCTACAAACATACATACATTCATACATACATACATACATACATACATACATACATTAAAAACAACTAACAAAAGAACTGCACAGGGATTACAAATTCCTCTGTTTCTGCAAAGACAAAACACTTGATTGTCCATTTCTTAAATATAAATATAAAAATATCACTAATGGAGTAGGTTAAACTAAAGAAACCAATAATCTCATGATTGTAGGGACCAAAAGCCCAAGATCAAGGAAGCAAAGGGTATGATATCTTTGTCCTGCAGTGTTCTCTCCCTCCCCAATTTGCAAAGAACTCCTTGTCTCTGCTACTTCCTGGCATCTTTCCTCTATGCAGGAACATCCCTGGGGCCTGTTTCTACATAAAGTCACAAGGAAGATTAGGTTACATCCCATATTGATGGCTTCATTTTCACTTCATTAGACCTTTAAGACCTTCTTTCCAAATTCACCCATACATTTCGAGGCACACAATTCTGGCTTTTAACAACGTCAATAACTTTTAACCACATACTAATTAAACAGCTCCTGACATGGCTATACAGTAAATATTATAAAGCCATGATAGTTAATCTATTCTAATAGATGCTTCCTAAGACACTCTGAGTAACTACAGGATATAAAAGTAAAACAAGCCTTGTGTTTATCAGGTATATATCCTGATACATAAACACACACACACATGCACATGCACACACACACATGCACACGCATACACACACATACACACACACACACACACACACACACACACACACACACACACACACTTACAGAGACATGTTTTAAGGTCATTGCAAGAGAAATAGAAACCAAACCTGCATGGTTTCACTTTCACCTTATGATTTGGGCAAGAAATAATTTTATACTTAGTGTTCTTGATGCAATGTATTCCTATATTCCTATAAAACAGTAAGAAAACATTATTTATGAAGAGATAGGTGTCTGATAGCCTACACAAAACATAACAAAACCAAAATTGCAGAGGTAGTTTTTAACTAGAAAATGAACACAAAGATACAAATACATAAGCACTATAAATAAATCTATGGTAACTGGAAGGCATAACATATTAGCTCTTCTTCCCCAAGACCTTTTCAGGGGTATTGTTAGAATGTCACCCTTCTGATATCATAAGTAATTAAATCTTCTTCAGTAAGTCATGCATCCTGCCCATGTAGTATTGAACTCCATAATAATGTCAGTCCTATTATACTGAGCCGCCAATGTGTTACTCTACTCATGAGACCCAATTCCGCTAGGCTGAACTACAGACACTTCAAAAATGAGTGGAATATTAAATTGACCATCACTTCCCTACAGAATTTGTCATCTGTCTCCCTTACAATGCAGTTCAGCTTTCTCAGAGGGCCTGAGAAAGTTTTGGGTATTGTTGGTGAGTTTCTTCTGTCTTCTTGATGTCAGTAGATATTTAATTTAATTATCGGGGTTGAATGAACATTTTGTGGCTGAGTGATAGCTAACTACTCTGTGGAACCAGAGCAGTCCAAAAACAAATTAGCTTTCCAGATGTGGAGGCTTATAAATAACCACACATGTGATGTCTGTGGGCAGAAAGGTAAGGTGGGCATCGTGAACAATGCCTGAGTGGTCCCTAAAGTAGTAGGAAGGGTATTTGTATGCAGAGAAGAGTTTGCTTTTCATTCTTTAATTGAGAATTCTTCTCTCACTATTTTCTGTCTGTCACACAACCCCTGATTAAAGCCAGAGAGTTATTTTCTCCATTTAAATATGTCTTGTGTCCATTCAACCAGTCTGAGCATCTTGGCTGCAACCATCACAGGTAAAGTATGGGAACTGCTAATGAGCCATCCTTCCTTTTACATTCTCACCCACTAAAATCTCATCTATAAAACAGATAATATACATACTGACTAAAATTGTTATGTTGAAAGTTATTCAGTGGCAACCTATAATCTAATGGAAGAATTTCACCTCATCAGAGAGCTGTGACAGACACTGCAAAATGGCTGATGTTTCTCCTCTTTACCCTTTTCACCGAATATTTTCTTTTATGTTCTGTCCTTGAGAAATCCTTAAATATTCTGTGTCCTGAATGTGCCAGATATGTATATCCCTGAAAAGACCCTTACACAAATCTCATCTCAGTCTACATATTTAACAAACCTAGTGATTTTAAATCTAATTATTATTTTAAAGTTTCTACAATTGTGAATTCCAATATTTCACATTTTGAACATTTTCACAAAAGGGTGTCTTTCATTCAAAAACTCTCTGCACAGTATCGCAGAAAGTCTAACATACATTCATGCCATTACACTATTAGCAAACTGAATAATATAACCATGTACTACCTGTGGTCTAAGCCTCCACTTGAAATCTTAGAATTAATGTTCCATGGAAAAGGTGGAGTCATTCTATAAAAGAGCAGTTTATCTTATAGAAGCCATAAAAAAGAAAAGAAAGGGAATTAATAAGTACATGGAAACATCTGGCAAATTTGAAGAGACTAATTCAGGAGAAAAGATATATTTCTATAATCAAATTTTAATTGTGTAGAAGTAAAACCATGGAGATTTAAAACAAATAAAAGAAGCAGGTAAGATGAATACTAAGATAAACTCCAGGTTATCTGTCTCCTTATGGTCCTGACAAAATTTTCTGAATGTTCATCCTACATCATTCACTGAGAGTGCTCAAGACTGATCATGAGTGAGTCACAGAGTACATCGATGTTATTTTTATTGATCAAAAGTGTACTTTTAAATTGTCATCAATGTATATAATTCATACCTGTTTTTACTGACCACTCCTGTATGTCAAGAAGAAAGGCACATGCAAAAGTGAATTCCAGGGGTATAGGTAGTATTTTCCTGATGGATAAAGATGGTGCATGTGTTTTAATGTGCCTGCCAGTCATTAATAGTTGGTCTTGTTTAAAGAAATTCTCTATTACGTTCCATAACCCAACTGTATTATTGGTTTTCCTTGATGTTTGCTTTCCTGAGTACTTTGGATATTCTAGATCTAAGTATCTTCGGTGGTATAGATGTCAGTGAATGTCTCCCACTGTGTAGGCTGCTTTCTCATTTAACTTCCAGTTACCTTTGCAGTACAGAAACTTTTGTATTCATGCAGTCTCGTTTACCAGTTGCTGGCCTTATTTTCTGTGCTATTTTGGGTTCTAAAAACTTTAGAAGAGAAAAATTATGATTTCTTCTTTATTAAACCAGCACTATACTTGCAGACAAACTACACAGAGATGAAACAACAAAAAAAAAAGAAAGAGAAAAGAAAGAAAGAAAGAAAGAAAGAAAGAAAGAAAGAAAGAAAAGAAAAGTATAGACCATTCTCCGTTATGAACATACACACTGAATTCACAATAAAATACTTGCCAACCAAGGTCAAGAATACAGCAAAGAGATCTTCTACCATGACTAAACTGGCTTTGATCCAGAGGCACAGAGGTGATTCAACACGTGCAAGCCTATAAATGTTGCCCCTCACATAAATGAAGGACAGAAATCACATGATTATCTTATGAATTAGCTACTTCTTTACCGCTGTGATAGAACATAACGATGGAAGGAAGATTTTTAAATTTTTGACCTAGGATTTGCGAGGAATAAGAGCCTACCGTGGCATGGAAATATGACAATAAGCACCAGGAATGGTAGAAGCAGAACAGAAGCAGAGAATTCACATCCTCAAGCTCAAAAACAAAGCGGAAAGAGCAAGCTGGAAATGGCAGAATGCTATTAATCTCAAAGCCTATCTACCTTAACAAACCTCCTCTAGCAAGCCTACACTACCCAGACCTACCCTCAAGTATCACCAGCTGGGTAACAAGTAATGAAACACTGAAGCCTGTGGGGGATACTCTTCATACAGTCCCGTGGGGGCTTCCACAAATTAGTAGAAAACTATTTTAACAATATAAAGGATATACCCAAGAAGCCTATAGTCAACACTATGCTAAATGAGGAAAGTCTGAATGTATTCCATCTAAAATAATAGGAGAGATGTGGAAATTTCCAATTCCCACACTTTTCTATGTGTTAGTTGAAGTCTTTGCTTGAACAATAAGGCAAGAGGACACAGATGGGAAGTGAGAAAATAATAATCAAAGCATTACCATTTGTAAATACTCTTGTTTCTTTCTATAAAATACATTTAAAGTTTCAAGAAGCGGTTCTACAACTGATAAACACTTTCAACAGAAAGGCAAGGCACCAAATTAGCACAGAATATCAGTATTCTTCCTATGTGCTTCTTATGAGCTGGAGTTCTTCTGATTAAAAGAGCAATACTGCTTCTGGAGATGACTGTTTTCTATTTCCAGGCTGTCTACTTTAATTCTTATCTAAGAGAAACAATCTCATTCACAATGGCTTCAATATTGTTTTAATAAACTTAATTGGAGAAATGGAAGACCTGTCCAATGACAGAAATTAAATCTTTGTGTGTGTGTGTGTGTGTGTGTGTGTGCGCGCGCGTGCGCGCGCGCACATGAGTGCAAGTGGCCAGAGAAGACAAAAGGAATTATCAGATCTCCTACAGATGATCTCCTAAGTTATAAGTGTTTTTTCACTGTGTGTTATAGGTATTGGACAACAAACTCAGGTTCTCTGCAAGGATACTATACATTTTAATCACTAAACATTGCCTCCATCTACTCAAGTTATAATGCTAAATTAATGAAGAAAGAAATAGAGAAGACTCCCCTATACTCATAAATGGTTAAATTAATATTGTAAAAATTGTCATCCTTATTAAAAGCCATCTACAAATTAATTATAATACCAATCAAAATTACAACTCCATTCTTTACACACACACACACACACACACACACACAATTCATGTGGAGGCACAAAAGTGCCTACTTAGTCAAAACATGAGCAATGATAATACTGCCCTGGGTATTACCATAACTACATGTTTGTAATTGTAATACAGAATCCCTCAACAGCAACACACTGGCACAACATTAGACACATTTATTAACAGAACAGAATAAAGGATCCAGATACAAACTCACACAGCTGAAACCACTTGATTTACCCAAAGAGTGTCAAAAAAGTACTCTGGGAAAAAAAAAAAAAGACAGTATTTTCAACAACTGATACTGAAAACTGGATATTCACAAATAGAAAAAAAATCTACAAAACCCAACTCTAACCGTATCATGAGTCTTAATACAATAACCAAAGCTCTGGACTACTACAAGAAAACTTAGGACTGACCCTAGAAGACATGGGCCTAGGAAACGATTTTTTATTGTATAGTTTTTATGGAAGAAACTGTTTTGTAGAAGACAATGGAAAATAAAATGAAAGGAATCAAATCCATCGCAGGCCGAAACCATGAAAAGCAGTGGGGTAGTATATTATCAAATTCTGTCAGCACTGGCATTTCTGGTATTTTGTTTCAGTAAATCATTTTCTGTGGGGTAGAATGTTTAGTGCAGTGGTGCCTGTACCTGCTAGAGGCAACATCCTCTATCACAGATGCAAGTATGCACTGCCCAGTTTCTTGTGGAGGACAAAAGATCTCACTGTGACAGGAGAAGCCAAAAGTCTTCTAATTATTCTCTAATTACAAAGTAACACACTTCAATAGGTCTTAGTTTGGATAAGATTCTCCTTAAATTAATATTTGACCCCATACATTGCACTAACTTTTTCTTTTAGTATCTTAAAATATACTCCACAGTAAGAACTGGCAATTATTTAATCCGTTTATAAGACTAAGTTGCAACAACATAAAATTATGGATTCAGAACAGAATGTACTATGTATAATCTTTAACAAAGTAGCACTAATATAATTAGCAATAAAAATTGGATGAGTATAAAAAGTTTTAGAGTGCTAATAATGTAATTTGCATAAAAGAACTCAATCCATACAGATTTAAGCATGTAGTGAAATATGCTAAACTCTTAATGATTTTTAATAATCTATTGTCTTAATCACACAAGGATTATTAATGTATTACATTTCTTTGTTATGGAAATATTTCTATTTTTCTTTAATATTCTTTTCTTGTCCTTCAAGTAAAAAAATTAACCTAAAATACTAATGCTATTAACAATCTTATAAAAGTAATTTTCATTATATTCTTTCATGTATTTTCTCTTCTCTCATGGTCTAATTATCCATCCTTTATATTTTCAATCATCTATCTGTTATTTTGGTTCTTTCCTCCCTCTCTTCTTGTTCCTATTTACTTCTGTCTCTCCCATCCTTCCTGGTTTTTGTTTGTTTGGTTGGTTTGGTTTGGTTTTGATTTTTTTGTTTGTTTGTTTGTTTGTTTGTTTTTTGTTTTGTTTTGTTTTGTTTGAGACAGAGTTTCTCTCTGTGTGTCCTTGGCTGTCCTGGATTCACTTTGTAGACCAAGCTGGCCTCGAACTCAAAGTGATCTGCTTGCCTCTGCCTCCTGAGTGCTGGGATTAAAGGTATGCACCACCACTGCCTGACTTCTTGTTTCTTTTTTGTTTGTTCCATCTTCCCTTTGTTTCTTGCCTTCAGGAATAGGATTTCTTAGGAGCCCAGCTTTCTCTTAAATTTGGGATCTTCTGCCTTAGCCTCCCAAGTTCTGAAACTTCAGAACTGCCATCCTGGCTACCAACTTCTCAATGCATTTCTGTTTATTTATTGAGAACATACTTTCTAATGATTGATTTACATCACTGTCAACAAAAGTAAATAACAGCCACTTCTAAGTTAGAACCTTTGGTGATGTATTTGATGATTTACTCTGCCTTGTTCTATAAAATTATACAAGAATATAAACTATTATTATTATAATTATAATTATTATTATATAAGGGCTTAGTAGTTTAGAGCACCTGGTTGCTCATCCAGAGGCCCTGAGTTCAATTTCCAGCACTGACACGGTGGTTAAGAACCATCTATGGCAGATCTGGATGCAGATGCAGGGGGCTCAGCCCAAACTACTGTACCAACCAAGGACAATGCATGAAGTAAATCTAGAACCCCTATTCAGATCTAGCCAATGGACAACAATTTCTCCACAGTTGTCTGGAGAGTGGGGACTGACTCTGACATGAAGTCTGCTGCTCCATATTATCCTCTTTCCCTTGGTGGGGAGGTCTAGTGGCACTCACAGAAAGCATAAGCAGGTTGCCAGGATGAGACATGATAGGCTGTGATCATATGGTGGGGAAGGAGATCCCCTTCCGTCACAGACCTAGGGGAGGGGAATAAGGGGAAAGAGTGAGGGAGAGGAGAATGGGAAGATACAAATGAGGGGAAAACAATTGAGATGTAATCTGAATAAATTACTTAAATAAAATAATCTAATATGCGATCTGATGTTCTCTTCTGTCATTCAGGAATACATGCAAATAGAGCACAACACACACACACACACACACACACACACACACAAACACACACACATACACACACACACACATTTTTAAAAATAGTAATATATTATATATTGCCAACAAAGGACTATTGATAGAGGAAATAGACTTTATCACCTGTGAATACTCTGAATTATAGCAGTTACCTTTTTCAATTATTGAGAATAGTTCTTGAAATAAGAAATTCTTGTTTCATCAGAAAGTAAAGTAAATTTTAAAAGACGTGAGTTTCAAATGTCTAAGGCTCTAATAGGTTTTGCATAGAAGCCATATAAATATAACAAAGCTACAATTTTATATTTTTACATTTTTATATGTTATCTGATGGCTTAAAATCCTACATTTTCTATCATTGTAAAAGCCAATAGCATACTTAAAATCTTTTTTCTCCTTACAAGTCTATGTTTTGTAATACCTTGAATTTATCACTTGGGATACTCTTATGACTTTGCTTTATTTTTGTCTGATATTCACTACACATTGAGACTTCTTGATCTGAAAAGCTGAAGATAGAAAATAATCTTTATTTATTATTAGACCAAAGCATTTGAGGTGTGAACTTCCAAAGGAATATGTTCCTGGAAATAGCTTTAGGTTGGATTCCTTGTAGTTAAGAGACTTAATAATTGATTGCCATAGTGTAGGAACATAAAATACATCTGCCTCATATTCAGTTGTACATCTCTTCTTTCAAACATAATATGTTCTGAGGCAGACTTTGTATCCAGCTTACAGTCAGAAGAAAGCAAACATTGGGCTTGGACATCTTTTCTTGGGTGTTATTTTTACATCTAGCTCTGGTGTAGGTTAGTAAGCTCTGATTAATTGGAGGAGTCATAGGAAGCTCTGTAAGAGTTTTGTTTGTTTGTTTTATTTACTAAACTGTCAATAAAAATGATGGTCCTGTTGTTGATTTAAATGACTTTATAGTGACAGTTAAGTCACTTTTTTCTTCAGGGGCCACACCATCTGACACATAATGTGAGACCTCAAGGTTTATGGCCTCTGATGGCTTCTAGCCCCAGTTAGGTATGGAGCCTTGCATACACTGCCTCTGCATCTCCTGCTCATATCAGTTGGCATTCCTTCAGTGAAAGTTCTGACTTCTCTGTACCCTTCCGTGTAGTACTTAGATATTATGCCTCCGTGCATCCAAATGTGAATAAATTATTTAAATTAAGAGGGAGGCTATTTTTGACAGATACGGTACAAAAAAAAATCCTTCTGGAAAATTTGTGGGTTTTGCCATAACAATCTACGTCTGAAAATCAAGAGCTTATAGTATTAAAAGAAAATCAAAAACTATAAGAAAAAAGAATATTGTACGTGAAAAAAAAAATAAGCACATTCAGGATTTCTGTTATTGGTGTAGCCCAGAAAGGAGTGAAAGATCATCTAAGATGAAATAAAGGCAGTCAGCTCGTCAGACAGTGTGAGCTAGTCAACACTGAAGGCCAGGCAGGATGTGCCAGGACACCCTCAGTTCACTGGAAACAAGAAACCTTTTAGGATTCCAAGTTTTAGTATTATACTTCAGCAACTCTACAAAGAAAGAAAAGTCTCTAATTACTCAGAGATAACTCTAGTCATCAGGTCTCTGAGACAACAAGCCGAATGGCTCTCTTTAAGTTAATGGACTGTTTAAAGCATAAGGAATATAAAGGCAAGCAATTTTTTTTTCTAATTCAGTGGAAGAAAGAAATAGCAGGCAATATATATATATAAAAGAAAAATCCGATCAAAACCATCAATGGAGAGAGTGGGTCAGGGAATTGAATTTCTATCAGAATGTGACATGGCAGCTCAATTCTACTTCAGCTGAAACCGAAAAGACTATTTGACTTAACTTAATATGTTAATTGTAATATTGAGCATTTTTGAAATATAAACAGCACCAATTCACACCATGCCTGAAAATTCATTCTGTGAGAGTCAGAAAACACAGGGATTTTGCGGGTATAATCACATTTTCTCAGTTACTCTAGTGTATTTTGAATTGTTTCTTCCATTGGGTGTGTCATATTACTATTTTTTTCAATACCTTTGAGGCTTTAAAGAAATTGAGGAAGGTATTTATCATGATGGTCCTATAATGGCTACTACACAGGCAACCAGCCACATACCACTGTGGGCTTTTTTTTTTTTTATAGCAGTAATTTTCCTAGTTAAAAACAGGCAACAAAACTTAGATGTATCTCAATGATAAATAATTACCTAACAAACTTTGGGGTGTTTTCATTGGAGAAATATATTCTTGTCTGGTAACATTAAAAAGAGCACTGATATGAATCAATGAACAATTGTACCAGAAGTCCGACTGTGTGAACCACGAAAGTTATGAAAATTACAGGCAGGAATACATGTAACTTGTTACATAAAGCCAATTGTATTACTGAAAATCTCATTCTTGCTTGGGTGATGGCAACATCCCTGGAGTTTTCTGCTTTGTATGTTGGCACACCCTTAAGCTATAGTCTCTTTTCCCTAGAAGTTGCTACTGATTATACAATGTTGAGGACGGGACTTTTAACACCTCCATGCACCCCCAAAATCTATGATCTATAGTAACATGAATGACACTTGAGAACACATTAAGCAAAATAAGATATATCCCAAGATTCTTCCTACTTTAGGTGTCTAAAACAAAACCCATATCACAGAAGATAATGATTGTTGAAAAGGGTACAATGAAAAGATCACAGAAGTATCTTCATTAATGTCAAAACGCCTAGCAATGGAGGATAGGGAGCCTGAATCAGCCATCTTCTGTAACCAGGCAAGGTTTCCAGCGGAGGGACTGAGACAACCAGCCAGCCACAAAACCTTCGTCACACAATTTGTCCAGCCTGAAAGATGTGCTTGGGTAAAGGAGGCTTAGAACTTGTGGAAAGAGTCAACCAATGACTGGTCCAACTTGAGACGCACTCTAGAAAAGAAAGAGAGATAACCCATACCTAACACTGCCAAGAGGGCCCAGAGGCAGAGACTGGATATCCCAGAAACTTAGCATAGAGCAAAAACATGGTAGGAAAAAGAGAAAAAAAAAGAGTCAGTGAGGCTTCATCAGAGAGGCTTCATCCAACAACTTATAGGAGCAGAAGCAGAGATCCACAGGCAAGTATTAGAAGGGGCTTTGAGAATACTGTGGAAAAGGAGGAAGGAGAAATAATAACAGCCAGAGGTGTCAATGATACCACAAAAATATGCCGAGAATCAACTGTCCACAGCTCATAAGGGCTTACAGAGACTGAAGTGACAATCACAGAGCTGGCATAAGTCTGACTGAGGTTATGGTTGTGTAGTTTTGTGTTCTTGTGGGACTCCTGACAGTCGGAATGTGGGTGGTCTTTGCCTCTTGCCTACTCTTGGGACTCATTTCCTCCTATTGGGTTGTGCTGCTCAACTTTGATATGAACTTATTCTAAGTTATTGGCATGTAACTCATTATACCACGTCTGGTTGATATCACTAGGGAGGCCCGCTCTTCTCTGAAGGGAAATGGAGGGCCAGGGGAGAGGGAAAGTGGGATGGAGAAACCTGGATGAGAGTAAAGTGGAAAAACTGGGGTTGCTAAATAATGTATGAAGGAATAATTAATTAATTAATTACAAAGAGAAAAGCATATAGATGCTTGCTATATAAAGCTGTGCCTGTAGCTAAGAGCATTGTACATTTATTAAAAGGCTCGGTCTTTATACTGCATGACTTCACGTTTTTGATAGCAGAAAGCACCATAAAACATGCATTGTGAGGATTCTTTTCTGTCTTCTCCTGTAACCTCGAGTTGTAGGGCAATGTGACTGATCTCTGAATGAGTATTTTAAATTAAAAAAAAAAACCAACAAGATATTATAGACTCAGTAGAAAGGAACCAAGTCAAAGTGCTTTCAGCAGTACTTTATTAGGAAAGTCTTCATTCTCTTAGCAAAGGAAGCTATGATGGGGCCCTTAATAAATGTTTGTTTCAATTTCAGGGAATGATGTAAGTTTATGATTTGTATAGGTTTCTGCAGTGGGCATGCTCTATAACATTTGACCAGGCCTATGTGCAAGGAGTCTGGCCAGGATGCACTAGATACAAATCTAAAATTGTCCTTGGAAACTGGACTTTTCCCCCAGCAGACTAGGATGGAGGAGTGAGAAGCAAGATGTGGCCAGTGTGGCTGGGTGTTTGTTACTGTTCTGCCCTTTATGTGAGGGGAGAGAGACCCAGGAAGGAGCATGGCCTGATTCTGAGAGGCTGCGACACGTTGCCTCTGAAAGTGTCTGTTAAAATCTGTCCTCTAACAGTGAGCAAACCTGTAAAGGTAACATGTTACTAAGAGGGTGCTCTTGCCTCTTAGCAATGATGCCTGGACAGTGGCTTAGTGAGTTCCTTAAACAGTAGCCAGCTTCTGAGTGTTGAATCTGAACAGCACAACTTCAGTTCAAAGAACTAAGTCTCCCCATGGCCCTTCTGTAAACCTTACAGTTCTCTGCTGCTCTAATTCTTGAATTTGTTATTTATTTATTTATTTACATTTTTGATGCTTCTATTTTTATTTTTATTCCGGGCTAGCTCAGCAAATTCTGCTCATTTAAAAAAACATCAATCTCCAAGCTGGATTTACCTTCCTTTCAAAGACTATAATTTGATTGTTTTCATGCTGTGAAATGATATGTGGGACATTCGGATGGGCACTGTGATTCTGAGAGCAAGTGGAAGACTCCAATGGTCCCGTCTTTGTCTGTACTGAGGAAACTATTAATTAGCTTGCTCCTTTTTTCAATCATGCTTTTTGCTTTCCCCCTTGAGTTGATGAGATGTTTTAAAATGATAAACAGATTTAGCATCTGCATCCTGCTCTTTAGTGCTGCAATGCTTACTAGAAGGCAACATTTAGTGATGCTCGAAACAAGAACAAAGAATTTGCCAGAAATAAATAAATGTAGGCTATATCTGTTTCTGCCACTAACTGTGTGACCCTGGGCAGACTTCTTAGCCTCTTCATACTCCATTTCTGTAGGGAAAAAATAAGAGGCAATTATAGCACATTTTTACAGTATCATTTTGAGTACTGAGTTAGAAAATAATATGCTTACACAATTCAGAACAGTTCTTGTCACAAAAATACTCTAAAATATTGCTAGATATAATTTTCACTCATTACTCTGGTGTCATCCTTTCCAAGTGAATTGAGGTAGAGCCTAAAGATATGGGCACAGAGATATGGTTTGGTACTAACTCCTGTACAGTGGGTATCTTTTTGCCTCTTCACCAGCCAGCTACCTATTCTAAGCTGAGTCTGTAACCTAGTGCTTAAAGAAAATTATATATCATATATTAAGCAAAAGTTTATTTGATTGCTGAGCATGCAGGTCTTTAGAAGCATTTCTCCAGAAGCGTGGGGTTCAGAAAGGTTTCCAGCCAAGGTTACCATTTTTTATTGCTTTCTTCCTGGCAAAATTTGGAAAGAATTTGGCTAAGAAGAATTATAAACCTGTTCAATGTTGCCAGTTTTTTTTTTCCTGTCAGCTGTTTTTGCCAGCCTACATGGCCTGTTGCACAGGTGTCAGAAAAGACCTCTTTAGCCCTTCTGGATGCAAATGTCAAGTCCATGACAAAATCTACTATTATTTAATTAACAGGTCTTACCTAGCCTTAAAAGCATTATGTCTACAAGGGCAACACACACACACACACACACACACACACACACACACACACACACACACACACACACTTTAAAGATTCAGAATAGAAAAGGAATACTTTGTGACTGGGTTATATTTTCCTGCATCAGTCAGACCACTTTGCTCACAAATCTTTAGATAATTGGCTCTGCTGCCTCCTACCTCTGTGGTACTGGGCTCTCAGCGTAGAGATGCTTTATCTGACATGACCTCCCTAAGGATACCTCTCTGAATTTCCTTCTTACATTTCCTCTAAACCTTTTCAGCCTGAAAATAATTATAAGGCTTGACATCTCATCAGAAAAATGCAGAGCTGAATTGCTCTTTACGAAACTGTGTAGAAGGGGCATCTCTTATGATGCCAAGATTTAAACAGCTAGCCATAAAGTGATAAGTACAAGATACACATTTCAAACTCAGACTTCTTGTCAAACCCAATGCTGCTAAATTCAAACCTGTGAACACATGAACTATTGCCTTTCCTCCAAAGAGCTGTGCTTCCAGCAATCAGATGTTCCTGGCTAAATGTACCCCTTAGCTGGCATCAACTGGAGATGGGTTTGTCCTTTGAATAGTTATTGAAATGAGGCCCATCTCCTCACTTCCTGGATAATGCTTTCGGGTTCCTCCTTATTTATAGTTCAAGTTTATTTCTGTCCATTTCCTAAGCTGTTCTCTTTGACTAGTTTAATTCTTTCTCTCTGTTGTTCATTGTCATTCATTTCCTCCTAAAAACACTTGCGTGATCTGTCATTGTCTTCATCTTACTTCATGTTAAGTTCATATAGTCGCTCAAATGCTTAAAGTTAAACATATAATTAAACATTTTAAAGAACATTAAATAAAACATTAGCAGGCTTTTGACAAAGAAGCCAAATCTATTCAATGGAAAAAGGATAGCATCTTCAACAAATGGTGCTGGTCTAATTGGATGTCTATGTGTAAAAAACTGCAATTACACCCATTTTTGTCACCATGCACAAAATTCAAGTCCAAGTCCAAAAACTCAAGTCCCCTTTCCTTCCTTCTTTATCTTTTTTCTTTTCTTTCTTATGTTTAATTATTTCTCCATTTCAGATCCCATTAGTGTTGTTTTTAAATTATCTGTATTATCAGTAGGCCCAGCATCCCCCAACATATTAGTGCTTTAAAACTAATATATACATTTTCCTTTTTCTTTCTCTCTTTTATTTCTTTTCTGCTTTAGAGCTGAAATTCAAATAGGATTAACTGAATTACTCTGCAATGGTCAAGTTATTATCCATTAGTTTATTTTATTTCTTTTATTTTCATCCAGAGTGTTATGTAATCACTTCTTCTATTTAGTTCAAAAACATGTTAATTACTTGAAGAGGTAGTTTAGTAACAGTTACTTCTTCTTTTTTTCCCCATTTTCACAGCTCCTGGTAAAAAGCAATTTTCTTTCTGTCTGTAAGGATTTAAGTGTTCTGGATATTTCCTTTCAAATAGGATGATGCCTTACAGCACAATTTGTGCCTGACTTCTTTTCTGGAACATAGTAGGTTTGAGGTAAGGTTGTACTTAGGAACATATCCATGCAATGTCTTCTTTCATGGCAAGGACTAAAATGTGGTTATCTATGAATGTGCCCAGAAACATTTGACTTGATCCTACCTTCCACAGTTGCAACTAATGCTGATACTGTGAACACACATAACGTCAAATACATGCTTGTAATTGATTTTTGCAGACACTTAGCTGTGGCAATGCATAATCACATGATAGCTACATGTTTATCTTTTTGAGGAGCTGTGAAAGCTGAAGCCCTTTCTCCTTCCCCACCAATGATGTGCAAATGTTTTCTTATCTCTGCATCCTCTTGACACTTACTATTTTATTTTATTGTTTCCAATTAGAGGCACCCTAGCATCTGTGAGGAGATACCCACTGTGGTCTTGATTTGCGTTACCTCATGACTAATTATGCTGAGCAGTCCTCTCATTATTATCACAAACCTTTAGGACCTCCCCCTCCCATCTATTTCCTGCAGTCTCTACCCCAAGCTGTCCATCTCTAAGGAGCTGTAGATCATTCAATGTGTTTCCTTGTGCCTCTGTTTATATGCCTTCGGATACGTCTATCTAAACCACATCTACCTCTTTTCCTCTCCTGTATATAATAATTATTTCCAATACATCACAGCTGTTGATTTATATTATAAGTTCTTTCTGAAGTCTATGTTGGTAGCCTTGCTGCAATGTACATCACTTCTACTTCATAATTTTGTGATTTGCTTGTCTTTGCCTTTGTTGTGCGTTTCTGCTATTCCCTTCCTGCAGCATTTTCTCACAGTCATATCTCAAGCTTCAAATGTTACGTCATTATCACTCCTTTGCGAAACCATACTTTATACATCCTGTCCTGGCACTGGAATATTGACTGTCACAAGTGTTTCTCATGGATATAGAATGACCAAACACTGACTACGACTTAGCGTTTTGTGAATGTTCTAGCACTGAGTCCAACCTTTAATCCGATTTCTTTTCTCTATAATCTTGTTTTCCTTTCTTAAATCCTATCATTTTTTTTATTCCTCCCCCTTCTACTTATCTGATTTCCATTTTTTTTTATTATTATCTCCTTCATGGGCTTCTCCATATCTCCCCCTTCTCTCTCATCACATTGTCTTCTCTTCTTCTGCCTTCCTTGTTTTCTTTTCTTCTTTCCCTATTTCTTATTCTCACTCCCTTAGTGCTTTTCTTCATCTTTCCTTCTTGAAAGATTCTCCCATTCTGCCTGTGTCTCTCTATTGTTCTCTCCTGATTTGTTTGCTGGATTCAGAATCTACCCACAGACCAACCTCTTTCTTGACCACTTCCCTGCTTATTTTGCTGCATGCTGTCTTGATGACCCCTTTCCTCTATTACTCAACTAATTCCAATTTAATGTTTTCTGTGATAGTTTTTGCAAGAACTGAGTTTATTTCAAATATCCTTTGTAAAAGAAAAAAAAATCAAGAGTTAGACTTTAGCCACTACACATTTTTTCCTCTACTATTAGGCAAATGGATGGTGGGGTCCAATGCACACAGTTGACACAGTGAAATATAACAGTAGTTGATAATACAATATACCTGATACACGTGTTACAAAGCCATGAGGTATAACAAATGCCAGTCATTATTTTCCATACCATCTGCCACATTGTTCTTCCCAGGCGCAGAATGTAGGAGAACTTCCCAAATGGCAGTGTTGCAGAGACACTATTAACTCAGCAATAAGGTCAGAACTCTAAGTTCTGGTTATGTGCCCTGCATTAAGCCCACTATCAACTATTTCATGCAACCTATTAAGAAAAACTAGATAATGAAACACAAATGTTAACAGCAGTTTTAAGTATTTACCATGTTGTTAATGCAGTTGAAATGGCTTTTGAAGAATTATCCATAACATCGTTCGTTTTCTTATGATATACATAATAAACGTCACTTGTAGAACTGCAACCCATGTCCAAAGGAAGCCCTTTCCCAGAAGACTACCAAGCAAGGCCAGAGATATGAGGAAACAAGCCAAGAATCAAAGCAAGCAATCCTCTCCTCCTCACTCAATGTGCTTCCAGCTGCCAAGGTGCCACATCAGCAAACAGAGAGACAAATAGACCCATAATTGTATCAAAACAGGCTACTGCATCATATGGTTCCTGAACTACTCCTCTCGGGCACTCAGTGACTGCTCTAGAAAGTGGCAAAATTCAAAACAAAGCATTATCTATATTTTACTTAATCAGATGCTTATAGATCTCTTTGGGTTTTTTTGTATTTTTGTTTTGTTTTGTTTTGTTTTTTTGGTTTCTTGTTTGTTTGTTTTAGTTGTGGTTTTTTTGTTTGTTTGTTTGTTTGTTTTTTGTTTGTTGGTTGGTTTGTTTTTTGGTTTTTGAGACAGGGTCTCTCTGTGTAGCCTTGGCTCTCCTAGACTCCCTTTGTAGAACAGGCTGGCCTCGAACTCACAGCAATTGCCTGCCTCTGCCTCCCAAGTGCTGGGATTAAAGGCATGTGCCACGACTGCCCGGCTCTATGTTTTTTGTTTTTTTTTTTTTTTTTTAAGGAATAGGTTATTGCTGGCCTATTGTTTCACTGTAGTAAGCAAAACTACCTTGTGACAAGAGCTCTAATATATGACAGATGCTCACATCTTTGTTCTTTTAATTATTGTTTTATTTTATATGTTCAGAGGTGCTTTAGCTGTATATATGCACACCACATACATGCAGTGCCTACAGAACTAAAAAATGGAAACAGCTTCCTTGGAACTAAAGTTATAAACAAGTGAGACCCACCATATACATGCTGGGAGTCAAACCCTGGTTATCTGAATGAATAGTCAGTGCTTCTTACAAGTGAAACATCTCTTCAGACCCTAGGCATCACATTTGGTGTTATACATTATATTATCTCATAGTAACAAGCACCCAAGCACAAGTTCAGCACCCAAACCAACATACATCGCCATGGAGCATACAAATGGAATTGGACTCATTTGCCTGCTATAACAAATTCTAAGCTTTTTTCTTTCTGAAAATGATTATAAATTTTTAATATTATATCAGTACTATAACAAGAAAAAATGTGCTAAACAAGAATGGGATTTTTGTCTTTGTGTGTCTTTTTTGGATCAGCGAAACACACACACACACACACAAACACACACACACACACACAAACACACATAACATTACAGTGTCACCAAGACAAAGCAAATATATTTCATTAGAAGTATAAAATTCACCTCTGAGAGCACATTATTTCATAAATACAGTTAACACACTCTCCTGTCCTTAACTTACTGCAAGAAATATTTTGGCAATGGTAGTGACTCGATTCACTGTTTGAGAAGATATTTCGTGGAAAAAACAAAGCCGTCAACTTGCCAGCCACCCATTCACATAAAGGAGACTCTCTCCTATCTTTTGTAGCTAGACAATCCTAATATGGGGGCATGAGTAAAACAAAAACTTCATCACAACTTTTGCATCTATTTTAAAGCAAATACACACAAAATTGGGTGAATATGGATACTATTGGTTAGATTAAAATAATGCACATTGTGTCTAAATATTTAATATAAACATTGACACTGAATTTATTTGCAGATCAACAGCTGTTCAAACAAAAGCAGCGAATCTAATGAGTTTCAGAATTGGAAAGCCAAACTGAACAGAGTTTATATTCACCTTTCACAGTTTGCTCAGTTGTTCCTCCACACTAGGCTCTGTGAGATAACCATTATCAACTTTTAATCATTGTGTAAGAAGCAATCAATGCAATCTTATTTCACTTGTATTTCCAAACCAAATAAATTCAGAGCAATTAGGGTAACTCTCCAAACAAAATTTAGCTGGTAGTATGGAAGATCCATTGTGGCTAACAATTCTAATGTTATTAATCAGTGTGTTCCCATTTCAATCGAATATATTCCGAGTGATTTCAATCACATCTAAATTCCCGATTATCATTCTACAGACAATCCAATGTCTTTCATTTGTGTGGAAATGCATGCTCTTATGTTCTTCTGCGTGTGTGAGGGTGGGCTCATGAGTGTGTATGGGGTCTTCCTAAATATGGAACAAGAATTATACTATATGAGAAATCTCATCCCTCAAAGTATTCTGTTCAAGATTACTTCAAAACATTGGGATATCTGAGCTAGATACTACTTCTGTGTACAACCAAGAACTTACTGACTTTGAGGAATTCAGATGTCAGTTGAGAATGCTGCTGTGTGAAAGGCAACAACTTAGTATGTCATGTAAAGAGTGTAAATAATATTTGCATCACAACTAACAGGAATAATACATAATTTTTGGGTCATAAGAATAACCTTAGAGAAGTGGCAAAATACATTTGTAGAAAATTAGGTTCAACTGTTAATAGAAGAAATATAAGTCAAGAGAAAATGCAGCTATACTAAGAACTGGCCTACGAACAGAGAGTAAAAATACAACCTCCCAATGTTGTGACTACAAGGAGGGAAATAAAAGTTTCTTGCCATATTAATTAAGGTGGCTATTACTAAAGTTCCCACAGAGTATTCATCATAAGTGACAAGGTTGTAATAGATGTATTTAAATAGTTATTTAGTTTCATAGAACCTTTTATTTGGCTGTAATTTTTAGATATAGTTGTAGACAAAGGAAGAGGAAATTGTGTTTAAGTCTTACAAAACATTGACTTCATATGTGAGTCCTCTGTGCCTTATAATAGAACTTTTATAATGTGTCATACATACTACATTTTACTCTTTGGGTTCCACCTACCTTACATTTTATACATGCAAACAATTATATATTTAATTATTTCATCCAAAGCAAACTTGATGCTTTATATCCCTGTATTTCCCTTTATCTGAGCTAAGGACAAAGTGATTTTTAGAATAAATATAATGAAACCATTTATTCTTACAAATAAACATGACCATTAAGGATGTCTTTCATTTTATTTTGGCAAACAAATCCCCAAACTGCCTTGGTAAGTGAATCTTTACTTCTTGAAATTTATATTATTTGCTGTTGTTGTTGCTTCAATTTAATTTAATTTAATTTATTATAATTTATTCACATTACATCACGATTGTTATCCTTTCACTCTTATCTTCCTGTTACCATCATCCCTCCCTATTCTGCCCTAGTCCCCTCCACTAGACCTCCGATAGAAGGTGCCCTTACCTGCCACTTCTGACGACAGCTTATCGTGTCTCATCTGGATAGCCTGCTTGCCCTTCCTCTGTGTTCCCACAAGGACTATGGGCCAATGGGAAGTGATCAAGTCATAGGCACTAGAGTACATGTCAGAGGCTATCCCCACTCCCCCCACCAACTTCCCCACATGGAAAATGAACTGTCCATTTGCTACATCTTAACAGAGGGTCTAGGTTCTTTGATTACAATGTCTTTGTGGGTGCATCAGTTTGTGCAAGTGCTTTGCTCAGAGTCCAGCTGCTACAGCCATTATCTGTCCCATTCTCCTACTGGGTGGAGGTCCTCACAGAACATCTATGTTTGGCTAATACCCACTTATAAGTAAGTATATGCCATGCATAATTTTCTGGGTCTGGGTTACCTCACTCAGGATGATCTTTTCTAGTTCCATCCATTTACTTGCAAATTTTAAGATTTCCTTGGTTTTGATAGCTGAATAGTATTCCTTTTTTTTTTTTTTTTTTTTTTTTTTTTTTTTTTTTTTTTTGAGACAGGGTTTCTGTGAGTAACAGAGTCCTGTCCTGGATTCACTTTATAGACCAAGCTGGCTACAAACTCACCAAGATCCACTTACCTCTTCCTCCCTAGCGCTGGAATTAAAGGTGTTTGCCACCACGCCTGGCAATTACATTATTTTTATAAAGTATTTTTTGTTGATTGTTGAGTGAGTTTGTGTGTGTGTGTGTGTGTGTGTGTGTGTGTGTGTGTGTGTGTGTGTGTGTGTTTGTACCTATTTGTATGTGTATGCATAACTGTATGAAGATGTGCCCTTATGTGTGCATGCTCACATCTCTGTAAGGATGTGAACTTATGTGGGTGCACACGCATATGAAGACCAAAGGCTGGTGGGAGCTATGTTCCTCTACCACTTTCCATCCTGTTTTCCTTGAGACAGGATCCTTTATGAACCTGGAAGTTGTGAATCAAACAAGATTAGCTGAACGGCAAGCTGTAGAGAACCTGTTGTGTATACTTTCCCAGATCTTGGGTTATAGCCACCATGCCAGCCTTTTCAACATGGGTGCTGGGAATCTAAGCTCAATTCCTCATGTTTGTACAGGACATATTTTAATAAGTGAGCTATCTCCCATTTGTCATTACAGTTGTCTTATTACATCCCTGTATCAATGATCTATCTTCTTGTTTTGCTTACTAGTTGATTCCAAACCACCTTTTACATAACATTGGCTGGATACATTTCCAAATATATTTTTATCACGTAATTTCCCAGTTCATAAGCTTAATCCTTAATGCCAGCTCTCTGGGAAGTAGTTTCTTTTTGTTAACTGGTTTGTTTTTAAATAAGAACAAGTCTATTTTCATGATTTAAGCTCCAATGCCATTAACTCTGAGCTGTGATAAAGTCAGACAACTATCATTTACTCTCCTCATCTGTCCTTAGATGAGCTCAGTGCATCACAGATATCTCCACATCATCACCACACGGAGGAACGCTAAGGTGTGTGTACTAGTGTCACAGCATATCTGTATGTGTCATGTTGAAAACAGTGTTCAGAGATAGAGAGAAAGAGAGAAAACAAAGACAGTGACTCAGCGAATTCCTGGAAATAATGGTGAATTGCTAAAGGTATAAAACCTGAATTTTATACTGTCTTATCACGTTGCAATGAAGGCCTCGTGGATTGCAACTATTTGAAAATATCTGATTCCAGGCCATGTCCACACATGCCAATGACTGGGAACATCATTTTCAGTCTAAATTAAATCCAGCCTTGCCATGTATCCTAGAGCAAAAGTTCCTGATTCTTGGCCAACTCTCTATTGCTAGTATCAGAAGCTCTGCTTGCAAAGATTTGGCCCTCACCCAATAAGCATATGTGGTTGAGAGCAACCAGTAGTCCTTCAGGGGGTCAGAGTATATTGGTACGCTAAATTAATATCTGTTCCTATTTTTATAGCTTAATATGCCTAGTAAGATCCTTGTCTAGACATGGCTATGAGAAAGAGAGCCATGTCATAGAGGTATTTATAAACATGATTTGCTTTTTCTTCCATTCATTCAATGCTTATTAAAACTGAAACTATGTAGCAGACAATTTTTATAGAGAACCTAGCTATGCTGGGAAAATGAATTAAGTACTCAAGTTCAAATTAGCCATAATCTAGATACTTGGTTTTCTTAAGTCAATCTAAATGGGAATATTGTGGTATCTCTAAGAAGAACATGCCCTATCTCAGGAAAAAGGATCACCGAAGGATCAAAAATCACCAACGCTGTTCAAGACAATGATGTCAGTGATCTTTTTCTCAGGAGTTTGAAGAACAGAATTAATGTAAAATGGGGTATGCATTTTAGAGAGGAGTTTATAATAGATTCATGGGTAAAAGCTGAAAAGGTTGAGGAAGAAGAGACTGGGGAAGAGAGAGATGAAGGGGGCACTCCTTTATGACACAAAGGAATCGAAGAAAATAAAATACTATTTAACTATTAACGTCCTGGAATGTTTTAAATGACTGACGGCAGAAACTGGAATGGGGAATGGTGAAGGAGATGAAATGGGTATTACAGTTGCCAAAGAAACAGAAAGGGAAGCTCTCTTCTGTCATTTCTGACCCCCAACAAGAACTCCGAACTGCTATTTTAGGATCTTTGCTCTGCCTGACCAGTTCCTGATTTCTGTTTTCATCAAACCCAACAAATTTTTGGTTCATTCGGAATTCCCTGGACTTTTATTTTGTGGTTTTTTTTTTTTTGGCCTGTTTCCTTATCTGTTATGAGTACCATTGGCTCACTTTGACACAGAAAAAGTTTTTGTGACAACGTCTTCCAATTTTCACAAGCTCTACCCAGTTCACTGTAAATATTTTAGTGAAACAAATACACACAGAGGTGTTATTACGACAGAAATATGGAAAAGCAATTGTGGTGAAAGCACAGAAAAGGCTGAATTCACAGTGTCTGCACAGATGTGTTCAAATTCTACTTCTTTGGTCTCACTTTATACTCCTCAAGTGACACGTGAGCAGCAGCTAGTACAGCCTTTTAAAAGGTGACAGAAGTAACGAAGACATGACTGGTGGTCATGGACCTATTCAGGAAGGTGGAACAGGGCATTTTCTTTTCCTGTGATTTTGGCAGAGCCCACAAAACCAGAAAGCAAACAGAGTGCAACCAGAGCATGCCAGATTTTCAATCGTGGTTTATACACTGGTTCTCCAAATGACATGGAAAAACAGTTGCTGGGTGAAGTGGAGCATCCAATACCTCCCCATCAGAGTTGATGGTGTAACAGTGGATGTGCATGAATTCCTTAAGATGGTTAATAATTGGCCTTTTAGGTAATAACTGAAACCATTATGGACCTAATAAGAGACACAGCCTTAAGGACAGCTCATTGCCCCTGTAAATGTGAAAATCTACACTCTTATAATTGAAAACAGAATTCAAAGACTTAACCAAAACACAAGCCATGTTTTTATTTTCTCAAACTCTGTTGTCATGTGTAAGTTTAGAAATAAAAGAGCATCTTTCCAAAGAATAATTAATAGAGCCATTTCGAAGTAGGCAGGGTAGCAAAGAGGGGTGTCAGTGGCAAACCATGCCACTCATGCCTTAAGAATTTGACATTTGATACACAGTGGTCTAGAAAAATATGAAAAAAATACTTATCCAGGTAGCCTCATGAAGGACACTTGTTTCATCTTCTTGATTTTGGAACATCAATAAGCAATGTCTTGATGCAATATTTTTCCTTCTTTGAGAAGGGTAGTGGTAATGACACCCTGTCCCGGGGGTTCTGAGTTAATTCAATTCTGTGCCAACAGTCCTCTGAGGTGAAAGCTTTGCTATAGAGATGGTAGCCTTTAGAGAGATGACCTGGGGATCAGAAATACCTCTGTGGTAGGTCTGGAGCTGAGATGTGAAATCAGTTGTCTATAAGTCTGGGTTTAACAAGCATTCACCTATGTCATCTGTCAGAGATGGGTTTAAATGTGTGCTTCAAAACAGTTGATTTACAACAAACTCTCCTGCATTAATTAAGTGTGTTTTCACACATCAAAGCACGTTTTTAAAAATGACATTTTAAGGTGAAATTTCCAAAGTTCACCAAATAATTGTTGCCTTAAAGACTTATTACCACTGTAGACAAGACAGTGAACAAATATTTTTTATATGTGTTAACTCATTCAGAATGATATTTTTCTAGTTCTATCCATTTACAAGTAGATTTCATTTTTAATGACCAAGTAATATTCCATTGTGTATACACACCACTTTTTCTGTATTCAGTCATCTTGTGAGGGACATCTAGGCAGTTTCTAGTTTCTGGTTAAGAAGAAAAGACCAACAGTGAACGAGGCTACATAACTGTCTTTGTGGGAAGTGAATCTCCCCAAAACCCACCTTGTTACCAAGACTATACATTGCTTCTCACAAACTGATGTGGGGGCATGGAATTGTTGAAGATTACACTTACATAACAAGTCCACCTATGTTTTGGTGTCTTTGGTACATGAAGGTACTGTATATGGAAAAAAAAAATGTAAGAGACCCAGGCAAAAACATTTTGAACTGGAATGGTGTGATGCCTATAAGATACGTTAAAGCAATGATGGTACAACTCTAAAGGGAATAATCTACCAATATCTTATTTGGCTTAAGGCCCACTGTAAGATATGGAAATCATATATAACACTGCTTGAGTTACCAAGAACCTGATACTAGGTAGCTCAGGGATCTAGGATTAAGCCAAATAGTACTATTTTATACGATATTATATATATATATATAGTGTATATATATATATATATAGTGTATATATACATAATATATATGAGTGCTATATATATACACACACACACACATATATATATGTACCAATAAAATAATGTTCTGCTATACTCATAGATCAGTGCCTTGCTTAGTCATCGTTAGAGAAGCTTCACCTTACATAGATGGGAACAAATACAGAAATCCATAGACAGACATTATGCATAGAGTGAGAGACCTTCTAACACTAAATGACATGTGTAGGGAACCTCAGAATCAGGCTCAAGGCACCCAAGACTAAGTTCTCAACATGTGGAAGATTTATTTGCCCCAGGGAGAAAAGGGCAGGGAGTAAGAGACAAAGAGACAAGGACATGAAATAGAGGATGAGGGAAAAGGGAAGAAGAACAAAGAAGAAGAGGAAAACAATGTATCTGTCAGGGGACAAAAGCTATCTCTGGATAGAACAGAGTAGGTCATAGGAAAACGGCAGCTTACAAAGGTACAAGAGCTGCGGCCATGATAGGAAGAGCATAACTGGGCATGCTGTTTATGTGAGCCAAAGGGGGATTTCGATTGCTGTACTTCACAGCTTTGATAGCTGGACTCTGGTAGTCAGCCACTGGAGGGAAAAGCGGCCACTGAAGGGACTGGAACTTAGAGACTAGGTTTAAGGATGTAATCTGAAAGTAGTTTAACATGGCAGGAGGAATATGGGAGAAAGGAAAGACCTGCCAGAGCCTTGGTTGCCATCCCTGTGATGGCTACAGTCCCTTCAGGATATCCATCAAATCCCTCTCCTCAGGGCTAATAGAACCCAGTGAAAGAGGATAATAATAGTAATAATGATAATAATAATAATAACAATAATAATTATAATAAATAATGAGTATGAGCCAGAAGTGATGAGGGACATCAAGGAAACAAAGCCTTCTGAACATTACAGGACAAATACACATGTGAACTCAGAGAGACAGCAGCATTCATGGGGCCCGAAGAGCTCTGCATCAGGTGTTTTGCATACATAAATGGGTTTTAGTTTTGTCTTTTAATGGTATTTCTGAGTGTGTGAATGAGTAGACATCTACTTCTTGTGCCTTCTATGTGCTGTGTTCCTCCTGTCACAGCAGATATTAAACCATAACATTTTTAAAATACTACAACAGAAAAAAGTTTAAAAACTCAAAGAAACAAAAAAAAGAAAGGAAATAATTTTAAATGTTTTCTTATTATCAGCATTTAAAAAAAATAAGCAAAGTGCACAACATATTTGGGAATAGAGAGATGCTCATTGATTAAGACCACTTATCTATCTTGCAGAATACCTGGATTTGGTTGATTCTCAGTACCTTGCTCATAATGACCTTTAATTACAGTTCCATGAGATCCAATACCATTATCTGGCTCCCAGGGTTACCAGGCATGAACTATGTAAGCAATGTACTCATAAACATAAAGTAAAAATAATTGCAACCTCTGAAAGAAAAAAACCTAGACACTAAAATATTGGTCAAAGAATTTCGAACTTTTTAAAAAAGATTTGTAAACAATCAATATGTACGTTAAATATGCGCCTAATAACATTTGTCACTACAGAAACACAGACCACAGTTTGCTGTCACGTAACGTGGCTATGAGGACTGCTGTTAAAACAAAAGACAAGGAAACACGTGCTGTAAAATCGGACAGATGATATGCCTGGTGCATTTCAGGTAAGAGTACGAAAATAGGCCTGGTTATGGAAATGAGGTGGCAGCTTCTCAAATTACAATATGTCGTAGCAATTCCACTTTAGGGTATAGATTCCAAAATGCACTGACAACATTTGTGATCAGTTAACCATATTTTCGCATACTTCCTTAGAGAAACTTAATTTCCAGTAACCAGAGGTTGAAAGAACACAGCCATTAGTAGATGAATGCCTAAGATCAAAAGTGTGTGCCTATGATACAGCATTACTCAGCCTTAGAAATGTATCCTACAAAAGAAGAGACTTGACTGGGATTGTGTTAAGTGTTTGACGTGAAATTCCCTGAAAAAAAAGCACATCTGCAGAGCGACTGAGGGATTATAAAGTCCTGCTTCTGGTTGGGGAGAGTTGAAGGTTGCTGATGGAGAGCTAAAATTACTGTGGTTATTATTAGTACGCCTAGGTTCACCACATTCCTCTGTATCTGGCCTGAAATCCTTTTGATTGTCAAATAAATACCTCTGGCATTTGTTGGGATAGAAGAACATCAGTTTCCATTAAGGCAAATACCAAACATATCATTACTCCCTATTGAAGCCTACAACACAGTTCTCCAATCTATTTCACTACCCAGCTACTAAAGGACCCACAGTCATATTAGGTAGATGCATCGAGTCATGCTTTCATTACTGGTGTTCTATAACCGTAACAGGCAATGTAATAAGTTCTAGGGTAGGACATATCATCCAGTGCAACCTGCACTATAATGCTAGGCCATGGCCATCCATATTTGGCTCAGTGTAAACTATTTCTTATTCACTTTGGAGGAAGAAATATGTTTGCATCTAAATAAGCCAGTTCTCAAAGTACAAATCAGGTCCATTTCCAATGATGTGTGGTTAAAATGATGAAGATAGACATCCTAGCAGCAACTGTTGGGAGCTGAATAGAACAGGTGGTTAGGAGCTATTGTCCAATGGACACACAGTTTCACAGTTAGCAAATACAGGTAATCTAGGGATAAAAGGATGGGCCCCCAAAAACAGTCTTTGAAACTTTAACATTGGTTTCTATACTTAAGATAGGAAGTTACTTAACTTTAACATGTTAATGTGTTTCAAACCTTCAAAATGTTTTTAAAATATATGACTCTAGAGAATTTCTGCTTACCAAGCATGGTAGTCAAGACACTTGGGAGCCTAAGACAAGTGGGCCTCTAGGAATCTGAAGCCAGGGAAGAATATTTAGATAAGTTCATGTTTGTCTACTTTACATAGTGAGTCTTTTCTTAAAGAACAAGAAAGAAAAGGAAAAGAAAAAGAAAACAGAGAAAAACGAAGAAAAGAAAAAGAAAAAGGAAAAAGAAACACAGTATTGTGCTCCAAATGTCAGTATTTGGCACAGATGGGGACTGCAAAACCCTGAGACCTTTTGTCTCATCCAACTGACAGAAACACAGTTAAACTCTCAATTAGAAATTAGGTACAGAAAACAAAGAAATAAAACTGAAAGTCAATTTATTAACAATATTTTAAGTCTGTAACTCATATAAATATTTGAAAGGATATTTAGAAAGAGCCCTCAGTAATGAGTTCCAATACATCAAACAGAAATAAACACATATGTTCACAGTGTCTCAAGGAATAACACAAATAAATTATTACAAAATGAGAAAAAGATTGATCGGACTGATACTCTTTG
The DNA here is from genome assembly GCF_964271855.1 of Acomys minous. Taxonomy (NCBI): domain Eukaryota; kingdom Metazoa; phylum Chordata; class Mammalia; order Rodentia; family Muridae; genus Acomys; species Acomys minous. Next base: position 25,762,727 of record NC_140496.1, read on the forward strand.
GGGCTGCTGTTTCTTTTTGATTAATTCTATTTATTCATTGACGTTACTTGAAACTCCTCAAAAGTCTGTTTAATATTAGCTTATTAAATATTGTCATAAATGTTTAAAAGTTTGGTTATTGCTTTCTTCAGATCTATAACCTAGATTTAATAACCCACATATATTCACATCCACTTAGCTGCACATTCCGTTGTGTCATTAAGTTACACAATGGGTGTAATTGCTTTTCTTCCTACTGATCCTCTCTTAGGTCTAAGTCATCAGAAAAGAACATTCTCTCAGAGTCTTAGGATCTGAAAGCCCACTGGCATTTGACAGAATCAGGTGAAGCGAGTGTCTCTGTATCTCTCTCAACATCTTAATTATTTATCACCTAGCTGGAGGCAGGTCAGGGCTTTACTGGAGACACACTGTCAATCTGACTTGTACCAGAAAAAGCAAAGCTCAGAGCTTATGCTCAGATAGAGGCCAAGTGACCAACAGCTGCCAAGAGCTCCAAGGAGCTCCATGCCCCAATTAAGTACAAATGGGATTTCTTGATGCAAATTTGCTCTTTAAAAGTCAATGCACTAAAATAAGCCATCGCTTGATTAAATGCTACAAATTCTTTAGGTTTGCCCCTTTGTCTAGCTCCTGCTTCGGGACTTACAGCTATGCCTGGTTTCACAAAGGCTTGTCATGTCCTTAAGAGTTCAAAGGGTAAACACAACATGGAAATTGATTGCAGTCTTTAGTGGTGGTTGGAGAAGAAAGGAGCTGAACTTGAAACTGTTGGCCAAATGATAACGTGGGAGCATCAGTCACTTCAGTTGCCACTATGCACCCCTCCAGCCACCTACAAACACACTGCAGATTACTATTATGTTTTTCAATCACATACAACTATATACAGCATTACTTCTTATTTTAGAAGGTGATCTTTGCTTTTAAGTATAGAAATACAAGTTATCTGAGGAAAAAAAAATATAAGAAATACCCAAAGAGAATCTACAGCAAGTATGATGTCAATTAAGGAAGGAACATGAAAAGGTTTGTGAATCTGTTGGCTACTGTATCAGAGAATGAAACATTGTTAGCAGTTGTAAAGGCCTGTGCATGAGTGTGTGGCTTTGGACAAGGCTCATAGTCACTCTTTACTTTATTTACATTTTTTTTTTTTTTTGGCAAATGTCAAGGATTCAAGCAATTCCCAGATTTTTGTTTACAAGCAGTGCCGAAAGAGGTACCAGGAGTGGATGGATGTATAAGATGGAAAACAAGCTTCCAATCAGTGACAGACCTGAATATCCTCTGGCTGAGATATGGGTAAATATTCCTCAGAAAGAAATGGAGTAATCTCATCTGAAGCATCTCCCATTGGCTTATGTTTTAAAGACAAGGTGCCTAGCTGGTGGCACTAATGGGAGACAGAAACTTGAAAGAGATAGAATGAACTGAAAAACGGTAAATCACTAGTGTTCCCTTGATGGAGGCTGAGGGTCGCCAAATTTGTATCCATCTTATGTTTTTATTTCTTACATGTTAATTGACTAGAAGTAATTTGTTCTCAAAGTGCTTTCCTGGGCAATGAGAAAATGGTTCTAAAATAATGGGACAGATAACATTTCTGAAATGTGAGATACATTAAAAATTATCTTCTATGTAAATTGATTATGACTATGTCCCCTGGAGGGGGAGACCTAGTGGCACTCAGAGGAAGGACAGCAGATTACTAAGAAGAGACTTGATACCCTATGAGCATATACAGGGGGAGGTAATCCCCCTCAGGAACAGTCATAGGGGAGGGGAATAAGGGGAAAATGGGAGGGAGGGAAGAATGGGAGGATACAAGGGATGGGATAACCATTGAGATGTAACAAGAATAAATTAATAAAGAAAAAAATATGAAAAAAAATAAAAATTTTATAGTAAATATGTGAATAATGTTGTTTTACATTAATCATAAAGAACACAGAGAAACTCACCAAACATATTTTAAATGCTTGTTTTTTCTTTCAAACTAAAAATTTTAAATCATAGTGGTTGTATAAGTTTGCACTCCCACCAGTAATGGAAGAATGTTTCCCTTTCTCCACAATCTCACCAGCACGTGCTGTCACTTGAGCATTTTATCATAGTGTAAAATGAAATTTCAGAGTCCTTTTGATTTACATTTCCCTGATGACTAGAGACATTGAACATTTCTTTATGTGCTTTTCATCCAGTTAAGATTCAGCTGTTGAGAACTGTCTGTTTAGCTCTGTATCTCATTTTTAATTGGGTTATTGGGTTTGTTGGTGTCTAATTTCTTGAGTTCTTTATATATTTTGGATATTAGCCCTCTGTCAGATGTAGAGTTGGGGATCTTTTTCTATTCTGTTGGTGGCTGTTTTGTCATATTGACAGTGTCCTTTGCCTTATAGAAGCATTTCAGTTTCATGAGGTCCTATTTATTTATTTATTTATTTATTTATTTATTTTGGCATTTCCTCTTTTTTCTTTTTATTATAACTTATTTGATATTAATTGCTATTAGTTTTCATATTTCATGTTCTGCTTTTTAAATTATAATTTCTTCAGATTAGATCCCTATTGTAATCCCTTTACTCTTATCTTCCTGTTACCACCATCCCTCCCTCTTCTGCCCTATTCCCCTCCAGATGGTGGGGAAGAGGACTCCGCCTGTCATAGGTCACATTTATTAATTGCTGATCTTAGTGCCGGAGCTGTTAGTGTTCTGTTCAGGAAGCTGTCTCCTGTTCCAAGGTGTTCAAGGCTACTCCACGCTTTCTTTTCTATTAAACTTAGTGTGTCTGGTTTTATCTTGAGGCCTTTGATCCACTTGGTTTTGAGTTTTGTGTAGGGTAATAAATTTGTCCTGCTTACATGATGTGCAGGGACAAAGATGGAACAAACATTGATGGAATGGCCAACCCAAGATTGGCCCTACTTGAGAACCGTACCATTGGAGAGAACCAGTCCCTGCCACTATTAACGTCACTCTGCTATGGCTATATACAGGAACCTAGCATAATTCCTCTGAGAGGCTAAGCCCAGCAGCTGATGAAAGCAGATACAGAGACCCAGAGCCAAACATTAGACAGAGCTTGGGGAGTCTTATGGAAGAGTTGAGGGATGACTGAGGGAGCCAGAGAGGTCAAGGGCTCCATAAGAAGACCTACAGAGTCAACTAACCTGGGCCCATGGGGGCTCACGGAGGCAGACCCGCCAACAAAAAAAAGCATGCATAGACACCCTGCACATATGCAGCAGATGTGCAGCTTGTTCTTCATGTGGATCCCACAGACGCTAGAGTGGCAGCCCTCTCTGACTCTGACTCCTGCCTTTGGGTACCATTCCTCTAAGCAGGCTGCATTGTCTGGCCACAGTAGAAGAGGTTCTGCCTAGTTCTGCAGCGACTTAATGTGCCCGGGTGGGTTGGTCCTCATAGAGCACTCCCCCCTCTCTCTGAGGAGAAGCAGAGCATACAATGGAGGGTAGGGGTGTGCAAGCAGGGGGCAGGGGGAGGTCAGGATGTAATCAGGATGTAAAGTGAATAATAAATAAAAAGTTTAAAGCAGATATTTTTTTTTTTAAATCTCAATAAATTTAGGAGAATGGCTGAACAACTGGAAAAGTTGCAAATGGATAGGAAGGTCTGTAAGATGCAACTGGAGAGGTTACAGGTAGAGACTGAAGCAACTGGGAAGCAAGAAGCACCAGTAAAGGGAAAAACACAAAGGTTCAGACCTGGTGACTGAGCAGGGGGTAAAAAGAAAAGCAGACTGGGCTAGAGGCCAGTGCACCCTTGCCCTGCACCATGCACTTTAGGTTTCAACTCCTGCACAACCCCTAGATGGAGTGGGAGGCTACGGAAAGCAGGAGGCCAAAGCTATGCAAGGAAAGAAGGTTAAAGAAAGTCAGAACAACTGCCAAAACTGCAGCATGAGGTTATAACAGTACCACTGTTGTCTGAAAGGATGCAGAGAGGTATTTCAGTTTTCTTGTATGTGTTGAGGCTTACTTTGTGTCTGAGCAGGTAGTCAATTTTGGAGAAAGTTCCACGGGTTCAAAAATCAGATATGTTCTCTTTTTTGCAGGTGAAATATTCTACAGATAGTTGTTAGGAATGCTTATTTGTAAGGCCTGTTAGCTCCAGTGTTTTCTTGTGTTTGTTTGTTTGTTTGTTTGTTTTTTGTCTGCATGACCTGTCAGTAAAAGTTGGGTGTTTAGGGTCAGTGCTACAGTAGTATTTATTTTACAAACTTGGATGTCCTTGTAAACAGGGCATAGATGTGAAGAACTGAAACGTCATCGTGGTGGAGTTTTTTCCTTTAATGAATATATAGTGTCTTTTCCTATCTCTTTTGATTACTTTTTGTTTGAAATCTATTTTCTTAGAAATTAAAATGGCTCTATCATTTTGCTTCATAAGTCCATTAGCTAGGAATAACTTTTCAAGCATGTTACCCTGAAGCAATCTTTATCCTTGATAGAGAGGTGCATTTCTTGGATTCAGCAGAAGGATGGGCCCTGTTTTCACACCATTCTCTCGGTCTCAGGCTTTTTTACTGGTGTATTGAGACCACTGACACTGAGAGACATCAGTGACCAATGTTTGTTGATTCCTGGTATTTTGTCTGATGGCGGTGGTGGTTGGGTGTGTGTATGTGTGTCCCTTCATTTACTTTTGCTGGTGTGAGATTATTTATTTCCTGTGTTTTCATGGGTGTTGCTAACCTCCTTGGGTTGGAGTTTTCCTTCTAATATTTTTGTAGGGTTGGATTTGTAGATATATATTGTTTAAATTCGACTTTATCTTGGAACATCTTCTTTTCCCCATCTATGGTGTTTGAAAATACTTAGATATAGTAGTTGTAGCTGATATCTGTCATCTCTTAAAGTCTGCAGCATATCTGTCCACATCCCTCTGAGTTTTAGAATCTCCACATGTGTGTATGTGTGTGTTACACATGCATGTGTGCTCACATATAAGAAAGATGTAAATAATACCTGTGCCAGTAACTGACATTGTATTCCTTCTGCTCATTATTCATTGAAGGTAGATTTCTCATTTGAATTGAGAAGTTGCTGATTTGGCTAGTCTACGTGTGCCGCCTCCTTTCAGAATGCCCTGTCTCTCCCTCTTGAGTTCTGATACAAGACAGACCACCACACCTATCAATCGTTTGTGTGCCTGCAGTTTACTGAAGTCTGTCCTTCATACTTGTGCATGTATTTTTCCACTAAGTGTTCTTCCCAGCACCTTAATAATATATATATATATATTATATATATAATGACCAATTGTTCTGTCATAGGTCATAAGCCAACTACTTAGAAATCTCCTTGAAAAATAAATAATAAGTGCATCTGATATGAGAAAATGTCTGTATTTTCTGCTAATGATATTAAAAGGTTTAACTTAAGCTCCTGTATAAATTCAATGGAAAATAAAGTTGAACAAGGAAAGCAAAATAGATTAACTAAAGGTCAAACATCAGGAAAAACAAAAATTGAAAATTAAAATCCTAGACCAACATATATTTCATATATATCATAGCATACCATTAACCATAACCATGATTCTTCAAAATTAGTCAGTTTCACAGACATTATTCTCTGTCCAGAAAACTCAATGAGAAACATATTAAGATTATAGAATTGAAAATTTTACCTTTGTGTCCTCTCAATTTTAATTTTTATTAATGATAACGTCAACATATTACATACCTACTTTATAATATTATTTTCAATATACTCTGTATTTATTACAGTAATGTTCTTTTTGAAACTTTTTGGTCATTAAATACATGTAAAGAACTGTTAATTTTACATGCTATTTAAATATACAATTTTCTGGCAACACTTTGTTTATAGCAATGAACATGGTCCTATTTCATATTATCAGTGACAAAACTAATCTGAAACAGTTAGTAAATCTTGTCACAAAAGGATTCAGTGTCTTGTACCTATTTATTATGTTATTGTAAAATGTAATTTGAAATGCAATGAAAATACTAATCTGATTTCAGAAATTCCTGAATTTTTTGATATTTTTTTAATTTGAAATTTCTAAAGATTATAGAGCCATCAGGTGGATCTCGGTACTTCTCGGTACAGTCTTCATGACTTAAGGGTACAGGGAGAATTAGAAAGCACATAAAACTGGGATTCCTAGTGACATTGTACTTTGGGGTTTTGTAGATATAATTCTAATGTCCAGTACATAATCATGAGAAAAAGGATTCCACATCTAATATGTTCTTATATTTATATTTATTCATATCATCTTTGTTTCAGGGCATCATTTCCTTCTGTGAATTTTTAGCACTGTGAGTTCTGCAGAGTGTTAGAATTTCAAAGGTGAGAGACCACTTATTTACATTAGGCATGATTTGTCTAATATCATTTTGACAGCTGTAATAAGTCTGTTGAACCTTAGAGATTTTAGAAAGAAACAAAACAAAACAAAACTTCCAGTTTGACAGAACTAGCTGTGGGAAATCCTGCCCTGAAATGATTTGTTAGTTTTTCATGTAAAATATGAAAATTCTACTTTGTATTAAAGGAGATTTAAGAGAAAGGTGGAAGCAAAGGTCCCAACAGGAAAATGTATGAACGCAGACTACGTGACAGAAGAGGGGGCACACTTCATTTAATGTGAATAATCTTATTTATTTGTCTTTGTTTAATAAGTTAACAAGTAACTCTCCACACTTAACTCATCTGATATACAATATAGGGATTAATTGTCAATTCTAGTTAAAATCATAACAAATGTACTACCCCAAAGGCATAAACTTGGGAGAGAAATTAGATCTGGTTTTTGTCCTTAACTTCAGTTTCCTACACCCCTAACTTTCTGCTTCCTACCTCTATAGCACAAGACGTCTTACAAAAACAGGAAAACTAGAAAAATAGACACAGGAGAATCAGCTTTTGACTCCTTCATACCATGAAGAATGCTTAAGAAAAAAATCATTCTCATAATAAGGTATTTCAAAATATCAGCCATCTATTTTTCTTGAGGCCCTAGTTGGAATAATTTTGAGTATACGTCATAAGAAACCTAGATCATTGTTGAGAGATCTCATTATGTCTTTCACAGAGGGCAAACATTTTGTATTTTCTATTGACAGTATACAAATGCCCCAACTTTTCCTCATGGACACTTGAAATATTATTTCTTACACACATTTTTTTATATAATTTCTCCTTTAACACTTACTACCACATCAAAATTATAAATTTTATTCCCCTAAAGATCACTAATACTGAGTAACTTTGTATATATCTGTTGTTAATTTGTTTGACTTTCTGGGATTGTCATGTTTATTTCAGCTTTATCTACATTATTGAAGATATGGAAACAAACTATCCTCCATATACAGATGAGCTTCCTAGTGAGGCCAAGTGTCCTCCAGGTGCTGCTTGACAAAGTACCAGTGCCTGAATGACCTGAACTGTCCCTTCACTGCCCTTGGCAGAAATTCAACTACGCAACTTTTGGTTGTATTTATATTTCTACCATTAAAGGTCTCTCTCCAAAATCTAGAGCTGGGATGACAAAATCTGGTGTTAATAAGGACGAGGCCAGTAGAAGTTCTCTGGGGAAAACATCTGTACCGAAAATTGATTCTTTCATAGCACTTGTCATTTAGATATATTCTTAGATTATTAAGTGATAATGGTAAGCCTGAGACAGAGGATTTGAAAATTTTTGAAAGAGAAAAATCTTAGGGAAAATTTAGTAGCTGACAAGCTATAACTTAGTCACTGGGTTTTCAGGTCTAGCTTCAGAAACAAGGAACTGGTATTGGCAGAAAGAGATTTTGATCGTACAATTAATAAAAACCTTGGTAGCTTCCTAAAGACAGTAAGGAATTTTAGGAGTCCTGATGTTCTTCTATTCTTTACAGAATTGTAATAAAAACAGGAATTGGGTTGAAACAAGGGTTCATGGCAAAGACACAGAGGAAAACAGTTTGGCTCAGTGATTTGCCTGCCTTGCTGAACAGACTTGCCAAACCAGGACTTTTCTGATAATGTAGGAAAGTGAAGAATAGATTGCCTTTGCTTAAGCAAGTGGCTGCACACTCTTTAAGAACCAAAAGAAAAGGATGGTGCTCTTATGTCAAGCAGAAAAGAAAAATGGAGGAAGGAAAGAAAGAATTAAACAAGTGTCAGAGAGACTGGACTTCTGTAGAAACATAAGTTTGATGTAACAAGTAGTAGGAAATAACTTCTGATTTTTCTATTAATTCTGTCCCAAACTGAGTCAAATGTCATCCTGTCTAGCAGTTCTGTAACTGCAAGTCTTTTGACACCAATCTTAAGGAAGAAGAAATTGAATTAAAAGAAAATAATTTTATCATAATGTTAGTTTTTAGTTCTTACAAAATTTGATGTTTGTTTTCTTTTGTCTTTCTTTCTTTCTTTCTTTCTATTTCAATATAGTTATTGATTGTAATTAAAAAAAGACTTTAGAAAAGATATACTCGAAAAAGCTATGTAATCAATGATTAAAATTTCTAAGGAAATGATTTTGTGCATAAATAAAGCCTCTAAGAGACACAGGTTATCAAAGTAAGTCAAGTATGGCAGGCTGATCCAGACTCTGCTTGCATTTGGCTGAGAATGGAAAGGCCTTGAGATCAATTGTCCCATGATCCTGTTTCTTGCTCAGGGTGAGGCCTGTGGCCTAGGCACTAGGCCAGGTTCCTGGTCTCACCAGGGGAGGTGGAAAAATGTGTTTTCCACGGAGTGTTACAGTTTAGCTCTTTTAGAATGAGATTCCTGGTATCAAAAGGCAGTGGAGACTCAGGAGCTCCACAAGCCTGCGATGATACCAAAACTGTTAGAGTTCCTTATTTGAGCTGCTGTGCTAAGCACAGCAGAGGAAGCAGGCAGGTGTCTGAAACCCACTGGCAGGCAGGTCTAGTGAGATGCAGCCTGGAAGAGCTTCACCTGGGGTCAGACTGATCCACTGGCGGCCATGATGAAGCAGGGCCCCCAGCAGCTTCAAAGGCAGTTCAGAGATCAGATTGCTGTCTAACGACCAGGTGTCCAGCAGCGCCCCACCTTCACATCCACCCTGATCCCAAACAAATTGAGTCTCAGAGGGTCATGGTGGGGTGATGGCAAGCAGGCGAGCTAGCAAGACAAGCAAGCAGGCCCACCAGCCAGTCTTTATGAAGCTTGGGCAGTGGGAAGGATTTTTGAGGGATTCCAGGCTACTTGATCTACATGCAGTGGTATAGTACCTCATTTACATGCAGCAACGTGCGGACCTATCACAAGATGGAGAAAACAGTACTTAATTATCCTATGGGTGAGGGAATAATTTAGTAAGATTAAAGATCAATGCTGGATGCTAGAATCTCCTCAGGACAGGGTGAGGTACTTCCAAGAATCCCTGTGCCTGCTGAATAAGTTCCTTATTAAGAAAGAGTTGGATGTCCTCCCCTCTGTCCCACTTTGCTGGTAAGTGAAGACTTTCATGGGACATGTCGCTTGGCCTAGTGTCCAGATATGAGTATATACCATTTGACTCTTTCTGCTTCTGGGTTAACTCACTCATTATAATCATTTCTAGTTCAATCCGTCTGTCCACAATATTTCGAGAATTACTTGTTTTTAGTAGCTGAGTAGTATTCCATAGTGTAAATGTACCATGGTTTCTTTATCCATTCTTCTACTGAGGGACACTTAGGCTGTTTCCATGTTCTGGCTATTATGAGTAAGGCCACTATGAACATGGTTGAGCAAATTTTCTTGTTGTGTGCTGGAGCATCTTCTGGGTATAATCCAAGGAGTGGAATAGCTGGGTCTTGAGGAAGCCCTATTCCCAGTTTTCTGAGATAGCACCAGATAGATTTCCAAAGTGACTGTAATAGTTTGCATTCCCACCAGCAATGAAGGAGTATTCCTCTTCCTCCATATCCTCGCCAGCATGTGGTGTCGCTTGAATTTTTGATCTTAGCCATTCTGATGGGTGTAAGATGGAATCTCAGAGTTGTTTTGATTTGCATTTCCCTGAAGACTAAGGACCTTAAGCATTTATTTAAGTGTTTCTCAGCCATTCGATATTCCTCTGTTGAGAATTCTCTGTTTAGTTCTGAGCCCCATTTCTCAATTGGGTTATTTGGTTTGGTGGTGTTTAATTTCTTGAGTTCTTTACATATTTGAGGGAAGCATGGGAGAATGGGGAAATAGAAGGTTCCAGAGGGTCTTAGAAACCTACTAGAAGAATATTATGATGGGCAGATATGGGTCTGGGAGTCCTGCTCAAACTATGACACCAGCCAAGGACAATATGTGCAGTAAAGTATGTAAGGAGTAGTAAAACCCCTACTCAGATCTAGCCAATGGACAGGACATTCTCCACAGTTGAGTGGATAGTAGGGACTGACTTTCACATGAACTCTGGTGCCCCATATTTGACCATGTCCCCTTGATGGGGAGGCCCGGTGGCACGCAGAGGAAGGATAGCAGGCTACCAAGAAGAGACTTGATACCCTATGAGCATATACAGAGGGAGGAGGTCCCCTCAGTCACAGTCATAGGGGAGGGGAGTAGGGGGAAGGCGGGAGGGAGGGAAGAATGGGCGGATACAATGGATGGGATAACAATTGAGATGTAATATGAATGAATTAATAAAAAATATTTTTAAAAAGGAAGCATTGGGTAATCTTCTAAGGGCTACATGACACTCCTTACAAGATCTGGGTTAGCCAGATCAGGTGGAGTGAGGACTCCACTGAGAAAAGGGAATCCATCATCATAGACTGAGTACCAAATGGCTTTCCAGGGATGTCAGACTTCAACCTTATCCAGCAGAGTCCCACAATACTGTTGTGCTTTCTCTCTGCCCTGTCTCTCATGAATTGAAACTAAATGATGTCCCCGTCTGATTCTTCCCTTGTCACTCTTGCATTCACCAGCTTCAAGTCCTACCCTCACTTGGGGCTGGACCCTAGGAAGACTGCAAAGAAATATTATACTGTCTATTTTAAAAAATTACCTTAAGAAATAGCCTATTTAAATCTTCAGGACACTCTGGTAAGTGAAATAAGCCATTAAAAGAAAGACATATACCACATTATTTCATTTATATAAGAAGTCTAGAATATTCAAATTCAATAGAGTGAAGAATAGAATATTGATTTCTGAGGAAGGTGAAAAGATGTTGGCAAAAAGTAAAAATGTCAGTTTTGAAGTGGGAAATTTCCAGTGATTAGCATGATACATTGTGATTGGAAGTAAGCAGGTAATAGAAGCAACTAAAGAAAAGTGTTTTAAATGATATATCTATAATATTTTCAAATAAAGGAGATCTCTGAAATTGCCCTATTTGCTAGAGTGTTGGGAAAAATGGAACTGGAGAAGAGCATGCCAGGTAAAACAGATCAGGCATCCAAACAGCTGAGTTCAGAGTCTGATAGTCGACTTGTGATGATAAGGAAAAAGGGAAAACGGTGGTGATCAATGCATGCATGAAGAGGGACAGGGAAGAGGTGATCATTGCATACAATTATTTCTACTTTTTTCTTGTACAGTATGAACAGTAATGTAGTGCTTATCTCAAAACAGGTAGATGTGCGATATACTCACCATGGAAAATAACTATTAAAGGTCCTAGAAATGCTACTCACTGTGATTATTCAATAAAACATACAGATGTCACAAAAACATATATCAACTCATAAGTATGTGTCATTTTCTGTCATCCAAAATATGTGTAATAAATAATAAAAATAAATAAATAATAAAGATAAATTAATACATAAATAATAAATAACAGAAAATCCAAGTCATTAAAAGGGAACACATGAAACCTTTGAGCCTATGATTAACTTATTCCTTGAAATTTTTTCTATTAATATGTATGTATATGATACATATGACATGTGTGGGTTTGCACATATGTGTGTATTCATGTTTGCCCACTTGTGTGTTCCATGAGGCAACTATGGAGGCCAAAGGACATCTTCAGTGTTGGCTTTGTTCTTCATGGTTGAAGACAGTGTTTCTGTGTTGGGTCCTGCTGTGCTGTGTATAACTGCCCAGTGGGCCTGTAAGCTTCCAGGGACTCCCTTACATCCATCTCCCTTCTCCATACGACATTCAAAGCACGGGTTCATGCAAGCAAATCTGGCATTTACATTGGTCTGGAGATTCAAAATACAAGCCTCATGGTGGTGTAGTATGTTTACCAACTGAATGATTTCTTCACCCCTAAATGACTTCTGTTTTGAAACATAACAGTGATATATAACTATTTAGTCATCCTAGAACAAATATAAAGATAAAAATCTTCCATGTATACACCAAACCCTTTTAATTTTATTTGTGTATACGATAGCAAATGACAAGTGTCTATAATTTGTTTATTTGTCTCCTATTTAATAGCTCTTAATGAATAAAATGTATGAATTGATTTTATTTAGTTTTCAAACATTTCCTTTCACACTTTATTAAGTTTTGTTTTATTTAGTGAATTTAGACCTTGCAAAAAAACATAAATACACTCTCCCACACATTTTTCTAGAACTCAATATTTATACGGTTCACTTTTTCTATATTCATGAAATGTGGTCTATACTTACCCCCATAAGAAATAACTCATATCCTTGGTGCTAGCATTTCTTTTCTTAAATAAAATAAAATTATTAATGATATAATCTGAAATTCTGAAATTTAAGAGAATTATACTAAATTTATAAGGAAATACTTTTAATTATAGTGTAGTTTGAATGTAGATTTGTAAACTCCCTTGAAAAGAGGCCATATAAACTCTTTCTTACTTTATTAATTTTATATCAATCCATTGTTATATTTGGATCTTTTTCTGCATTCCCAGGAAAAGTAAACTATGTAGGACAGACCGAAGTATTTCTTTCAGATCTGCCCAGAAAAACCCTAATAATTTCTTGGGACTTTATGCCATCATTTCAGGAAGACATTTGCTCCTGTCACGCCATCACACACTTCTCCATACACATGCATTATTTAAGTCTTTGCTCTATTGTGACATTTGCTGTCCAGCTACATGGCTGATGATTCATGCTGTTTGCCCCTCTGTTTTATCCTCTAAGCTAGTAGTAGACCTCGAATTGAGAAGAGACCTCATAAATATTTTAATAAAATATAAAAGTAGATTTGTTTTCTAATGTGGCACACCCAAACCAAAAGAACATGTCATAAGTGTATGGGAAATGAACCCAATATACTAAACCATGGAAAATAACTACATATGTGAGAGAGCTCTTTGTGTTTACATGGCCTAAGTGGAGATGTGCCCAGATGTTTAGACAAGATGCTCAAAGCAGGACCAAGCTTTAGCTTAGAAGTGAGTTGTCCACCATGGCCTCCCATAACTTTTCTGAACAGCTCTTTCTTGTGTTTCTTATGCCATCCTTCCTAATAACCAATCACAGACTCCCTTCTCCCTTGATGAGCTTAAAACACTTGTGACACAGTATTTTTGAGCTCGCATTTTCTCCTTCTTTCCAACTATTGATGAGTTTTCCTGAACCTCCAGTATATCATATTTTTGTAAGATATACCATTGACTACCATAATCCCACTTGCATAACATAAATTCTATAAAACTATCTATCTAAGGTTCTAAACTATAACAAAATTATTTTGAATTTTCTGGGTTCCAATAACATCACACTTCAAAGTACAGGTTAGAAGATAGAATATTATTTACTCATTATTTTAAATTCTGCAGGTATGTTTGTTTACATATTAAAAAAAGGAATGTAGAAGCCTTTTCTGCTTCCTACTGGCTGTATTTACTCAATTTCATGTGCTTAATGTTTTTCATCCTTGGTATTCACAGTACTTAGCTAAACATAATATTTCAAATAATGCATTTTTGTAAAAACAATTATATAAAAGTGCTTATTATAATTCATTAACAGGCCAGAATACTCTTCGCCAAACAGTGTTATTGGATGTGCTATAAAAGACACCCTATGGGTTTAAAACAAGTTTTTAAAATGCTGGATTACTCAAATAGAAATGAGACTTCAACGGTTTTTTAAATAAAATAATGCTATAAAACAAGCTAAATAAGTTTATACTGTATTTATGAAATAATTTTGCAAGCAGGTTATCTCTCCCACAATTTAACAGATTTCTAATACTCCAAGATGAGGACCAGGTAGTAATTGTAATGATTTACCTTAAATAAATTAGAAAGCACAATGTTAGCTGCAGGTGTGCTTTAAGCCAGAGCAATCCTTTGCTTCATTTGGTAGTAGTGAGCATTTTACTGTGGTCTGGACAGAGGGAGACCCTATGGTCTCCACTGCAAACAAAATAAAGCAAAGCAAAACCCAACACCTGGCAAACAGCCTGACTATCATGGAGTATGCACTGAATAGCTCACAGAATTCCAAGGAAGTAAAAGCTGCCACAAGACAGCTTGCATCTTCCACAGTACATAAACCATGCTTTTGTTTTTTTTGCTTTTTTTTTTTTTTAACAATTTTTTCATTTTTGATGCTGTTTTGTGTTTAAAATTCAGGAACCAAATAGAGTTTTAAATTTTATACCTAAAGTCATATTTATAGATATTAAGTAACAGCAACTCATAGGATGTATTGGTAACATTTTAAAAATTCATTATGGATGTGTGTAAATTTTCATTTAGTCTAATAACTTATTCAGTTAGAGCTAGCATGTCATTTGCATTATTAGAAATCATGCAAGGAGTAATAATAAACTAATAACTGTGATCACACAATATACTAGTACTGCCCCCAAAAATAAGAACCTGGCAATTCAGAGGTTTTAAATCACAAATCTTTGTTTGGTAGTACGGGAGATAATTTTACATTATTATAGCATAAACATAGATTTTTCTGGTGTCTGAATAAATACTGCTCATTTTAAAACCATTCTTCTATGAATTTCCAAATTAAAACATCTCAGAATTGTTATTTTTATTTGAAAAATAACTCTGTGGCATTATATGTTTTCACAGTGAGAATCTTCATAAGCCAGCACACAGACTATGAGAACACAGAGAACAGGAAGTCCTTCTCTCCTTCTCTGAGTCTCTGTAGCAGGACAAGGTCTAAATATATTAAACAAAACAAACAAACAAGTAAAACCAAAACAGACAAACAAACAAAAACTTGATCAAGAGATTTCAGAGAACTTCATGAAAAACATGATGTTACTAAAGTTTTCAAAATTTAGTTTTGTTCTATTGAAATCAAATTTTAAAACAACATACTCTGATCAGACTTCTTCCAAATCCTTCCTATCTTCTCACTTCCTGAATCTCTTTCTCTCTCTCTCTCTCTCTTTCTCCCAGGAAAAGACACTAAAAAAAAAAAAACACTCACACATGGATACTAAAAGAAATCCCCCACAGAAACAAAATTGGAAACTATAATACACAATGAAAAATTAAATAAGACAGAAAATGTCCAAAAAAGCAATATGAGACATTCTCCAAAAATACCATTGAGTTTGTGTTGGCCATCTGTTGCTGGACTCTGGCCTACCCTGAAGTGTGGTTAACATGCCATTGAGACTACATTGGAAAATACTACTATCTTCTTTGCAAGTGGGGGTCAGTTGCAGACAAGTTCTACATTAGGTTTATGAGTCCCTTTTCATCACTGGGACCCCAGTTGGCTTGAAACCCCTTTAGGCCTTGTGGATGAGGCCATAGTCTCTGTGAGTTCATATGTGCATCATTAGTCTTTTGTTTGTAGTACACTGTTTCCTTAGAGTCATCCATCTCTTCTGGCTCCTAAAATACTTCTGCCTTCTCTCCCACAGAGCCCAGAGAGCTCCAAGGAGGGATGTTTGACGAAGACTGTGGTGGTTTGAATAGGAATGGCCCCCACAGACTCATGAGTTTGAATCAATTGCTCATAGGAAGTTGCACTATTAGGATAAGGAAGTGTGGAAGCAGTGAGTCACTGTGAGGGTGGGGTTAGAGGTCTCAGAAGCTCCGGCCAGTTCTCCTCTTGCTGAGTAGTGCTGCTGATGTAGAACTCCTTTACAGCACCATGTCTGCCTGGATGCTGCCATGAATCCCACCATGATGATAGTGGACTAAACCTCTGAACTCTAAGCCAGCCCAAAAAGTTTGTTGTGATTATAGTGTCATTTCACCGCAACAGAAATCTAACTAAGACAAAGACTTAGTGAAATGTAGAACTGAGTATTCAAAATGTCATCTAATGAAAGAGGATATATCTCTGATGGTGGAGCAAGGCTCTTATCTATGGGAATGGCAAAATACTACTAGGAGCCATTTTATTGCAATGGTCCTTCAGGAGAACATCAGTATTTAGTTTTTCCCTGGGCTCCCTGTCTATATGTCCATCTTGTGAAATGGGCCTTAAATACAAGCAGAGAATGTTTGGGTATCCCTGCAATATTTTGTAGACAAGTCAACTGATGTAGGTTATAAGGTTTGTAACTGGATGAAATTGATGATTCCTTTTCTCTTCCAGTAGCATGGAGAGTACCTTCCAGCACCATGAAGAATGCAGATAAGTGGGAGCAATGCAATGTTAGGCACCAGTTTGACTTCTCTGAGTTTGACGACATATTTAAGCACTGTCTTCAGCAATAGGGCCTTATCATCAGATTGTGGATAATAAGCAATAGCCTTAACAATAGCCTGCGGTGTTTGGAATGTATACCGTGTTACCCCTTTGGCCAACTATTCAACAAGATACAATTGGTTCCTGGCAGTGGTAGTTTTACTGAGTGGTAAAAGAAAATGTTTAGTTGGGGCATTGTCTTTCCCATTGTTTGGAGGCACCATTTAGATTATTTTCAAATATACAGTTAGAACTCTTCAATTTTCATGATTTCCCTGTTTTTGATAGCTGAGTAATATTCCATTGTATAAATGTACCATATTTTCTTTATCCATACTCTGGTTGAGAAACAACTAGATTGCTTCTGGTTTCTGGCTATTATGAATAAAGCCACTATGAAAATAGCTGAGCAAGCATCCTTGCGGTATGGTAGAATATCAATTGGGAATATGCCCAGAAGTGGTATAGCTGGGTCTTCAAGTAGTACTGCTCCCAATTTTCTGATAAAGAGCGAGATTGATTTCCAAAGTTGTTGTACAGGTTTGTACTACCACCATCAAAGGAGGAGTGTTCTACTTTCTCCACATCCTTGCCAACATGTGCTGTTACTTGAGCATTTGATCTTAGCCAACCTGACCCACCCCATGGGAAAGAGCCAGCCCCTGACACCATTAACAATTCTCTGCTATGTTCACAGACAGGAGCCTAATTTAACCGTTCTCTGAGATTGCCCTCCACCCAACCCATCAGCTGATCAAACCAGATGCAAGGACTCCCAGCTAAGCATTGGGCAGAGCTCAAGGGGTCCCCTGGAACAGTATGAGGGAAGGATGGAAGAACCCAGAGAGGGCAAGACACTGAAAGAAGAGCAACAGAGTCAACTAGCCTAGACCCATGAGTGCTTAAAGAGACAGAAATACCAACTAAAGAGCATGCATGGACTGGACCCAGGCCCCCTACACTTATATAACTGATGGGCAGTTTGATCTTCATGTGGGTCCCTTAGTAAATTAAGCGGGTGCTGTCTACGACATGGATTGTTGCCTGCTCTCAATCACTTCACTGAGGAGCATCTCAGTTCTCATGCAGCCTGATGTGCTGGGGTGGGTTGGGGGGGGGTGCTTCCCTTTACTGAGGGCAAAGAGGCTGGGGGAAGAGGCTGGGAAGGAGAGACCTGGGGGGAGGAGAGATGGGGCTATGATAAGGATGAAAAGTGAATATATAAATTAAAAATAAACTTTAAAAACAGCAAATGACTCTTAATTTAGTTGGCCCCCTCCAAATTCCATGCCTTACTCCTCCCTTACATCTTCCTCCCTATTAAATCCTTCATCTCCATTCACTCTACAACTTATATTCTATTTCCTCTTCCTTTGGAGAGTCTCCGGTAATCGCTTACTATCTATCCCCTGTAGATATGTGGGCTGTAGTATGCATATCAAAGGCTTAAAAGCTAGCATTCACACATTGAAAAAAAAATACAATATTTGTCTGGGTTACTTTACTCTGGATGAAATTTTCTAGCTTCATTCATTTTCCTACAAATTTTATAATTTCAATTTGTAACAGCTGAGTAATATTCTAGAGTATGGGTGTGCCACATTTTCATTATTAATTAATCACTCTCTGGACATTAAGAATAGATCAGCAGTAAATATGGATGGGCAAGTGTTTCTGTGGTAGGGTGCAGAATCCTTTGGGTATAATGTACATTAGAGGTATAGTTAGATATAGAGGCAAATCTGGACCCAGCTCACAGAGGAACCACTCCACAGATTTCCACAATGACTGTACAATTTTGCATTCCTGCAAGCATTGAGTAAGTGTTACCCTTTCCTCACATCCTCACCAGAATGAAATGTTACTTGTTTTATTAATCTTGAGCATTTTTATTAGTGTAAAATAAAATCCCTAGTAGTTTTGATTTACATTTTCCAGATGGCATTCTCTAGCATGCGCCTTTGTCCAAATGATGGTGACTTTTGCCATGAAGATGCTTTTAAGATCCAATTTATTAATTGTTATTCTTAGTGTCTGTGCTTTCTTTGCTCTGTGTGTTTAGTGTTTTGGTTATGTGTCCTGGGAAATTTTTGGTCCAATCTATTTGGTAGTCTGTATATTTCCTGAACCTTAGTTAGTATCCCCATGTTTAGGCTGGGAAAATATGATTCTATGATTTTGTTTATAAAATGTGTGCTTTGATCTTGGCTTCTTCTGCATCCTCTAATCCTAGTGTAGACTTGGTATTGTCTTAGTATTCCAAATTTTCTGGATGTTTTGTGCCTTGATCTTTTTTTTTTTTTAATTTAACGTTCACTTTCAATAAGATCAATTTCTTGTATCTCATCTTAAATGCCTGAGATCATCTCTTCCATATCTTGTAATTTATTGGCAGACTTGTCTCTGAGGTTTTTCTTTGAATTTCTAATTTTTTCTTTTCTACTTTTATTTCAGTTTGAATCTTCTATAGTAATTCTATTTCTTTTTAAAATTCTACTTTCATCTCTTAAATAGTTTCATTATTTCATTCAAATGTTTGCTTATATTTCCTCAGACTCCATTAAGGGATATATTCATATCCTCTTTAAGTCCCTGGACAGATTAATAATTGCTATTTTGAAGTTCTTATTCCGAGTTGCAGGTATATTGCATTTCTTTTTCTTAGGTTATTATATTCTGCTTTGAGGCATACAGGCATGTGACTGTGGCTAGTAATGATTGTGTTTTTGTGTTGATGTCCCAGCATCTAGAGCTATAATGAGGAAATTCTAGGTGTTTTTACCTAGTCTTGTCTTTTTTGGGTAGCTCCCCCACCTGTGTATGTGTGTGTGTGTGTGTGTGTGTGTGTGTGTGTGTGTGTGTGTGTGTGTATGTGTGTCTGTCTGTCTGTCTGTCTGTCTCTCTGTCTGTCTGTCTGTCTCTCTCTCTGTCTGTCTATCTATCTATCTATCTATCTATCTATCTATCTATCTATCTATCTATCTCTATCTCTCTGGTTTTGCTGATCTCTCTGTATCTTAGAAAAATATTGTGGCTGCAGGTTTCCTAGTAGAATGTGATTCTATAGTTTGATGGGTGGTGAAGAATAATAGATTTGCTAGAAAAAAAAAGGATGAGATGGGATGTGGGAAAGAGCCAGAGGAATCAGGTCTGCACCAAAGCCTGGGGGTACCAGTGATTTAGATGTGTGGTAACAGGAGGAGCTCCTGCATGTAGGCTGCTGGATAACAAAGACTGTGTCAGGAGAGACAAGGGTGAATATGCGAGAGAAACCTTGGGTCTGTACCAGGTGGAGGGAGAATGGGCACTCCCAAGCAGTCTGCTACAGGACTGAGGGTGGGACTCAAAAGATCCTCATATAGGACAGAAAGGATAGTGAAAATCTACTAACAAAGCTCCAGCCCACTGTGGCCACTTTGCTACAAAGGGTTTCTAGATATTGGTGTCTTATTTAAAGGAGTCATTACTGAATTTTGACTTTACTTAACCCATGCAAGTTTTAAAAGCAGTAAAAAGAATCTATTCTGTTTTTAATATTCTTGTATAGATTCTGCTTGTTCTGAGTGATTACGTAATAGGAGTCAGAAAGAAGTATACACATTCTAAGTTGTCTATACATGTACCTCAAAAGCAGTACGTGCTTTAGGGATAGTATGCTTTTGTGCATTTATGGCATACATAAAGTTACCATACCATGCATGCTGTTTGCATTGATTTAGCATTCAAATAAATATTAACATAATTCACATTCAATGCATTCTGTGACCACTACAGGTAAAAATAGCAACAGAAAATGGCTGTCAGATAATGGAGAAATGCATTTACTTTCATAGAAAATACTATTCCTTTTGCTTGCATCATAGATTTGTCAAAGGATGAAACACTCTTGTGTTTTCCAAACATGCCTTATTCCATTTTACACAACAAAGATTAAATTACCAAATAAAGATGAAGGCAGTGACCATAGCCTGTTATTTAACCTGCCCCATTCTTTTATTTGAGTGGGATTTATTTGTGAACTTATGTACCATGCCACCCAGTCTTGAGATGAGAGGATGGTTTTGATGAAACCTTAATTGGACTGGCTTCTTTTGTGAGTCTGCATATATATTGGAATCAATTGATATTTTCTGTTATTTGTTGGTCTTATTAGCATTCTTCATTTATTTTATTATATGGGGGTGGCAGTGCCCCTGCCCTGTGCTATTTTCTCTGTCTTTTAATGTAAGGATGGTATTTTATCTTCAGATGAACAACACTGATTACCACCGGGGTGATTTTACTGGATATTATGCAACAGATTAGCTGGAAAAATGAACCTTTTTGCCAACCACAGCCTTTTTGTTTTAAAAGCCAGACTTTTGTCCATTGTGACCTTGCGATTGATGTATCCAGTCTCTTCTCTGTCTTGTTAATTCAATTTTTAAATTTCTTGGATTATTTTGCTGAGATTCATCTCATTTTGATTTAAAAAAATCTATTTTCATTTATGCTCATTAGAATGCCTTTTTTCTTCCCTTGACTTAACATAAAGCCTTCCAGTTACAGGAGGTCCTTACTGATAGGTGACCAGGACTCTGCTGGTTATGGGTGAGATTTGCTATCATCCAAAGCTTGACCTAAATAACCGTATTCTGCTTTTACCTGTTTCTCTGGGGATGCTGGATTCACGTTTGATCTTCTGAGTTACAAAGAAGTCATGCTCCGGTACAGTGAAGAACAAGGGGTCATCTAACAGGGGCCCAGATGAGGGCACGGGCAATGTCTAGTGAGTAGGGGTGATAGTCACTGCAGGAATTATTTAAGCCACGTTTTATAATCCTCATGTGACACATTAGCAATTCCATTGGGCACATATTTTTGAGACTTTTATATATGTTAGACAGGATATAAGAAATAAAGATTAGGGGTTGCAGAGATGACTCAGTGGCTATGGGTCCTTGCCGCTTTCCAAGAGGCTTTTTGTCAGAAATTGTACTCAGACTGCATTAACTTCCGTAGAGTTTTGGTCGGTTCTCTGATCATATCAAAGTGGAGCCAGTGGGAGTTCCACAGGCTCCATGCATGGCTCTCCAACCCAACGGGAGATGGGCACAGAATGCTGCTCCAACTAAGGAAGTAATAATGTGTTTCCATACCAGTTTGTCTGTTTGACTTCCCCTAACTTTTACTCATTCTGCTGGTCTCTAAACACCAGTTATTGACCTTGCTTAGCCAGCCCAGACTTAGACTGCTAGACGCTAAGCTAACACTGACAGCTTTTGTTGGCTGTTGATTAAACTATTTTCTTTGTTCATGTGATTACATGGCCGGTTTGTAGTGCTGCCACGGGCCTTTCCACCATAGGAGATCCAATGTGAATACCACAAAAGTATGGGGACTCTTGGGGAATAGTTCTGCTAAGTCTTATTCACAAAAGAAGACTTATGTTTTCTTATATCATATACCTTATTATATGTATATACATATAATATTGTATATACAATGTGTACAACATTATTATTTTGTGACATGCCTTATCCTTGAGGTATGATCCTAACTTAATATCTCAGTTAGGATTTATACAGCTGTGAAAAATACCACAACCAGAAGCAACTTGGGGAGAAAAAAAGGTTGATGTAATCTTATGTTTCCAGAAAACAGTCCATCACTGAGGGAAGGCACAGCAGGCACCTGGTCACAAGAGCTGATGCAGAAACCATGGAGGAATAACACTTACTGGCTTGTTATTCATATCTTGCTTAGCTGGCTTTTTTGGTATTACTCATTACCACCAGTCTTGGTGTGTTACTGCCCACCAAGAGAGGAACTCTAACATATCAACCATAAATCAAGAAAGTGTCCCACAGAGTTGCTCTCAGGCCAGTCTGGTGAAGGCATTTTCTCAATTGAGGTTTTCTCTCCCAAAATGACTCTTTCTTGTGTCTGGTTGAAATAAAGGTAGCTTGCACACTGAGCATGCTCAGGAGAATGGATCCTAAATTGAATGTGTCGAGAAATGCAATATCCCCAAAATGCCTCCTCATATGAATATTAATAAGCCTAAGAAATTCATTATCTTTTATTTTTTCAAGAAGTATAGGTCATCAGCAGCAACCATGTCTTTTTCCTGCAGCTAACAAAATTCCTTCCTCATTTTTTGTGTCTTGGCTCTGATTTTGTGGCTTTGCACTCACGAGGTGGTATATCTGAACTTTCTGTTACTTCTGCCTCAGTACTGGATCATTAAGGCTTATCTTTATGGGACAATGCATACATACTTTCTTTTTTCTTTTCTTTTCTTTTTTTTTTTTTTTGAGTCCATATTTTCTATCTGTGTCTCCTTGCATTGTATTTTAAATTACAAGACTACCTTTATTCACACTAGATGAAAAAGACACTGATAGGCCAAAAAATATTTCATTTTAGCCCAACTTTGCTAAATAATACATTGCTTAGACTTATTTATGAAAGCGTGAGTGATACCTTAATTGTGGGTACAAGAGTGGACTTAGACAAAAAGCACAATTCAGACTGGATAACAGTAAAAAAAAAAACCTGCAGCACTGAATCACCATCCTATACTAATTTTTTACAGCTTATATAACGTCAGTAATGTGCCTAGTGAATCTTGTTTACAGAGCTTACTAACTCTTGTTAGTTTGCTATTACTTTCATCAGTCTCCTTAATCTTCCTACTCTATACAGTAGGGAGTGTTTCATCCCCAAAGGGATAGCTACACAAACAACTACGCATTTTTTTAAATGGGCAAAAATCTTTGTAGTTTTGAAACTGGGACTGCATACTCATGTATAGAGTGTGACCGTGAACTTCTAATCCACCTACCTCTACTTCCTGAGTGCTGCAAATACAGCTGTGCATCAGAACAGCCAAGAAATTGTTAGGTTTTTAAATTGGCAAAAAAAAAAAAAAAAAAAAAAAACAAACCAAAACAGAACTTCTGCATGCAATGTATTTTGGTCATGTTTCTACTTTCACTGATTTCTCTCAGTTTCTCCCATCCGTATTTAAAGTGAATTATTTAGAGAAAGCATGTTGTTGGGTCATATTTATCTATTCTGTCAATCTGTCTTTGATTGGATAGTATAATCCACTTATACTTGAAGTATTTTCTTTCCTTGGGGCTGGAGAATCAAACCCTGGTCCTCCTAATCCTAGGTAACCATCCTTCTCCCGAGATATGTTCCAGTCATCCACTTAAAGGTAGTTATTTTTCTTAGCTTTGTGAACTTGAAAAAAAAATTCTAAGCATCCTTAGAAGAGGGGATCCCAGCCACGGAGTCTCCTCCATTAGACTGACATATTGATATGCCTGTGAGGCATTTCTTGGACCAATGATTAAAGAGGGAGTCCCTTGCCTACTATCCCCACAGGTGGCTACAAACCTGCACCAGTGGTCCTGATTCAGATGCTAGTGCAGGCAGGGAAAGCAGGTCAGTCACAGCAGCATTTCTTCATCAGCTCAGCTTCAGTCCCTGCCTTCAAGCTCCTTCTTGAGTTCTTGCCCTGTTTCCCTCAGTGACATAACATGCAAGCCAAATAAACCATTTTCTTTACTTCAAAACGTTCTGTGAATCAGAGTTTTATAACAGCAACACAGTGGCGATCAAGGACAGTTATAAAGGAGGGATATATTTCTACCCTGCTGGGTGTTTCTCTATAGGCTTGGTACCCATATGCTCACCTCTGGAACAGACTATATTGTCCTGTTTCTTTGAATCCCAACTGTTTGTGTTGCTGTAGCTGCTGCTGCTGCTGCTGTTGCTACTGAAGTGAGGATCTAATTATATACTAACTATAGGCATTTTATGCTCTTCTTCCTTAGTTGCTGTTGTTTCTTACTTTGTTCTTTGTTTTGCCTTTAGATTTTTGTGGGCTATCTTTTTCCCTACCAGTCAGCCTGGAGTTTTTCCAGTTGATTTGTCAACCTGTGACTCTTTCTGGTCTTTTGCCATCACATTTTAAACATGGTGGCATATTCAGTAGCTTTCCAATGCCCTTTCATTGTAGTTGCTAAAGAGAGAAAGAAAAAAAAAATGATGTGTGTTTTGCAATGGGTTGAGGTGTTGGTTATTAAATCCTTGAAAGTCTGAGCAGAAGGAGCTGATCTTGAGGTACTTCCCAGGGAATACTTTATTCTGCACTGGGCAGTGGCCTTTCCCAGATCCAGAATAGAAAGAATTGTGGACAGACAGGAATCTTCTGGAAAACTTCAAAAACTAAAATCCCTTATTAATCAAAAAGAACTATATTAAAATTTGCTAAGACTTTCAAAAAGGGAGAGACAAATATCTTAAGTAACAAAGTGTTTTAAGTTTGTTTTTTTTTTTTCAGGAAAAGTCCCTATTACCTACTCAAGGACAGTTTAGAACTGGCTTTTCTAGGGTGACACTTTATACCTCTGCAGAAGCCCCAAATTTTCTCTTCTCATTGCCTTGAAATCAATCAATGTCTCCCATCTCTCTACCTAAAATTTCTCCCACTACGAACTGCTAAGTGGGGCAAGTTTGAGCTTCCATAACATTCAGGCATCCCAGAGGGCTGGCTACACAATTATGTCTTTTTGCTATTTTGTTTGGGAAAATTGTTTATTTGTTTTCTCGCATTTTTCTTTTATTGAAAATAGTTTTATCCCATATAATATATCCTGGTTATAGTATCCCCTTGCCTCTACTTCTCCAAGTCCCTCCCTTCCCCCAAAATTACTCCCTTTCTGTATCTATCTATCTATCTATCTATCTATCTATCTATCTATTTATATATTGTATATGAGTACTTTATCTACAGAAGAGGGCACCAGACCACATTATAGATGGTTGTGAGCCACCCTGTGGTTGCTGGGAATTGAACTCAGGACCTCTGGAAGAGCAGGGGGTACTCTTAACCACTGAGCCATCTCTCCAGCCCCCTGTCTCTTATTACAAACAGACTTCTAAAAGCCAAACATGACTAAATGAAACATAATAACATGAAGTAAAAACTATGATATCAAAATTGAAGACAGAAATACAACAGGACGAGAAGGGTCCCAAGAGCAGGGACAAGAGTCACAGATTCACTCTTTCTCATGGACTCGAGTCTCATAAAAATACTAAGCCAATACCTATGATGTATATGCTTGCTGCTTCCATCTCTGTGAGTTCATGTGTGCCTTATTTAGTTGATCCAGAGGGCTTTGTTCCCCTGGTGTCCTCCATTTTCTCTGATGCACAGACTCTTTCCACCTGGGATTCTCTGAGCTCTGAGAGGAGGGATTTGATGAATACCTCACATTATCTCTCTGTATAATGTCTGGCTGTGTGTCACTGCATGTGCTTCTATCTGCTGCCAGAGCATGCTTCTCCGATGATGACTGGATAAAGCACTGATCTATAAGTATAGCAGAGTATCATTAAAAGTCAATATATATATATATATATGACCAGTGGTATTTAGTTTTACTCTAGGTCTCTGGGCCATCTTGTCTCTGGTTCTTTGCTACCGAAGAGTCTAGGACTACAGTCCCCATGGTTCTGTGCATGCAGGGTTGGGAGCTATTGATCATGACAATGTCTGGTTTTATTACAGAATCTATAAGCCAGTAGTGTTTAAAAGTAGCCCTTATCAATCCATATGTAATTCTGTTCTTGGGCAAGAAGCATAACCCAAATTAATTGGATTTTGTATGCAAATGATTACTGTGCTAGAGGCACTGCCCACATTTCACCAAGAAAAGACACTCAAAAAAAACATAAAATGATTACCATAAAGAAAGGACAGACAACAGGAAGATTATCTCTATAGCTATAATCAGGACTATTGGGCCAATCTCCTACTTTGAGCTATACCGTACGCTATACTGATAGATTTGTGCCTGGCCCAATTGTCATCAGAGAGTCTTCATTACAGCAATTGATGGAAACAGATGCTGAGACCCATAACTAAACATTAGTCAAAGATTTGAGAATCTTGTAGAAAATGGGGAGAAAGGACAGTAAGAACCACATGGGTCAAGGACACCACAAGAAAACCCACAGAATCAACTAACCTGGGCTCATGGCGTTCCACTGAGTTTGGACTGCCAACCAGAGAGCCTGCATGGGACTGACCTAGGACTTTTGCACATGATACAGTTATGTAGCTTGGTCTTCCTGTGGGACTCCCAATAGGAGACTCAGGGGCTGCCTGCGACTCTGTTACCTGCTTTAGAACACTTTCCTCCTATTGAGTTGCCTCATACAGCCTTTTTTAAGGGGAGGATGTGCCTGGTATTACTACAACTTGATATGCCATGGCTGGTTGATATCCATGGGAGGCCTGTTCATTCTGAACAGAAACAAAGGAAGGGTGGAATGAGGGAATCGGTGGAAGGGGGTGAGGAAGAGAGACTGGGATGAGAGAAGGAAAATGTAATTGTGGTAGGGTTGTATAAATAAATAAATAAATAAATAAATAAATAAGATAACTTTTAGCATAATATAATCAGTTTTTTTAAAAAACGGAATTCTTAGAATAGGCTGCCCATATTGCTTGTTCAGTCGATTCTTGGATTTGCACTGTTTGCAGAAGTAACTACTTACAATACAGAACTGAGCCATACACGTGATTGTGTTAATGCTAAGCTCAATGGACTATAAGAGATGGTGATGACGACACATTTTGTTGTGGTTAGTTTGGTCTAACAGGTGACACTGCGGCACGATGAGTGCTCTGGCTTCTCAAATCAAATTACTGAGCTCTTTCAGAGATATAACATCAAATGAGACACTTGTTTGCTCCCCCCCCCCTCTCACACACACACACACACACATGGAGATATGCACATGTCCATACACAAATACACATCCAGACATTGTGTACCTATAAAGTATACATACGTAGACACACAGATCCAAGTAGATGTATCTGATGGGTATCACATGAATCCCTCATAGACCTCACAGTTTTACCCGAGCTGCAATCTGCAACTCTTCTTACATCAAAGAGAAGAATATACTTGGGCTTGAAAAGGGCACTGATATTTTTTTTTTTGCTCTGTTTTTGTTCCTATTATAACTCTTGGTTACTTTATTTCTAAGGAAAGGGAAGTAGCTCTACTGTGCTTTGGCCTGAGCAATTCTTTCTGATTACTTGCGGTGAACAGAGTATTTTCCAGATACTGTGTTAGGGATCGATTGCAATTTCAGGGTTCTATCTCTATCACTCACATTACCTTGGGTTAAGCCTGAGGTTAAAATTGTGAAGAAGGTAAAAAAAAAAATCCATAGAGGACACACACAGAAAAAAAAAACCCTCTGAAAAGTGTAAGCGTGGTTTCAGTGCCCTCTTCTCATTCTTCTTGGTCCCCAGGGCTCCATATCCGTGACACAGATGCTTGCTCTGTGCTCCCTGGTCAATTGCCAAAGAATGATATCTAGTGAAAGTTCTGGATAGTCCTTGTTAAATACCTATTTTATGGATTGGAGAAACTAGCAGAGTGTTAAGGAGAGAATACACAGAAGCCTAGTCCATGCCTTCTACATATATCTTCTCTTACAAAGTAATATGGTAGGAAGATGGCTTGAAAAAAAAAAGAGTGCAGGGAAAGCTGTAAAATGACAAGTGAAGGGCAGTTGTCTCTAGCTTTGGGAAGCATTGTATTTGGAAGTGAGACTGCTTTGGAAACATGGTGAAAGAGAACAGGCCAACTCACGAGGCCAAGAGAACTGCAGATGATAAACACATGGACCGTTGTTAACAGGTTGTGTGATTCAAAAGAAATAAAAAGCAAAAAGGGAATTATGTACAGAATCAGATGTCCAGATATCATTAAATGGTCCCAAGATGATCTCTTCCTTTAGTGTGAAACACTTGCAAATGAAACTTTTGTTAATGAGATGAGCATGCCAAGTCATGTATACATAAACAAGGCCTTTTTTTTTTTTTACTTAAATACTGAATGTCTATTTGTCTGCCTGTGAAAATAAGATAAAGTTGTCAATATATATTTTCCCCTGACTGAATATTTGGAACTTTAGTTAGAGGCTTCCGATTCTTTAAAGTGAGAATTGCAGCTTGGCATGTTTGTAAGACAGTAATGAAGATAGTACCAGAAAGACAATTAAATCACAATATGGAAGACCTTGGAATGTGAATTAGAAGCAGCTTGTTTAATTAACCCATAAGAAGAAATTGCCTGTTTGTTCTATTTATTCTGTTCATGAATTTTAAACAATCATTACATTTCATAAACTTGAAAATATGGAGGGAAAAGTATATGAAAAATTGAAAGTCACTAGTATACTACAAAGAGATAGGATTATACAGTAAGTACTTCAGCCCTCTCAAATGCAAGTGTGTTGTTCTTCTTCTTCATCTTGTAATAGACAAGAGCTAACACTGATAGAACTGGAATTCCAACATATACATTTTTGTGTGTCTCCGATTTTTAATGACTCATACTCACGATTTTAACCAGCCTATGAAAACAGAATTTTCTGAATGCTCTTAAGGTACAGTCAAGGCTTCATGTCTTGAGGTTAGGTTTCTGACATTTCTACTGATAGCCACAACGATTTGCATATCATTTGTCATTGTTTTAGAGATTTTTAAAGTTGCAGCATTACATACAAAGAAAATACACAAAATGTGTACCATTTTACTTGACTTGTATATTCTTGGATTTTGCTATCTGTACGGGTCCTTGGCACCAATTGCCTGTGAATGCCAAGGAAGGGCTCTATATTTCCACTGTTCCATAATATTCTGAAGAGACATGAAGGTAGGTAGATGTCCTAGTTAGGGTTACTGTTGTTGTGATGAAACACCATGACCCAAGCACCTTGGGGAGGAGAAAGTCTATTTCACCTTACACTTCCAGGTAACAGTCCATCACTGAGGGAAGACAGGGCAGAAACTCAAGTAGGGCTGACACCTGGAAGTGAGAGAGATGCAGAGTCCTGCAGGTGTACTGTTTATTAGCTTGCTCTCCATAGCTTGCTCAGCTTGCTTCCTTAAAGAACCCAGGAAAAACAGGTCACGGATGATTCTACGCAAAATGGCCTGGACCCTCCTGCATAATTCACACACAATTTTTAAAAAATGCTTTTCAGGCCTGCGTATAGCCCAATCTCTTGGAGGCATTTTTTTCAATTGGGATTCTCTCTTCTCTCATGACTCTAGCTTATAGCACAAAAGATAATATTTTTAGCGTGAATTCATTTCTGGCACCCAAATGAGAGGCCTTTAAGTTGGAGTTTGCCAGCCACCAAGTTTGGAATTTGCTTAGAAATTCTGGAAGTTGGCTGTTACACATGGACACATTTCTGAGGACAGTCCTTCATTTGTCTATTATAGATCTGCTAGACAGAAGAGAGATAGATTACTTCAGGCTTTTAGCCCAACTAGGAGATAGCATAGCTAACAATAGCTTGTGCACAGTTGCCCACCAATAGGCTTCTTGCCAGCCAGCCTTATGGGCAATTCCTCCAGCAGCTCTCTTTACTATCCAACTATTTTCTCCACGTTCTTGCCTGAAAGCACAAGTTGAAAATGACTCCTGATTGTGGATAAAAGAAGGAATGACCCTAAGCCCGTCTCAGCTGAAATGCATTTGTGTGGTGGAGGAATGATGGCTGGGTGATGCATGCATCCTTTCTGAACCAAGGAAAGACATGTCAATCCAAAGATCAAGAAACCGGTTCATTTTTCTGCATCTTGGGCCTTTCTGACTTGCCGATCAAATGCATGTTAGTATGGCTCAGTCTAATTCCAGATATTGGAAAGTCCTTATAATTTTTGGCGATAATAAAGTTTATGTTCAGTGTTGTTTTTCTTCCCATTTGCCCAGCCCCTGTGCATTTAGCTCTGCTTCCAAAATAAGCACCCATGATATTTATAAACAGGCTCAACTTTACATATGTGTATTTCAGCGATTTTTCTGATCAGAACCTCTTTTTTTTTTTAATGGCTATTCCTGCAAGCCTGCCGTGAATTGTGTCCTATATTTAGTGACTTTAATTCTCCCTATTTAAAGTGCTTTGGTAGCAAGGCTTCCCTAGAATCTCCAGTTTTCCTAAACTACCTTCATCACTGGCTGCCGAGGGTTCTTTACCAGATAAGCTGTGTTGGTATCTACCCTCTTCTCAGAATCCTCTCACAGCTCTCTGAGTGCCTGCGAGAAGACTTTGGAAATTTCGATGGGTTTCTAATTATTTCATTGGGAAATTGGGAGAGGCTGAGCTAGCAGTTCTTGGCCACTCAGATGGCATCTGAAAGTGGAAATTATTCCAGTTGAAGATTTCTGAGGAGAGGAGTGAATGATTGGAGCTATTCTTAAAGATAATAAAAAACTTGGCTGCAGTGTTTGAAAGTGTTAGAAGAAACTAAATTTCAGAAAAACAGTTTTTAAGCTGCCATAAAACTCGAAGCCAGAGGTAATGAAGATCTGAAATAGGGTAGTGTTTATAACAATAAAAAAAAAAGTGTTATTTTCTAGTTCTTGATTCAAAGCAAGCAAACAAAGAAATTACAGGAAATACCTACCCCTAGATGATGAAGAAGGTGGTAAGCCACTTCATTACATGTATTCAGCTTTGTTTTTTAAAGAAAACCGAGAGTCGGATGTACTAAGGACTATGTAATATAAACTGCGACGATTTAAACAAAATAATGACATTATGAATTAAATTTCAATGTTCTTTTGTTTTATATTGGGAACAGTTTGCTTCTGATTTCTGGGTTGTATGGGACTTTTTTTTTTTTTAATCTATCCACTGAGTTAAAAACAAATCTCCCTGTTGTCTTAATTTTATTAAACCGAGAAAAGAATGTTACTATTATGCATTGTTACCTTGTCCTTCTATCAGAAATGAATCATGAGCACTGCTATCTCTGGGGCCCACAAACATTATCTCTGCTCTTCAGAGTGGTGATTCCTCTCCACGTATGTTTTCAAGCTGATATGTCTCAGTGAGGTAATTCAATGCGAGCTGCAGGGCTCCTATCGCGGTACCACTGAGGCTTTTCCCACCATTTGCCATGGCTGAAACAACCCGACATGAAGTATAACACTACGACAGGTCAGGTGGAAAATTTAAACATTGATTTTTCCGAAGGAAGAATAGAATCTTTATATTTTAAGGCACCCAATTTCATTGACATGGGTGGAGTATGGTGCGTTATGCTACAGTACCAATTCTTCTAGAAAGCTGAGGTTAGGAGGAAAACCCTTTTCTAGTTAAGAACTGCTCATCTCCCTGGTTTTCCGACATGACAACAATTCTCAACATGCTGCTTCATGGCAAATAAAACAGAGAAAGTTCACGAAAGCCCTTAGGTGGATATGATGTATGAAACTGTTGCTTATGACTGGCATTACTGTCTATGATCAGATTTTCAGTGCAAAGCTACTGAATTCACAAAGATACCCTCTGTTACAAATGTACGCCTCTTTATGTGAACCAAATAAGAGGATAGTTGGTTCTAATACAGGATTTTAACAGCAAATACAGGGGCGAGAGACAAACCTTAGCAGTTCCGAGTAATTGTCACTTGTGGCTGCTCATCAACAGAATGAAGTTCAATTCCCAACACCCATGTCTGGTGCTCACAACAGCCTGGAACTCTAGCGCCAAGAGACTCTGACTCTCTTTTCTGGCTTCCATCAATACATGAACACACACAGTATACACACATACACACACACACACACACACACACACACACACACACACACACACACACACATTATACAAAATTAAAGTAACCTAAAAAATTTTAAAGCATATAAAAACTATTTACATGAGAAACTGTGGAGGTGATAGCACATAAATCAATTTGTATGAGTGATAGCTTGTAATTTGCTTGATGAATGACTGACATTTGTAGAAGGAATTATAATCCTTCCTCTTTGTCTTTATAGTATCCTTTCTGTCCCTTTACTTAAATTTCTAACTTAAAATTTTTATATCTTTATTTTTATGGTATGACTATTTTACCTTCACATATTTATCTTTTCCAGATGTGTGTCTAGTCCCTGTGGAGGTCACAAGAGGGCATCTGGACATAATTTACATGTGGCTGTGAACCACTGTGTGGGTGTTGGAAATCAAACCCAGGTCCTCTGCAGGAAATGCAAGTGCTCCTACAGGATGATCCATCTCTACAGCCACAAATCGTCTAATATTTTCAGTCTCTCTTAAACTTCACTTATCTGACCTTAAACGTTCCCTAAATATAATTAGAAAAGAAAATGAGCCTTGGTTTCATCTAATGAAAATATTCAAAAACTCTTCTTTTGACCATATTTATCTGGAAAAAAAAACAACTATTAGATTTCCGTCGACCTGCTATTAGATATTTGCATGATCACAGGACCAATTGTAAAAGAATGATTATCCAATAATCATAAAATGACAGTTTGAAGAGGACAATACTAATCATCTATATGGTTTATTACCAACAGGGAGCAGTGCTGAATCTGTTACCAAAGAGGTAACAAACACAGGAGTTCTGTGGTGGGTACATCTAACGTTTCACTCCCCTTAAGACAAAATTGAGATTGATATACAGCCAAATATTTTCCCAGAGTAGTTAGTAACCAAGCTAAAACACAGACTCTAACTATTCTAAATTAAATCTTGCATGCCCACCTACCCAGGTGCTATATTTACTTAAAGATTGATTTGTACTATAACATAAGACTGTGGGTTTTAGTTGGATTCTGATTAATGGAGTCAGACCTACAGAAGCATCGAAACAAAAAGATTTGCTATTTTTTTCCCAGTGGTTCTGCCTTTATGTATACAGAGTTTGTGAATTCATTCTTGTTCATTTATGTCTTGGTTAGGTTTCTATTGCTAGGATCAAAACAGCATGACAAAAAAACAACTTAGGGATACAAAAGTCATATTTCATCTCACAACTTGCAGCCTATCCATCATCCAGGAAAGCCAGGGCAAGGCTGAAGCTGGAGGCAGGAACTGAACCACAATCCATGGAGTGTTGGACCCCATGGCTGAATCTGTCAGGCTTCTGAGGCCTTGAGGATAAAACCGAGCCTGGCCAGGTCTCTGCTGGGTACTCTACTGGGTACTTCCGCATAGCAATGACTCAGCATGGTCCATCCGGACACATCATAGTGCGAGCCCCGCCTACCAAAGCCAAGTAACACGAACTGATTGACCCCTCACCTTATGCCCCGCCCACTCTCTATACTCTATATAAGAGAAACCTGCCACAATAAAGTTGAGACCTTGCTTCGACAAGAACCCCAACTCAGTGTGTTTTTCCTACGGGTATTGAAGAGAGTCCCCTCCAGTTCCAGCCCTACCTGCCCTCATAAGAGACCTGGTAATGGAGGAATATTGCTTACTGACTTGCTGCTTAGGGCTTGGTCAGCCTGCTTTCTTATAGCATCCATAGCTACCTGCCCAATGGTAGCACTGCCCACAGTAAACTGGGCACTCCCATACCAGTCATCCATCAAGAAGGTGTACCACAGGCTATCCCACAGGCCAATTTGGTAGGAGCACTTTCTCAAATGAGGTTCTCTCTACTAAAATGTTTTTGTTTTTTTGTTTTGTCTAAACTTGACATAAAACTAGACAACATCTTGATCTTCATTTAAATCTAAAATGTCCTCAGCAAGCTCATGTGCTCAATACTTGGTCCCCATCTGGTGGTGCCCTATTTGGGAAGCTGCAGAAACTGGAAAGTAAGGCCTTTCTAAAGAAAGTAAGCAACTGGGGCCTGCTTTGAAGATTATACCTGTGTTCTGGGCCCTTTCTTTTGTTTTCTGTACGAATCAGGTGAGGAATCATCTGTTGCATTTATTACTTTTTGGATTTTGTCCATGTACAAGAAGATATAAAATGAACATGGTGAGGAAATGAATTGAAATGAATCATCCATTGCCTGAAGTTGTTAATCTCACATTGACAAAAAATAACTAATACCACGGATTATTTGGGGGTTAGATGCTCCCATCCTTTGCTTCCAGAATTAGATGTTGATGGTGCAACTGCTATGATTAATTGGCTCACATGGTTTAATGTATAAATTACATAGAAGTACCATAATGTCACCATAACAGAACAGATGAAGACATGGAGTTTTAATTGTATATTTGTAGGCTTTAGAACACAATCTGCATTGCTCTTTATATGACTATAAATGAGTAAGTGTGCCTTAGTTTCATTAACATATATTTACATTTGTATGATTGTTCTCATAGACTTGTGAGATCTAAAGATGGATTGTATATAATATGCATAGTGCCGTGCTCATAAAAGAACAAATATTAAACAACTGATACTTATCTGTTCCTTCATCTGTAGAGGACTGCTCTTCTTTTACTCACTCTTGGGAAAGTGATACAACCTAGCCCATCAAAACCAGGAGAACCACAACCCCAAAGTATTGCTGCTAGACCGAAAGCCTTCTCTCTCTCCTAAATTGAAAAGGACTGAAAATGAATTTCCAAGGTGGTGAAGATTAATATTTCTCCTCTTAAAAGACCTTAGAACATGACGACATTTAAGCTGTTGCCTTGAGACTGCTTTGCTATTAAACTGAACAACCTCTGTCCTCATGGGATGTCGAGGGTAGGATGGATCCATCCTATATACTGTCTGAAAACTGCAGTAGTATTTTCTCTGTTATGGTTACTGCTTTGATTGTTCCACCCCAGGAAAGCTGAAGAATTCCATCTTGAGTGGTGTTTTGCAGTAAGTTAGTCAGTCCCCAGACTATATGCATGGCCTTTGCATACAGTACTATGCTGATGATGCTCTTACTAATGGGAAAACTTGTCTACTTGGAGAGGTCATTTCATCGATCAGGACGAACATCTAACACCTCCCCTAGCCACATCCATCCATTTCTTCCATCACCACGGAAATCACCCCGTAATTAGAAATAGACTTGATATTATTGAGGCTGATGTTTTGCTACTTCTTAATATACTTTATTTCATTAATTCTTATGCAGTCCTATGATAAAGTCATTATTGCTATTTCTTCTTTACAGATGAGGGAGTAAAGGCATGGAATTTTCCCAAGGTTACAAAGTGAGCCATAGGTTCTCCTGAGAGAAGATGGATGAGCTTTACCCAGTTGATACACAAACTAGGCTTATTCTGGAATATTAATGAAGTCAATTAATCTTTTTATTATAACCTCTCCAATTCTCTGGAAATGTTTGTCAAATATAGAACATTAATAAATAATTAAAATGCAATATACTGAATAATTAAACCCACAAAGGCCTGATTTATCTTTAATAATTTTAATGATATTTTTAAAGAGAAAGTTTTGATAACATATGTTAGGGGTAGCATATGAGGAGATGAACAAGCTGTTCTTTCTTTTTTTATTCTTAGAATCTGCGGGTAGGGAAGCAAAATGCCAAGGACAGTAATTCTGTCAGCATAATCACAGAGTGAATGTGGTTCGTGGTATATTATGCTTTTTCTTGTCTGCTAAATTTCATTTTTATTACACATTCAGAGGTGCTAATCTCCATTATGTGCATGTGTGTGCGTGTGTGTGTGTGTGTGTGTGTGTGTGTGTGTGTGTGTGTGTATGTGTAAAGTTCACTAATTCTATGCATCCAAAGCTCTTAGTCAACACATTCAACAAATTAAATTATAAAATCTATGATGCAGAGCCTGTATTTTCCCGGAATTACAGCAGCAAGACAAAATAGCACCAAGTTAAAACTAAATTTTTCATTAATCCACAAAAATAAGTGAAGGAAGCTTTAAAATATAAAACTAAGGGAAGGCAGTCAAATAGCTACATAAACTAAAATTCCATGTACGTGATATTGTAGAAAAGGCAAAAACATGCAGACAGTAGCATTACCAGTTTTTCTGGTTTGGGCGACAGAAGGGTAAAACTGTAGTGTGTGGCACATATTAAGACAGTGAAAACATCACGTGTGGCACGGTATAATTGAATACTGGTTGTTAAATAAATGTCAAGCTCCTTAGAGTATGTATCAGCGTCTATGCTTAATGATGCATTGGTGTTAGCTCATGAACATATCTAATAAGGAATGTTGAGAGTGGAGAAGGCTGTGGGATTGGCTATGGATCAGGAAGAGTCTATAGGAACCCTAGGGCCTCTACATTCAACTCCATTCATTAAATAATATCTATTCATTTAAAATTGAGGCAGTGAAAGATAAGACACAGTGATTTCTCCTCTTTTATGTTTGCCTTGTCTTAGTTTTTTTTTTTTTTTTTATTGTTGTGAAGAGGGACCATGACTAAGTTTCATAAAAGAAAGCATTTAATTAACCACTATTGCTTATATTTTTGGAGTACGCGTCTACAATCATTACAGTAGGGAATGAACCTGGCACCAGGCAGGCAGGCCTTCTTCTGGAGCAGCAGCTGGCATGGGCTTTAGAAACCTCAGAGCCCACTCCTGGTGACGCACCTTCCTCAACAAAGCAACATTTCTAACCCTACCCCCCGCCCCTCAAATGGTGCAACAACTACTACATCAAAGCATTCAAATATATGAGCCTACTACAGCAGCCATTTTCAATCAAATCTGCACACTTTGCAATTCATGATCTCATTTTCTATGATATTCCAGAAGTGCCTTGTTAACAAATCCAAAAAAAAACAAAACAAAACAAAACCAATTTTCTAGAAGTAGGAATGTTTGTTATTTCCCAAGTACACTTTATAAATTATGCCACTGAAATGGTCTGTTGTGTGCCTAGTATGAGGTGAGCCTGGCATCAGGCACTGGGTAAAGCACAGGTGAATAACCAGGACCACTGATTTTCCCAGAGTCACAGTGAAGGGTAGAAGAGGGCTGAACAATAATATCATTCTTGCATTGCACTGGTATCAGCTATCAACCCACGCCCGATGCTACAACAAGGATAAGAATTCCGCCAAGATAATAATTTTGGGAGAGACCAGATTTCTTAACTGGAAAGGGCAACGTCTGCATGAGATTTCTGTATATTGGGGCTGGAGATAACGGCTCAGCACTTAATTCTTGGTGCCCTTCAAGAGAATTTAAGTTCAGTTTCCAGCAACCATACCAAGAAATTCATAACCACCTGTCACTACAGCTGCAAGGAATCCAGCACCATCTTCTTGCCTTCTTGTGCACCAGCATACACGTGACATACTCACTCAGGTGTTTGTGAACATTTGCACATGCGCATTCATTAATAAAAAATTAAAAAGTCTTGGCGACTTCCCTGTTATCTTTTAGTCCAATGTCTTAATGTGGGCTTAGGTCAAACAAAAGAAGCAAAAAAATTCATAAGTACATACGAAATGAGATTTTCAAGTAATATACTTAGGAGATCATTGTTAAAAGGAAGAACTGATGACTAAATCAAAGTGGGCTAAAGTTAAACAGTGTTAGTGAAGATGAGAATTACAGCAAGGGTCTGGACATTTCCATGAAAGGGACAAAGGGCGGTGCCAATGTTTGTATTGTGACTTATTTATAGCTTAAGCATAGCAGATTTTGAAAAAAAAACAAACGAGTCCTTCATAGATAGGGTATGAGGAAGTAGAGACACAAACAAAGAAATTATAGATGGTAGTAGTTACTTCTGAGAACTGACTGCTGTAGAAGACAGAGTCTTCTGGAAATTCCACCTGCATTATAAATCATAATGGGTGCACAGAATAAGCAGATTTGAGACCCACTATCTAATATGAGTGAGCCCTTTGGCTCCTTAGGGACTGCGAATATTTTGAAGACACACAAATGCTTAGAAACTGCAATAGACACAGAATTCCTTCCTTTCCTTCATTCCACAAGTGTTTGTTGATACATCTTGTGACTCTGATCTTAAAACCATCACTGGATAATTAGAAAGATATATGCGCAGAGACAAAGATATAAAGGATTGATTGAAATCACAAGCCAATTGTGGGTAAAGGTAGAATAAATCTGACGCAAATTAATTCTCAAGTACAAGTGCTCGTTTTGGCGAATCATTTTTCTCTCAAGGTATAAAACCTGGGAACGAATCTGATTATGAACTGATTAATTGTATTGGAGTGGAGATGGGCTTCTTTATGAAGAGACATGCTGTCTGACTGTACTCATCCATAAAGAGTGGAACAGTAGGCTTGTGAAGTATGCCTGATCACACACAGAAAAGAAAATACAAGCTAACCAGACAATAGGATGATAGGAGAAAAGTCTCACCCACAGCAATCCATTGTCATGTAAAATTGAACAACGTGGTAAACGTAGTTCCTGGTGGGTAGATAAACGAACCCAAACAACTCAGGGCAGATGCTAAGAGAAAAACAGGCTGGCTCTTGACAATAAGGATGTTTTTAGTAGGGACACCAATTCAGCTGCAGATTTTCTGCATGCTGTGAAGTTTTCATTTATATAGGATTTATCCATGTGCTGATTCAAAATTTTGGAAGTAACTTAAGATTTCTGCCTTTCCTCTTCCCTTCCTTCCTTCCTTGACAAACACTAGTTCATCACTAATTACGTGTACAGTAGAAATATAATGAAGAATAAGAAGTCATGATTTTATGTAGAGCATGGACAGCATGTTTAGTTGGTAATAAATGTTATGACTATCAAACCACAGGATACATTTACTTGTAGCGATCAAGGCAAATCATTCTGAAGACTGATAATTAAATAAAGCCTACAGGATGAGAAAGCATACCTGCAAACAACAAGGCCTATGTATTGGAAGAAAAGGACTCACCCATATCTGGATACCACAGTGAGCGTCTTCTCTAATCTTTACTCTCTATATGAAATGTTTCCCCAAACAAGTCTCACTGGTTCATGGCCTACAAGGAAAATTAATGAAAACTGCTATGAGTGCTAAGAAACAGGATTTTATCAGGAATTGTTTGCATCTCTGCAGGGTGAACTGAGCATAAACAACATCTATATGTCATATTAGGAATGCAAGTGCTTGCTCAGTGGTCAGCCTAGTGAGAGAAAGTGGGCTGTCCAGCACAATCTGCAGAGGCAAGGGCAATGGGCAGGAATCCACACCACAGCCTCTGTGGATGGCGCCGGGAAGCAGGTGGAGAGAGCTCAGTTGTAGCACTCCTGTGCTCCTTGCTTCTCCTCAGCCAGATCCTTACACACAGGGTTGGTTGAGAGTACAGACAACAAGGCAGTCCTAAATTTTAAGTAGGCCAGAAATAGTTAGAATGCTATCTTCTCAGTAAAAATTAGCCCATGGGAAGCTTGAGAAATGGCTTTAACTACTCTTTCAAACACTTCTAACTCAAAACAGCACCTAAGACAGGCTCACTCTAAATTTTAGTGCCTTGCTCGTCTTATCCGTTTCTTATACCACACACCCAACTGCCCTGTTTGATTTGGTCTGACATAAACTGAGAATCCAATCCACAGACCACTTAGAATAGTGATTCTCAACTTTCCTACTATGGAGACAATTTATATACTCCCTCATGTGGTGGTGATCCCGTACCATAAAGTTATTTTTGTTGCTTCTTCATAACTGTAATTTTTGATACTGTTATGAATCATGTAAATATCCGATATGTGACTCACAAGGGGTGACAACCCATAGAGTTACAACTGCTGATCTAGAAGCAAAGAAGAGAGGAATCGATACTACATCGGAAATGGGAGCTAAGTTTTCGCAGACTTTGAGGAGAGGAGTATGGCAGATCTTAACACCAATATTCTATATGATATCACTGACTCACCAATTTACTTTTGGCAATAAAATATAATCCCCCAGTCTGTATTTCTTATTGATAACATATCCACAGACATGCTGCCACAGAAATGATGAACAATATGTAACCTCATGCAAGTGAAAGTGCTGAGTCGGGAAGCTATATGAAATCATGGAAAAGTCAGGACCATTTTCTTCAAGGGTAACTTAGTTTCCTCTTCAGTCTGTCACGTATATTCATGTTATAATTTACCTTATTAGAGCCTTGGCTTTCTTACATTTGCTCTTGTCTTCCCATAGGCTTTGGACCTAGTCTACCCTCATGA
Source organism: Acomys minous (assembly GCF_964271855.1). Taxonomy (NCBI): domain Eukaryota; kingdom Metazoa; phylum Chordata; class Mammalia; order Rodentia; family Muridae; genus Acomys; species Acomys minous. Next base: position 25,803,256 of record NC_140496.1, read on the forward strand.
CTGGCTTTGGCATATGGGAAGCAGTGAAATATAACTGTCGTGATTCTGAGACTGAGAACCAGGTGGTCTTGGACCTTACACTATCATCCTCTCCGAACACCAGGTGGTGAGAAAGCTGGGCCGGTTACTGGGAATGGAAGAAGGCATGCAGGAAAATCTCCGTTTACTAGGATTGGCCCTGGCTACTCACATGGCACCAGGAACATCTGGACTCTTCTGATACATGAGTGCAAGGGTAAGTACAGCTCTTTCAGCTGAGAAGCACCATGGTTGTCAGCAAGAACACGTGCCTGAGGCAGGGGGGCAAGAAGGGAGCCAAGGAGAGGGGCTTGATCCATTTTCTGAGAAAGACTGGTGTGATATGAAAGCTTCATCTACGTTCAATATTAGAAACATTGGAAAAAGCATAGTCACAAGGACTCAAGGAACCAAAATTGCATCTGATGGCCTCAAGGAACGTGTGTTTGGTGTGAGCCTTGCTGATTGCAGAATGATGAAGCTGCGTTTAGAAAATTCAAGCTAATTGCTGAGAATGTTCAGGCCAAAAACTGACTAACTTCCATAGCATAGATCTTACCGGGGCACAAAATGTGTCCCATGGTCGAAAAGTAGCCGACCATGATTGAAGCCCATGTCGATGCCAAGACAATCAATGGTTATTTGCTCCCTCTTTTCTGTGATGGTTTCACCAAAGAACCAGAAAACAGATACAAAAGACTTGCTATGCACATCACCAGCAGCCTGCCAGATCCAGGAGAAGGGAGTGGGAATCATGACCCAAGAAGTGCAGACAAATGACTGGAAGGAAGTGGTTAGTAAAGTGATTCAAAACAGTATTGGAAAGACTTTTTAAAAAATAGCTAAAATACAAAATAGCTTGCCAGGCCATTTATCCTCTGCATGATGGCTTTGTTAGAAGAGTGAAAAATGCTGAAGAAACCCAAGTTTGAACTGGGAAAACAAATGGAGCTCCATGGTGAAAGTGGTAGTTCTGGAAAAACAACTGGCGATGACACAGGTGCTAAAGTTGAATGAGCTGATGGACATAAACCGTCAGTCCCGGAATCTGTTTAAAGTCTAGATTTATTAGTAGTGACAAATAAAAAGTACTATTTGTGGGGAAAAAGGAGTACGTACAAGAGACTCTAGAGACATTTCACAGCCATATATATATACTCTTAATATGTATCAAAATACTTTTTGGACCCCTGATGTCTTGGGCTCGTTTTACAGCAATATTTAACTAAAGCTGTATTATAATTATGTCACATATTGAGAAAGTATGAATAGATGTAGTTAACATTAATTATCATATATTGTTAACCTTATTGTTGATTTCACAATGTAATTATTACATGTAAAACCCTAAAAAATTAAACTGTCACGTCATAAAAGATAATTCAGGTCAGGTGAGGTAGCACACATCTGTAATCTCAGAATCTGGGCAGTTGAGTGAGAATGATCAGAAACTAAAGTTTATTCTTGACTTCATCTATAGCCACATTGTAAATTCCTGATTATCCCAGACTATATAAGCCCTTGGCTCATAAGCTTTTCTTAATAAATATATTCCAAAGGCCTAAGTATTAAGTTATAACTTCAGCATTCTTTTACAGACAGGGTGCAATTGCAACCCATGTTTATAATTTCTCTACCTTACTACTTGTTAGCAATTTTATTCATAATTTAACATGAATATCATTTAACTGAAATTAATATAAACTATGAAGTTCCCAGATGTTAAAATTCATTTCGTTTTAGCACTGAAAAGTAATTCAGACTCTCTTATGATTTAAAGAGAGAATTTAGGTGGCATTTTTCATTTGCTGGTGTTGACAACAATGACAAAGAAAGGCAACTGAATGCTTGTTTCGGGGGCAATATTTGGTTCCACTTGTCCTGACACTATCCTTCGGTGTCACTTGTTGAAGAAGGCTCTTGAAAGTCATCTGCAGAGCCAAACATAGAGGGCTCTTATCTAAAAGGAACTGCTTGTCTCCATCTATGACTCAGATTATTTCTTTGCATATTAAATTACAAGAGACAGTTCCAGCTGGATCCATCAATGTATTTATAACTCAGCCACACAATTTTTTTCTCCAGGCAGAAAACTTGGCAAACAGGCTCCCAGCTTGGCTTCAACTTTCAAAACTGGGAACAGAAAAATAATCGTGGCAGTTATTATATCAAACTTCTTGTTTAAATTATGAATATAATGGAAAAATTTGAATCTCCTGGCACATTATTTCTGCCATAGGAGAAAGAGGAAGGGGAGTGATACAGCCTGCTCTAGTTTCATCCTTATCCCTTACATGCTAATCCAGGTGGTAAACTATCCCTAATAAGCTTATATTAAGCTAGTGGTATTGTCCCTGCAATTCTGGGAGACAAAGATGCCTCATTATCACTTAATGTCCTGCCATTGTGTCTTGTATAACATTTAGATCACAAGGCTAGATGTGTTAGCTACAGTTCCTCATTAATCACTGAAATTCAGCAAAATTTGACATGGTAACATACTTAGGGTACAGGTTTGTCACCTTTAATTGACATATAGCTTTGTCTTTTAACATAATTATATTAGTAATTTTGTAAAACATATATGAATTAAAGTTCTTTCATCTGAAAGAATTTGTTTTATATACATGTCAGACCTTACTATTTGACTTAGAGGGTGACAAAAAATTGAAGGCATGCCAATGTAAAGCACTTAGTGTAATCATGCAAATTTGTAAGAGTAGGGTTCCAACTCCAGGTGTGGTTCTAATATAGTAATGAAAATAGGATTTTCTTTATATTTTGTGACCATTTTTGAAGGTGAGATTCCTCTCTTTCACTAACACTGAGAAATCATCTTAAGCCTTGAACACTTTCTATAAGAGAATTTTTCATTTCACAGTAATTAGGTACAATTCTTGAGTTGAGGTCATTTGACTGTTAATAAACTATTTGCTGTAGCTAATGTCAGAGAATATACTGAAATGCTCAACTTGTATAAAGAATCCTACAGAAAAATTAGAGATACTAACTATAAGAGTTTATAAAATTCTACTTATGCTCTTTTTGATATTTTTGATACTAAAACTGAGGAGCTTGTTGTAAGTAAGAGACATGGGATAAAGGTTGTTCTGGAAGTTGTACTGGTTAGGCTTTTTATTGCTGTGGCAAATACCCAAGATGGCTCAGTGGTTAAGAGCACTGACTGTTCTTCCAGAGGTCCTGAGTTCAATTCCCAGCAACCACATGGTGGCTCACAGCCATCTATGCCCTCTAATGCCCTCTTCTGCCCTGCAAGTGTACGTGCAGGCAGAGCACTGTACACATAATAAATAAATAAATAATTTTTTTAAACAAAGAAAACAATATAAAGAAAGAAAATTTTATTTTATCCAAGGTTGGTTGGCTCCATGTTTCTGGGCCAGTGTGGATTTAGAACAGCCATTACTGTTGGACATGATGAAAGAGGCTGCTTACCTCATTACAGGCAGGAAGCTCTGGAAAAGGTTGGAAGAAGCAAGGCACAAGATACATTTATATGGCTAAAATATCTTATCCAGAGATAAGCTTCCTCAAATCCAGCCACAGCTTCAAACAATGCCACCATGTTATGCATCTGTCAATGAATGACTCTGCTTCTTATATCAGTATTCAGGACCAGTTTCATTTCAATGATGGCATCCACCATCTAAGGCCAACCCTTCAACACGTGAACACACTTTGGAGTCATTTTATAGCCAAACTAAAAGAGAAATGTAAGTGTAAGCTTGGAAACTCTTCCAGAAGTCTGAAACTACTTCAACTAGATAGATATCATTTCAGAAAAGTTGTACATCCAATCTAGTGGGTTATATGAAAATAAACACGATGAAGTGTGTGTTTTCAAGAGCCTTGCCTGAGCAATTTTCTTCCATCATTTGAACTGGAGTTTCCTGTGTCATGCCCAATTTCCTGTTTTTCTACTTTTTGAATCTAGAGAATGTCTCTGTTTAACATCAATATTATATGTTTTCAAAGTATATTTTATGACTTAAATAAACACAGCGCTTACCTTCCCAGACAGCTTATAAAAGTTTTGAAATCCATGTCTGTAACTCATCCGTACTTTGTGTCTGAGAGCCAAGATTGGGGAACAGAACAGAAGGGAAGCTCATTAAATGTTAGTGGAATAAATAAGCAGGAACATGCTAATTTGTTAATTCTGTCAGCAGCTGGGACCACAGACTATTATTTTAGCTAGCTAATAGCTTGACTTTTAAATAAATATTTAAGTGTGTTTAAAATTTATAATGTAGATTTAATTTTTCTATCAAATAGACAGATATGGGATAACATATTATTCCATAGGAAAATGTTAGACTTTTATTTTCTCAGATAAAGAAGGGAACTTAACGCTTATAGTATGTGGATGTTGGTAGCATTGTTGCTGTGTGTGCGTGTGTGCACAAGCATGTGTGTATGTATGTGTGTGTGTGTGTGTGTTTATTAGGCTAACACCAATAATTCATCTCTCTTTTCAATGTATATGTGCTAAGTGCTTCAACATTGTCCTAAAATGTACTATATACCACACTACTTTAGAGATTAGCAAATGTATTTGAACAGCCAACCATGCAATGAGGGGGAAATCATCTTTAAATGTAGCATCCCACTGAAAGTGAACAGTTTCTTCACCTTGCCCGTTGCCATGACCCCCTACTGTCTGTGGAATGAACTAGTTTTCACTCAGCTCTGGTATAGCCATGTTACATACACCCAACATCAAATGTACATAAAGCTCTTGCTGAGGAAAAATGTTACTGAATAAAAATGATCTTGGGAAAGATTTAGGAATTTAGATGTGTCCTACTTCTGCTATAGTTTTGGCAATGCATGTGGTATTTGTTTTTCTTCATTAAATTTACTGTTAGTTTATGTAAGCATACATAAGGGAATGCAAATGCAAGTCTTACCAGATAGTATATTTTCAGTTCAATTTCAGAGAAAGTTGTAGATTTTCCCTATGCTGATAAATGTAATGAAAGCTGAAGCACCATATATCTGTTGAAATTCATGAATGAGTCTAGCATTTATAAATGTGTGTATGAAAAATGTTGCCTACTGATTATCCAACCCACTGTATGTCAGTAAAAAAAGAATAAAAAAATTTTTCATATATGAAATTCATTGTCATATTTTCCAGAGTGTTTTTGATAATAAAGTTTCTATTCACCCATAGCTATTATTCAATCCTCTAAAAACAATAAGTGACCAAGGCTTTATCTGGTAAAATCTTAATTGTGTGCCCTGCCTAAAATCATCCTGAAATCAAACTGCTCACTGTTATGGGTTCTGAATTGTTTCTGGTGGATAATTACATCCAGGTGAGACGCTCAGAATGAGATCACCAGAGAGTACCAACATTATCTACAGAGAGCACTCTCTGTCCAAGCGATGTAGAAAACAGTTGTCATGTCTCTACAAGTCCAAAGGTACTCCTCTAGACCCAAAAATTCTAGCTCTTTAACCCAGGAATTCCAGATGTAGAAGAGTGAGACATTAATTTGTACTATTTAAATCTTTTAGTCTATGGCATGTTGGTATAGTAACACGAGCTGACTGTGTACATATACATTCATGAACAGTGAGGAAATATTTTCTTTACTTCTTTCTTTCTTTCTTTCTTTCTTTCTTTCTTTCTTTCTATTTTATTGTTTTTGTTTGTTGGTTTGGGGTTGGGGGGGTGATTATTTATTTGCTTTTGCAGGAATTCGTGTACTCTTGGCTGACCTGGATCTTGCTTTGTAGATTATAATGCCTGGACCTCACAGGGAACAGCTTGACTCTCCTTCGTCAGCGGTAGCAGTAAAGGCATACACCACCATACCCTCTTCAAACACTGCCTTTGCCTTTGAATGGTGACTTTGAGTGGTTGAATATGAAACCTGCTGAGGGTCCTGAAATCAATGAAAGATACTGCATCAGCTTCAGTTCCAGATGACCCATTTTCTGATGATATATTCAGTTATGAAAAAGCATGTTCTATGGATGGCCAGTATGTACTGAAAGGAATGGAATATTATAACTGACCATCTTATGTTCAAGTATAATTTATTTCTTTGTGAGGTTGTGAATGTCAAAAACACTAAATGCAAATATTGTATAAGGCTGGATTAAGATGTTAGGCATGATCAATGGCTATGCATCAGAGTGTCATTAGGGTGTCAGTGTTAGAAGAATCACAAAGCATTGAATCCCAAAGAAACCTAAGCAGAACCAAGAGCTACAGTCATTGGGTGTCTTCATGCCCTTTCCTCATAAAATAGCATGATAAAAGCAACTTATGGGAGAAATAATTTATTCTAGCTCATAATTAAAGTCCATCACTTCAGGAAGACAAAGTGGATGGACCCTGAAATAGCTACTCACTTCTACATCAAGCACACGGAAAGAATGAATGCATGCTTACTCCCTTCTCATTCAACCCATGAATGGTGTTGCCCACGTTCAAACAGGATGTTCCTACCTCAGTTAACACAGTTCCTACTCCAGATACCTTTCCCAATTGATCTGAGATTGGGACACGTTAACTAGTGAAAACAGAATCTTCAGAAATGCTGTTTGTTTTATTTTTTTAATATTTCATTTATTTTTCTCTCATATATTATATCCCACACCACAGCATCCCTCCCTTCTCTCTTCCCAGTCCTTCCTATCAATTCCTCCTCTGTTTACCTTTCTAAAAGTGCAGAGCTCCCAGGAACATCAACTAAATATAGGATTTCCAAGTTACAATAAGACTAGGTACCTCTGCTCATAGAAAACCCATCAAGTCAACTAACCTGGGCCCATAGGGATTTAAAGAGACAAAACCAACAACCAGAAGTCCTATGTGGGTCTGACCCAGAGTTTCTACATATATGTTATTCTTGTGTAGTTTGGTCTTCTTGTGGGACTCCTAACTGTGAGCAGAAAGGATGCCCTTGGCTTTTTGCCTGTTTTGGGGATGCTTTTCTTCCTTGTTTCTTATTACAAGAAGCTTCTATTTTCACCAATGTGATGGTTATTTTGTCACTTGAGCTTCACTTAAGAATACGTAATGAGCCTGATATTCTGCTATGTACTTAGCTTTTTTGCTTAACTGTTCTTTAAGGGAACAGTGTAGAAATAAACTTCACTTGTGTTGGATGTAATTAGTGTTTCCAACATAGGCAAATCATTGCTTTAATCCATTGAGTTATATATTCTTCTATCCCACTGATGCAGACAGCAGTGTGTGTGTGTGTGTGTGTGTGTGTGTGTGTGTGTGTGTGCGCGTGTTGTGATAATTATTTGCTGAAAAAAGCAAAGAAGTTGACGTGATATTATACAATAAAGACCTACAATAAATATTGCAATTAATATATGGATATTGTTTGATAAGAAGTATGTTGTAGTATGGAGTGTTTGGATGCAGTTAAGGAGTAAATTACTTCTTATGCTGTCCAATAAATATAGAGTAAATTCCATTGTTGGGAATGAGAGACAGAGCAAGCAGCAGCATTGAGACAGATTTAAAATACACAGGCAATGGAGGAGGTCAGACAAGAGGCAGGCATAGATAGACACACAGCAGACAAACTACAGACAAGCCGAAGCCTACAAACTGTGGACAAACAGAAACATACACACACACACACACACACACACACACACACACACACAAATACCTAGAGAATTCAAATTTGGGCTTGCTTTTGGTCAAATTAATTCAAGTAGGAATGCTATGTAATCATTAATGGCCACTGATGCATTTCGATATCTCTGAGGTTATATTTAATGTGTTTACCAGACCCAGTCCATAATTTATAGATATGTGGCAGATATTTTCTCATCCTTCCTCACCTCAGGGCAGCAGCTTCTTAAGTTCCCTGGCCTTTCACCATCTTATTTTGAAATAGTAAAATATCTACAAGAAAAGACAGTATTGATAATTCCAAATTAAATATATGGCTCTCATATGTCAGTTTAATTGGATAATGTAACATGAATGTGTATACAATTATATATACGTGTGTGTGTGTGTGTGTGTGTGTGTGTGTGTGTGTGTGTGTGTGTGTACAATTAGAGAAGTAAACTGTGACTTTCATCATTTTTCCTAGAGGCAGTACGGTGAAGTTGGACTGGGTTATTATGGGGTCGAAACTGAGAAGGAGCATCTAAGATCTGTGGATCACTATGGAGAAAGGGGTAAAATTGTTACCCAAAGCACCTTCCAACTGCCAATTAAGAAAATATTAAGGTTCGGTTTGTGGCCAGAGTAGAAGCTATTCTCCACAACTATATAATACAAGTGATATCCACTGATGCAAGAAATAGGATAAAATATCTTTTAGACATAGTGATCCAGAAGCAGTTCCATTAAGAAGTTGAGGCAGAAAAAGTTGGAGGCACAGATACAAATAACAGTATTTGATCAGCGTGGCCTTCAAGAACAGTTATCTTTTCCCACCAAGATTCTTGTGCATAATGAACTCACTACAGGATCCAGCAGTCAAGCAGGAATTAAAATGTTGCTCTAATTAGTATGGATTGAAAATAATAGTGAAGTCCTTGCTGTCTTTTTCACTTAGCCTTGGCCCTCATGTTTGCTTAAATTTACTAAAGCTTTTTGTACTCTCTTTCAGATTCTAAGATGAGGTTACATTCTTTTACAAACTATGCTTTTGGGCATGCAGAAATCAGTCACCTCTGTTTGAATTACTTTCTTTTTCATGTTTTAAATTCATGCTCACTTTCAGATATTTGTTACAATATAACTTTATTAAAATATCTTTTTTTTATTATTCTCATAGTTAGCCTGGGTTATTCCCTGTGATCATAGCATGTACTCTTTTAGTTGACGAACTTATCTCAATTTATAAATTATGAGTTTATTTGTGTGCATAGTGACTAATGTCTGCTTATTCCTGTAGAAACAAAGGCCCTTTGAAAGCATAGGGAATATCTATATACAATGGAGATGCAGTGGAATATCAAAACATGTTGACCCATATTTGGCATTGAAGAAATACTCATAAATTTATTACTCAATTAGTCATAAAATAATTAAGTTGTTGCTTGAAAATAGTGGTGCTTGAAGCCAAATGTAGGTTCCTCTGTGGATATGAAATGTCTGCCATGGTAAGATTCCTCTATAATTCTGCTGGTCCCCAAAAAATGAGATTGTGTCTATTTTGGTATCACTGAGTCATAGTCCCATACTAAGTCTTGCAATAATTTACTTTTATCGAAACATGGTACCACAAAAGTCACATTTCCCTCTTGGTTTAGACATTGTCACCTTTCTGACAAAGGAATCTAGAATAGAAATGCACAATGTCACCAATAAATGCTTGGACATACTCAAGTGCTGTGACTTCTTTGCATAGACTTTTTCTCTGCACAGACGAACATCATGTGCTTGCTGGAGGGTGTTCAAAGAGAAGCCTACAGCAGCAAGCAATATCATTAAAGTGACTGACATTGACTCCAGCCTGGAACCCAAAGGCAGCAGCCAACAGGGATGAGCAGAAAGGAAGAGAGATACAGGACAAGAGCAGTTACAGAAGCCCAAGGCAGCAGACGGCTAACACCTTCTGGGGTTAACAAGAGCTCATAGCAAGTGGCACCGGAGATCTTTGTAACAGAGGAACAGCTGGTGGTGGAATCAGCAAATGCTAAAGAAATAGCCCTTCCCTCCCATTATAATGCCTGAGATGAGAGGCAGGATAAGAAAAGATCATATGCATTTTGATGTCTTTTTTAGTCATCTCTGAGGAGAGTGTTCACTGGAACAAAAGCTCATTTATTAAATAATGCTTGCTCTGAGCAGACATTGTTCTTAGTCCTGTACTTCTGCTCATTAGTAAGTTCAACAACCCTGATATGTAAGTGCCTACCCGACCTGTCACAGTTACTTTTTTATTTTTATTTTTTTATTGCTGTACTAAGATAGTGTTAAGATAGCATGACAAAGGCAACTTAGAGAAGAAGCAGGTTACTGGGGGTTTACAGTTTCAGATGATGAGCCCGTGACATTCGTGACAGGATGCAAGACAGCATCATGCAGGCATGGTGCCTTAACAACAGCTCATCCTCCATCCTGATTCGCAAACACAAGGTAGAGGAAGAGATACATGGCAATGGCCTGTGCTCTTGAAGCCTCAAAGCCTGCCTCCAATAACACATCTCTGTCAACAATGCCACGTCTCCTAATAGGTCCCAAACAGTTCCAAAAACCAGGGAGCAGACATTCAAATATATGAGCCTTTGGAGGCCATTCTCTTCAATTTACCATAGCCTCACCTGTTTTCAATTGAAGTTCTCATGCATAATAATCCTGAAAATGTGTGCAAAATTACATAATTCATATTCAATTAACTATGGTACTACATGTTATGTATACAGTCATGCTCTATGTTAAGATGGTAATTCTGGACATAACTACATACTTGATAGGCTCATGGGATTACGATGGACCTGAAAAATTACTGTTTCACAATGGTACCATATCTATTAGAATGTGACGTAAATGACTTCAGTGCTATCCGTTCCTTGTAAACGTATGCTTGCTAGTGAACAGTATAGGCGGTAGTATCAGCATATGTCTTTTTAAAATTTTTAATATTTTATTAATTTATTCATATTACATCTCAATTGCTAGCCTGTCCCTTGTATCCTCCCATTCCTCCCTCCCTCCCTCCCGCTATCCCCCTACTCCCCTCCCCTATGTCACAGGTGGATCTCTGTGAATTTGAGGTAAAAGTACTCTCCAGAGTGTGTTCCAAGACAATCAGTGCTAAATGGTGAGACTTTGTCCCAAAGTTTGCCCCCTCAAGAGAAAAAAGAATAGTATGTACTTAATAATGATGATACGGATTTATGCACTTACTATATCACCATCATTATTTTAGAAAGACTCTAAATACCCCTATCACTGTAATATTCTGTACCACTTATTTCCAAAAACTGCTTTAGAAAAATTGCTCATGTTATACAAACACAACCCTCACATATCTTAGGTTTAAAATATCTTTTTATTGTATCACATCATACCTACACATGGTATAGCCATACACACACACACACACACACACACACACACACACACACACACACACACACACCCTTCATGTCCTGAATGAAAGAATCAATGGAAAAAGTCTCATATGATCACTGATTACTGAGGAATTCCAGTGAGTCCAAGGAGCAGGTGGGAAGAGAAAGTGAAAAGAGGCATATCCTGACCACTGGCAGCTCTTCACTTAGCCAGAAATTGGGGAGAGGATTGTTACTCTCTCTCTAAGCCTCTCTACTCTGTTCAGGTACTGGATGAGATCTGGTAAATATATTTGACAGTAATGTTTATTGTGATTTCTGAGACAATGTTCTAATTCTGCACAAGATTGCCATGAATGTATACTTTTATGATACACGTATCTGTGAAAGGCAATGAAAGCTATGGAGTCTGTTTTAATTAATACAAACGCTTTGGTGAGAAAGGTTGACATGACATTTCGCATGGGAAGAGAGATTCATATAGTATTAAGACCCAGATTCAAACCCAATTCTAACAGTTTCAAGGCTGTGAACTTGGCTTCCGTGGCTCTAGATCACTAATTATAGCCACACGCACACTTACAACGCGTGTGCTTTCAGAGTGGACAGTTGTGAGGGGTTCAGTATTAATAAATAGGTAAAGCTGGAAACCCTTCACAGAGCACGCCAATTCTAGCGTTATTCCTGGAAACCATGAGAAGCATTCGATAATTGGTACGAATGACAAGGTGCTCTTCCTTAACTATTTGTCTTAACAGAACACTCTTCGAAAGGACAGATGGGAACAGATTTTATAAAAGAAAGAAAAATATATTTGCATGAAATAAAAAAAATTCACAGACGTTTGCGCTGCTTCAGATGTCTTTGTGGGCAGAAATAGTTCTTTTCAAAGATGATTATGCCATGATAGAAATATGTGATGTGGATTTTCTTTGGCAATAATCTCAGTCACTTATTGCACAGGCCCAACCCCTCTCTTGCCTACAGTGTCCTCAACTTCTAGCTCAACTTCTGAGTGTATTTATCTTTGGCAAGACCCAAAAGAGTCTCTCTGCTCTAAGTTGATGATGGGCAGAGTAATGGATTGTACAGGGCCTGAAACACAGATGGCCACTCCCCTCAAACACAAGCCTACCTCAGTGTCTCATGCCCCCTACAACGCAGCTAGTATGAGTTCTTCACGTGTCTTCTTGCACCTTTATCTCAGATTGGCGCCTGCTCAGTCTTCAAGACCCTGACTCTCTATTTTACAGGGAAATGTCCTCAAAACTATACAATCAAATGCCTGGATGTTCCCAGGCAATGTGGTGGCACAGACCGATCACCCTGGAGCCCCAGAGGCAGTGTTAGGGAGTGCACAAGGACAAGTTCAAATCTCAAGGTTTGGGCTACATAACAAATCTAGACTGGCCTCACTTGCATTCTGAAGTGGTGTGTCAATAGATAAGTGAAAAAAATATATAATGGATTTAATTTTCCCATATTTTACTTTTATTTAATTTTAAACTATTTAAAACTATTTAATTTTACAACATCCCAATTTGAAGTAAAGCTTTTTCACTTTCATTTGGAAAAATATAATTGAAAGGTAAAATTTAGATGTCAGATCTCTTTTCACTTATAGAGTTGTGTGTGTGTGTGTGTGTGTGTGTGTGTGTGTGTTCATGTATATATGTTGTTGTTGTTGTTGTATGTGTGTGTCTGTTCATGTATATATGTTGTTGTTGTTAACACTTAGAATTGTTTCTCCCCACTTATGGGTAAGAATACATTTCTGTCTTCTTACATTCATCTGGGTCTCAGAATGTGTATCTCTGTTGCTCAGCTATTAAATGTCTTGTTTTGTGGATTTCCTAGGCTAAATGAGAGGAGTCATGTAAATAAGTCTTTGGCTGCTACTAGTCATTGTGATATGTTGGTAACAATAGTTAGTACTCTTTTGATAGGAGTCATGAGTTAATGTGTGTGTCTATTACTACTTCTAGTAGGATTAATGAATGCATAGGAGGATTTATTTTTGCAGTTTGTGTATATGATTTTTTCACTTTAAAGAATATGAGAATGTTATGTGCCTTTTAAGGGGAGCTGTAATCATGTTTGTTCTCCATGCAATTCTCCATTAGCTGGTTCTCCTTTTTGTCTGCAAGCCTAACTGACTCCATGCTGTAGAATATGGTGCCCAGTCTTCACGTTGCTCTCAGCGCCTGCATTTGGATGAGTCATTCGCGTTGCTTCTAAACTGAGTACCTCTACACCGTAACCCCTGGTAGTTCAAAGACATCTGAGTATTTTGCATCATTTACAATGCTGCATTTTGAAAGAGATTCTTTTCTTTCTAGTGGCATTTTATTGGAAAGATTTCCCACCATGGGACTAAATCAATTTTAGCTAATTAGTCATTGAGTTATGTGAATAAAATTATAGCACATAGTTCTTTTAATTTATTTATACATCTTTATAGATCCCTGAAATTAGCATTATACAAGGAATCTAATTTGTGTTCAATAAATTGTGGAATAAGGACTGATGCCAATGTTCATTTAGGTAGTATGGTATATCCTAGATTAATTATTGTTTTCCTTGACCCCGCTGCAAGTTTAACTATAATTCTATGCCTATGAAAATTTCTCAACTGAGAAAGGTCATAACTTTGCTGATGTGGACAATCTTCAACGTCACTTAGTACTAATTTCTCAACTGGGCTAAATTAATTAAATGGAACTATGTGGGAAAATTCGTCTCTGTTTCTTGTAGAATTTGTGATGGAGTGGCTCCTCAGATTTCAGTGTTCAGGCTCCAGTGGACTGCTGAGAAAAATTACCATTTCTTCGGATAAAAGGGGCTTAAATATTTTATTTCAAGAAAGTATTCAGATGATTAAATATACAACTTAATTGGAAGACTTTCTATTAAGTGAATATTTGAATTTATTAGTCCAGATTATCTAATTCACTACAGCTTTTCATTCATTCCTTCATATATGACTAACCTGTGGAGGAAATATGACCTCAAGAACCAGGCAAAGAAAATGAGCTACAGAAGTATTTATGGTATGAACTACTGTTTTCTTTTAAAATAAACTCCAGCTTTATAACATATAGAGATTTACAATCTTTGTTTCTTTCTCTTACAAAATTTTCATACACAAATAAACAAATACACACACAGGGGGTGGGGAGAGAGAGACAGAGACAGAGAGAAAGACAGAGAGGAGAGAGAGAGAGAGAGAGAGAGAGAGAGAGAGAGAGAGAGAGAGAGAGAGAGAGAGAGAGAGAGAGAGAGACGAGAGAGAGAGAGAGAGAGAGAGAGAGAGAGAGAGAGAGAGAGAGAGAGAGAGAGAGAATTGTGCTTTAATTGATAAATGCCTTCCATGGGGTCATGCACAAGAATCCTCAGTTCCCAATTAGTGATGTTGTTTGAGGAAGTAACGGAACCTCCAAGATGTGAAACCTTGCTGGAGGAAATTCATCAGTGAGGACATGCCCTCAGTTTTATAGCCTTGCCCAACTTCCTGTTCTAGCTACTTCCTGTGTGCAGTTGAGATGATATTAGCCAGTCTCCTTTTCCCAAGGCCTGCTGCTGTGCCTTTCCCATTATGATGGCTAGCCATCCAGAATGTTAAGACAAAATAAGTTCTCTCATTTGGAAATTTCTTTTGAACAGAGAGTTTTTATCACAGCATCAAATATTAATTAATACAAAAGATCTCTGGGAGAAGCACAAAATGTAGATTTAAAAAAAAAAAACAGCTTGGGGATGATTGATTGCCAACATTTTGGTTATAATTTTAAGATGAGAAGCGAAGAATGAAAGTTTTGTAATTCAATTAGTTAAATTACCCACCAGAAAAACAAGGCTTAGTTCTGAGGATCCACACACATACACATGGTGGTGGGGGGTCACCCCAGTTTTGTAAAATAACGATATGTGCCATTCAGATTCTTATACAGGAAAATAATTACTATCATGTTGTAATAAATATGAAAGCTGATGACTTATACATAAAGCTCTTTCAGGACCATTTCTATAACTTCTTAGTCTAGATGATATTCATGGTACTTCCTTCAAATTATGGGATAAAACGTTTATTCAAAGATATAACCAAAATATGATATTCCCCTTGTGGGTAAACTCTAATATCCTCTTACTTATTGGGTTCCTAGATATTCTATTGGCTCTTCATTGTAATGTGAGATTTTCCCTGCTTGTCTGTGCATGTTTTCTCCTCTGTCACTTTACAGGAGTCCTACCAAAAAGTCTGTTACTGTATATACTGTGGCACTATCTCTTCCAGGTCATGCAACACATGCACATTTTGAGAAAATTAACAAGAAGGAAGACAAATGCATAAGGTGTCTCTAAAAGTCTCCATTGTTATTCAAGTGTGCAAGGATGCTCTGTGACCTCCCCATAGCCATTGGTTCATATGAGTTTTACATGAAGAAGGAAAACTTTCATGTAGGCCAAATTATTGACTTTCAAAGTGCTTATGCTATAGTTAGGAGAGCAAGTCTATGTAAAGATACTCAATGTCACTGTGTTCTCCTTTGTAATAGTTATCCCTCCTCATAATAAATAGTGCCAATAAGTAAAGGCAGACATCAAGTACCTGTGTCCCTTGAGATAGGCAGTTCTTAAATAATAAATGCAGATATTTATTGTAATCGACACATGTTGTAGATGTGTAACTATATCAGCATGCCTATATGTGCATCTCATGAACAATATGAATAGATTCAGCACCATTTAAATTCTACCCACCATCAATTGAATGATGCAGACGCACTCACACTGGTCCAGGGAGATGAGATGGCCTGACAGGTGTCCCTGTGGCCATCTTCCACAGTATCTACTGAGTCTTTAAAACACAGCAGACATTTTGCTGAGTGTTATATGTCTATAACTGAACTCAAAAGTTAGAGCAACGTTTTCATATTGATACCATCATAACGTCCACTTTTCAAACATGCAAGCCAAGCCTGCAGAGTGCGGACAAGCATCCAAGGTCACACTGTTGAAAGGTACCAGTTGCATGATGTTGATGATTCTGATGAATGGATTCATTTTGTTGAGCTCCAACTCAAAGGCCATTGCTTTTTTCCCCCTAAGATTCCTAAGAGCAATACTACAAAACAGAAAAGCTGGAAGGAGTTGTGTCTTTTATTCTCCTGACATGCCTTCTTGGAATATGTGGTCAACATCGATCTAATTGTAAAGAACACATCTTTATTTCACTGTCCAATCATATATATATACTCCTTATGAATACAGATGTTCTGGCTTTCTTTCTCACATCCATATATATCTTTCCAAAGCAAAATTAGTATGCCCATTTTTTATTTAAGCAGATTTATTATAAGCTAGTTATACTTTAGTGCAGTCATTTTCTTTAAAGATAAAAGAACTATATTCCAGAAAGTTTACATTAATTTATACTCTGCCAGCAAGCTATGCAAGTGTTCACCTCATTACATCTTCATCAGCTCTATAATTCTTTTTTAAAACTTTTTACTGAGTTGTTGTGAGTTTCACATATGCGCTCCAGTCCTACTCATTTCCCAGTCCCTTCATATGTGCCTTTTGCCCTTACAACTTCCCCCACAAAATATCACACACACACACACACACACACACACACACACACACACACACACACACACACACATCATAGGAAACATCTCATTGTGGAGGCTGGGAGGCTGGAGAATGTCATATATGCCTCACAGCATGTTGCTCTGCCCACACATGCTCACTTACAAATGTTCATTACAATGAGTCATTGGTCTGGTTTGAGATCTGTGGCTTCTGTGACACCATCATTGGATCCTCATTGGAACCCCTCCCAGTTATCTTATTGTTGCCCTATGTCATAGAGATCCTGCAGCTCTTGGTCAGCAGGACTGGCCTTTCCATGTATCCCAACCATTTGCAAGTGATACAGACTTTGGGTAGGCCAACTCAGAGCCCTGGATCTTGGCTTAGGTGTCATGAGAGCTGGTCAGCACACTGACTCACCATCTTATGCAGCACCAAGGTAAGCTCTCTACCACTGCTGTGGCTAGCCCACCCAGTGCTGCCACCAACAAGAGGATGTGTCATCTCTCCTGCTCTCACTCCCTCAGAGCTGGCTTACCCTCACCCACACATCTAGAGCCAGCCAGTCTCACTGTGATGCCTAGTCAAGGTGGGGGTGGCACACTCCCAAGTGCTGCAGACTGTAAAGGGAAGGCCCAAAATTTGCACTCTTTCACCCTCAGGGCTGCGTCACCTGCTCATTTCTCCATCAGGGCCAGTTATACTGCCTTGCCTAAGCAAGGTTCAGGGTCCACTCCCCAGAGTTCTACAGCCAGTGGGGGGGGGGGGGCAGAGACAGCTCTTCTGCTCTCCTGCTCTGGGAGCTAGCTTTCCCTGCTACCATAGGTGGCAAGGGAGAGAGAGAAGGTATCACCCCTGTACCCAAACCACCTCATGGTGACAGGGCCAGCTCTCCTATGCTCTTGTCCTCAGGCTGGATCACCTGTGGCCCCTCCACCAAGGTAAGCTTTACTTCCTGCCCAGGCCAGTTCCAAGGCCCACTATCTTGAGTGTTGCAGCTGGTACAGGCCAGGACCAGCTTACCTGCTCTCATGACCCCAGGGCCAGCTCTCTAGATTGCTACAGGCGGTGAGGGGTGAGGGGAAGCACCGTGCCCATTTTAAAGTTATACTTTAGTCTTCTGCAATGTTTCCAGGTAGAAATAATATAGACTGTAAGTATGACTTGAGTTTTCCATCTTGGAGCTGATATGATACAGAACATGCAAAAACAGAGATCCAACAACTTCGTTAGAGGTAGCCTTTGACAGTAAGAGGACAATGTTTAATTTTTAGGTTTCCTATGAAGCATAAAATAAGAGCATAAACCACTTTCATCCAAATCATGCATTACTGATGGTAAAAGAGAAATAACAAGTAAGTGTACAAAGATGACATGCAGCTACTCTGATGACAAAATAATTTTTTGTAAAGGTAATTGACATAGGCTAGGCTTAGTCAATAAATATCTCCTGGAAAGATTTTCCTTGTGACTTCAAGTTTTATATAAGAAAGGGTGTACATGAAGAAAATGTAAAAACAAAACAAAACAAAACAAAACATGTGAATAGAAAATATAAACTAAATCAGAAAGATAATAAAAGCAAATGAAAAATCCATAAGGAACAATGCTCATTAACATTGTTTCCAGTCACAATTCAGAGAGAGGTTCCTGATGTGGAAAGATGCTAGATTTAAAAAATTAGAGTGATGGCCCATATACAGTAAAAGCAGCTTAAGAAACAGTACTTCAGAAAATGCAATAGAATAGTGGTGATCAAAAAGTATTTGAAGCCTCTAAACAAACACATACAGAGGGAGAGAGAGAGGGAGAGAGAGAGAGAGAGAGAGAGAGAGAGAGAGAGAGAGAGAGAGAGAGAGATGCACTCTCCCACACTGATTAAAATATGGAGATATTAATCATCTTAATTTATTATTGTACATTTTATACATGGATTTAACATTTACAATGTTTCCTATAAATGTGTATAGTAAAAGCAGTGAGAACAAATAGCAACAAAACAGCTACCATTAATGAATAATGTTTGTTGAATGAAATTAATTAACAAATGCTAAAACAAAGGACTGGTTATTTTTATCTGACAAAAGGAGCACCCTAGCTGGAACAACTCTATCCACTGCAAACTGAAAAAGTCATCAAGTGGGCACAGCTGTTTGACACAGTTCCAGCAAAGCTGAGCTCAATGCTGCAATCACTGTCATTCGGTCTCTCACTTTTAGGTTGTCATCTCTGTGTTATTTCATTTTTGGGGACTTTGTGCATTTTGATTCATTTTATGTGTTTTCCTTAGAAAATTATGGCTGAATCTTTTTGTGAAAGTCCTAAACTTACTATCCCTTGGGTTTTTAGGGAAATAACTCTATCTGGACCTATTTGGAGGTCTTCCTTATGCCCTGGAGATTGCAAAGCTAGAAAAATTAATTCCTGGCAATGAATCCAGGAATGGTCTTGTGGTGTGGCCACTAAGCAAACTCAAACAGTTTACTTTGGTATACATTAAGCAGAGATAATTGACAAACTCTTATTGGCCAGGAGAATTCAAGGACTCTTTTTACATGTCTCTGAACTTATAATTAAAATATAAAGGATCATACATAGTACACCTCTGGAGGAACAGAACTCAGTACATAAGGTAGAATGACTAAAATAACCTTTTCCTGCTTTATAGCTTAGATGATGAAATGACATAGTAAAACAAGCTTGGTACTGGTATTTGATATTCATAAAAAGACCAGTTCAGATAGTTTCTGTTTGTTTGAAGTACTTTAAAACTTGCAAATACTACCACCCTAAAAGCAGGCTGCCATATAATAAATATGTTTGCTTCAGTGGTGACATTCCTTAGATTTTTCAAATTAGAGTTACAGTGATCATAATTAAAAATCAAATTTGTGCTTTCTGTGATGAAGTTGTAACCATAGACATGTAATGAAATATCAGACACATGTCTAGAGAAAAAAATGATGACATCTTTACTTCTTTGGTAATCATTAGTCTGCCTTTGTTCTATGAAACCTTTATAAATAAACAGGCAACCTGATTGCTAGTCAGAGCTGTGAGATTTCCCTGACCACCACACTTTTCCATCACTGACTTTTTATCTTGTGTCAGTCCACTCGATCAATGTCCAGGATGGGCCACTAGCACTTATGTTTAGATAGGCCTTACAGGTGCCCAACAATACAGTTTGATGGTGATTTTTAAAAAGGCAAATGCATAACCAGGGTCCAAGGAACTATAGAATCCAGACAAAATCATCCTCAGCAGAACACTTCTTTTGGTTTAGAAATACACCAAAGCCACCTCCTCACTGACTTGCTGTCTTGGATCCTAACACTAATACATGACAGTCCAGAGATGTTTGTACTACAGGACATAAGCAAGCTCTGTAATTGCTAGTAGATGAAAAAGAACAGTTTTTTCCCCCAGAATGGTAACTTGGAGGTGCTACCCTATGCCTCAGGGAGAAGCAAGCTTCATCAAACGAAACAACTCCCATTGATTTGATTGGTACCATTACGCTGACACTAGGATTGTTCTTACAGTGCTCCCACATGTGGCCTTAGCATCTTTCTTTGTAGGTGTTTGGATACTCTTTTTCCCTTCAACATTTACTTTGAAGCCATGGAGTCAGGTAGATTTGGTCTTTGTTTTCCAGACATAAAATATGGCAATCATCATTACGTTTTATTTTCAAACTTTAAATGCGTTTTTGAAAGTTCAAAGGTCTCATAAAGAATCAAGTAACATTAATTGACCGAGTTTGAGTAGCAGATTATTATTAGGCATTCACTGCTTAGTAGCATCATGCGTACTGCCTCACTGAGCCTCTAGGATAAACCTGAAGGCAAGCATAAGTACAAATAGTGTGTCACGTTATGAACGTACAAATTATCATGAGTAATGCTGATAGGAATATATTTAGCATGGTATATTTGTCAGTCTCTGAGGTATTTGACTACTGCACTAGGAGTGTAAGGGCAACATTGTAGATCAACGGCATATTTTTTGTGGAACATTTTAACAAATATCTTTTATTTTATTTTATTTTATTTATTTTCACTTTGATTTTGTTTTATTTTCCCCCAGTAAGTAGCTTTGGGTTACTGACTACTTTCTATTGTTTTCTTTCTTTTTAATCTCAATGGTATTTAATGTTTTATTCTTTTTGTAGTCTTTTTTCATATAAATTTATTTTATTACAATGCATAAAGCAAACTACATACAGCAGGGAGAACCATGTGATGATCATGAGTTTTATCAATGTTATGATTACATTTGGGATGAATTTCTTTTATAAATTGATCATAAACAAATGTGCTTAGGACCGCCATGTTCACACATGCACATGTGTTCCAAATAAGTAATTATAATATCCAGTATTTTATCTCAGTCAAACTCACCTGGCATTTGTTTAATCCAGTGTCAATTCATACTTTACAAAAGGTCCACTGAGTTCTTAGCAAAAGTCAGAGTTTTCAAATGTGTGCATGAATAGTATAAAATTTGTATTGGATCTGAATGGAAATGGCATTAGCCAAGCTATACCACACATGCTAAAGCAGTCTGTGGAGGTGATGCAGCAACCTGTGTGTAACAAATCTCTGGGATTTCCTGCTGAACACTTAAATCCACTGTTGTTTTCGAACCATAATCATGGAATTTGCACTAAGAAAGCAATGGGAATGAACCATTCCCTTTCAGTTTACTGGAGGAAACTGACATGGAAGGAAATAATTACAACATAGCATAACACAGCTAGAAGAATGTATGAATTGCAAACAACTATTTCCATAAAGAATTATGCCTCCCAAGGAAAAACCAGTTCCTGTCATGAAAAGACAATGCATAAGAAGAATCTTGAAAAGAGGGTAAGTCTGCAGTTTACAGCAAGGAAAGGCTCTAACAAGGGCTGAAGTCAAAGACCTCAATGTTGTATACAGAAATTCAAGGTACATAAGGAAGAACGCAGGGAAATACATCAGAAGATGGCACAAAATAGGTGCCTTAGTCTATCTTGGCAGCTTTTTAAAAAAATGTATGAGGTAGCTTTTAAACATACACTTATTTGTGACAAATCTGGAGATGAAAGAAAATCCAAAATTAAGGCACCAGCAGATTCATTGTCTAGTAAAGGCATATTTTGTCAGTGACGTCTTTTGGGAATACTCATGTGATAGAAATACCAGAAGGAAGTGCAGTACTCCCTCAAGCTTGTTTTATAAGGCCACAAATTTCATCCACGAGAATGGAGACTTTATGCACTAATGATCTACTAAAGATTCCAGATTTTTTTTTTTTTACTATCATTTTGGTATTATGGGCATGCTCAGTTTCAAGACGAATTTTACATGGATATAGTCAGGCCTTTATCTAGCACTGAATCACCTCAACAATAGCTCACATAACTATTTTTTATAGATAGGAAATTGGAAAATAGGGAGACAGTTGACATCAAATTGTACACCTATGGTCTGGCTGACACAGAGTAGACAATACCTTGGGCAATATTTATAATATGTTTTATCTGTGTCAATGTATCGAAACATTCTTGTGGATGTACTTGCAATAATGTGCATGTGGGTGTGGAGACCCAAAATTTAGATCGGAAACCATCTTCAGCTGCTCTTCCATGTTATAAACTGAAGCAGGCTATGTCAATCAAATCTAGAGCCACAGATATGGTTAGTCTCACTATCCAGAGTCTCCGTGGATCCTGTGTCAAAGCTTTCCCCTGGCTGGCATCACAGGTGGGTCATAATACCCACTGGGCGCTCGGGAGGGATCTGGGCATTCAAACTCAGCCCCTAACACTCATTTCCATACACAACCACCATGATTTACTATTCTTAAAGTGAGTGAAACTACTTACAAGTAAATGTGACATAGTTCCTGGGTTCATCTTCGTGGGCGCTAAGAAAAGCACGCTGGCAGAATCTGAGTTTAGGTAGGAGTTGAGGAGGGGCGTGATATTCCCCCTTTCACATGAAAATAGCCGGTGTAGGTGGTTCAGACATCGGCAGATTTTTAACACATAGCCATTATTTCATATTTAAGATTTTTCTCTGTCATGCTTTTTTTTCAGTTTGTTAACACCTAAAAGGGGAAATTGGCAGACTCACTGATCGTGGCAGAACTCCTGGGTGAGTGTTAAATGTTCATGTTGCTTTTGAGTCGGAAGGGGTCCCGGCAATCTCATTTGAAAGCCGAAAGCCGAGCATGAGTAGAGATTGCCCAAGATGTTCTGCATAATTCGATGCAGTCAAGCTGAGGGTAGTTTGGAACTTTCTCTTATTTATAGGATTTTCTCTTACTGGATTTATAAGATTTACTAAAACTGCCACCATTAAGAATCAATCAGGAGTCTATCTGAGAACTGTGGACCCACAGGACATGGAGTACCTAGACCCCGCCCGCTTCCAGGAGTATGTCAGACTTCATCATTAAGTGGACGTGATTTCAATTAGCGTCTAGAGAGCAGCAGCCAGGAAACTCATTCATTTGGTACTTTGAAGTCTAAGAATATTCTTAATATCATGGAAACGAAAGAAACCAGCAATTCCCCCATTTTACTTCTGAGTTACGAGGAGAAAGAGCTTGTAAACAATTATGTACACATAGTTACTCAAGCTTTGAAGAAGTGATGACAGAGTTCCAGGACATTTTAATGACCCTGCCAATTTACACACAGGGATTTTGTAGAACTTTTGTTAGGAACTTATCCCCCTTCCCCTTGTCCTCAGAGAAGGGGATTGCTCTCTCCACCAACTCCCCCAGCACATCAAGTCAGATCAGGACTGAGCCCTTCCTCACACACTAAGGCCAGGCAAGGCAGCTCAGTTAGGGTGAAGTCATCCAAAGCAGGCAACAGAGTCCAGATAATAGACAGCACTCACTCAATTTACTAGGGGACCCACATGAACATCAAACTGCCCATTAGTTACATATATGTAGGGGGCACGGTCCAGTCCATGCATGATTTTTGGTTGGTGCTTCTGTCTCTGTAAGCCCTCATTGGTCTAGATTAGTTGATTCTATTGGTCTTCTTGCAGTGTTCTTTTCCCATCCTAGCCCTTCTGGTCTTCCCTCATCCTCTTCACAGGATTCCGCCAAGCTCCTGCTAAAGCTTGGCTGTGAGTTCCAGCATCTGATTTGATCAGCTAAGGGGTACGGCATCTCAGAGAACTAGTAAGTTGGGCTCCTAACTGTAAACATGGCAGAGTGTTGTTAATGGTATCAGCAGTTGGCCTTCTTCCATGGGGTGGTTCTTAGGCTGGGCTAGGCATTGGTTGGCTATTCCTTCTGTCTCTTACGCTATCTTTATCTCTGTACATCTTGTAGGCAGGGTAAATTTCGAATAGAAGGGTTTTTTTTAGGTGGATTGGTGTTCTGCTTCCACCACTATCGGTCCAACCTGGCTAGAAGGTGGCCTCCTCAGTCTCTGTCCTCCACAGATAGGAGGATCAAGTAAAGACATCCTCATATTCTCCCTGTAGCCTACCCTGTCACAGGTCTCCAGTTTGTCTTAGTGATGGCCCACTTTCACTTTCCCTCCTCTCTCCAGGCCGTCAAACCTCCCTCCCTACTCCTCGACATCTGATTTATAACCCCCACCCACCTCCTCTCCTTCCCAACACCCTCTCCTATTCAGTTACCTCTCTACTTCCATCTCTTCTGTTTTCAAATCTGAGAATTAAGGAGGGCCACCCTTGAGCTCTCGTTGTAACATAATTTCTTTGGGACTGTGAATTGCCATATGGTTTTACTGTAACATACAGCTTATATCCACTTATCAGTAAGTACATATCACGTGTGTCTTTCTGGGTATGGTTTATCTAACTCAAGATGATTCTTTCTAGCTCCGTCAATTTACATATAAATTTCATGATTTCCTTGTTTTTAATAGGTGAGTAATATTCCATTATGTAAATGTACCATATTTTCTTTATTCATTCTTTGGTTGAGGGACATCTAGGTTGTTTCCAGTTTCTGGCTATTATGAATACAGCTGCCATGAACATAGTTGAGCAAATGTCTTTGCGATGCGGTGGATCATCTTTTGGGTATATGCCCAGAAGTTGTATAGCTGGGTTTTGACATAGTACTATTCTCCAGTTTTCTGAAGAAGCTCCAGATTGATTTCATTTTTGACAAAGAAGCCAAAACCATACAATGGAAAAGAGAAAGTATCTTCGACAAAACGTGCTAGTCCAACTAGATGTGTACATGTAGAAACATGCAAATAGATCTATACTTATCACCCTGCACAAAACTCAAGCCCAAGTGTATCAAAGAACTCAATATAAAATCAGATACACTAATTCTATTAGAAGACAAAGTGGGAGGCAGCCTTGAACCCACTGCCACAGGAGACAACTTCCTGAACAGAACACCAACAGCTCAAACTTTAATGTGAACAACTAATAAACGGGCCCTCATTAAACTGAAAAGCTTTTTTAAAAGGCAACAACATGGATACCCTATGAGCATATACAGGGGGAGGTAATCCCCCTCAGGAACAGTCATAGGGAAGGGGAATAAGGGGAAAATGGGAGGGAGGGAAGAATGGGAGGATACAAGGGATGGGATAACCATTGAGATATAACAAGAATAAATTAATAAAGGAGAAAAAAATAAAAATAAAAAAATAAAAAAAATAAAAGGCAACAACATTAATCTAAACATGTCTATAGGACATATTCATACCTAAATACTGGCTAGTGGTTTCGCAGAGTCATACTGGGTAACTCTTAGCTTTTTCCTTTGTACTTGCCATGATTTTCTTCACATATAGACTGATTATATTTTATATGAGTGAGGAAGTAGGCCACAGTCTGTAAGCAAAGACATGATGACTCTTGACCCTGAAGCAACATGAAATAGAAAGCATTTTTGGAGAAAGATTGGGTTGCCCTATCTGAGAGAGAATTCTCTGAGGTGTATTCCATTCCATACAGTCAATAGCTTCCTGGAATTCAAGCATGAAGTTAGACCTGACGCAGACTCAGTCAGACTGATTTTCTTTCCAGATTTTCTTCCCTGAACTTCATTATTTATATGCTGAAAGTGGGGGACTAATGATAACCAAGACATTATCCCCCATAGCATGAAAATGACAGTTGAAAATCAATTTCAGCAGATATAAAAAATAAACCCATGGCGGTGGTTTCTTTGGTGAGACTGAGTGGCTATTTCATAACCACTCTATATTTGACCATTCATGCCCAGGGCCCCTGCATCTGAAGCATTCTTAGACCCTTATAACACTGAATATGCAAGCAACCAGAAATACACACACACACACACACACACACACACACACACACACACACACGAATGATTATTGAATTGTTTGAGATTTGTTAAAAATGCAAAACCCCACTGGACTTCCAGAAATATAGTTGTATCAGTAAAAGTAGATCAAAGCACATGCGTTTACTCCTACCTGGTTGCTGCATTTTTTTCCATCAACAGAACCTGTATTTTCTTTTAAGAGAGGAACGAGATACTCAGTCCTGAAGTTTGCCTGGGATTGGCTGCATTTGTTTTCACACTAGTTCATAGAAGAATTCATCTGTCATTGGGGGGAAAAAACTTTTGATTAATGGTCCTGAAAGGTAAAATGACGTATTTCATTGAGATTCTCCTCATCCTTTCAATGTCTTGCAGTGACCACTGTGGGGACTTGTAGATTTTGCCGCCATTGTTGCCACAGGTAGAGCTGACCTAAGATGAAACCATGAATGTGGGCTTCCCATGTCAATTTAGAATAGAAAGAGAAATATGTAATTTATTCATGCTGAACATTTTAGGAATCTATATTTTGTGCTGAAAGCTATACACTCACACTCCTTTAATTTATTCTACAGTGGGTCTTATGCTGCTAGAATTTGATATTGGTGCTGAAAGGGGAGAGAGTACATATGTGCTGTGACTAAAACCCTCAAAATAATTTATATTGTGTTGATGTTTGACACTTCGCTTATGCTTATGTTGAAGAGTGTCTTTGTGCCTATCAAATGTGTTTTATTTTTTAACACAGTTTCATATACGTCAAAGTACAATTTTAAACCAATACTCACTACACAGTTTGCAAGGCCTGCATTCATTTCCAATTTGTGCCTGTGCAGAAGAACTTTAAGGTGAAATAAGTCGCTGGTCTTAGAGGTCAGTTCTTCTAAAACTGCAAGAGTACAAAATATTCTATTTTTTATATGATTCAGTGATGTTAAATTGGTGTAACTAATTTTTCATATGGTCATTAATTTTTTTTCTTTTTCTTCCGATAAGAAAAATTTGCAATAGATCAAAAATTATTCTGGAAAGGAAACTCACAAATATTGAAGAAATTCATATCTTGAACTCAATTCTAATAGTTGTGTTAAATACTCTTTCACATATGGTTGTGTTTATTATAAAAACTGAGGACTGGTGAACAATCTTGTGCAGTCAATTTGTTCTTTAATTTGTCTCTACTTTGTCATAAGGACTGTAAAGACAAACTGTAACTCCAGGTTTCTAATGCCATGGCCTTACAAAGTACAACTATCTTCTGTATGGCTCAGGGTGTGCTATGCTTTTATCCTAAGAAATATGCACATAAATAGACAGCAGGAAGGAGCAATGGATAAAAATCATCACTGTTGACTATGAGTACGGAGCCTACACTCTAATGATGGCCCATCATATTTATGGTTGTAAGTGCAATTGGTCTCAAACCTCATTCATTTACAATTATTTTTATACAATATATTTTGATCATGTTTTTTTCTCTTCCTCTAACCCCCAAGATTCTCCCCGCCTCTTTACTTACACAACGTATCTATTTCTCTCTCACACACAAAAAGGAAAACAAAAATCAAAGCAAGCACACACAAAAAAAGAGCAAGACTGTACCAAAACAATTCAGAAAAATGGAACAAAAAATTAAATCATCAAATTAGAGAAACAAACTTTTCTCCCATGATACATAGCTCAAGTGTCTTAAGGAAGGCTAAATAATCCACTGTTCCATTTCTACTTGGGTTTTTTTTTTTTTTCTTCTCATCTCCAGGCTGTTTCTCCAACATTATTGTAAAGGATGTTGAATCACTGGCCATCTCAGGGCTTCTACAACATGACAGAATTTTTACAGATGTTCGTGAAAATTCATCTCATCCAGCAATAATTCCTGATTCTGGTTACCCATGCAGGCCCAGCAGAGCAGCCGAAACCTATTCTTCACTGTCACTTGTGTCACCAATCAAGACTCTGCTGGCAGTTCAAGATAAGTAATATCTTCTGGAAGAGACTCGAAGATGTAAATCCGTTCTTTGCCTTTTTACCTCGTACACTTGTTTAAAGGACTGGATGCGGAAGTTGACCCCCTTCTGAATGACTTTTGAATGCCATCCTGTTGGGGAGTGGTAGTGAAGATGACAAGAGTGGATGGCACTGACAGGCTCAGAACAGCAGGGCAGAGAACTGTTGACCATGAAAATCTCATTTTGGTAGGCTCAGTGTAAAGAGGCAGCCTAAGTGTAAGCTTGGAGTCCAAGACTTTCAGTTCTAGCTTCTCTCGCAGCACAGGTGGATGCTATCTTTAAGGGCTGCCTCTGGAAGCACTAATGCCTCTTCAAGCAAGAGGGGGAAGAGCACAGGAAACTTAAGGAGGAATACAAAAGTTTCACCAGTTTCATATAATTTGCACTTGCTATATGCTGCTATTGTATGCTTATGGTCCTACTATTAATTATAAATAACAGTTCTTGATTTTACACTGAAAGGAATTAAATCAAGAAGCTTGTACGAGGTTCTATAGAAAGTCAAGGAAATCAGGTCTCCGATCTGAGGAAAGCTAGAAGTCATTTAGACAGTCATAGGTACACACTCTAGGGCCATTGTTGGTATCTGTTCTATACAGCACATGGAGGCCTCGGGTTTGATAATTGCGTACATTTAAATGGTTAGCACAGGATTACTTCTTGGAAAGAAGATCTTCGACAAGGTCTCTGCCTTTTATTTAAATTTCTCATCTGGAAAAGAACATATTACAAGCTTGTGAGATATAAATCAAAAGGGGCTTATACATGACAGATTTAACTCTACTTTCCAAGAAGACAAACACAAATACTTTAAGAAGGAAGCATTTAAAGGACCAGTAGCTAAACTAATGTCTTTGAACATAGGCTGGACCATTTTGAACTCAGATCTACTCTCAGTCAAATTCCAGCAACTACCACAGATGTTTTGAATCAAAACGCCTTGTACTCTGTGACCCAGAATTGCATTCTCTTGTGGGATATGCAATGCCTGAATCTAAAGTTGTCTGTCACCCAGTGGCATCAATGCAGGGACACCAGGGACTTAGGTGACATGTGATGCTTCATTTCTAGATGATTGAAAGGCTTGGACAGCATCCTTTGATAGGCTCCTAGGAAACCTTGGAGGAGTTTGCTCAGTTCTGCTATTCCCACCCTTTCTTTTGTGAGGAAGGAAGAATGCCACCCACACACTGAAGATTGTTGCAATGTAAATGTGTTACTTTTGAACTTTAAACCTCCAGGAAATGTTCCAGATGCTGACTTTCACTTAGAGTTGAATAGGAATCAAGAGGAGGTAGAGTCTTCACATAAGGGGGCGGGGAGATGTATATTCATAGCATCAACCTGGCTGCATAACAAAAAGCAGAGGTAAGGAATGTGAAAGAGAGGAGGAGAAGAGAAGGGGAATTTGAAAGTAGCAGGAGGGAGTGACAAATAAACAAAGACAAAAACAGAGGGGCGGAGACAGACAGCATGTTAGGATGTTAGCACATAATTGTAATTTATGGACATGTGCTAGATAAAATAGTGTTGCTAAGCCGCGGGTTCTCAGAGAGAAGAGTTCTAAGTATTATTCTCTCATGAGTTCGTTTTTTACTCCTTAGACCGGGTGTAGACTGGAAAACTGAACGGATGGCTCACCCTGATGACTCGGACTCCTCAGAGTGGAGACAATCAAGTCATGCATGTTTTCTGCCCTCTGTCCTGCACAGGTGACATGCAGGTGTACAAGTACACATAAGCACACATACTTGCACGCACACATGTACACATTCACCACCACAGTAAATAAGTTAATAAACCAAATAAAATTATATTTAAAATGAACAACATAGGGTACCAGGCTTAGTCTTTGAGATGGATGGGTATCCCTCCCTGATGCTTTTATTCACTAAGAAACAACTAAAGATAGCTGAGTAAATACCTGAGTTGCTCTGGGATTTCTGCCTTCCCAGTATTATCTTGTCGTCACAACTGCTAAGTAACATGTGAGCTGTTGGAGGTTTTTATGACAATTGAATGTAGGTCATTCCTTTATACTAAGCGTCCTGTAAGACCAAGAACTAAGGCCTGGCATGGTGGCGCAGGCTTTTAATCCCAGCACTCAGGAGGCAGGGGCAGGCGGATCCCTGTGAGTTCGAGGCCAGTTTGGTCTAAAAAGGGAGCCCAGAACAACCAAGAATACACAGAGAACCCCTGTATCGAAAAAAAAAAAAAAGATCAAGAACTAAATATTGAGGATTCCAATTGTAAGTCAACAGGATGATATCTGAGTCGTATCTCTTTGTGGAGTTAAAGCTAGATGTACTCCGTGGGGGCTCACAAATAGAGAGCCATTTAAACTGTATGCCTACCATTGCAGGCTTTCTTCTAAAAGAAGAAACTCATACCTTTGTTCCCTCCCATAAAAGCATACAAAGTGTGCCTGCCAATGACCTGGATAGGAAGACATCCCTTAGATATGTGTTTTAGGGAATTTGGGAAAGTACAAAAAGTACTTAAAATGCACATGGCCACAATGGCTCGTTCTCTTAGGCCGTCATCTACTCTTAGCTCTGAGAAGTGCCCCACTTGCTCTACAGTAAGCTCTATTCCTATCTTCTACACCAGGCCGTGTGTTTTCCTTCTGAAAGCTTTCAATGGAGAGAGAGAGAGTGCACGGAGGCAGAGGATACAAAGGAATTCAAAAGGAAAGCCTGGTGAGATATTCAGTTCATTGTCACATGGTCGCTGCCCCACCAGTGTTATGGTGCCTAAGATTTTTTTTTTTGAGTTACACATTACTTTTCATCACTTTAGGAAATGTTTAATTTTTTTTCTTTCACTCAAAACACTCACTCCATCATTCAAATCAACAAAAGGAAAATATCTGTATTTTTCTGTCTAAGATAAAATGCTAAGATGGCCCCAATGCATAATATCTTTCAAAAGATTTAAAGGAATAGCTTCACATTGAAATTCTTTTCTCTAGGCATTTTGTTTTTCCATTTATGGGAGTAATTTGGTGTGTGTGTGTGTGTGTGTGTGTGTGTGTATGCATGCATGTGTGATGTGAGCAAGCACATGTGTTTCCCTTTCTTTCTCTTTCTTTCTTTCTTTCGTTCTTTCTTTCTTTCTTTCCTTGGTTTTTTAGTTAATTTTTCTCTTGGTGTACTAGCCTCTGCTCTCGTAATTGTTCTGCCAAACCATACCAAATATTTTCCCCACTGAGCTGTTCCTTATCAATATTGCTCTGAAAGTTTAAATGTCACATTTGCATCTCACTCAATTTTTAAAATAAAACAGGCTGGCAATGAAAATAAGTCATAAGAGAACGCCTCTAAATTAAAGGCAAATGGTAATAAACCCAGTGTACAGACCCTTATTATGAATGCTCACTCCAATGACCTCTCCCATCCAATCTGTTAAGTGGGTGGCTCTAACAGACACCCCAGTCCACCTACACCAAATTTCCTATTTCCATGGAAACCTCTGTGTGGAATCACGACACAATCCTCAAATATTTGCTTTGGTCCAATTTTCTATATTCCAAAATGAACTCTTGTGGCAAAAGATAACTTAAATTATCTTAAGCATACTGAACATTAAAAGTATTATGGTAATATGTGTATTGATATACTTGTTATACTTGTTATGCCAATATTACTCAGATCACAGAGACTCCAAAAAAAGACCACCAGGACTCGACACCGATGCAATATACACAAGGTCCTGTATTATGGGCTCAGAGCTTCGGATCACCATCCTTCCTGACACAGCACGATAGCAGAATGATACTGGAGCTTCAAGGGTAAGGGGCTTATAAGAAAAAACAGTAATTAAAGGTTGGGGTCACAGGGAAGTAAGGGAAAAAACGTAAGCAGTGGTCATGAGTCTCAGGAATATAGACCTTCAGAAAGGTTGGGTGGAGCTGGGTCTCAAGGGAAAGTTGTGAGTCTCAGGAATGTGGACCTTCAGGCATGTTGGGTCAAAGAGGCTGAATCTCTAAGTAAGCTGTTCTATCTCAGAGGATCATTGGGCATTAATTGTATCTAAATGTTCCAGGGGCAGGTCTAGTTTATGGCAGTCCGTGGTCTTTCCCAGAATGCAAGAAGTAGTGAAAACACTTGGAGAACAACTTCTCACAGACCAGGGCATTAATTGTAGAATATACATTACATATACGATATGGCATTAATTTTGCCCCTATTGTTCTATGTACAACCATTTGAACATCTTTCTAAAGTAGATGGTTTTGTAATAAATGAATGGTGATTTTTTTATTTTCCTCAAATAATTAGTAAAGTTGCCATTCAAAACAATCATAAGACATTGAAAATTAAACAAATTTTGCCATGGAAGAGATTTCACAAATAATGTACCTGTAGCTAGATATATCTGGCCTTAGATATTTTACCAGTTGCAAATAGCATGACATTGGGGCGGTTCTTATGAAAATGAACTTTTTGTTTATAAACCAAGTCAATGATATATGTTCCTTTAAGGAATAAATGGCAAAGCATTTAAAATTTCTCTTACTCCATGTGGGATAATTATTAAGCATGTAATAGTTGTTATTATCAACCATAGTAATCAATATTACTTAACAATACTTTTGTTAGCTTCTATATATTTGACAGATTTTTAGATGAGCAGCTTGCTTTTTAGAGATATTATCTTTTCAGAGGATTTCTACTCTAAGTCCATTCTTTGAAAAAGCTTCAGGTAGTGCAATTAATTTAAATATTTCAAAAACATAATTGGAAGTGCTGGACAGAAGTCTGAGTGTTTAAGAGCACAGAAGAGCTTTCTGCAAAGGATCTGAGTCTGACCTTTGGTCATGTCACAGAACCACTCCTGCTCCGGGGAGATCTAACGTCTCTGGAACATACAGTGATCAGCACTCATTTTGCACATATCCCCTACACAATTAAAAATTAATAATAGATATTTAGATAGATAGACGGACAGATAGATAGGATTGGCTCAGGAGTCCCCTTGGACTAATACAGTTAACGGAAGTTCTAGTTTGGGGTATTTTTTGAGGAATCAGTATACTGATTCCAATAATGGCCATACGACTTTATGATCCATTAGTACCTACACAAGAGCTGTTCTCCCCCATACCTTCACAGTTTTTTGTTATTTATTTTCTCAATGACAGCCATTCTGACTGATATAATAGGATTCTCATCTACTTTTTAATTTTCATTTCCATG
Source organism: Acomys minous (assembly GCF_964271855.1). Classification (NCBI taxonomy): domain Eukaryota; kingdom Metazoa; phylum Chordata; class Mammalia; order Rodentia; family Muridae; genus Acomys; species Acomys minous. The sequence continues at coordinate 25,836,407 of NC_140496.1, forward strand.
GTGGATACAAATATTGAACATTTTTATAAATATTGATTCACCATTTGTATTTCTTCCTTTGAGAATATTCTATTCAATTATGTGGCATCAATGGAGAAAAGGTAATATGAGAAGGGAGGAAAAGTTGTTGTAAAGTGATGGAGAATGATAATAATAGAACATAATATAATACAAGAAAGTAAATGGGGGTACTACTTGGAAAAGGAAAGTGATAATCAAGGCCAGGGAGAGGAAAATGAGAAATATTAGTTGCCCTGGCCTGCCGGGGTTCGACTAATACTCAGGAGGAGAATTTTCCTGTATAGGGACAGAACACAAGACATGATGAAGGGGGCATCAAACCCCATTTATTGAGAAATTTCAATTTCAGAGTTTTTATAAGGCAGGGGCAGGGAAGCATATTGCTATGGCAACCCAGCTGTAGGCTATCTCAAGATGCAAGGAATTTCAAGCAGGTTACAACCTTCTGCCACACCAAATATTTTGCTATCTTTATCTAATCTAACTGTTAAACTACAACAGGGTGGCTCCGTCTAAATCTTATCTTTAGTCTAACTGCCGAACCACAAGGGTCAGCTGGTTTCTTGTAAATGGCAGACTGCTGGAGAAATAGGAACCTAGGCTCTGACAAGATGGCTGAACATTGGCCATGTAGCCCGTCCCTTACAATTAGTAGGGTAGTAACTAAGAAAAAATCATAAGTCTAAATATGTATTAGAATGACAAATTGAAACCCATTATTTTGTGTGCTAATTGCAAATTTTAAAAATAGTTTGATGAGATGTTATTCTAGGCCTAGTATCATCCAACATAATGGGCACTTATGAACTGGTTATCTTTTAGTGATGCCATTGAAAATAATACACCAATAACCAATCAAGAAAAAAGAGAATTTCCTAAAGTATTATGCACTATGAGAAAAGATTAAGCATGGTCATGTGACTGTGGTTTGGAAAATAAGTTATATTGTGTGAGTAGTTCCATGACACTTTATTGCTAGAGATGGGTAATTCATTTTTTGCATTCCAAGTAAAATATTGGAATTGGGAGATTTGAGGTGACGTGAAAGCAAATAAAAAGGCACTAGCTAGGAAATATTTCCATACTGTTCATAGAAAGGCCAATTAGTCTGAGTAATACAGACTTGGCAAATAAGTGGAGTGTTGAGAGGTAATAGAAAGTGTATCAATGTTGTGTCAACCTTTATCTTATAGCAATAAACTATTTAAATTGAAAACAGCTTGCTAGATCTGGGTAGGGGTTCGAAGTTTACTACACGTATTGTCCTTGGCTGGTGCCATAGTTTGAGGAGGACCCCTGGACCCAAATCCGCCCGTCATAATGTTCTTCTTGTAGGTTTCTAGGACCCTCTGGATCCTTCTAGTTCCCCATTCTGATGGGGAGGCCTGGTGGCACTCAGAGGAAGGACAGCAGGCTACCAAGAAGAGACTTGAAACCCTATGAGCATATAAAGGGGGAAGAGGTCCCCCTCAATCACAGTCATTTGAGATGGGAGTAAGGGGAAAATGAGAGGGAAGGAAGAATGGGAAGATACAAGGGAGGGGATAACCATTGAGATGTAATATGAAATAAATTAATAAAATATATTTAAAAAAAGAAACAGCTGGCAACATGAGGGTCTTCATTCAGTGTTTGCTTTTATCAGCTGTAACATCTTATAGACCTGGATCAGTCACCTCAAATGGCTTAGAGTACTGGTTCTCAACTTGGGGATTGAATGACCCCCAGGGATTTCCTAAGGCCATCAGAAAACATATTGACATCACACTTCATAACGGCAGCATAGTTACTGTTATAAAGTATCAACAATAATAATTTTAAGCTTGGAGGTCACAACAACATGAAGAACTATATTAAAATGGTCACAGCATTAGGAACCCTTGGCTTGAATGGAAGTAGTTGGGTGGTCAGAATTGCAATAAGAGCTGTTGGGCTTTGCTGTAGGACCCATGTACCTATTTACTCCAAACTAACATGTCCCTTCCCTCGCGGAGGAAGAAAAGCACTTCATTAGTCTTCAAGAACTAAAATTTCCAAGATTCTAGAAGTCAAGGCAAGATCATAGGCCCCTCCCTACATTAACAAACAGCAGTAAGAAATTACCAGAAACAGGAGTCTCTTCTGTCTGTGGAACTACATTTAAGCTGAATGGTGAGATGTTGTGGTAAAGTTTTCCTCAGTTGTCACCCTGGCTAGGGCCATCTTTTCACTGATGCAGCTGCCTTTGTGTCACTCATGCTTCTGTGAGTTACACCAATAAGCAAACAGGCTTTGCTAAGCCATAGGCATCATCATCTGTTGCTTTGTCAGGTCCCTGTATGAGATGAACAGGTTTTTGTTTACATCTCACTGGGAAGAGTCACAAAACAATGGCAGTGAGGAATGAATAAAAAGGGGAGGAATAATGACTTGGTTTGGGGTACAATTGCTGTAATGAACCACAATGGCCAAGGGTGCATGTTGTGGAGTAAAGTGGTGATTCGGCTGAAAGGTCGACACTGTAGTTCATCAATGAAGGAAGTCAGGGCAGGAAATCAAGCAGGGCTGGAACCTGGAGGCAGCAGCTGATGCAAAGGCCATGGAGAGGTGCTGCTTACTAGCTTGCTCCTCATGTCTTGCTCAGCCTGCCTTCTTATAGAATCCAAGACCCAGGGATGGCACCATCCATCCACAAAGGGATGGGCCCTAGCCCGTGATTAAGAAATTTAAATATATATATATATATATATATACTATATCTGGATCCTTTGGAGGCATTTTTTCAATTAAGGTTCCCTCCTTTCAGATAACTCTAGGTGTGTCAAGTTCACGTACAAGTAGTCAACACAAACAGGTTATTTTTTCTTGTGTGTTGAGGAGGGTTTATTTATGTGTGGGCATGTTTGTCTGGATGCCGTCACATTTAGGGCACTAGTGAAGACTGCAATGTGTTCTTAAGTTACTCCTCCCTCCCCTCTACTCCTCTTCTGTGCTGTCCTCTCCTTTCTCCTCCTCCCTCCCTTTTTTTCTTTATTCTTTTTGAGATAGGTCGAAACTGAACCTAGAGACTGTCATTTCAGTTAGACTGGCTCACTAGCCTGGGATTTCCTTGTCTCTGCCCCTGAGCGTAGGGATCTCAAATGTTCACCAGACAACCTGGAGCTTTACACCGTTCCCAGTAATTTGAATGTAGGTACGGTGAGCACTTCAGCCACTAAGCCACTAACTCAGCCACTAAAATTGTTTGCAGTACAGCACTAAGCCTTATTGATGTAAACTTTTCAGGGGAAAAAATATATATTAGAAAGTTTACATTAAGCTGTGTGTAAAATATGAATATTGATTTTTTAACACCAATCAATCGACTAAAATCTTAACTTCCATCATTCATTAAAAAACATTAAAATTTCACTTAACAATTTTTAAAAAGTATTTTGAGAGCAAAGTAAAATAAAATAGATGTGAATTCATAGGTATGCTTTATTATGTGTTCAATATGTCAATTAATTACGGTGAGTTGTAAAAAAATTCATTCACATCTAGTTAATAATATAATATGCTAGTTAGCATTATTATTAGATGATGATATTTGGTCCCAGAGAAATAAAAAAAATACACACATGATCATATAATCAGATCTTAGCTATGCATTTCATGAGCTGCTTTAATCCAGTATAAAGGCCATTAACTATTAAGTGCAGTGCCACTTAGTAAGCCCTATAAAAGGTGGAGAAACATATAGATGTAAGTCATCTTCAATGTAGTTGGTGGAAAATATAAAAAGGAAATGGGATCTTTGTAATAAAGGAATCTTTGTAAATAGTATATATTTCTAAATCAAGAGAAAATGGCGAAGCAGTAAGGGTTAATGTCAGTTGAGATAAAGCAAAGATGATGCGGATAAAACCTTGAATGAAATCATGTGATTTTTATCTTCATTCCTGAAAAAAGGGAGAAAAGATTAGGGGTAATAAGAAAAGCCAATATCTGGTATCTTTTTTAGCTGCTAGCATCTAGTACTAGTCTCCTAAATGCGGTTTATCAGATGCCATTTAATGTATGAATAGATCATTAAGATAATAGTCTTCACAATTTGTAGTGTACAGTTTGAAATAGCATATCTCTGTCGTCTTTTCCTTTTCTTGTCTTATTTGCCTTCTCTCACTGTGTTTAGGTTTTGAGATAGTCACTGAATTTATTATTTATCATATAAGGCCAAGTCTTGCTGCTAGGCTCTAAATGAGAACACAGATGGCACAAGGTGACAATAAATTAGTGTTTTGTCATTACCCTCAGGCAAAGCAACAATCAAATTGTTGGAACCTAGCGTCCAAATGTCATATGATGAGAGGTTTATACTTTTTTTGTTATGAGTTTGTTTTCCTTTTTAATTTATTAAACTTTTGAGAATCTAAGTGCCCTGAGTACATAGAACCTTAAAGTTTTCTCATTTTAAAAAATGTCTTTTGTGCACAGACACTCTTCAGGTTTTATCATCCTGCTGGCTCTTGAAAAGCTACGTAACTCAGAGATAGTGACTAACCTCCTCAAAACCATCCCTGCCTGTCCCTCAACAACCAAACCCCTTTTTCCGGATCAAAATTTCACCTCGTATTTCATTTCCTCTATACTAGTCTCTTTTGCTATTGCATTTATTCATCCATAATGCATTCGTTCACCCAAATTCTGTATATTCTATGAGTACAGGATAAGTATGCAGTATAAGGCAGTCCAGCCTAGAAAACTGTCAATGTGTATTTGCCCCAGCATGTGCATGTGAGGGTAAGCATGAGCTTGCATGCGCTCACACACATGCATGCCTGTGTGTGCACTTGTGTGTGTGTGTGTGTGTGTGTGTGTATGTGTGTGTGTATGTATGTGTGCATTTTTTGTAGCTATAACAGAGATATGTGTGTTATTGGTCTCTGAACATACTTCCCACCAGTAAAGAGTCTGGCTATTAAATAAATGATAGTGATGATAAGAAACATATTCTAGTTTGATAATTTGTTGTTTAAATCTCTTTGAATAAGTAAAACTTCAGGAGGGAAGGGCTTGTTTGTTTATGCTTTCAGGTCACTATCCATCACTGTGGGAAGTCTGAGCAGGATTTAATATAGGAATCTGGAGGCAGGAACTGTGGAGGAACTCTGCTTGGTGATTCCCTCTCTGGCTTGCTCACCTAATGTTTGGCTAGGTTCCTTATGTAGCTCAGGGCCACCTGCATAGGGATAGTGCTGCCAGCTATGGGCTGGATACACTTGCATCAATCAATAGTCAAGAAAACTCCACACTGGTATGTCCACAAGCCAAAAATATGTAAGAAATTTCTCTCTCACTTAAGGCTGTTCTCAAATGTGACTCAATGTATGTCAAGTTTTGGCAGGTGTTGCATGATCCTGGCTGACGGGGCTAAGAACAGAGAAATTGCCATGGATGGAGGTTGACTGTTTATCTCTGCCTCCATACATTGGTTCACATTACTCAATGTATATCTTAACATGTACCATACTTATTGGGGATGTCTCTAAGTACTATGGTCTTGAAACAGAGAGAGTCTGTGGTGCCACCATTCATTAGTGAGAATCTCCTTTAAAAATGGGCAGAAGCTGCACAGCAGGAAAACCTCAAATCACTTCTGCCATACTGATCTGCCTGACTGTTTACTCAAGTCAAACAGAATCAAACTCAAGAATAGCAGCTCCCAACTTTGAAAGGCAGGGACATCAAAAGCTTTATGAGTATGTTTTTAAGTTACCATAATGAGTTCTGTAAATTTCAAATGCTTCTTTTGCATAAAATTTTACTGAGTTCCTATGACTTCCTTCACTTTACCCTTTAATCACATAACTCCATAATATTCTGGAAGGCCACGAGGACACAGTTCACCAAAAGATTATCTATTTTTGTGGAAGGAGGAAGCTCATTGTCTATGGGACTTAGAAGAAAATGTCTTATGATTTCCTTCCTTCTCCATACTCTGCAAGGCTGGAGGCCAGATCAGGCAGAGCTATTTTGGAAGAGAATGCAAATGAGCAGTTGTATGAGCTCTTAGAAGGGGAAATTCTCTGTGGGGATCCCATGGTGAGTGGAAGAAGGCAGATGTATGAGCAGCTGTTTAGCTACATTGTGAGTCATTCCCAAGTGCACATGGGTAATCGGCAAGGCAGCTAATCCATTCACAAACAATCAAGACTTGACCATATGCCATAGCTGGACTATGTGAGAAGGCAGCTCATAATGAAAGAAGAATAATGAGGAATTTGCCATTGTCAAAACAAACACTAAATGTACGAAAAATAATACCATTAACAGAAGTATATAAGTAACACTTAATGGGTGTTTATTAGAAAAGAGAAAGTAGATATTTCCTCCCCCCCCCCCCCCCCCGCCCTCCCTCTCTCTCTCTCTCTCTCTACTGGTTTGTATCTTTAAAACTGATAAGGAAATAAAGAAGGGAGAGGAAAGAGATGATTATGATGACTTGATGAGTCTGTGGTGGGCACTGAAAATTGTTCAAAACTGCAGAAATAACTAGCATTTATTCTTTAGTCCATTATTATGAATTATTATTACTTGAAAATCCAATAAAACAATGCTTTCAGTTATAAATGTTATTATCCTATTCATGACACATTGCAAAGTTTAAATTCAGATCTGTAGTGCTTCATCCTCCCAAGGACCGAGATCATTTTGTATTCATCTCATGGGGAATCTTATTGTATATTTGCAAAGTAAGCTATAACTTACTCAAGAGCATCAAGGATGCATGTTTTCAAAAAACCCTAAAAAACGAAAACCCTATGCATTGTATGTGTATCTACGTATGTACGTGTGTGAATGTATGCATTTTTATTGGTGTTATGGGTTGAAGTTTGGCCTTAAGCACAAAGATTTTAAGTATTTATACTGCCATTATATCACCCATAGAAATCAATATAAATCTAATACATTTGATGACAATTTAAAATTTTGACATTCATACAAACTTTGAAGTACCAACATTTCTCTAATTCAGTGGTTCTCAAACTTTTTGATGCTGTGAATTTTTTTGTACATTTCTTCATGTTGTGATGACCCCAAGCATAAAATTATTTGATTGCTACTTCATAATTGTAATTTTGCTACAGCTATAAGTCACAATGTAAATATCTAATATATAGGATATCTAATAAGCGACCCCAATGGGGTCATGACCCACAGGTTGCTAGCCACTGCTCTAATTTGTTTTGACAGGATTCAGAGTATTTTACTTAGAAATATTGGAGAAACATCATTCTGTTGTGTTGGTTCTCAATGTGAAATAACCAATCTATAATGGCCTCTGTGGACATTCGACGATGTCAATAATAATTTGTTGTTACTGTTGGAGCTATAGTATTGTTTGTTTTTGTTTGTTTTGTTTTTTATTACTTTTTAAATTATTTTTCTTTTTTACATATACATTTATATTATTAGTCATATATACAATAAACTACATATAGCAAAGAAGATCCAAAAAACAATCAGGAATTACATAAATGTTATATTAATAGTGTTTTGGCTATTTGTATTTGGCAGCTTTGAGGAAAATATATTTCATATCTTGGTGAGTCTAAAATTCTGAACATAAATCAATAGTAACCCTATCTCATGTCTATCTATTTGAAACATCTATCTAGACCTAAAAATATTTTAACACCTAAACAATTAAGTTTAATTACAAATCTAAACTATCTGGTTTTCAACCATATCAGAGACTTGAGAAGGTACAGGTTGAAAAGAAAGAAAGGGGAATATATAAATATGAAGGGATGATAGGACAAAAAGTAGAGTGTTGAATGTAATCCTCTACTTAAGGTTTAACTGTTACTCATAAGGTAATTTCTAATTCATTTACATAGAATTTTGTATATTGATGTAAAATAAGCTTAATTTTGATACATTGGTATGAAATTCAAATTATATATCTATATTCTAACATGAGATATACTCATTTATAAAACAAAGTTTAATTCCAATACTTCAAAAGTGTTATTGCAGGCTGTTTAAGATAAGTAAGCATCCTGTGTTTTGAGGGCAGCAGTCAGGGAACATGGTAGAGTAGGATCTTTTACAACAAATTTCAACCAACGGTCAACAGTGTTAAGGAGGGGGAGATACACTTTACAGGAATCACAACTAGGATTCTTAAAGAGAAAGCTGAGGTTACTACTTGAATATATATATATATATATATATATATATATATATATATATATATATATACATATATATATATACACACACATATATATACACATACATATATATATATACTCACATTTATATTGCATGCTTCTCATGTAAAATGTATATATATTTTTTCTGGTGAATATGCAAATATCACATCTTTCTACTAGAATTTTTGTTTGTCAAACTTGTTCATTTTTCAAGAAATTCTGCTAAACATATCAAAAGTGGATTTTTTGACTCATGTACTATCTTTTAATTTGGGTAGTTTTAGTTTCAGACAGACAATGGGAAATGTTTCTTATAGTGGAGAGGGTTTTCATTTCCCTACATAGTTACTATGGAACTAAAGTCAAGTCCAGTCACAAATTTAGTAGCAAACATATGAAATTAAGACTTTGAAAAAACCTACTTTTGGTATTATTAGAGGAAAAATTGCGTATTAGAAAAAGTGGCACAGGACTTTAAACCCAACACCGTGGAGGCAGAGACAGGGGGAATCTCTGTGAACTGGAGGCCAGTCTGATCTAAAAAGAGAGTTCCAGGATAGGCAGAGCTATTATCCAGAGAAATTCTGTTTCAAAAAATGAAAATTGGAAAGAAAAAAAGAAAAAAGAAAAATCAGTCTAGTGTTTTATTTATATGTTCCTGAATAATATTTTTTAACTTCTCCTACTCATCACATTAGAATAAGGCACACACATTATTCTGAAACTTGCCTATATCTTTTCAGTGTTAAAGGGAAGGTAAAGGTAGAAAACACAGCATAAAAAATGACGTATAGAACTTCAGTAAGTCTAGTGAATATTATTATAGAAACAATCAATAAAAACTTATGGATGTACTCATTACTGATTTTTTCCCCTGCCAAGTAATAGCTAATGCCACCATCATTTTCTTATCTGTTATCTAGAAGACTAAAATCCCATATATCAACAATATATTTCCTTTGGATGACTCCTAAATAGAGTAATACCCTACTCCAACTTATGCCTATTTTTTAAAAATTTACACTGCTATACACAGATCGTATGATGACAATTTGTGCTTCATGTAACTATACAGCACTAAAGACCTGAGAGGTTCATACAAATTATTACCTTTGGGCCACTTGCGAAGCTTGTTTATAGCAACAATCTCTTCAACCACTCCTTCAATAGTTTTGTATTGATTGAGCAGTCTGAGCTGACTGTCATCCTGATTGCTGTCGATAGTGAGCTAGTAACTGGTCAATGTCCCCGCTTTCTGTAGCTTGTCAGTGAGCAAGGAAAACATTAGGCAAACAAACAAAGCCATGTGCATTTTACGAAGGAAGCTAGAGGATGCTAATGAACAGGACAAAGCATAGGGGTGGTTTTTCTATGTGCTGTTGTCTCAGAGTCTTCAGGACTCTGACAGGATGTTCCTTGGACAAAGCCTCTTCTGCTATGACTTTTGACTGTTCCATTCCCTGACTATTTCAGAGGACTATCCTTCCATGTCCCAAATGTCTCTTAGTGTGACAATGCATATTAATTCCAGAGAAGACCTTCAGGAGTGTCTTAAGAAATTCAAGGGAATAAGACCAGAGAAGCATGAGAGAATGGCAAAGTAGAAGGATCCAGAGGGTCCTAGAAGCCTACAAGTAGAACATTATGATAGGCAGATTTGGGCACAGGGGTCCCACTCAAACTAAGGCACCAGCCAAGGACAATACAGGCGGTAAACCTTAAACCCCTACCCAGATCTAGCCAATGGACAGAACACTCTCCACAGTAGAGTGGAGAGTGGGATATTACTTTTCACATACTCTGGTGCCTCACCTTTGACCATGTCCCCTGGAGGGGGAGACCTGGTGGCACTCAGAGGAAGGACAGCAGGTTACCAAGAAGAGACTTGATACCCTATGAACATATACAGGGGGAGGTAATCCCCCTCAGGAACAGTCATAGGGGAGGGGAATAAGGGGAAATTGGGAGGGAGGGAAGAATGGGAGGATACAAGGGATGGGATAACCATTGAGATGTAACAAGAATAAATTAATAAAGGAGAAAAAAAAAAGACCAATGCACAGCTTGGGAACTGCCAATGCACCGTAAATAAGGAGAAAGCTGTACTTATTTGCTCATTTGGAGAAGCCAGGCTCTGGCTTTTCTCTCTGTAGAGTCACAGTGAGGAGATTTTATAGTGTTGTAGTATGTTGTGATCTAACCAGGAGTCTTGATTCCATTCTTTTATACCTTCCAGCAGTTCTTACTTCTTTTGAAATGTATACAGGGAAGTGCAATGTACATCATGCAATAGACATCCCTAACCCAACATCATTTGAATAAGTTGAGCTACTTTGTTAAAATGTCCTGTCATTGCTTTCCATAATATTTACATCATCATGGATGCCTCTCTACTCTCGGCTTTTGTCCTTCTTCTAGGCTATGGATGCTATGAAGTATAGATTTTAAATTTTAATACACAGCATGAATGCCTGATGTCTTCTTCTGGCCGCTGCATGAACAGATGTATATTGGTGTGTAAATATGAAACTGTCTAGTTAGCATCTAAACTGGATTTCTTACGGTGATGCAAGTATGACATGTTCCAGTCAGAAAACGGCCTTCTTCAAAGTTTCACTTCCTTAAAGTTGGATATTTAGTAAAATTCTCACATATGCTTTGATCCCTCTAGACATATCAGTGGCTCATCTACTCATTGAACATAATAAGGTCACATTACCCTCACGTGGAAAGTGGCAGAAGCTTTGTATCTAGTAATTGTCTTCTTAGTACTCTCCTTTTGAATTTTATATTACTCAAAAATAATGGAAGCACCTAAATAAAGATAATATCAGCTGATATACACCATCGGTGTTAGAAATAAATCTGGAGTCTTTCACATGCCTTTAGTGCACTGGCTTAAGGACATGAGTATCAAGTCAAGTGACAGAGCACAAATTTACCATAGTTTATCTTGATTGCTAGTTTAGACTACATCTTAGTAGAGAATTATTAGAGAACCCATCGATGTGTCTGTGAGTGTCTCCAGTGATGGCTTCATAGTACAATGGCATCATTGTATTATGGGGCTTAGTTGGAGGAAACAAGTCACAGAGAGTTGTATCTTGCCTTGCCTTTCTCTGTGTCGACTGTCTGCTGCCTGGTTACAATGTTATAAACTGTTTTTGTCCCAGCACACACACCTGCAGTGATAAACTGACACTTCTGCAATGGTGAGGCAGAATACATTTTTTCTGCAATAAGTTGTTGATGTTAGTTATTTTACCACAATGGGAAAGATAATATATTCAAAACTCAGAAACAGGCATGCTTTGATCCAGTCTTCTATAGCCTTTGTTTTTCTCATTGTCCTTCATGAACATCTTCCACGAAGTATGCACCACTTGCCATTTTGATTATCCAAAATAACTTTCTCATTCATGCCTACCACAACACACAGCACAGCTAATTCTTCAGATTAGATGGAGGTTTCCCAAAAGAAGCATTATCTTCTGTTGTTGCTGCTGCTGTTGCTGCTGCTGTGAAATTTCCTCCAGCTCCATGTCAATTGGAAATTTGTGGATATAAAAGTCTTTATTTCTTTCACGTGACTTATGATAATTATGACTATTTTACTATATATGTAAATTTATTGTAATTCTCATTTCCTTCATAAGGAATATTATTAGTTAAAAAAGAAAATGTGGAGGCTAGAGAGATGTCTTAGAGTTTAAGAGCATTGTCTGTTCTACTAAGGTCATGAGTTCAACTCCCAGCAACCACAGGATGATTCACAATCATCTATTTTGAGATCTGGTGTGGTCTTCTGGCATGCAAGTGTTACATGCAGGCAAAACTGAATACATGATAATAAGTAAATCTTTTAAAAAATAAAATGATTAGAAAGAAATTATGTTCTAGTTACGGTTCTATTGTACATCAAACTAATTCTTGGCAATCTATATGGCTCAATAAATATTTTTGAATGAAGGAATAAATAGTTTTTAAAAATCATACTCATCCTCTTTACTGTTTTGAGCAGCCACATCTCTTATATTGAAAGAAAATTTAGTTCCAAATATGTCCTTAAGATAGTTTTACAGCACTGAGTAACTTCAAATAATCTCAAGTTTTCTAGTAATATAGCTTATAACTGATTTTCCTTTTATTTAAGTATGGTTTAAATTTTACTAAATCATTAATATTATGCTAGGTGCAAAGCATTCAAACACAGGAAAACATTTGGTGATTTGAATGTGTCAACTTTGTAGTGCTAATATATATAAATTACTGATTTCTTCTAAAATCATGATTTAAAAAATGAATCTGTTAAAAAAAAAGCATATTTTGAAGAAAAAATGTTACAGTGCAGTTTTTCAAACTACCCAAGGGCAAATATGAGCCTTGTTTTTTTTTTTTAAATCCTATAGCTAAGAGAGCAAGAAAAGGGTCACTAAGTTATTTTAATTAAAACAATTCATTAGAGGACAAAGAGACAAATTCTGTAGAAAAACTTGAGCCCCTAAACTTTATTTTTGCTGTCAGTGGTAGGCAAGGCCTCGGAGTGAGAAGAGGTAATTCATTTTCTAAGCTAAAAGCAAATAACTTTAATTAAGCCTGGCTCTTGGGTCCAAGATTGGGAGATCTTTTTAATAAAAGAGATCACATGACTGGGAAAAGTTTTAGTCACAACCTGATCAGGCTATGGTCACCTAGTCAACATATTTGAGGATGAGAATAGACGAAAGAAAGGAATGTGATACAGATTTTTTTCTTTATTAATTTATTCTTGTTACATCTCAATGGTTATCCCATCCCTTGTATCCTCCCATTCTTCCCTCCCTCCTCTTTTCCCCTTATTCCCCTCCCCTATGACTGTTCCTGAGGGTGATTACCTCCCCCTGTATATGCTCATAGGGTATCAAGTCTCTTCTTGATAACCTGCTGTCCTTCCTCTGAGTGCCACCAGGTCTCCCCCTCCAGGGGACATGGTCAAAGGTGAGGCACCAGAGTATGTGAAAAGTAATATCCCACTCTCCACTCTACTGTGGAGAGTGTTCTGTCCATTGGCTAGATCTGGCAGAGGTTTAAGGTTAACCGCCTGTGATACAGATCTTATAAAATAAGAGTCAGGGATGACATTATAATGGCTCTTGGCAGTGCGCAAATTCTAGAATAAGGTGATTAAGTTTGTACATTCTATAATCCTTCTCTATGCTGGGATCGACAGCTTTCCATACTGCAACTATTCAACTCATAAAACGCAGACTGACTTTATTAAGTCTCAGGAGCTGTTCAAGATTCTGAAGTTCCAACAGCATGTAAGACAATTTACACACACACACACACACACACACACACACACACACACACACTGACCACTCACTCTCTCACACATATGTTGTGATGGGTGTTTGTTGGTTTGTTTTGTTGCTGTTGTTTGTTTGTTTGTTTGAGAGAGAGGGAGAATTGCTCTGTATAGACCTAGCTGTTCTAGAACAGATTCTGTAGAACAGTCTGGCCTAGAACTCAGAAATCTAGCTGCCTCTGCCTTCCAAGTGATGGCATTAAAGGCATTTTCTCCCAGCACCCAGTTATTATCTGTAAATGGCCAAAAATGCACGCCTCTAGGTTTTATATGGAGAAACCTTTGGGTCCTAGGAGTTTCTATCTTCTTTTATGCTTTGGTCTTGAGGTCTTGAGCTGCTAATCTCTAATTTTAACATTACTGATGTGATTTTATTTAAATTGGAGATGTGACCTTCTCTTGCATCTGGACCAAAGTAGCACCACAGCTTAGTTTCTTTCTATGGGTTATTGTTTTATCAACTCAGGCAAACAGCAACAGAACTGCAGGAAAAATAAGTCTGAATGTGTGCTCTTACACTGCAGTGTATCTCTGCTATTAAAATAGTGTGGTGTTCATTTTTACATAGCAGTGTTGAACTTTTACAAAACCAACTGGATTAGTAAATAATAAATTCTTTAAGAAATAACAAAATATAACACACACACACACACACACACACACACAAGAATAATTAAAATACATAATTTTGTCTATGAGAAAGTATAAAACCTTTTTCTTAGGCAAAATAAATGCCTCTGCTGATGGTGTTTTGCTCCTGTGTGAAATGGGAATACTGGTAACTTTCTTAGTTTTAGTGAGAGAATGAAAACATTCTGAAATTTATCTCTAAGCTTCACAAACTAGGAACACTTTAGTGACCTGGTAATAAGGCTGTTGGATGTAATTTCAATGCAGCATGGTTGATTACGAGTAAAGAATTAAGACTTCAGGAACAGAAGGCTGTGATATAAGGAGTATTGAATAGTACTCGATAAGTTTTATGATTATTCATCAGTCAATGGGAAGGAACAAAGGTTTCGTGGGCTTCAGTAATTATTACTTTTAAATTTTGGAATAATAAGTTTATATTGGTGACTTGAGAGAAAATAAAGACATGTAACTGGTTGAATTTCATACTGTGGTACATCTTTTGAATTGAAAATATTACATTGACTTAGTTTCTTGTTAATCATTATTTATGTTAATGAATGAAAAACAGCCATTATAATTTTCACACCTCAAATTAAATCTATAAAATTTTCTTAACAGATGGCACAGTTGTCTTAAAATGTTAGCCTGCTGGATAAATATGTACTTAAGAAGACAGAGAGTATGTCCTTCCCAGAGCCATGCTTCTAAATGTTACAGCAGTTCTAACATACTTTCAATTAAATAAAAATTAAAGCTCAGAAAATGTCACAAAAGGCTAACCTAATATTTGACCGTTAATGTGCTTATGCAAAGGGATATTTACAATTGCTCACTCAGAAGTGCTTGGCTCCCCTTTCCAAGAAGCATGAACCTGAGGTTTAAGACAATGTTTGGATAAACTTAAGAGCAGAGCAGAATTGATAAGATAGATTCTACTTTATAGTCTTGACGTTTTTTTGGTTCTAACCCAGTGCTGAGAAGTATTTGCAGTGTGTTTTGTTTTGTTTTGTTGTTGTTTTTCATTCACCATACCTCTGTATTAGAACCACGAATATTCCTGTTCACAATCCAGGAAAATGGTCTTGCCTGAGTTTCAGGAAACATTCTGTTTTAAGTTCCTGAGGTTGTTTCCCAAGTGCATGAAAGACAAGCATGTCCAGAGACATTAGATAACCAGTCACCGTGAGTACTAACCGCTCAGGCGTTTACTTGAAGATAGAGGCCAGTTCTGCCTCCCTTCTCCGATGACATTTGTACACTAAGTGCTTCCATACATAAAGAATCTTGGGTAAATTAATTCACTCCTCCTTTTATACTATAAAACACCATCTTTTGTTGATAGCTAGGAGCACACCCAGATAATATTCTTTTACTTTATACTCCTATTATTGACTCTCACCTTAGCCTTTATTTGTTAATACTTCAGTACTTATAAATTAAACAAGAAACGGTCACATTTTCCATATTCTATGTGACACAGATTTGTATACAGGAAACCATACTTGTGGATCCCATCAGAAAGATGCAAATAAGTTATTCTATGGGAAAATTTTATATTTTAAGTTATAACAAACACATTGGTATGGATATCATGGTCATGTTAATTTGATATAATTTCCTGATTCTTTTCCAAATACAGAATTATATTTGAGATAAGGGCAAAAATGAGCAGAGAAAGTGACTTATCAGATACCATAATATTAATGGATAAAATTATTAATAAATAAATTATTATTTATAATTTATTTACATTATATTAATTAAAAAGTAAATTTTCTTTTCTCAAACATTTTAATGTCTTATATTTGTACAATATAAATTTGTTTTATATAAATTTAATCAATTATCCTTGGCATAATGTGTCTTCTCAATATATAAATACATAGATACTGATCTAATCATGTTGCTGGTCATATACCATCTCTAAGATCATATCTAAATAAGTATACCAGCATCTGTTTTCGTATATAGGGACAGGAAAGTCAGCCTCAGTGTAAATTGTAAACTCTTCCTAGTTACATGTTTGTGTCTTCACTCTAAAAGGAGAGAGGGTATAAATCTATACTGTGAATTTCGTATGTATATTAGAGTTATGTATGCATATTATATTAGTTATGTTTTAATGAAACTTACAGAAGAAAAAGATTATTTTGGACCTATGGATCCAGAGGACTGAGGTCCATAATGTCACTTTACATGGCAGCAGGAGTAGAAGGTAAGAGCTCACATCTTTACCCGAAACCAAGACACAGCAGGTACACACTGTATGGCATGATGCTTTAGAAACCTCAGAGAACACCTGTAGCGACCGAACTACCCCAGACCCTTCACACCACCTAAACATCTGAAACAGTACCAGCAACTCAGAACAAAGCGTTCAAGTGCCTGATACTCTTGGTGTCATTTCACTTAAACAAGACAAATCTACCCCCTGGCCACCATAGTCTTATGAGAACGTCATGATGCAAAAATGCACTTAGTCCAACTTCAAAGTCCCTCACAGTCTCTCAGTATGAACACACTTTAAAAGGCCAAAAGTTTGTTCTGAAACACAAGGCAATCTCTTGATTCTAACCCCCATGTAAAATCACAAAGCAAATTTCAAAGTTCCAATATACAATGGTACAGAACATGCATTACAATTCCAAACATGTAGTATTGGAGCACAGTGAAAAAAAAAAATGGGGCCAAAGCAAGACTGAAAGCCAGCAGGGCAAGACCCAAATCATATTGCTCCATGAAAGTTTTCACAGGGCTTACTTCCATTTCTCCAGCTTTGCTGCCTTCCTCTCAGTCAGGCTGGTTACATTCCCTGTTTAGAGTTTTTCTTGGTAGAGACCCCACAAATTTACTGTAGCCAATGTCTTGGGTCTTCAATGCAATTGAAGATTTATTTCTATAGTTTCATCCAATATACACCTGTGCTGGCTTTAGGAGGATATCAGAAACCATGGAGGGATAGCGTGTAACCCTTTTACTCATGCGTGCTTCATTATTCTAAAGTTAACACCACTGGACAATACTGTCATGTTGCCAGTCTGAAACACAACTTGGTCCCCTAGAATCACATTTGCAGAAGCTTTTTCTTCTTTCTTCCCTGTTAGAAGCAGCGTATCCCTTGAACATTTTCCTATCACAAGATGGAAACTTAGCTAGATAGGATCTTGTCCTGTGGGCACAATTTCCTTTATTGGACTGCATATCAAGCCTTCCCTTAATTTCTTTAACTCTTTCAGCAAAAGCCTACAGCATTACATTTCTTGGATTTTTTTTTCTTTTCATGAAAATTGTATGTATTGTATATACTTTGTCCCATTTGCTTTTTATCACTATAGATCTGCAAAAAGCGATTCCTAAGAACTATATTCCAGATGTCAGAATCAATATTAAGTTGCTGTAAAATCTACTCTGCCAGAGAAACTAGTCCATTACTTTTTTATTTTTACCCCAGGTAAGTTCTGGTGACAAGATCGGAAAGCAAGCATATCTGCTCCCAAACGATCACAAGAATGGTATCAAACCCAGTCAATAATGTTTGTCTCTGAAAATTTTTCATCTGGGCATCCACAGCTCATGTAGCTCTCAGCATTACTGTTTCCTGGGCACATAATTAGACAAATAATTAGGCTCTGATCAAAAAATTCAAGAGCTCTTCTAGTTCAAAATCTAAAGCACTTTCACGTTCCTCCAAAATAAAACAAATAAAAATCTCAGATGGCCATCTCTGTCACAGCCATGGCCCACTCTTTGGTACCAATTCCCAACTTAGTTACCATTCCATGGCTGTGAAAAAGCACCATGACCAAAGAAAGTTACAGGAAAAAAAGTTTACTTTGCCCTTATGGTTCAGGAGAGGTAAGGTTTATAAACAGTCACTTGAGGCACGGAGGCAGAAGTGGAAGCTGAAAGCTGTTACCTGGAACTTCAAGAGAACACAGAGAGTGCACTGGGGAAGGTATAAAACTTTATAAATCCATAACCCTTCTCCAAGTGATGTCCTTTGTTAGTCAGGCCACATCCCCCAAGCTTCCTAAGCAGTACCACCAACTGGTGAGCTAGTGTTCAGATGTTTAAGACTAGTGGGGGATGAAACCAGTGTGCTCTGTGTGTGTGTGTGTGTGTGTGTGTGTGTGTGTGTGTGTGTGTGTGTGTGTTTGTACACATCTTACATCATTTTCTTTCCCAGAGAAAGATTGCAAATAAGACTTTCAAAATAGAATCCCATGTATCTCCAGGTCTTGGGTTTGCTTTCGAGTCACTATGTAACAAGAATATCTTGAAATTTTGATGGCTATGCCTCCATACCAAGTGCAGGTAGTGTGTGTGTGAGTGTGTGTGTGAGTGTGTGTGATAGTGTGTATGTGTGTGCATATGTGTGTGTTCGTGTGCATGCGTGTGTGTGTGTGTGTGTGTGTGTGTGTGTGTGTGTGTGTGTGTGTGTGTGCCAGTACACAGCCTGGTAGGCAATTTGGATAACACACTCATGGACTAGTGTACTGTAATGAACCAATCTAAGAATTGAATTTCATGCTCAGCCTGAGATTTTTAAATCACTTAGATACCTAACTATCACAAAAGTTATCACTTTACATCAGTTTGCAAGAAAATTAGGTTAACAGTAAAAAAAGGTTCGAACAAATCAGTTGAATTTTTTAAGTGAAGCTATCTCTGGTTTATTGTGGCTAATACTTAGGATTATTTTCTTAGAAATATTAGGATACTTAAAGTTATAGTTGAATTTTTCACCTCTTTTTAACTTCGGGTACTTTCTGTAAAATAAGAAGAGCTTGTGGGAGTCCCAATTAGAGTCAATTATAGTTTGATTGACTAAGTTTGGCATTTAAATGCCTAGGAGAGGTTATTCCTTTTTAAAGAAAATAATTCCCAGCCCCAAGCTTTAGGGTTTTTACTGTTCATGAGAAATAACCATGGCAGGTAATAAGATAGAATAATTAAAATGTATATCATTGAAACTTTGCATGTTAATATCTGAGTAGAAGCTGAAATCATTTGGAGGTGAAGAAGAGACTTTAATATTCAGAAAACAGAAATTTGATAAAAATATCTTTGGTACCTAACCAGGCTTATGCACCTTCTCACTATTCTGCAGCGCACGGCCAGTTGCACTTGGCATGCCTTTTCAGCTCCGTTACGATGCAGAATTAGAACCCACTGGAGAAGCTGGACATTAAAATCTTAAGTATCAAGGGACTAGTAGGGGGATAGTGGCTGGGTGGGGTTGGGTGGCAACAGAAAGCGGCAAGAGGTTGAGGTTACACAACTGCATAGCTCTAATCTATAGTGATTGGCAGGTTTAGGAAATTAAGTGCATTCCTGGTACATTGTACTTTAAATTTATAATGGCTTTATTAGAATATAAATCCATAATAAGGGATGTCTTTATGTTGTTTTAAAGAATATTTTTACACTATAATGGGACTATAAATATTTTTTTTATCTTGGCTCAAATATCATGCTGTAATTTTTCTCATTTAATACATCATATTAAAATACATACCCCTAGACCTTTTCTAATTTCTATGTGTAAGCATTAGTGAAACAATTTCCTTCATCTTTTACCTATAGATACAGTCAATGATAAAAAAAAAACACTCCCTCGATTAATCAAAGAATTGAAACATATGTCTTTGTGGTGCATTTCAATTTGGAACAAAGGCTATTTTAAACGGAAGCGGAGCTGAATTAAACAGCACATGCAACTACACCAGGTAATAGTGCACTCTCAATTTCGGGAAGTTTTCTTATAAAGATTTTAGGGAGAATTTTCTACCTAGAGCCAAATACTAGGATGCCATGATGGGACTTGAGTATGAAGGAGTGGCTCCAAAATGTGATGACATTATAACGCCCAATGTATACTGGCTTCATACACATCCCTTATTTTATCCAACTTTTGCCATACACTTTTTAAATGTACACATGTCAGACATGAACAAACACACATACACACACAGATACACACACATACACGCATACACACACACACACACACACACACACACACACACACAAGGTCCCATGCTCCATCACTGAACTATTCTTATTAAAATTACTGTTTTTCTGGAATTTTCCAAAATTCCTTTTATGTACTTTACAAATCTTTTTAAATTCAAGTCCAAGTTCCTTTGACTTAATTATTTTAAATCATTCTGTAACTTTCATGTAACATAATAAACATAGATTTTAGTTGCTTCTAGGAAAACTTTTAATTTTTGCATAAATTCATATCTAACCAAAGCACAAAGTAATTAACACTTTTCAATGCTCTCTGATAAGTGCAGCATAAGATAGCAATTAAACCATCAAAATTCACAAAGAATATGCAAGAAATTATAGGCTTTAAAATCTATATTAAAATTTGGAAATCTGTATTAGTTATCTGTAAAATAGGTATGTGTAAAACAGGAAAGTTGGAGAAGAAAGTTCAAGTTAGTTAAATGTTTTAATTATAGATGCAGTGCTAAATGGTTACTAAAAGTTGTGAAGATGTTATCTTGAACTATTTTTACCATTCATTTTTCAATAATAGTGAAACTAAAGAAGCACTTAAAGCCATTTAGCCTAAATAAACTACTCTCTCTAGCACCAACTCAATTTCTAATTTTCATTGCATAATTAGTACATTTTGCGAGCAAATGCATAAATTATATTTAATTCAATAATTGCAAATATTTAGACTTATTGAATGTTGTAAGGTTTTCCCTCTATATTTATTCTACTACAATTCACATTAATATCTGTCTAACACATTACACATCCTATATTGGGAAAAGCTAAAATATATAACATTAATATACTGATCATAATAGAACAACATGGGAAACCTTACCTATAAACATAATTGCAGTAGGACATAAGGACACTGTGAAATCCATTCCTGATTCATACAATTATGATTTCATGATTCATCAACTAATCAAAAACTTAAACACAGTTTTTCTTTTCCTAAGTAATATAAAATACTTATTATTAAAACATATGAGTCCATCTAAAGTGTAGAATAATAAAATTATGTTAGCTTGATAAATTTGCTACTTGAAACAGATTTTTAAAACAAATAGAGCCTTTTCACATGACTGTAGTCATGGACTTACCAGAATGCTTTGGCTTTTTTTTTTTAATATGATAGATCTGAGGCTCAGTGGTATTGACTGAGTAATTCATTTCACTATCCATCAGTAACATGTATATAATTCTGTACCTCATGTTTTTTCTATAGATAGAAATTTTTCTATGTATTTTTTTATAGATAGAAAGTGCTATGGATAAAACTCATATCTTATGCTATTGACTGGCAGTCAATAAGCTCCTAATTAACTTTAGATATTGTTATCTTTAGTGACTGATACACATCACAGAAAATTCCAACGGGATCTAAATAACACACTTAAGAGATGTCAGGGCACATTATAGTAGCAAACTAACTTTTCAATTCAGGAACTGAAGCCTAGTTTTAGGGTGCATTTTGTCAGTGAGAGTAAAGGGACCACCCTACATTGACAGTGTAGAGGACTCAATAGTTTGATGGTGCTCTAACTTCCAGATGTGATGCTATCAATCAATCAAGTTATTACTTGCATTCAATGCTGTATGATTTTATGTGTGTTTGGGCAGGTGTTTTTTTTTTTAATACATATATATGCATATCCACTCTGACAGTGGCCTGTTATACTCATCTTTCTGCATGCACATTTCCTTCTACTGTTGCCTTCCCTTGTTAAAGCGGGCAAAGTAGTTGCTGGTGTAGAGACAGGAGGGTATAAACACACTCTCAAGGCCACATTCCTGAAATCCGTGTCTATGGAATACTGAAAAGGTCACTTCTCTAATTCTTTGAGAATGCAAGGCATTAACATTCTGATGCCTTACTCAGTCTCGTAATGAGAACCTGACACAAATTACACCTGCTATTTTGACAGGGATAGCAATGAGAAGAGGAAATGGGATAATCACAATGATACTGTGAGTAACTCCCTAAAAAATTCCACTTCTGAACTTCCTCGCTGTCACTTTTTCAAACTAAATCAATCATCTGTTTATGAGCGCCAAATTCTTTTTTTTAAAAAAGTATGAAAGAGTGTACCTACAGAATACTTTAATGCCTAGAAAAGTTATAATTTAATTATGATAGACTGATTTTTCACAACTCGCGCATGATGCACAATCCTAGAAAGCCAAATATATTTAAAGTCTCAAAATTAGAAGCAGGAGAGTGCCTAATTTCAATATAATCACTAAAATTCCAGTTACAGAAATGAGTAACATGTTGCCCTGACTCTGCAGAAAGGAGTCATAGGAGCAGTTCTGAAAGTCACTGGAGCAGCACTAAAACTGGAACTCAGTTTCCTGCTCCTCATTCAATGCCCCACACATCTCCATTTAAAAATCCTTTCTAAGGCAGGCATGGTGGCACACGCCTGTAATCCCAACACTTGGAAGGCAGAGGCAGGCGGATCACTGTGAGTTCGAGGCCAGGCTTGTCTTCAAAGTGAATCTTGGAAAGTCAAGACTACACAGAGAAATCGAGTCTCAAAAAAACCAACCAAACAAAAAATTATGCCTCTCTGCCTTCCCCCAGAAAACATTTTATCCTTTTTTCCTATTCATTAAAAGATACATAGAAAATTGTTGCTCATTCTACAGGCAAGAAAAGGAACAGACATGAGTTTGTTCAGAGTGAGTTTGCATCTGTGGACAATTAAGGTACAGAAAAACTAGTGGAAATACATTGCTCCCAAAGAACGGCTTCAGGAGGACTGACATTATGGTTCATGCAAGGGGAAAAATGAAGGCTAGACATAGAAATGATGCCCTATTTGCTGATTACCACAGCAAAATTACATGAATTTATTGTAAAAATATATTTGGGATCGAAATAATTTCTGGCAATAGACTCCATTTATCAAAGTATATGGGCTCCGCTTAGCACAGGAACATAAGGAATTTCTTTTCTCCCTCTCTCTCTCTCTCTCTCTCTCTCTCTCTCTCTCTCTCTCTCTCTCTCTGTCTCTTTCTCTGTGTGTGTGTGCGCACGTGCACTGTACACTAGTTTCTGTTTTATCTTATCTCCCAACCATTTATAACTGAGAAATTAGCAAGGAACATTTAACTCTTAAGAGAATAAGGAGATGGTCTGCAGCTAAGAGCACTGCTTTTACAGAGGACACCAGTTTGATTACCAGCACTCATATGATGACTCACAAACCTCTGTAAGCCCAGTTATTCCAGATCCAAAGTCATCCTCTGGTCTTCGCAGGCACAGCATGTATGTATTATATAGACATACATGCAGGCAAACTATATACATATAAAATCAATATGTTTTAGTTAAAAATTTTTAATGGATAGGGGTAGTCTGTGCTTTATGTTTGTTAAAAATCAAAGATTATTTTTATTCTTCTGCTCCTATGACCTAGAATAATATTTTAATCACTTTCTTACTCTACAAATATTGATTGCACAAATCTTATGAGTCTTGATGGAGTTTTGCTTCATTCAGTGTAAAGATGAGTACAGAAGTATGAATTTACTACACAAATAAAACTAAATGATACCAGTTATAAATAATGTAAAAGAGGGTCACAAGGGACCAAAATATACCTTAATGCAAGTCTCTTACTGCTGTGAACTCTGAAAGTACAACTCCTGAAACATAGTGAGCATTCAATCAGATTTTATTAATGAATATGACCTGGAAACAATAGCCTAAAGAAAATGTTACTTGAATTTTGCTCCAGGGAGAAAGTGAATTAATTATTGTAGAGAGTATAGAAGAAAATTACCCTTGAGTAAGTTCATGAGTTCTACAGCAAAGTGAGTCAATTTCATAATCTCAGACAAAGCAAAAAGGAGAGAGACAGAAAAGATACATTTAGCAGGAAACCAAATGCGCAGGTAATTGTGGGCCATAGATGTCATTCAGTGTCCAGCAGGTAGCCTGGGTTCCATGTTGGGAAGGCTGTTACACGTGTTGCTGACTTCTGCATGATACCGACAGACCTTAAGATCAAAGGTCTTGTTTCTCTCAGGAATAGCTTGAGCACATTAAGGAGAGGCCTGTGGTCTAAGTGGCATGCCCAGTATCGCTAGG
The DNA here is from genome assembly GCF_964271855.1 of Acomys minous. NCBI lineage: Eukaryota > Metazoa > Chordata > Mammalia > Rodentia > Muridae > Acomys > Acomys minous. The sequence goes on from NC_140496.1 coordinate 25,860,699, forward strand.
AGAGGTGGAAAATGATTTTCCACTAGGTGTAAAATTTAGCTCTTTTAGAATAAAATTGCAGGTATTAGAGAGTAGTAGAGACTCAGGAGCTCCATAAGCCTGTGATGTTACCAAAAGCATTACGGCTCCTTGGTTGTAAGCTGCTGTGCTAAGCGCAGTAGAGGAAGCAGGTGGATGTTTGAAACTGGCCTGCAGACAGGTCCAGTGAGATACAGGCCCGGCAGGGCTCCACTGTGTAGTCAGCTCTGAGATGGCAGAGATGCATCTCTGGCAGCCAAGCCCTGGGTGTCTAGCAGAAGTTCTTCCCCAGAAGTAAAAGGAGTCTTAGATGTTCAAGGTGGAAGAGTGGTGGGAGCACTAGAAAAAACACACCAGCCAGCCTTCGTTTGTAAACCTTGGCCAATGAGGAGGGGTTTGTGGGTGAATGTGTCTGATTTGCTGGCCTAGAAGTACCAGGGTACTTAATCTACACAGTGGTACAACACCTCATTTACATTCAGTAACATGGAGTCCTATCACAAGAATAAAAACAGCACTTAATTATCCTATGGGTGAGGGAAGAACTTCTGGGTATGATTAAAGGTCATTTGCTTAAAGCTAGGATCTCAGCCTAGAGTGGGGATAATCCCCAGGTGCTTGCTGAACAGGTTTCTTATTAGAAAAGGGTTGGGCCTGTAATCTTCCCTGAGGGCTCTGTGATGCTTCTTACAAAAATCTGGGGTTCCCTAGACCAGGCAAAGAGAGAACCCTGCTGAGAAAGATAGTGTCATAATGGACCAAGCTCAGTTGGCTACTGGGATAGACAAGATTTCGACCCCTCCTGCAGGGCCTCACACATATATAAACAGAGAATATTTTTTTAAAAAGGTAAACTTTGAATACTTGAATAGGGGGAGAAATGGATAAGCACATAAGAGTTCTATTTCTTTCATTTATCTATGGATATGAAACACATTCTAAAGTTGTAACCTGTCTTCAGTGAGCACTGGTTAGTGCTAAACTGATAAAGTTCAGGATTTAAAAGAAAGCCCAACAATGTTCTAGTAAGCATTTTATTTCTACCTTAAGCGAAGATAGTAACTTCTTAAAAGTTTGGTCATAATAAAGATGTAAGAATTCCATAATTTATTAGTAAAGTCCCTGTCAGTTTTGTTTATTCTAGATGGGGATCTGATGAGTTCGGGTGAAACTAGACATTTCAAATGAAGACAACAAATTAGAGAAATATTGTTGAATCCTAGAAAGCATGGGAAGCAAACTGATATCATGGAGAAACCGGTGGAAACAGAATTTAGGGAATCTAGAAGGAAAAATTCAGAATAAATGGCATAATGTAAAATTGTATTTTTTAATGCATTATTTTTGCTGAGTGACTAGGTTTGATGAGCACCTAATGGAGAAGCAATGATGAAACCATGATACCAGGCTTACCTGTGTATTCAGTGTAGGTGTCTGGAAACAATGAGCAATTACATCAGCCCATAATTACCCACAGAATTAAAGCCCTTGAAGGAAGACATGAAAAAATAAAATAAAATGCTCCTAGCATACTGAGCAGTAGTCTAGAAACATGTAGCTGCTAAAAGGTAAATATGCATATTCTCAAACGATGCAATTAATTGTTAAGCATTCCATTTACTAAGAATATTATTTCATGTTTAAAATCTCACAGGACCAGAATTGAACTAAGCGGAACACTTTAGGAACTCCTAACTGCTACACCCCACTATTTTAGTCTCCAGTGTTTTCAGGAGCACTTTCAGTTAACAGCAATCCCTTGAGTTACTGTATTTTTTTTTTCTGATGCAGGGTTGGTTTCTCTGTAGAATGTTGGCTGTGGTGGACTCACTTTGTAGACCAGGCTGGCCTTAAACTCACAGCGATCCACCATCCTCTGCCTCCAGAGGGCTGGGATTAAAGATGTGTGCCACCACCACCCAGGTGAGTTACTGTATTTTTAAGGAAAGCACTTCTATTAATGACTTAGTAGTGTCATGATATAAAAATATAGATTATTCTAGTCATATTCTCTCAAGATTTGGATCAAGAGTTGAAGATAAGAGTGTAAATGTGGCATTTGTCTACCTGGGTCTTGTTTACCTCACTCATTAAACTCTTTTCTAGTCCTGTCTATTTACCTGAAAGTTTAATGATTTCATTTGTATTTACATCTGAATAGTATTCCATCTTGTATATGTACCACATTTTCATCACCTACTATCTGTTGAAAGATATTTATACTTTTTAAAAGTTATCCACAAATAGTTTATTTTCTGTAAGTCTGGTATTTATATTTTTTCTTTTAATTTTTTCGATAATGTATTCACCTCACATCCAGATTGTAATCCCTTCACTCTTATTTTCCTGTTCCCAGGCTCTAGCCCTCTTCTGTTCTGTTCTCCTCCCCTAGACCACTGACTATATAATATCACTTTTATGTATGTTTTTAAGGCTGACCATTTGGTAATGGATAACCAATTAGTGTCTCTTCCCTGCATATTATTATTTTTCCTGCTCTCAGCATTCTTCATTTGGCTGAGATTCTTTCTGTAAGGTTGATGTGTAATGGTCTTTTCTGTACATTTGGCTTGTCTGTTTTTGGAATGCCTGTTTAGCTCATGCTCAGGAACTCATGTGGAGGACTGTCCCAAAAGATGCATCTAGAAATGAATGCCAACACTTCAGGATTAGGAGCGGAGCATGGTGGAAGAAGAAGTTGAAAGATTTTAAGAACCATAGGCTTAGGTAATTTTTTTGAGACTGTACCTCTAAGGAATATCAGAAGCTGTACCCATAAAAGCCCATCACCATGATTAGAAGCCATTCTTTAGTGAACTCATTTAAGCAATACGGTAGCTTCAGAAATTCATACTGCCTAGAGTAGATACTGAAGTTTCTTGCAGTTGATGACTAGAGCAGGCCTTGTTTTCACATTCTCAGTATTGACTTACTATCTCCATTATGTTTCTACTGTGCAATTATTTCTACTTTGGAAGTGTTCTGTTCATCTAAATTGATTTCTGTTCTTTTATGGAAACTTATTATTTTACAAAGTCAGAGCTTGCTGAGGACCATGATGTTCATATCACCATAAAACACTTATGACATTAATCATTTTTAAAATGTATACACATTCCATATATAAATATATAAATAAAATAATTAAAATATAAATGAAATATATATATATATGACATTCATATATATAAGGAGATGAATGGATACATATATTGATAAAGACATAGGACATAACAGATAAATATTTATGTTTCCATATGTACATGACAAAAGTTTCAACTACTTTAAAGAAATCAATGTATTGATATTTAAAGACAAAATAAAGAAAATGTGATTATTAATTTGCCTTGTAATGTTAAAATTAATGATTTTTAATAATAAATATTTAAAATCTATAATACCTAAAAATAGTCACCAGAGCCACAGATACCCTTAAGGACCTCTGAAGTCATGCAGGTACAGGTCACAAAATACTCAACCAGCTAATTTTCAATTGATTCTAAGTATAAAACTTTTGTGAACTTATATATCTTTGAATGAGCATTTTAAGTGAAATATCATTGTGGAGAAAAATAAATATTTATGTATGCTACATTTTTCCATATTTTCAGCAAACTAAAATAAGAAGTAGTAAATATTTGTTGTATTATTTATTCTTCTTTAGAAAAGCAGTCTATTTAGATGCACCTGGGATTATTTATACAGGGAAAGTAGACAGCACATCTACTCTGAAACTGAGAATGGAGTCACACACATGATGTTTCTAATTACAGCTCTAAAATATTCACAGGTGTGCTTTCAATTCATAGATACATTTTTTCCTAGCTGAAATAAATTTTGGCCTATCTACTTTTCTTTATAAAATGACCTGAATCTCTTTATCCTGGTCAATCCACAGTCTAAGTTGCCAAGAGAACAGTGAATTAATTTGAAAGCTTAGAATTCATTAAGATCTTTTAAAACTTGTGTGGTTACCGGGATCACATAATTCTTTATTGATGTCTGTTTCTTCCCAAGTACATAATTAATGCATTAACCAGACATTACACAGAAGCGTCCATGTGTCCTTTTACAAGTGAAATACTTAACATTAAGGTGCCTTACTCTGGTCATCAGCTATTAAGTAGTGTCCTCCTGCTCATATTGACCTTGCATTGTATTCTAAAGTAGGAGAGCAATTACAATAATAGCAGCTTCCATTTGACTATGACTTTGAAGGAAGTTGCTGGATAATACTGTCCTACAGAATTAAAAAATAATAATAATACATACTTAGAAAAGCCCAAATAAGATATTCATTCTAGTACTATTTAGGACATGGGAAAACAAAACAAAAGAGGAATTAAAAGAAAGTCTAAAACCTCTATCGAAATGAAATCCTATGGGATGTGTCCAAGATGAGATATGAGGAAATATGCAAAATGGTTGTCAAACAGTGTAATAATGTGACATGTATGGCACTAGTAAAACCACACTATGGAACAAACACTGAAAAACTCAATAGATATTCATTTAGGAAAGCTGATAGGTAAATAAAAGTGTAAAAAAAGTAAAAGCAGACCACTCATTCATCTTTATTTCACGATGTCAATATCTTAGAAAAATTGTTTCTTGGTTTTTTTTTCCTTAGTTCAATATACAGAAGTATGAAAATAAAAGCTCACATATATTGAGTTCTATTTTGGCTTAATTATCCTTGATAGCTTATATTGATTTTGACATTCATGCTTAAGTATTTATAGATTAAATTTATAGATGAGAAAACTGGGACTAACAATTTTTCAAATTCTTCTCTCATATATTTTCCCTCCCTCTACTTTTTTCAAGTGCCCTCCACAACCTCCTTTCTTCCTCTGTTCCTTGAGAGAAGAGCAGGCCTCCCAGTCATATCAACCACACACAGCATAACATGTAACAACAAGACTACGTACAAATCCTCGTATCAGGGCTGGGTGAGGCAGCCCAGTAGGGACGAATAGATCCAGAGGGCAGGCAAAACAGGCAGACACACCCCCCCCCACGCCCACTGTTAAGGAATCTCAGAAAACCACAAAGGTAACAATAGCATCAAACTTGCAGATCTAGATCCATGCAATCTTTAAGCTCTGTTTAGCTGATTCTGTTAATCATGTTCTGCTGGTGTTCGTGACCCCTCTGCATCCTACAATTCTTCCTCTTGCTCCTCTGTGGGGTTCCCCAAGCTCTAAAGGGAGATCTGTAACTTGGACTTTCTGCCTAATGTTTCGTTGTGTGTCTCTGCATGTGCTCCGTCAGCTGCTGTAGGAAGGCGCTCTGTTAACAGTTACGCAGCTGGAGGGATAGTTCAATGGATGAATTTCTCTGCTCTTCCAGTAGAGCCAAGTAAGGGTTCTAGAACCCATGACGGTTAATTCATAACCACCTGTAACTCAAGGTCCAGTGATTTTGAAGCCTTATTCTGGATTCCTGAAGCTCTTATACATACACGTATACATAAATTAAACCAAAATTTAATGCTAAAATAAATTGTATTATTTGTTCAAGATAATCTGCCAGCAATTAATGTAGATGTAATAAATAATTTTTCTTTGCTTATTTGTTTTCTAATAGAAGATTTATTCTTCAGCACTCATTGTTCTTCAGAAAACAAAAATGAGAAGTCAGCACATAATTTATAGTTGTCATTAATCAAGAGAGGTTAGTTTCCTATCCAGAAATTGGTAAAGAAATAAATTCCTAAGAAATATTAGCTATGAAAATATATTGGAAATATTTTGTAGATCAAGGACCTTGACTGATTAATGTTGTAACTTGTCATAATAATATTACATAAACTTTAATCTCTTTTGATCAAAATGAAAATAACTGAAATAGTCATTCAATAATAAAACACTAGTAATAATAATACTAATGATTTTATAACAACAAAATAATAATTATCTCTGAATTAAATTGCAAAAGGAAAGGCCAGGATCCAACTTTAAACATTCATGATTTGTACTATAATGATTTCATGATTCATCAATAAAGAGATTAAACTACTATCAACCTAATGTATTTCCTTTTATCTTATTTTTATTACAACATATTTTACTAAATTAACACAAAATAAGTATTAATAAAACACTGTAATCTATCTAAATTGCAGTGTAATAAAACTATGATAGAATAGTAAAATTACTACTTGAAATGTAGTTTTCATGTGATCAAATCCTTATGATATGACTATAATCATTAAGTTATACTAAAGGACTGACAGGAATATTTCTAATTTTTTTCATTTCAAAATTAAGTATTTGGGGCTATGCGATACCAAATAAGCTATGCACATCTCTGTACTTCAGATTGCTTGCCCATGTACTATATATTGATCTTAGTTCAGATCATAATGACAAAAAATAATTAAATATATAACTTAATTGATATTAATTTTTATCAATAACTATGTTATTAATTATCTTAATATGTGTCTTAATTTACCCAATGGTAAATTTCAAGTTTCAGATTTACTTTCGGGAATTCCTAGGTGTTTTAGTAGAGAATCAGTAGAAAAAAATAGACAGACAGATAAACAGGTAAGAGATAGATGTAAATATATAAAAATCAATTTCAAAGTTATAATGGCTGTGAAAGATGAGAGGTTCTATTTTATGGCCTATAGAGCATAGGAAATCAAGAAGATTAAATTCTTTACAACTTAAGATACTTGAGTGATAAGGGTGCAATAGTAGTCCCAAATTTGTGACAGAAAGCTGAAGCAGTAATATGTAAGAGAAAGTATGCAAGGAACAGAGAGGGAGGGGCTAGAAAGAGAGAGAGTGAGATTAATTTTTTTTAAACTCTTTGTCATCTTCAAGCACTCAGGGATAGATGGTGCATTAGTGAGAGCAATTGTCATTAATCAGTCCACTGAATTCAAGGCTACGTTTCTCAGAGATACTTTGCAAGCATGCTCAGAACTAACGATTTGCCACTTATGCATTTCTTTTAGCCGATTTAAGAAGACACCACAATTAACAAATTCAAGTACATCACTGCCATTTTCACACACACACACACACACACACACACACACACACACACACACACACACACCAAACAGAGAGAGAGAGAGAGAGAGAGAGAGAGAGAGAGAGAGAGAGAGAGATTTTAATCATGTATAATCTCTGAATAAAAACAATAATAAAGTTATAATAATAAGATTATAATTCTTCTTAGCATGATACATTTGGTATGTGTACAAGCAAAAAACATGCCAATCCCTTCACTAGAAGATACGGTAACATTCTGCTTTCAACATTTAAAAATTTTACTTCTTATAATCTTTGGACACCTATGCATATATATGTATATATGTTCATCTATACATATATACATATACACATAGCTATGTCTCTGACTGTGTTGTGGTTGTGTGTTTTGTACGCGTGCACATATGAGGCATCTGGAAGAGGATTTTGGTTGCCTCTGCCCATTACAGAAGAGATACAGACTGTGCCTAGCCACTCTCCGACAACTGTTTGGGCAATGAGTTCCAAAACGACATCCTCAGGCTTCCTCTGTGAGCACTTTTGCCAACTGAGTCATCTCTCCAGCTCTCAAGGACAAAAGACGAAATTACTAAATGATATATACCTTTCTTCTCATATGTACCGTATAATGTAAAATGGTAATGTAAAATTAATCATAGTCAAATGCTGATATAAATCCAAAGTATTTCATGTGAGGTAAGACAATCAGTACCAAAACAAAGTCATTTGCTTCCTTATGTGAATATATATACAGAAAAATATAAGATATAAAAAAATTTTAATAAAAATTACATTTCACACGTATATTTCTTAATTTCATATCTGTTGTGTGACAAAAGTAACTTGAAGGGAAAATGGTTTGTTATCCCTCTAGTTTCAACTTGTAGTGTATCATTGTTGGGAAGTCATCTGCAGTGAAGGGCACTGAGGAGAATGAAAACCCAATAATCTTCAGTTCTCTTTCCATATTTCTGTAGTCTCAGATCCTTGCTTAAATAATGGTGCTGCCCACAGTGTGCTAAGTCACCCTCATCAATTAACACTAATAATCAAGACAGTCCCCCACATGCCTGCTCACTGTCTAACCTGATCTAGAAAACCTCTCACTGATACTCTCCTCTATGGTAACTGCAGTTTGTAAGGGACTGACAATTAAATCTAACCATCAATTTTATGTAAATTTCCACCAATGTGTTTATCACTACTTTCTTTTGTTACCTATTGTAATTACCTTTGTCTTCATTAAGTATCTGTCTTAATGTTCTGTCTATTGTTCTGATTGTGGAAGGGTGACCAAAGTTATCACTCTTTGTCTGAGCCATTAATAGTCCTATCTGAATTTGACCGTGGTACTTTCTTATTGACCTTAATCATGGGGAATGATAAACAAATAAAAGACTTAACATATATTTCAGATATTCTTGTCCTCACTGTGATGTAGCAAACCAGTGTCTGCTTTGTCATCTGTGTATACCATAATTCCTCCCTCCACCTGGTGGCTTAGAGACATTAGGATCCCAGAGTTCTGAGTGTTCATTTCTGTTTCATTGGAGTCATTTCTATATTCTTATAGGAAGCAATCTGGCCTCTGCAATTCTAGGTAAGCAAAGTATATATTTTCAGGGACAGGAAGTGAAATGGTTTCCAGCAGGTCCATCATGATGAGGTGATTTGTGAGCAACCATATTTCTACTCTTTGAGTTCTTGATTCATAAGTGCTAGTTATAAGAGAAAAAAAAAAGTTCCTGCTCAACTAATTCATAGTCTCTATAATACAGTGCCAAGCCAGGTGACTCAACTTAGGTTGGAATTGCATCATCAGGTTAGTCTTAGTCATTGTGATAAAATAGCCTAAAGGAGGATATACTTATTTGCCTCATAGTTTCTGTGGTTTCAGCCTAAAGATAGCAGATCCATAACTTTGTGCCTAATGCAAGACAGAATTACATATCTGTGAGAGTGTGGTGAAAGATGCTGGTTAATTCCAGAAACAAAGAGACAATGTAATAAGCCAAAACCAGGAAAAATCTCAAGCCATCCTTTGCTTCCCGTTAAGATCAGTTTTTCCACTTCTTAGAAGCTCTTCACATCCCATTCAAACAACAATCTATGAGTTGCCTAAGCCACCTATCATGTTAAAAACTTTCATGACCTTATCATGTCCCTAAATCTCAGTAGCGAGCAAACAGGATGTTTCAAGGGGAAATTTTATAATCAAACTACAAGAGTCTTCAACCCTTTACTTCATCTTTCAGTCTACTGCTTCTAGAAGGCAGCAAACTTTATTAGAACAATGGGTCTGTAAACAAGAGCTCATTGACATAATACCTCTTCTGTGATATAAATTACATGGGTGGATGCTTCATAACCTATCAGGAGGATTGGAAAGTAAGTAACTATGAGTCTATGAATGATAACTTGGGCAATACCACTGTACAAAGAGAAGGCAAAGCCATATTCACAGTGCTTTTCTATTCTAATAGAATCAAAAATATTTACATTTTTTGATGAAAGAATACCAATATAATTAAGCTGACCTCATATCATTGATCAGCGCTATCAGTTTAGTTTCTCAATAGAGCTCTTTGTTTGGGATATTTTGAGTCATTATTATGTGTGTCTGTTACCAGTGAGTTTTTAATGAATTCATTGTACAACAATAAGTATGATTGGGGGAAAATTTGGTATGCACAGTATGAGCCAATCCTATCTACTCAATTATTACATTCTTTCTATGCTAACGTCCCATTTATGTGAAAAATTTCCTTAAGACAGACACTCTGTTTTGTCCCATTCTGAGGAGCCTATCCCCATGTGTCTTCCACAGATTTGTCATTAATCTTTCAAGTATATTTCTTTCAAATCCCTAACAACTCAGCCGAATCATTGGTGGCAACCCATGAATAAATATGGAACACAATTGTGACCATCTGAGTTTTGAAAAAAAATGTGACATCCAGGTACACTGCATGAATTCTACTCATTAGGAGGATTTCTTTTCACCAGTGGCGTTCCTCATTTTTATGTAGTAAGCATATACAGTATCGAACAATGTATAAATCAGGCTTGACCCATCCTTTGATGTCAACTGATTATGGACACATCCCCACTGGTCCCTAAGTGCAAGCTGAGAGAAGGAAGGCAAGAGACCAGGAGGGGAGACTGTGAATATTGGGGCACTTCTTCATATTGATATTTTTACTGTTACAAAGGCAACCACATGTGTCCTTCGATATAAGCCCCCAAACTTAATGGCTTGATGGAGTTGTTACCACAATGAAAAACTCAGATGGCCTTTTAACATGGAGGCTCATGGTAAAGCATCTGATATCTTACGAGGCCCCCAAACCGACCAAGAACAGTCTTGTAAAAGGAGCTGGCAGGTGGTGGTGGCACATGCTTTTAATCCCAGAACTCAGGAGTTTGAGACCAGTCTGGCCTACAAAGCAAGTCCAGGACAGCCAGGGGTACACAAAAACAGGAGAGTAGTTATGGAAAGATAAATAGTAGAACTTTTGCTCCAATTCCAAAAGCATACCCTGTGATTTCCCTAAGGGAGACCACTAAATCTTCAAATCGCACTCTCCTATATCAGTGATCCCCCAAGCGCCATGATCTCTGCTGAATAATGTGGCCCAATACTCAGAGCAGCATGAGATAAGACCTGGAGCTTTCACAGGTTGGTGGGGCCTCCCAAAGACTTACTGAACTCAAGCTATTCAATAATTGAATATAAAACAGAGAATTCCTTAGAAACTGGGAACCCATTGCAGGTCATTAAAAAATGTTATTACAAATTTGCACACATATCATATTGAGGAAATATTTTTAACTACTAATACTATTATAAATTAATTATTAGATATATAAGTATGTTAGTATCAGTCACTAGAAACATTTTTTTCAATACACCCTTGTCCTCTGAGCAGCTACTACAAATATATATGTAATAATGGACCGAGATCTTTGAGAAGAAATGGGTGGCTACATAGGAAATGCCAGAGAGAGAAGGAAAGATGTTGGTCAAGCATTAAAGTGTTTCAGTTAGATAGGAGGAATCGATAAGTGTATATGAGTGAACTGCTTTAAAAGTGGTAAATACATATCAATTGCTAAAATTATGCTATTGTTTTGTTGTCAGTGTTAAAACACACTTGCTACTGATGAATGCACAATCCTTACAGAACTAATCTATTTCTCTAGACACGTCTGTGGAAAAATACAATCTCTACTGATTGGAAATCTACTAAAAATAGTTCCCACTTTTCACAAGGCTATGTTAAATGCCCTGCAAAACATACTTCCCTTCCAGTTGTATACAATTTGATATATAAGAAAATGCATCTTCTGGTTGGGAAAGACAAATACTCAATAGCAGCTACTTGTAAAGCTAGAGGGAGAAATACAAAATTGGTTAACAATTTCATAAATGCAAAGGGACATACAGAGACCACAGCAAAGCTGAAACGGGACAAGCTGTGCTTCTGCTTTCTCTTTTAAATAATGGAAACTCTATATGGAGATGTTGGATGGAGATGCTTTCATATGAGTACCATACATTCAACTCCTCACACATGTATTTAGTAAAAAGGACTTTTTGGTCTCCATAGATAAAGGAGAGATACATTTGTGATTTCTGTCCTTTATGATCACTGATCTTCCAGGAAAAAACAAAAAACAACAACAAAAACAAACAAAAACAAAAACAAAAACCATACATGATGAGTGGAGCTAAAATGAGATGGATAAGGACATTGTAAAGATAGTTTTAGAAACACAGAGATTAAAAACAATTGACAGCTTTGTACAGAGGAAGTGTCAGGTAAGACTGCCCAGAAAAATGAGTCAGGTGAGATTCTCTGTCAGTGAAGAAAGGATGAAAAGACTCCAGACAGGAGGTTCAGTAGGAGATAAGCTTTGGGCACACCCAGAAATTGGAGGAAAGACTGGAAACGTAAGGGGAAACCCCTTAGCTAGTTAGATAACAGCCAACAAATACCAACTAGTGTTTCTGTCTTTTATGAAGCCATTTAGTGGTTACATGAACAGACAGAATATATATTGTATATTCTATAGAAACACTTATTCTGATTTTATCCTAACATCAGGAGATAGATACCAATTATTTTATGGCCTGAAATAGGATTTTTTTGCTTTGGAGTAGCACCATAAAGTGCGAGTTTGGAGGTTTTGTATGAGTTACTTTCACATTGTAGTGAGACAACTTAAGGGAGTAAATATTTAGTTTGACCCATGATTCAGTGACGTAAAAGCCCGGTGGAGTAACTCAATCCATAGCAGGTGGAGCATGTGGCTGTGTTTCTTCACGTGGTAGTACACCAGGAACAAGAGTGTAACAAAAACTAAGGGAAGGCATAACCTGTAGAAGTCTACCCTTAGTGACTCACTTCCTCCAGCTGGGTCCTACTTTCTAAAGGCTCGGCTGCCTTTCAAAATAGCACTACCATCTGGTAATGTAAACAAGTGTTGAAAATATTATTCTGTTCAGAATGCTTTAGAAGTAAACCATGCCGTTATAGAACTCTGATAAGACCCATTACATGTTTTGATTTCATCTGACTTTGTCAATAAAAAATTGCTAAACGTCACTATAATTGTCACCCGTGTTTGAAAAATACTACATGCAGCACATTTTGCAACATGTTTAACAATCTGAAATAGATATAAATAAATTAAAACTAATATAAAGATGATAAAATATCTTATTGGTAACCATTTAAAGCAGGTGTGATAATAGCCCCATTAGACAGAGCATTTGGAAGCCCTCCAGCCAGTCACAAGCATCAGTGAGTATGGACAGAAGACCTATTCACATAGAGAAGGTGTGTCTCATTGGGATGATTGATAAACCTGTAGGCTTGAATCTCAAGACAAAAACAACCTGCTGTCCTTCCTCTGAGTGCCACCAGGTCTCCCCCTCCAGGGGACATGGTCAAAGGTGAGGCACCAGAGTATGTGAGAAAGTAATATCCCACTCTCCACTCTACTGTGGAGAGTGTTCTGTCCATTGGCTAGATCTGGGTAGGGGTTTAAGGTTTACCGCCTGTATTGTCCTTGGCTGGTGCCTTAGTTTGAGCGGGACCCCACTCAGAGGAAGGACAGCAGGTTACCAAGAAGAGACTTGATACCCTATGAACATATACAGGGGGAGGTAATCCCCCTCAGGAACAGTCATAGGGGAGGAGAATAAGGGGAAAATGGGAGGGAGGGAAGAATGGGAGGATACAAGGGATGGGATAACCATTGAGATGTAACAAGAATAAATTAATAAAGTAAAAAAATAAAAAATAAAAAAAGAGAGAGAAATTACTAAAAAAAAAAACAACAATAGGTATAAAATTGGGAACACTGATTTCCATAGACTAGCCACTCTGAGTGCTGTATGAATTACTTTGTTCTTATGAGAGAAGTAACTTAAGAGAAAGATGTCTTATTCTGGCTCCTTGTTTTAAAGCGATACTCTCAGTCACTTTGTGTAAAGTATGGTGAGTGAATGGGATTCATTCCTAGTGTTGATAACAGAGAGGAAGCTGAATCATGGGTCTAGAAGTGGACTGTCACTCGCAAGGCTCATCTCTAGCGGCCTAAGTCAGCCACTGAGGTATTTTCTTAAAGGTTCCCCAGTTTCTTCAATCAGTACCAATAGTGCTCACACACGTGAGCCTACATGGGATTTCACATCGAAACAACAAAAGCTATCTTTCCAGATTTCCTTATATAATCAAATAGAAAACTTGGAGTCTGCCCAGAAGGAGCACATCGGTGGTCATATCATCTTGAGTATCACAGTATAAGTAAAAAGAGATAAAATGCAAGGGCAGGAATCATTTTTTTTTTTTGCTGTAATACTGACAAAAAGTCATTGTTTATTATGGACCCTCTAAGAAGCATAAGTGTATACATTGTGCCCCAGGGATCTTACCTCTGGCTCATCAGTGGTCACTATTCTCTGTTATTCTTAAACAGAACCATTGAAATTAAACTCAAAAGAGAAGGAGGACAGACAATACAAAGAAAGGAAGGGAAAATAAAGTCAAATTGCATGATATATATGGGTGAAAATATGAAAAAGAAAGGAAAGCGTCATTCTGTGCAAGGATTGGAGAGTGATAAGTCAGGCTAAAGACTTCTGAGTGAAAGGAAGTTAAGTTTTAATTTAAAAAAAGAGTAATTCATTTATGAGTTGGTGCATTTATTAATTTAGACACTTGGAATCCTACTGCATTACAGACATTAAGCTGAGCATGCTGGGTAGAGAAGAATGCACTGTGTTCTTTCTCCAAAAGCACTCTTTGAGTGAAAGCTGCTGGCAAGCATTAGTGGCATCCAGGAGGGGGCGCTACTGCACAGCCTGCTGTGCCTTTCTCAGGGGGAGACTTTAAAGACGCGAGCACAAGGCTTTTCAGCATCAGTGGCTTTGTGTTGTCAAAGCAAAAAAATCTGCTGGTTTGCGTCTGTCAGGATGTCACCATTGTGATGGGCCAGGAAGATCAAGTTGTAGCATCATAAATGCATCCATTACATCACCTGGGGAGTAAGTCAGGAAGAGAGCTCACTACACGTCTTCCTCAATAAGTATATACTTCTGTGCATATCTTGGGCTGTCATTGCTAAGAAAATGGTGTTCTTTTTTTTTAAATTAGCCACACAATGAACTTAGAGAAACGTGCAATATAAAAGAAGTTCCTATTTTGAGCTGCTTTTTAACTAAGAATATTTTATGGTGCTGCACCTACATAGTCTTTAACACACTGACATTATGTAAATTAAATATGTTAATCCCCAACTCTGCAATCTTCTCTCATTTAAACTTTTTCCCCCTTTTGTTACTGGAGAGGAGAAACAAAAAGGGAAAAAAGCTGTAAGAAAAGACTCCTGCCAAAAATAATAGCTATGCTCAATGTTTCTTCTGGTTTCTTATTGTTTAAAATGTGCTTTTTTCCTGCCAAGGTCCCATTTAAGTGCATTACCTCCACATGCTAATAGACTAATTAAAATATGAATAAATAAAAAACACATTTCCTATAAACTTCTTTTCACCTTTCCTGGTGAACTTAAGAGTTTTTCTGAACTTGGTATAATCAAGGTGTCTTTTGCTTCATAGGTTTCTTGCTAGGAAAACTTTAACACTCAGCTCTGTAATCTCTACGAATGTGAGACTGGGTGGTGCTGCATGAAGATGGAACAAAACGTTCAAGGACCTTCTTATGGTGTGCAGTGTTATTGTTCGTGTCTCTACTACTCTTAGTCATAGTGTCCTTATATCATCAAATAATGAGTATGAATTTCCTCCATCTCAAAAAGGCATGGTGTATGCAAGATGGAAATTCCAGTAATTGGCCTTTGCATTTGCTTATCTTGAGTTTGTAAAAATGACATTGATTTATCTATTATCTTAAGTCATTTAGTCCATTACTAAGTGTAGTGGAATATGAGAAGATTTCCAGTGCAAGAGAATAGTTCTGATGACGTAGAGTAGTTCATGTTACAGGAGGTTATTATAGATGCTTAGCTGTAATACTACTAGAGTGATAGTGGTTGATAAAGCCATGTCACAGCGTCCTTTCTTAAAGAATGGAAAGAAACATTAGGAGAAATTTGGTACAATTAATTGCACGTATGCATTATCACTCGGATGTTTAATGCGAGTAATTGAATTTCATAACTCTTATTCTGCAAGCTCCCAAGAGCGCACTGCAGAATACACTTATAAGTAAAGTTTGGAAATGGCATTAGTGGGGTAAAATCTGTTGTGGAGAAATCGCGACACACCTGGGTTTGAGTCTCAGAACTCATATACAGGTGAGTAACGGCCTCACACAGCTTTCCACTACTGTCTTAGACTTAAGAATGATAGCTTTACCCTATCTAAAATCATACATGTTCACAAAAATGTGTGACCGTCACTTGATCACAGCTGCGTCCTTTCGCTGTAAAGAACAACACTTTCTGTAATATGTGCTTCCCATTCTTTTGGCTTGCTTTTTGTTTCTCATCTAAGACAAGGCTCTGTGGCACGACTTGAAGTTCACAACTAATGGGTATCTTTTTTCTAATTATTAAGTAAATTCCCCTCTTCATATTGAGTAAGAGAATAAAGAAGAGGCGAGAACTGCCTATTTCATGAGTTTCTGTGTGATTATAGAGGGGATTCTGTAAAGAGGATAAGGAGACAAAAAGCATACCAACACTTGCAGGCAGAAATCAAGTTTGTTAGTTTCCCAATCACATTTCATTTCAAAGTTAACTATTTACTCTACTCATGGACACATCTGAGCTTTTAAAGTATCCTATGTGCTCGGTATTCACTTTCGATTTACCAAATATTTGGGGGACTATTTAGTCATAAGGCAACATAGTGGAATCTATTACTAAATTAAGCATCCATGGTTCATGCCTTCAAGGAGTTTGTGATCAATTAGAAGAGATAATAGTGGAAAAGCAAAGAGATGACTATAATTAAAATCAGACGCTGTGACTCCTTGTATTCCACGTTAAAAAACACTTCTGGCAAAAAAAATAGCCTTGTTTGTGCATTAGTAAAATGTAATACTGTAAGCAGGAGAAGGAATCATTTTTTGTATGGGAAGAGCTCCCACAAAGGGCCTACGGAGAGAAGTCGTGAGATGTAAGATGGGGAAAACACTAATAGCCCAAAGCCCATCAGCTGGCCCCAAGTTTATTGTCCTATCTGTTTCTGACCTCTGTATTTTGTTTTGTTTTTCCTCTTACTCGGTCCAAATCTTTTGTTTCATTTGTATTTCAGATAGACTTTTATTATCTCATTCTTGAAATGTTTTCGTAACCTTTTACTTTGTATTTTTTCGTTGATTCTCAAATTATGTTTTATAAATAAATCACAAACTTAGTCATAATACATCCACTTTAAACATCTATTGATTTCTCAATGCCTCATGAAAAATCACAAACTCCTGCTAACAGAAAAAAATGTATATATTTGGAGTCAGAACATTCACTTAGAATTTTTATTCTCATCAAATATTCCCCAGATCATCATAACATTCATATCCTAAAATATTCTAAGCTATTCATTTTTTTTTTGTCTAAGAATGAATTCTCTAACAATGCCCATTTGTATGTACCACAATGGTTAGCATAGAAAATACATTGTATTGTGCGTGTCAGGTTATTTATCACTCTTGGATCTTCTTCATAGGTGGAACTGTGCACTTAGAAGCTATGTCTATCATAGCTAGCACAATAGACCATGATTATGACTACTTTTCATTTACAACCAGGATCTTTTAGATACCAGGGGCTTCTGCTTCATTATTTCATATTCTCCATGTCTAAATAAGCAGTAAGACATGTGGAGCAAAGTTCTGGAATGAGGGGCTGCCTGGATTGTGACGAGACAAGCCTTTAGGAACCACTTTCTTTTAGGGTCTCAAGACTTTGAAAACAACATAGGTGTTCCCTCCATAAGGAAACCACAAACTTGTTTAAATATCACATTAGTATTCAAAAGAGAAAGTTAATGATAAGAATGCACTTAAGGCCAATATGTGGGTGAACACCACGTTTCTCTCTAGCTTAGGTTATGAGAATGAGGGTTTGGATGTCACACAATCTAGAACACATGTGAAGAAGAAATTCAACCTTATGGGAGAAGAAAAAAAGAAGGAGAAGGAGGAAGGATAGGCAGAAGAGAAGGAAAAAGGAGGAAGAGAATAAAGAGGAAGAGGAAAGAGAGAAGAGGAGGAGGACTGAAGTGGAGGGGAAAGAGAAAAGACTAAAATAAGGGAGTGAGGATTGGGTGCATTTGGTAGGTGTTATTGGGAGAAGAGGGAGCTAAACTTAATTAAAATGCATTTTGTACATTTCTAAAATATTTTTTAAAAAAAGTATTGAGAAAAAAGCCCTATACTAATCACAGGCATTGATTGATCATAGAACCAGAAACAGTCATTCATAATATCACGACTGAATTTAACTCATCTGAAAGTAAGATGTTGGAAAAGATTATTATTGAATTGTCTTCCATGTTCTGCATTACTGAAATCTTGTTTTATTTTAAAATTTGTTTGTAATGTGCTTTTCAATATCTACTTACTCATCCCCTTCACTGTTATACTTACAGACATATATGTTCGAATAAATCACGCAAAAGTTTAGAGGAGAGGGCACAGAAATGCCATTCATTAGGGAAAGAACATTTAGTCTTCTCATTTGGAATATTTAGAATATGCAGAATAGTATGGAGACCTAATATACCTGACTGTACATTAGACTACCAAAATTTGTGTCTTCTACCTTACCAACATCCTTTTATTTTCACAACCTGTTCATCCTAGCCAAAGGCAACCACTGTTCTAATCTCTAAATGAGGCAACCTTTTGAGAATTCTGCACTTAAATGAGCTCACTGTGTATTGGTCCTTTTGTTCCAAACTTATTTCACTTGATATAATATCCTCTAGGTTTACCTATTACTAAAAAATTATAGAATCTCATTCTCCTTGATGGCTAGGTGGTATTTCACCACATTTAGTTACTACATTCTCTGATGTATTCATAATTTAATAAAATTAGTATTATATTGAGATACTGCCACTCCTGTCTTTATTGCAACCCTGTTTATCACAGCCATGATATTGTATCAAACAATTGACTATAACAGTATTGATCTTAATATGCAATATAAAATGAAAACAGCACAAAGTAAAAGCAACAATTCCATTAAGTATCAATGTAAGGAAAATACGAGGGTGTATTTCATTTCTTGAAATAGATGACTAAAAGTGTGAGATTGGTACAAACGAAACATACAAAGAAACAATTCTGCAGATGCCAAATGTTGATTTTTCAGAAAGCTAATAGAATCTGGAAATTTTCACTTAATAAGAAAGGCTATGGCACAAATAGGAGATTTACTAAATAGCACAAAAACTTTCTTGGAACTTCGCCTTCTGCAATTTCAAAGTGAACAAACGTTCAAAGTATGCCTCATGTGTGTCCACCATAGCCATGTGTGCCACTGATAAAAACAGACTCAGGGACATGGGGATGCTTTGTGGAGTGATTGAAAGGAGGTACTTGTGGGGACAATTTACTTTCCTCTGAGTTTTAAATTGTGGTGTCATATTCCTTCCAAAAGTGTGATAGCCATGTCCACCATAAGTAGCAAGAGTTCCCCAGACTGACAGAAGTGCATCTTGAATAAATTGCCAGACTGAAACCTGCAATGTGGGAAGGAGATAAGGCAGAGAGGACAGAAAAGAAGGCATCCCATCTTTCCCCAATTCCTTCAGCTTTAGAAGGAAAGAGGGTTATAATTTGAGCTCAGTTGTACAGTGCGTCTTGACATCCGCAAGCCCTTGTATTCACTAGTAACCACAAAGAGCAATAAAAAGAAAAAAAACCAATAAACTATCTTTTAAGTGCGTAGTTACTGTGAAAGGATAAACTACTGCTAAAACTTGGTGATTTCAGTCACTACTGCATTGTTCAGAAACACGTTTGGACCACAGCATTTTAAGGTCCATGTCTGTGCTCTGTGACAGTGGAATTTTTATGAAAGAAGTAATGACAAGAACGCCTTTTACCAACATTCTAATACATGTAATATATGCATATATATGTATATATATATTCTATATGTCCAATAAAGAGTCCCAATTTGGACAAATTGGTATTGTCCAAATCTGGGCAGAAAATGATCAAATGTAAATTAAATCACCCACTAGGTGGTTTGGGCAAATGAGAAAGGGGAATTATTTTAGCTGTCTCTTCTCTCTCTTGTACCTTGATTCTTCTTTTTTCATAGCGTACATAATCTTGTTTATTAAACGGCAACTAAGCTATCTTTAGTCTAGTTTCCTATTCTTCACTAAATACTGGTGATTTGATGTACAAAAGTTGAGTGAACTACTTGTCTAATACTTAATTCATGGCATAACTCATGGGGTCGGCTTTATCCTTTAGCTCAATCAGGGCATGAAATACCACACTGGATACATTTTTTATAACATGTGGTTAAAGTACTATTAAAGATTTTGGTACGTATACTATCAGATATGTTTTTGTTCATGTATATCTACAGACACAAAGCAAATTAGAAACATGATGGTTTTGTGTTTGTTTAAATCATTAAGCAAAGAGAAAGCCATATTATGAGTGGTCTGAAGACCCATTACAGCATGCAGTGCCAGTGAACTGTCTAAAGTCATCGTTTTCTGTCTTTAGTAAGACTCCTGCCTATATTTTCTACTTATACTTGAATTTCTGTTCCATTTTACTGAGAATTTCATATCATTCATACTTTCAATAGAAAATGTGTCTTCATAAGATATATGTGGCTGTTTATTCAGGCTATAATCCGCTTATCAGTAGATAATCGGTATGTAAAACTAAATAGTAGGATTTTTTTTTCTTTTAGATTATAAGGGAAAGGATCATGAGTGATTATACAACCATATTGTGAATTAGCTATGGCTGCTTTATGGAAGGTCCTGGAACAGAACAGGGCAAGAAACTGAGTCCTTGACATGATCCTGTCTTAGAGTAGCATGTGAGTAACCTGTTATGCTGAAAATCTGGGGTGGCCACACAGTAAAACCGTCACATGCACCGGAAGCATCTCTGGGGTGTAATCCTTATTCTGTCAGTTATTACGACATTATAAAATCATCACACCTCTCGGAGGCTCAGTTTATGCATCTGCAAACACATATGCTGTGAGAACTAAATGGTATAATACATGGAGAGAGCATGGAAGACTGCCATGCATCCTGAGTGCTGTCATGTCAGTCAGAATTACAAGGACCTCTGAGGGAAACTGATGGTGGGAAGACATTCAGTGAGAGCGCTTAAAATCTGCAGGGCAATAGCAGACTTTTATATGTTAAAACTGGGTGGTATTCAAAGATTTTTTTACCACAGGGCTGGCATAGTCCTAGCTTTGATTTAGGAAAAATCTTAAAACACCTTCTAGGAACAAAACTGGTGTGTGCCCAGGCAGAAATTTCCAGGGAGACACTTCTGTCGTGTAACATGGTGTTTTCTTGATGTGTGGTTGACATGATGGAATGCCTGGCTGAGTTTCTTTCTTTCCATTAGTTAACACTTTCCATAGCCATGTTTTTTTTTTTTTAAGTACATGCCTCATGGTTTAGTAATGGAGAGGACCCACACACACTTCTTCATTCTCCAGGTGTGGATATTAACAACCCATAAATATGTTTTGGATATTAAGTACAAATCCAAATTTGGAAATGGCTCTTAATTATGACTACATGACCTAGATTACATCATTATTTTCTTATTGAAAAGGAAGGGGATAATTTGGGTATCCACACAAGGCTCTGACTCTTCATTGTCACAATTAAAATGTAATTTGCTCTCCCTCGTTTTCATGTGTAGCCTTAATTTGTGTTTTCTTAGAAAACATCAAAGGTGTGTAGTTCGTTTTAATGTTCTATATGTTAGTTATTTTGACTCTCTTGTTTACTAGACTCAACTATAAGAAAGTCAAGACAGGCGTCTTGGTTGCTATGAGTTCATAAGATGATGGTATGTACGTGTCAGAGAACCATCATTTCCCCGTCTTTATTCTTCATTTCCTTCTTCAGTGGGTCTAGCTGGAGTCTGATAAGCAAATTCTCTCTTCCTGAAAGTAATGAGCGTGAGTTGGGACAGGTAATACCTAGCTGCTCCAGAATTAATGAGGCACAAATAATAATGATGATTGTGGTTCTATATGCAAGAGCAAGGTATGGGACTCATGTGTGATTGAACAGAAGGAAGTGCTGATTGTCACTCGTGTGCTACCTCACTGCCAGAGAAGTGCGATGAAGGCAATTTACACGTGGGACTTGATTATGAGCAAAAGCATTCCCTTCTTTCCAGACATGTCATGTGAGAAAATTTTGAGTGGCCTTAATTAAACCTAACTAGTTGGTGTTTGGACATTATGTTCAAAATAGGGAGCTACTAACAGAAGAACAGTTGCAGAAGTAATGTCAAATGAAAGCTTTGTCAGGAAAAAAAGAAAGAAAGAAAGAAAGAAAGAAAGAAAGAAAGAAAGAAAGAGAGAAAGAAAGAAAGAAAAAAGAAAAAAAGAAAGAAAGGTCAGCCATCCATTCTTGGCAGCCATTCTTCTGGATGCTTCTGAGGATGCAGCCTGTGAGGCTGGCTTCTGAAATATGGCAATCAATATCACACTTTTCAAATGTGGAATCTAACATGATTGGCGATTTTGACAATGCTATGCTACCTGGATAAAGGAAAGACTTTTCCTATTTCTCATTGTCTCTCCTGCAGCTAGGCTTGCCATTGGAAGCCACACAGCTGCAATCATCATCACCAGAGTCTTTCTAGAATTATGAAAAGAAGGAAGACAAAGATGAAGGTGGTGAAAATGAGTGACATAAATCTGGTCACGTATTTCTTTTAATAATTTTTGTTGTTGTTTGCCTGCTTTTCTGAACATGATGTAATAAGAGAAAAATCTAAAATAAACATGAAACAGGAGACTGGAAAATTATTTATTAGAAGAAGAAGAAGGAGAAGAAGAAGAAGAAGAAGAAGAAGAAGAAGAAGAAGAAGAAGAAGAAGAAGAAGAAGAAGACCCAACAATAACAGTGTTTCTTTTGCAAGCACAGAGAGTGAAATTTGAGGTTCAGTTCTCCTATAAAAAAAAACTGGTTGTGAAGATATCATTTTAATCCAAGTCATGAGAAGGTGAATCCAAACAGATGTAAGCTTGGGGATCACTGCCCAACAGCCTAGTCTACTTGGTCAGTGCCAGGGTAACAGGAGAGACCTCTCAAAAAGTAAGATGTGTGAAGTCTAATGAATATCATGTGAATCTGACTTCTGGCCTCTGTGTGCACAAGGCATACCTACACACCCATAAAACCACAAATACTACACACACACAGAGAGAGAGAGAGAGAGAGAGAGCTTTATTTTTAAAAGGAAAACAATGAAACAAGCTAAATGCAAATAGTCTCATAAACATAAACTTTTAGAATAATATTAACTATGGAAATAGAAATGTTAGTTACCTGAATATTTTAATAATATGAAATTTTATAGTCTATTGTCCCCTACATGACCCTTGAAGATAAGTAAAGTGGCACAGGTGAGTTCTGTTTCCCTTTATAAAGATCTTTCTGAAATCTTTAGATAGAGTAGAATTAAATGGATTAAATGAAATATCATTAATGAATTTCATAATTAGTATATGAAATGAAGCTTAGGTTCACAGCTCAAAATAATACACATTTTTATGCAAATAGTGTCTGAAGATTATTTTTTGTAATATAAAGAAAAGAAAAAATAGGGAACATTGGTAAAGGTGACAGGGGAGATAATAGCTGTAATTAGAGTCAGTGTAATAACAGGGCTAGAAAAGACTTGAGTAGCAACATCAGGACACTAAACCTGGTTTCCAATTATATTAATGTACAAACTTTTCTAGAATTATTCAATTCCTAGCATGGCCTTTACATTTCACCACTGAAAACAGAGTTAGTGACTGGGAAGAGAGACTGGTTGGGAAATTGCTTGATGGTCCTTGCAAGCATGAGGATCTAAGTTTGATCCTCGCCATCAACGTAAAGATAAGCAGGGTGTGGAGAAGTGTGCTTTTAATGCCAGTATTGGGGATGCTTGCTCAGGTGGCTTGCTGGAAGCCTACATGGTAAGCTACGAGGGCCCAGAGGAAGACACTGTTATACTGTTTCATAAATTCCTAAATAATAAATAAACAAACAAATGGAGAAACAAAGAAAAGAAAAGAAAGGAAGGAAGGAAGAAAAGAAGGAAAAAAGAAAGAAGGAAGAACATCAGAAGGTGGGCCTGGAGACATGGCTCAGTGTTGAAGAGCACTAGCATTTTCCAGAAGATTCACATATATTGTGGCTCAGAACTGTCTATAACTCCAGCTCAGGGGATTAAGTTTTGCTTACGGCCTCCTTGCTTACCATCATATATAAATATGGCTCACATACAGGCAACGTCATGCAGGCAACGTCATCTTAAATATCTCAATGACTAGATAGCATTAACTTTCCAAATTGTGGTAACAGTGGTGCTTCAAACAGAATTACTGAAGGTTTGGTTAGCAATGAATATGAATGACTTATATTTATACTGGTAAAAATGCACAGAAAATAAGAATACATGAAAACAAAGCAACTATTAGAAAGAAGTGTGCCAAAGAATAAGTGGTGATGATTCTGCATCATACCTACTATGCAAGTCACATATATTACATACTATATGATCCAAGTCACATATATTAAATGCCATTTATATACACATCAGCATATAAGGTGACAGGTAAGCAATAGAAATGGAGCTTTTCTCATTGCTTCTTCCTTTCATCTTTCCCCGGTGTTTTTGTTTCCTCCTTCCTCTTTCTTCCATTTAACTCCCATCCTGCATCCCCCTTTCCCTCCTGATAATCAGTATATTAACTTCATTTCACATAAGCAGAAGGTGAACCCCATTGTCATTTGTCAGCTCATTCCAAGAGTCACCTGTTAGGTGACACAGCTGAAACGTGTACTGGATTGGGTAACAGCAAAGCTCTCTATTCAAAATCATTCTTCATTCATTTCCCTCTTCATCTATTTTCTTTCTTCTATCAGATCATTTTTTGATAGAATTCTGAGAAATAATAGACAACTGGCAGAGGGGACAAGTAATGAGAGGGTTGGGTAACATGCCAAAATAAATAAATAAATAGATAGATAGATAGATAGATAGATAGATAGATAAATAAAAGAAACCATATTGAAGCATGTAACCCAGACCAGGGGATGGAAGATCAGGGAACAGGGACAAATACAGAGAACGAAAATCTTATGTGCAGTGCTCATAGAAAAGAAAAATTCTCTGATGGCTTTTGTAAATTTACTCTCAATTATTAGCTCTTGTCTTCCAGTGGAAATACTGTGCAGTCTTGGTGGTCTGTACTGTGCTGTAATCGCTACTAAATTTTCTTGTTCTGATTTTTTTTTTCAAGAAAAGGAAGTTGCACAGGTGTACTCACATTTGAGAATGGGAAATCGGTAGAAAAAAAACTTAAAACATCAAAGAAGAATTGCAGAACTTTCTTTTAGGGTAGGAGTTAGGGTTGGGGATTTTTGAAAGATACTTTTCTTAGTGATGGGGGAGAAAAAAAAAGGTTGGAATCTGCACACTAAATTTCTTCCACATGCCTAAGTGCTCACTGGACCCCCTACATAGCTAATTCTTCTCAAATCCCTTGGAAACTCTTAACCCCATTTTGAGGTAAGGAATTGAGTTTGGGTAAGGCTACTTCCCACAGCTTGTGAGTGACCAGGTGTTAATTGAAATTCTCCTCATTCTGAAAGCCACAATCACTTCAGTTTATCAGTTTTTCTTTCCTCAAACATAAGAAAAACTGAAATTCGCTGGTTGTGTTGTTTTCGTTTACTGCTCAGATATAATTATGCAACTTCTTTCTCTCATGGTTGCTTTTTGCGTGAGGCAACGATTGAGAGATGGTGCTTTCTATACACGGTTAATCTTAGATCATGAGTCATGCTGTAATACATAACTTCATGGTACACATATGCTTAGTTCCTGGTTAATGTATGACAGAGAAATACCCTCCTTTAACTTATGTGAATAAGAAAGATTCTTCATGCCATACTTAGGGATGAGTTTTCTTTTGTAAGGCTAGACACCTTCATAGGTTTCAGAACATAAAAGTTTGACATATGTAGGGGGTGTTGATAAGCTTTCCGAGATACCAACTCACGTGGCCAGGCATTTAGCTCAGCTTTTACATAAGTCAGAAGGAGACAAAAAACTTCACAAAGTAATTTATCAAAAAGAACTTAAAAACTTAAATTTAGGAGAAAGCGTTTAAAATATTTCAGCTCAAAAGTAACGATCCAATATTCACCCTGGTGATGTCACTTCCTAGCAGGTGACCTTAAGCAGAAAAAAGCCATTCTAAGTTTCTACCCTCTCTCTCTCTCTCACACACTCAAAGACAAGCACTATGATTATCATAAGAGATTACAGTAAAATTTATGAATGTTCACATTTGACAAGAACTGACACCAAACTTGGAACATGTGGTGATTTTGTTTTTACCGTTGACATTCTGTTCTTGTTATTTTCCTCTTCACATCTACAGTTCATTTTCCTGAGATGCTTTCAGGAAACTGGAGGCTATGAAGAGATGTGAGGAGGTGGTGACCTAATTTGCAAGCAAATATTGGAGGAAGAATCTGACAAAGCCTGTGGAGATGGTGGGAGGCTTAATAAAGCCACAGCATGTTTAACTGCAATCCTGAGACATGACGGAAGGCGATAAAGGACAGATAGAAGAGAGGGAAGAAAGGAAGAAAAGAAAGAGAAAACAAGACACTCGATGAAAAAAATGAAAGAATTATTTATCTCTCCAAAAGATTGCTGCTGAGTCAATATTTTCTTTATTCATCATGACAGTAACTCAGAAGAGAAATAGAGAACAGTTTTTAGAGTTTTTATTTCAACAGCAGCAGTCAGACACATTTCTTAAAAGATAGTCCCCAAATTCCTTTATGCAAAGAATAAGAAAGATTGAGTAACTCAATTATATCTCACATATTCAAATGCCATAAGACTGAGAAATACTGACATATTAATGTACAACAATAAACTTCCTAGGGCCGGCAAGATGGCTTAGCAAAAAAGGATGCTTGCCTATAAGGCTGGTAGAACTGAATTAAGTCTTCAGGACCCATGTGAAGAAACAGGCATTCTGAATTTCTATTTCCTCACCTAAAAAAAAAAAACCCAAAAACAAAACCCCAAAAATAATCTAGTATAACACTATAGTTAGCGTATGGCAAGTAGCTGTGCGGATGAAGAGACGTTAGGCATGTAAGATGCACTGAAATTCTGTCTCCTGTTTCTACTACCCAACAGAATTTTCTGTTCTCCAGAAAGTATAAGACCCTGGCTTCCCAATACTACCAATTATAAGGCAAATTCACAGTATTCGGTCTATAAAGCAGCAGTTCCCTCTGATATGAGCTTCTCGGTGAGAACTTTCCAGTGCTGCTGTGAGAGTACAGCCTCCGGCTGGATATTCAGGGCAACTCCTACTCTGCAGAGATGAGCCAGGTCAAGCCACCCACTTGCCTCCTGCTTGGCAGATATAATCTATTACCTTCCCGACACACGCAATAGGCCTGCAGAATCCTGGAGGACTCACCTCGCCAAGACCACCATCACGTTGGGGAACCTTAATTTTCTACTCTTAACTTGACCTACTTTGCACTTCATCAGGAGATGGCTATGAACCACTCTTAAGAGTAGTACCTCTTTGACTCTATAGAGAAGCCTGTTTCATCCAGCTGACAACAAAGAAGAAAATAAACATTGTGTGTTCATAGCTTCTTTGATTGGTGTAGGATACACCATTTCATGGTGTTTCAGGCAAGGTAGAAGGGATACAGGAAGCTGAGACACAACATCTATCTCTCTCTCAGCTTCCAGTTTGCCGATGAAGTATGATCAGCTGTAATATTTCACCCCTGTTGCCATGATGGACAGTACCTTCAACATGTTAAAATAAACACAGCTCCTTTACTACCTTGCTTTTGGTCAAGCATTTTGTTAATGGCAATGAGGGACCTAATTTATATCACCTCTCAGAGTAAAGCATGGTTAAGAGAAACCCCAAATCATTTAGTCTGGCCTTTATGAATCAGCTGTCATTGACGGGTTGACATTTTTCAACATTGCTACATGGCACTAGTCTTTCCTCAAATTTGAAATCCCTAGTAAACCCTGGAGCAGCATTTCCAAAACTGGTGTCTAAGTCATAGTAGCAGGAGTACACAGAGAGTTGCTTTTGTTTGGATTTGAAGTGACCCTGCCTCATACCCACTACAACAGATATTGAATATCGAATCACTGAATGATCAGTGCTCAGATCTGAGGTTAAGGGGAAGTGATTGGATCCCAAGGGCTATGCTTTCTTCCAGTGATAGATTCTAAATTTAAAAAGTGAGCGGAATGTTGGAAAACCTTGGGAATGTGGACGATAGTGGCTGGTTGGAGAAACTGGTTCAACTTAAGTGTGTCTTTAATAAATCTCCCTTGTCCTGGCCCCTTCCTCATAACTCTGGCTTCCCAGCTGTCATAAGTTTGGAAAACCTGCTATACCATTCCTTCTTCAAGGATTTATTTTATATAAATAAAGTTTGCTGGAGAATATTTTATTAATTCTTTGAGAATTTAATTTTTAAATTTAATTAATTTATTCCGAATACAGCTCAATTGTTATCTCATCACTTGTATTCTCTCTTTCCTCCCTCCCTCTCGCTTTCACCCTACTCTCCCACTATATGGTCATAGGCTATCAAGTCTCATCTTGGTAGCCTGCTTATTCTTTCTTTGAGTGCCATCAGGCCTCCCCACCAAGGAGAGATGGTCAAATATGGAGCACCAGAATTCATGTCTGAGTCAGTCCCCGCTCTCCACATAACTGTGGAGAATATCCTGTCCATTGGGAAATCAGATTAGGGGTTCGACGTTTACTACTTGTATTGTCCTTGGTAAGTGCAATAGTTTGAGCAGACCCCCCTGGACCCCGATCAACCCATCACAATGTTCTTCTTATAGGTTTCTAGGACCTTCTGGGTCCTTCTATTTCCCCATCTCCTATATTTCTCTTACCTAGAGTCTTAGTAGGATGTCCTCACATCTAACCCAATCTCCTGGTAAGTGAAGACTTCATGGCATATGCTTTTTGGGCTAGTGTCCAATTATAAGTGAATATATACCATGTGAGTTTTTCTGCTTCTGGGTTAACTCACTCAGTATGATCATTTCTAGTCCCACCCATTTGTCCACAAATTTTGGGATTTCCTTGTTTTTAATAACTGATTAGTATTCCATAGTATAAATGTACCACAGTTTCTTTATCCATTCTTCAACTGAGGGGCATTTAGGCTATTTCCAGGTTCTGGCTATTATGAATAAGGCTGCTATGAACATGGTTGAGTATATGTCCTTGTTGTGTGCTGGAGCATTTTCTGGGTATATTCCAAGGAGTGGAATAGCTGGGTCTTGAGGAAGCCTTATTCTAAGTTTTCTGAGATAGCGCCAGATAGATTTGCAAAGTGGCTGTATTAGTTTGCATTCCCACCAGCAATGAAGGAGTATTCCTCTTTCTCAGCATCCTCGCCCACATGTGGTGTCGCTTGAGTTTTTGATCTTAGCTATTCTGATGGGTGTAAGATGGAATCTCAGAGTTTTTTTTGATTTGATGACTAAGGAGATTGAGCATTTCTTTAATTGTTTCTCAGGCATTCAATGTTCCTCTGTTGAGAATTCTCTGTTTGGTTCTGAGCCCCATTTCTCAATTGGTTTATTTGGTTTGGTGGTGTTTAATTTCTTGAGTTCTTTATATGTTTTGGATATTAGACCTTTGTCAGATGTAGGGTTGGTGAAGATCTTTTCCCAGTCTGTAGGCTGTTGCTTTGTTCTCTTGACAGTGTCTCCTGACTTATAGAAACTACAGCCTCATGAGGTCCCATTTATTAATTGTTGACCTTAAGACCTGGGCTGTTGGTGTTCTGTTCAGAAGTTGTCTCCTGTGCTCTTCCCTACTTTTTCTTCTAACTGATTTAGTGTCTGTGGTTTTATGTTCAAGTCTTTGATCCACTTGAGTTTTGTGCATGGTGACAAATATGAATCCAATTGCATTTTTTTTACACATAGACATCCAATTAGACCAGCACCATTGTTGAAGATGCTATTCTTTTTTCATTGAATAGATTTGGCTTCTTTGTCAAAAATCAAATGACCATATGTATGTGGATTCATTTCTGGGTCTTTAATTCGATTCCATGTATTTTTTTCATATTCATCCCCAAATTCTCAAAATTCACTCCAACTTCCTCATCCCCTCAACTTCACATCCTTTAAAAATTTTTATTTTTAACTTGGATAGCTCCCTGATTCCTATCTGTGCTGTCTATTTGCTTCTGGGTACCAGGCCATACATTAGAGCATTATTGACTTACCAGGAACCATTAAAAAAAAAACTAACAAAACTGGCTCTCCCTTCCCCTGGAAGCCATCCAATGTCTACAGTTCCCAGCTAAGGGTAGGAAGTCATTAACCCTTCCCACTCCGTGTTAGAATGTTGATTGGTATGATCTTGTTTAGGCCCTATTCGGGCACCCACAACTGCTTCAGGTCAAGGATGATTTACCTCACAACAAGCCTACAATGATAGGGACAAACGACTGTGCACTGAATCCATGAACAAAACAGATGTTTCCTGTTTTATACTGTTTTCCTTTGTTGAGGTCACAGTCACATAAACCATGCTAACACACTCTTAAAAAGGAGACTTGTTGCAGGCTGTATCTTTAAGTACTTGAGGCAGAATTACAGAGGTCTGCCCCTAACACCTGCAATTTTTCAGAACACTGCATTATTCTTAAGCCTGCTACAATTCCAAAACCACTAAGAGGAAACAAAGACAGTAGGCACATAGTCAGAAAGGAGAAGAGATGCTAGGTCTGTAATGAAATGTTCTATTGTCAGGAAAGCCACAGAGTGCAAATAATTTGCTTCTTTTTCCTCTTCCTGCACTCAATAGAAAGCAACACTGTGAAGAATACCACATATCACCTGTCCAGAGATGAACTTCCTTTCTATTTCCAGTGTTATGGGTGTGTCCTGTTGTGGATACCTGAATAAAGCATGCCAGACAAAGAGCATCACTGTACTCTACTTAGCTGGCCTTCCTGTCTTGGAGACTGGCAGAGACAGTGGTGAAAGCAAATGAACATGACAGTGTGGTGCTACTGATGCCTGTGTCAGAAGTGACTATAGCTTGAATCTTGGCTCAGCCACTGTTAACATGGTAACTGTGCAGCTCTTGATTGTCTGAATTCTTATGCATCTGTGGTGCTTTGAATGTATCCTACAGTCAAGGCATCTGAACACTTGTTCTCCAAAAGGTGACACTGTTGCGGAAGGTTGGAGAAGTGGCACCTCCCTGAGGAGCTATGTCACGTGGGGCAGGATATAAGAGTTTAAAAACTCATACCATTTCTAGTCCATTCTCTTTAGTGTTGTGCTTATGGTTAAAGACATAATGCCCTCCTATGACCCAGCCATGAAGCCACCCAAGTAGTGGAGCCAGGATGTAAGTTACTCTTCACACTAAGGAATCACGCTCCGTGTGCGCATTTTAAGCAAAGGAACCGTCTCAGGTTGTATGGGAATAAAACTTGTTTGAAAAATTGGTAGAAAAAAAAAAAAACACCAGACATAAGCCCTCAGCTTCCTGCCTCTGCCGCCAGTTTCCCCTGTTCCACCATTATGAACTCTAGCCCTTTAGAACCATAAGCCCAAATAAAATCTTCCCTCCCTACGTAAGTGTTCTTTTCATAGTGTTTTACCACATCAACAGAAAAGCCAGTAACTTAGTAGAGATCTTTCAATCTATATGAATACTGGAATACCTGGGTGGTTTTCATGGTAAAAGGACACTTGTTATTACTGTATGATGAAAAGGGAAGGGAAGTTTCCTTTCAGGCTGGTGCTTCACTTTATCCATCACTGACATGTTAAAAAAAAGAATCTATGATGACATTATCACATTTCCTTGCGAAACTATGATAAATTCTGCTCCAATTAAAAAGGAGGCAGAAAACAAATGAAGTGAGAAGAGAGAAGCAAAGGGACAGAAGGATTGTTTAAGGGAACGATCAGGAAGAGAAGAGCGGACAGAAGAGGGGGAGATCTGGGGAAAGAAATCTACATCTGCATTCACGCTTCAGCCCTTGTGCCCGCCATGGTGAGCAGAGGGTGCCGATCACACCTCACCTTGGAAAACTCCTGCAGGCTGTGCACACCGACATTTGCTCCCGTTTTTGTTGCCTCTAGCACCCTGACCCCTCTGCCAACATTCCCTTTCTCTACTTAAAATCTCTTCTCTCCTCGTTCCTGGGATAACTAAACCCTTCCTTGGCTCAGAAGAAACCCAGGGGCTAGGATTCTTCCATGCACCCTGAGATCAGATAAAGCATGCCTTCCTTAGTTTAGCAAAACAAAGTGTAGCACTCGTTCCTCTCATACTTCCCGAGCTTGGAGACTATGGTCCACCTGTGTGGAGTGAGGCTTTCTAAATGCGAATCCGCCATGTTTCCACCCATTCTAGGTTTTGAGATTCTTCCTGAAACCATCAGGGAAAGATCAGTCTGGAGAGAACAAAATTTTTTTCAGTCTAAGTGTGGTACTTTATTTCCAAAAAAGACAAAAAGTGCACTGCTGCTATTACTACGATTTTCGCCATCCCCATCTTTAGAAAGTGATTAATTTTGGCATTATGGATATATATATAGTTGCACTGAAGAACCACCTGGGCAGCTTTTGAGTAATACTAATGTACCTATCCCATCACAGGCAAATTGAATTAAAGCATTAAAACTACTTAAAATGTTTCCCCGGGTAATTTTAGTGTTAATGGGACTTGGGGCACTGTTAGGGAAGTAGAGCATTAGTCTTTGGCTTTCATTAGAAAGAATTCAGTGGGATCCAAGAAGGTCCAATTAACCCACTAATCCCTGGATGCATCTTATCTGACTTCCAGAAATTGTCTGCTGGAAGGATAGGGGAACAAACATATCCAGCACTTTGCATCAATTAAGTTTTTGTCCAGATTAATTACATTACTCTCCATGCATTTGTATTTGAGTGTGTGTATGTACATATAATACCAAATCCCAAACTGGCATGTAATTGGAACTTAAGAGATTTTTTTAAATGCACTTCCTCTTTCTCCATAGCTATAAAATCAAGAGCAGAACATGTGCTGACATTGACATGTCCCTAATGCAAGGACTTTATAGATCTCTCAGTATTGGGTTAAATTTCTTCCAAAGCCTATAGTGCAGGGAGTCAGTTTACTGGTATAAAGAATGCTTCGATAAACCTATTTTATAGAATTTTGTGAGTGAATCCACTTGAAAATGACTGGAGCACAGGAGATCAGTAAATGTTGGTGACCCTACCTGTGTGCTCCATATTTAACAGTGTCTCCGTTAAGCTGTCTGGAAGAGTCAATGTTAAGACTTCCTTTTTCTATAGATTTAACATCCCCCAGAATACTAACAAATGTCAGCTCCCCCTAGTTATTTGTCGCTGCTCTAATTCTTGTTTATGGAAGCTGCCAGCCAATGCTTTTAGCACTCCCTAATAATCACAGCTCTTCTATATCCCCATTAAGGCTTCTGAAATGGCTGCTTCCCTCTGAAAAGATCTGTTGTGTTGGTTGGTATACCAGTCCTCATAGAGCTAAAACAGGGTTGTTCAGAGGAGCATCCTATTCAGATTTGCCAAGTCACCCCTGCAAACAATAACCTGTGTTCCTAGTAAGTATTGTTTTTGTATTAACAACCTTTTATTTTCCTCTCTCAAATGGACCACCTGCATAATGACATCAGTCTACTCACACAGATTCTCAACCTCCATCCAGATATTGGCAGTTGTTTTCATTCACTTCTGTTCTTTGAAAACTGACTGAATTTTGATGGTTTCCCTGGTGTTTGCAAAAGCCAAGGGAGTTAGCAAAGTGTTACTTACTTCCGCGTGCATTCTAGGACTCTTTCCTTTTCACCACCTAGTGTATTTCTCATTTTCCTTCCAAGTAATAACTAAATTAATTTCCAGAAGAGTTTTTAAACTTCATGAATTCGTTGAGAACTTCTATAGTTTGAGTGGTAATGGGCCCCATAGTCTCATGGTTGAATACTTGGTCCTCAGTTTGGGGAAGGATTAGAAAACATGAACTTGTTAAAGGATGTATGTCACTGCGAAGGGCTTGGAAGTTTCAGAAGTCTCATTACTCCCCCCACCCCTTGTTTCCTGTTTGTGGAGTAGCTGTGGCTTCAGTGCCATGGCTGCCCACCTGCTACTGCTACCACAATGTGATGGCCTTAGACATCTGTTACTCTGGAATTATAAGATAGAAATAAGCCCTTCTCTCTTTCAGTTGCCTTGGCCACGTGTTTTTTCTCAACTAATACAGAGAACATTAAAGGCGGAGTGGCTTATCTGTGGAGACAAAAACTGAACATGTTTCGTTTCCGAGGAATATGAGAAACTTTGAGACTATAGACTAAAAAAGTAGTTGAACAGCATAGGCATAGCTTAATGGGTTGTGCTGGTTGGAGACTGGAAGACAGTGGTAAGAAAAACATGTGTTGTGCAGCTTAGGGGGTTTCAGAATGGAAGAATGCCAGCAACTGGGGTAAGAGACTGTTTCAGCCTGTTACCGTGATAACACACACACACACACACACACACACACACACACACACACACACACACACACAGACTCTCTTTAGCTAAGTCCCAAGATCTTGCTTCAGGATAACATTTAAAGCAGATTAAATGATTTTGCAGAGTAGGATTCATTAATACCAAATATTGATTATATCACATGGTTATTAGTAATCACTCTAATGCAAATTTATATTGAAAAAGAGCATGGACCCAAAGAGAAATACAGAATATACAGTTTGAAGAAAATCTAATTTTAGAGCTAAAAGTCCTCTTGAAAGAGATTAAGTGGAGGCATGATCTGCATTGAAATGAAGGTGCTCTCAGAACAAAAGCAAGCCCTTCCCCTCCCTCCTCCTTCCCCCTTAAGTTTCCACCTTTTGAAAGGAAAAAGATCTATAGAATTCCCTGTCCCCTCTTCCCCAAAAAACAAATAAAAGTAGCTGAAGAAGTGATTCAAAGGGAGCAGTATTCACCCCAAGGTTTTGGTCAAATTTGGCAGCATCTTCCATGAGATTCTGCCTTTAGCTTCATGAACTGTACATGAGTAAAGGTGTTAAATCCTCTTCCTTCATAGTTGACAAACACCATGCAGCAAGCACTGACAGCAGGCAGTGCATGGTAAGGGAATCCCTGCATGAAGATCTGAGAGAACAGCAGCTCCCACAGCCCATTTCATGAAGCTATGAGCGTAAACTAGGACAGGGTTGGGATTCCCTAAGATGTTGGGAATGATGAAGTCCTGACACATTTGCCAAGGACACTGAGTGGAATCAGCCAAAGATAAAATTTTATTCTTCAGTTAAAATATCTGAGAGGACAGCTCTTCTTTTGACATTCAGTGTGTACCTAGGGGATTTGGAATTGGACCTTCTGGCATTCAGTTTTGATTTGTTTCACTGTTTCCTCATCATGTTCCATTATCTCCCTTTGGGGGTAATAATGGAAATTCTCTGTCCTGTATGTGGGCTGTATGTAATTTACTCTTTTGTTTTACAGGGGATTATACCTAAGAGAGTTCTTGAACCTCAGGAAACAATAAACTTTGGACTTTTAAACATTGTTGAGACTGAAAAACAACTACAGAGATACTGAAGTTAGACAAAATGCATTTTGCATTACGTTATGCTTATGGAGGCCAAGGAGTGGAACACGGTGGTTTGAACGCAAACGGTCCCCATAGGCTCCTATGTTTGAATGTTTGGTCCCTACATAGTGGGTGTGTTTAGGAAAGACTCCAAAACGTGGTCTTGGAGAAGGTGTGTCATTCTGCTCTGCTGTTTTTTTGTTTGTTTGTTTGTTTGTTTTTTTAATCTGGAGAAGTTCGCACACCAGGCGCTGGAGCTGGTTATGAGTTTCAGCTGCTGCCATCCTATACCCAGTGATGGTGATAGGCTTTTAATGCTATGGAACTGAAAGCACCAATAAACTATTTCTTTTGTAAATTGCCCCAATTATGGGGTTTTTAATCACAGTAACAGAAAAATAGTTAATGGGTCAGCCTATAGTGAAAATCTGGATGTAAGGATTGTGCTAATGTTTTCAGTCTTGTTTCCATGTCAAATATTACAATAATGCTTATACTTCAAACATTCCGACACTAGCTTTTAAGAACTCTCAATCTACAGATGCACCATTCCTGCTCCAGCATTGTTTGAACACTAATCTGCCTTCTTAACTATATTAGAAAATCCTGTACTGGGTCTGGACATACAGCTCAGTAGCTAAGAGTGCTTGTTACTTTTCAGAAGACTTGAGTTTGGTTTCTGGTAAGAATGTTGACAATTCATAAACTGCCTATAACTCTAGAACCAAGAGATCTAACTCCTCTCTTCAGGCATCTGGACACATGACATTCACACACACACACACACACACACACACACACACACACACACACACAATATTGTGTGCTTTAATAAAAGCAAAGCTTCGACAAAGGTCATGGTTCTTAATCACTCTGTCTCAGCCTCAATATATACTGTAAGCTCAGTATATATTGTAGATTTTTCCGTGTTGTATTTCTAAGAAAGGAAAACAGCATTAGTTCACAATAATGTAATTACATGAATAGGTAAATCCTGGCTGAGAGCATGGACCATGCTGATCCCTATAAACATATCTATTGTTTTCTTATTTCAAGGTTTTGCATTTCAGATTTCGCGTAGTTCTTTTGTTGTTCTTCTTCTAAACAAGATGTCACTGTTTCTTCTTAATGACTTTCAGAGAATCTTTGTCCTATTTTGTTCTCGCAAATTTCAATTATTTTATAGATTTTTTTGAAGTGCAGTTTGTCCTCTGTGTTTGTTTGTTTATATATTTATTTATTGCTTTCTGATGTCAGTGTAGTTCATTGTCACAGCTTTATTATATATGGATTTCAATTGTGTATAGTGATATCACTAAACCCAATATCTCTGGGCTGCATCTCCTTTTTGAATACACCAAAAACTCTTAAAGGACAGGAAAGTAACAGAAGCTTCTTGAAGTGTTTTGTGACTGGATGAGTGACTAAATGAGTTATAGCTTGAGTCTGTATAGAACGATAGAAGACTTTGAAAGTCAAGTGAAAATCCTTACTTTTACTTCTGAGTCCTATCACACAATGGAGATATAATGGAAGCCACAGAGTTAGTTTATGATGCTGGGGGTATCCAAGTCATTAAGGAAAAGAAATAAGTAAAGTTAAATGTAAGAACATATTTTATTCAACCAGCCAGGCTTGGTTTACAGTCCTGCAATCCCAGCACTCGGAGTGGTAGAGGGAGGCAGAACTCTGTGAGTTTGAAGCCAGTTTGTTCCACAAAACGAGTCCAGGATAGCCAAGGCTACATAGAGAAACCACATCTCAAAAACAAAAACAAAACAAAAAAACCCCCAAAATTAACATATTTTATTCAACTAGACTACTTCATGCCAATAATAGATGTGAGAATTAGTGTAATGGGTCTCTTATTATTGCCTTTTTTATATTCAGTGTGCATTTCACAGTCATATCTCACTTAGACTCAAAAGTCTATTTCCGAGATGCCCCCACGCCATTTCAGTTTCCATTGTTTCCCAAGCTCTCTCAAATACTGCCCCACTCTCCCTGCATCTCATTCCCAGCCTTCTCATTTCCCTCTCCACATCATTTCCTACCCATTTCTCTGTCTTACTCCACTTCTGCTTTCTAGGTGTCTATTGTATTTCTCCTTCTGAGTGAGGTTCAAGCAGTCTCCCTTGGGCCCTCCTTGCTACTTAGCTTCTTTGGGTCTGTGGGTTGTAGTATTGCTATCCTGTACTAGATGGCTAATATCCACCTGTAGAGTACACACCATGTGTGTCTTTCTGAGTCTGGGTTACCTCACTCAGGATGATCTTTTCTAGCTCCATCTATTTACCTGCAAATTGCATGATTTCCTTGTTTTTAATAACTGAGAAGTATTCTATTGTGTAAATTTTCTTTATCCATTCTTCAGTTGAGAGACATCTAGGCTGTTTCTAGTTTCTGGCTATTATGAATAAAGTGGCTATGAAGATTGATGAGCAAATGTCTTTGTGGCATGATAGAACATCTTTTGAATATATGCCCAGGAGTGGTATAGCTGGTCTTGACGTAGAACTTTTCCCAATTTTCTGAGAAAGCATCAGAAACGTATGCTGTCACTTGCGTTTTGATGTTAGCCACTCTAATGGGTATAAGATGGACTCTCAGAGTCATTTTGATTTGCATTCCCCTGCAGCAGGGTAGGCTCCTGAGAGGATATGGGGAAGACCCTAGCTGTAACTTCTAGCAGGAGGGAACATAGAGACTGAAGTGGACAAGTTCTAGCCAGGCAGGACTCCTAGTAAAGAGAGTGGAACATCAACCCACTCACAAAATGTTTGGCCCAATTTTACCCTGCCTACAAGAAGTGCAGAGATAGAAAGGGAGTAGAGATTGAGGGAATGTCCAACCAATGACTGGCCCACCCTGGGACTTAACCCACAGTAGAGAGCTAATCCCTGACACTATTAATGATTCTCCACTATATTTGAAGAGAGGAGCCTAGCATAACTAGCCTCTGAGAGGCTTTACCCAGTGGCAGATCAAAACAAATCCTGAGACTCTCATTCGAACATGGAACAGAGTTTGGGTAGTCTTGTGGAAGTGTGGGGAAGGCTGGAGGAACCCGGAGGGCGGGGCCGCCAAGAACTCAACAAAAAGATCAACAGGGATAACTAACCCAGGCCCATGAGGGTTTACAGAGATCAAAGCAACAACTAAAGAGCATGGATGGTCTGAACTTAGGCCCCCTACACATGCGTAACTGATGCACAGTTTGGTCTTCATGCTGGTCTCCTAGCAAGTGGAGTAAGAAGGGATTGTCTCTGACGTGGACCCTGCTGCATACTTTTGGATCACTTCCCTCTGGAGGGGCTGCCTTTCCTGGCCTCAATAGAAGAGGATGTACTTAGTCCTGATGTGCTGGGGAGGGTTGTGGTGGGAGAGGGTTCCCCCCCCCTTTTTTTTTGAGAAATGGAGGGGGTAAAGGAGGAAGAGGGTGGGTAGGTAGGACCTGGAGGAGAGGAGGGAGGGAGCTGCATTCCGGGTGTAAAATGAATAAATAAATAACCTTTTAAATAAACAGTTTCAGTTTGTCAATGGAGATAATCACACTTCTTGAGTTCATTAGCCACATGTGGCTCGTCACCCTGTGTCAGGCATCATGTCCAAAACGAATGGAACTCATTGTAGTTCCTCCAACTGGAAACAAGTTCAAGAAGATGATGTTTTGGATATACACTATCCTAACTTGACCATTAATAATTTTTGTTTGCTTAAACAGACATTCAGCTACCTTTTGAAAAAAAGAAAATGAGACCATTCCAGCAGGAGGAAATAATAATCATTAAATAGTCCAGACTTTAAAAAATACTAAAGGTATATAGTGGGTAGGATAAATTACACATCAAAGTTTAGAGACCTTTTGATATCTATGTTCATATAAATCACCACATATGCTGAGAGTAGGGCTTTTTTCAAAAAAAGTCTCTTATTTCCCTTATTTTTCCCTTTTCTTGGAGTCCTTGTCTATCAAATCTCATAATGGATTGGAGTGGAAATAGAAACCCAATCTGAATTGATCTGACATGATTATGGAAAGGCATATTGTAGTTGGAAATAATAAAAGAGAAACCATGTCACAGAAACTGAACTTGCTTTGCGGTAGATTTGCTGCCACACAACCTTGATCCAAATAGGATTTTTCTATTGCTAAATAGCACTGGGATTGAGTTGGGGACTCAGAACCATCTGAGACACATCCCAGCTTTAGGCATGCTAGTCACAGAGATGCAAATGTGTCTCCAGCCTTCAGCTTGCCTCGGTTTTTGACCTTGGCTTTGTCCTCACTCCCACATGTCAGATCAAGAAAACCAGGCAACAGCTAGAAAGAGGCAAGGTGTGTAATATAAATACAATGAAATCTCTGCCCAGATAAGTCCTATTGATTCTCCAAGGCTTTGAGCCATGCCACATTGAATTTCTTTTCTTTCTAGGCAAGCTAACTGCACATACATTTCACTGGATTTACATGGCTTGTTGAAGCCACTGGGATGCTAATTAACAACATGCTAATGCAGTACAAGATCCAGTGGCCAGAAATAACTAATCCATCTCTGTGTTAGCGTAAATCCTGAGGAACATTTGTCTCCTCCTGAAGAAGAAAGCTGACTATAGGATGGGGACTATGGACCCTCTTTGTGAGGATGATACTGGGGTGCAATTTCTTTGTTCCTTTTCTTCCTGTTTGCTGCTCCCTGGATCTGCTAAATGGCAGCACTGCAGGTCTGTTTCTGATGAACTTCAAAAAAAAAAAAAAAAGTGGAAAAATAAGGGCGCAGACCTGTAGCATGAATATAGATTTAGAAAAGGAAGCTGGCATATGAGCACCAGCAAGGCATTTTCATCTCCTGGATTTTTAAGCAACAAAATATAAAGCACTCCACTACTTCTTTGAGTTAATCATGATAAAGTCAAAGTAAAGGGAAGCTTAGTTATACCTACTTGATGTCGTTGAAGAGTTGTCACACGTAGGTAGTAGTCACATGCCTGTGGAGAGAAGTGCACAGAGTGAACACATGACTGTGAACAAAGTAACACAATAACTATGAAAATAGTTTATTTTGGCTTATTGTTTGTTTCTTTAGAGTAGGAAAAGTGCTGGGCACATATATGAATCTCCTGACATGCCACGATCAGCTAAGAAATGGAGTTATAAAGGAATAAATTTTGTCTTAAAATATCTAAAATGTCTAAACAGTGTCTCTGACAATAGTCAGATATTTGAGCAATTGACCAGCTACCTTTAAATAGGGTGAGTAAAGGAGTCAAATAAAAAAGAAATGGGGAGCTGGGAGTGGTGGTGCACAACTTTAATCCTAGCATTTGGGAGGCAGAGGCAGGCGGATCATTGTGAGTTTGAGGTCAGCCTTGTCTACAAAGAGAGTCCAGGACATCCAAGGCTACACAGAGAAACTCTGTCTAGAAAAGCCAAAATAATAATAATAATAATAATAATAATAATAATAATAATAATAATAATAATAACAATAATAATAATAAGAAGAAGAAGAAGAAGAAGAAGAAATGGGAGCTGAGGCTATAGTTTAATGTTAGAATGCTTACCTAGTATGTGTGAGGCTTTAGGTTCAATCATTTTCATTGCAAAATATAAAATAAAACTAACCAATTAACCATACATTAAATATCTATATTTGGAAACTATCAGAAAAAAATTATATATCATGAGGAAGAAACAATTAAAGCATTATTTTTTGTCACGTGTAATTTGAAGACTCAGTTTAGAGAGTTATTACCATCAAAACTCTGGAACCAATTTGTCTAAAGAACTGGAAAACTACTTGAGACAGAACCAGTAATGAACCAGTAATAACCAGTGTGTAGAAATTTCTAATTAAGAAGTGTCTGATAAGATACTGGAATAAGACATAGGGCCAAATATATCAATGTTTTGTCTATAGATTCTGAAGCAGGGGCATGGTAAATAAGAATCACTGGGGTGAAAAAAATTGCCCTGTGCTTTCAGGTTTCCAGATACAGAAATTATTATGTGCTCTGAAATACCATGTTAAA
This sequence comes from Acomys minous, assembly GCF_964271855.1. NCBI lineage: Eukaryota > Metazoa > Chordata > Mammalia > Rodentia > Muridae > Acomys > Acomys minous. The sequence goes on from NC_140496.1 coordinate 25,902,170, forward strand.
AGGTGGAAATAGCACTGTTGATGGTCTCTGCCTGAAATTTCAATAGTACAAATTAAGGTTGGCGAGGGGAAACACTCCTTTTCTGGAGCCATCAGCATCTGCTCAATCAGATGACCTAATAAAAAAAAAACACACAGATGCGTTTTATGACTTGGGGGTGTTTTCTCAGGGAATGAATTAGATTCAGCTAATGAAGGCCAGATAGTCAGCTTCATGCCCAGGCTGGCCCTGGGTGGCATGCCTGGCCAAGAAAAGCTCAATAACTAAATGGCAAAGAAGAACAGATGAGTCCCATAATTGGCAAAGGGTAATGTACTGGGGGTAGCTACAGGGCTGGCTGAGTTTAGCGATACTAATTTAAGTATGATCTTTTGTAGATGCTTGGTAGTGCTAGGAATCAACAGGCTGCTCTTATGTTACAAGGAGGCAACACATTAGCATTTAGTTACACACAGATGAAATACTTGGTTGCCAGATTAACTTCTATGTTATCCATGACAAACAATTTCATGTGTGTTTAGCTGTGTGCAATTAGTGTTTAATTTTCCATTATACAGACCTTTATGTTCAATTGCAATGGTTAAGCCTGACCTAGAAAAACGGTGGAGTAAAATTCAGAATGCTTATGTCTTAAGGTTACTGATGGCTCTGATGAAACACCATACCCAAAAGCAGGTTAGGGAGGAAATGGGTTTGTTTTATTATACTTCCACATCACGGTTCATTATAAAAGGCAGTAAAGGCAGGAACCCAAGCAGGTCAGGAATGTCAAGTCAGAACCTGACATAGAGGAAACATGCTTACTGCTCTGACCCATAGTCTTATACCCCTGAGGACCACCAACCCAGGAATCACACCATCCACAATGGGCTGGTGACTCCTCCATTTGTCAGTAATTAAGAAAATGTCCTATTGGGGCTGGAGAGATGGCTCAGCGGTTAAGAACATGGTCTGCTCTTCCAGAGGTCCTGAGTTCAATTCCCAGCAGCCACATGGTGGCTCACAGCCATCTATAATGTGATCTGGTGCCCTCTTCTGGAATGTAGGTAGCCATGCAGGCAGAATACTGTATACATAATAAATAAATAAATCTTTTAAAAAAAAAAAAAAAGAAAAAAGAAAATGCCCTAGAAACTTTACTACAACCCTTTCTCTTCTTTTCTTTTTCTTCTTTTCTTGTTTGTTTTTCAAGACAGGGTTTCACTGTGTAGCCCTGGCTGTCCTGGACTCATTTTCTTGACAGTATGATTCAAACTCATAGAGATCCGCATGCCTCTGTCTCCCAGAGTCCTGGGATTATAGGCCCGATCCACAACCCCCTTTTTAATTAAAGTATTTTCTCAGACCGTATCTTTTCCTCTCAGTTGACTCTAGTTTATATCCAATTCACTAAAACCAACCGACATAATGTTCTATTCAATAACTATATAAATTCCACATAAAATAGAGAATAGGACTGATTCCGACGGGTCCCAGATTTAGCACACTTGCTGGTGTGGTAAACTAAGTATAAAATGATAGAAGTAGAAAAGAAATGAACTCAAAAGTAACAGGTTGCAGTCAGGTATCCAGTTGATATGTAAGAAGTGAAGAATCTATATTGTCAGTGATAAGGAGGGCTTGGGAACTTTGAGACAGTAGAGTTAAGTCACAGTGGCAATAATAGGAAGAAGAAAAACAAAAAGAAGAAGACAGAAAGAGGAAATTAATGATATGGAGGAATAGGATAGAGAGGGAAATGAGTTATTAAGAACACAGTTTGTAGAAAAATTTATTTTCATTGAACTTTGGCTTTGGCAACTCAATTATTGGGGAGAAAAAAAGGGAATGAATATCTTAAGAAGCTGGAAGAATTATTTTTAAATGTGTCCGAGCTGGGTATGGTGATGCAGGCCAAGATCCTGGCACTTGGAAGGTAACAGGGGGAATCAAGATTTCATGGCCACACTCAGATACGTTTCATGATTGAGGCCAGACTGAACATCATAAGATTCAAAGTTTGAATATGTCAAATATCACAGTTTACTTATCACATAGCTTATCAAAGCCAAGTAGTATTTTAGAGTCCATATCTTAGCTGACTCTGATACTTACACTCACTCACCTCATTATTTTATGTTTAAAAGTTTCCTTACAGACAGAATGGTCTTTGTGTGGTTAATAATCATTGAACTGACTCTACTAGAGTCTGAAGTCATGAAGCAATGCAGTGATCCAGGAACAAAGGGTAATTCAGATTGCATTTCTGCCTTTTGCATGGTAGCTTTATCGTAACAGTTACACTGCACAGTTTTATTCAGTCTTCAGATATTACAAAAATACCTCTTTTCTGTAAAATGTGTATCTTCAATTCTAACCGATAATTGATGCTGCTCATTTGGAATGACTCTCTTTCTCCCTCTCCCACATTCTCTCCTTTTCCTCTTTCTCCTCGTGTGTGTGCATGCATATGTTTGCATGTGAATTTTCCTTTATTGTTATTTCAAATGGTCCCACTGGTAGCACTACTCCAGCTGATGTCTTAGTGGTAGTGCTCTAATCATGCCACTTCCACAAGCCAACTGTTATTCCTAGTTGAACTTGGACTATGACTTTCTGCTTAGACATGAAGTGTGGGAAGATATAAAACAGCCCATTGCTGTCTCTTGAATATAACTGATAGCATTTCTTCAATACCTGAGAAGGCCAATCTTTTTAAAGCACCATGATGCTGCTTTAACTACACAGAGTAGTTTTGCATTTGGGAAAACCCATGACTGATGATCAAAAAATGCAGACTCTCTTAACCTCATTGCATTTGTACAAGATATTTGATGCTATCCTTTCTGTGAGGACATTTTTTTTTCTGTTTGAGAAATGCAAGACACATTAGTATATGAGTGTTTATTGGCACATTATAGGAGCCATTATATTTCCATGCTGATTGTTAGTGTGTCATAGTAACTTACCACAAAGACGTCTGAATATAATGAAGTTCCACATTTAATAATTAAATGGATACCTTAGACATGACTTTGACCTAACTATATAATTTAAAGACTGATATGAATTATCCAAACACAAAATAGAAACTGCATAGTGGAATGACATAGAAGTAAAAACTTATGCAAGCATCAGTGCATTATTTAATTGCCTATAGTTCTGTTCATCTGTCCTTCCACTGCAGGAACTACTACTCCATTTTGTGGAAAGGTATTCACCCAGTCTCCATACATCTATATCCCTTTGGATTCTAATTCAACATGTAACAGCTTGATCTTACTTTCAGATTGAAAAGGAGGACTCGACCAAAGTAGTATGCCTGTTGAGTTCTATAATCCACAAAGTTGGGATAATATGTACTCAATAAAAAAAGAAGGTACTCAAAAGAGAATATTTCCTCAAATAAGATACAGTGCAATAAATAATAACCATGTTAATGATGGTAATGAGAGAGAGAGAGAGAGAGAGAGAGAGAGAGAGAGAGAGAGAGAGAGAGAGAGAGAGACAGAGGATAGGAGAAGAAGAAAAGAAGGGGGTGTCATGAAATAAAGCAAAGGAAGAAGAAGGGCAAATATGGGAAGGAGAAGGGAGTCAAGGAGGTGACAGAGAGGGAGAAGGAAGGGAGAAGTATGAGTAACTGAGAAAGGATGGGTAAGAGAAAGGAGAGCAATGGTAGTAAAGAAAGGGATAAAGATGGGGTGGGAGGGAAAGAACTGGAAACAGAGATGGGAAGGAAAAAGAAAAGGAGTGATGGGGTAGGAAAGGAGAGAAGGAAGGTGGAAGGAAGTGAGGAACAGACGAATTAAAGGAGGAAGGAAAGGAAGGAAGGTGGTTTGAATGAAAAGAGCCTCCACAGGATTAACACATCTGGCTTTTTTTTTTTTTTGAGAAGGTGTGGCCTCGTTGGACTATACCTCTGAAAAGTATGTAAGGTCCATTGTTTTTAAAACAGTAAAATCCCAATGTTCAATTTTATTAATAAGGACTCAGAGCCAGATGCAGAGGTAAAAGCTTACTAGCTCAGAGAGTCAAGGGAAGCACCAAGCTGAACTTCCGACTCAGCTGATGTCCTGGAAAGAAAAAGCCAAGAAGCCAAAAGCCAAAACCTAGGTTGACTTTATATTAGCTCTTGTATAACAAGTGTATGCTAGGGCTGAGCCACACATCAATGACTTTTTTTTTTTTAACAGTAAACTGAAAGCTCTTGGGTTAAGATGTGTGTTAGTGCTGAGCCACACCAAACAAGAAACAGTTTTTTTTTTTTTTTAGAATTCACAATCTTCGGGTTCGCAATGGGATCAAATATCCTGCAATGCAGGTCTCAAATGTTTTTATTTATAAAAGTTGCTATGGTCATAGTGTCTCTTCACAGCAAATATTAACCCTGATACAGGAGTGATGGAGCGAGGAGAGATGGATGAAATAAAGGAGGAGGGAGGAAGAAAAGAAGGAGTAAAGGGAAAGGGAGTAGGGATAGGAAGGGACTGAGTTGAGGCCGAAAAGAAAAGAATGAAGGAAGAGAGGGGAGAAGGAGGCGAGGAAGGTGAGAAGTAAGAAGGAAGGAAAAATGAACACTTAGGAAGAGGGAGGAAGAAAATGGAGGGAGATAGGAGGAATCGGGGAGGAATAATGAAGGAGGGAAGGAGGAAGAGAACAGAGTAAGAAGGAGGGTGGAATGAGAAAGGAAGGGAAGGAGGACACGTGGGAAAAGAGGGAGAGAGAAGAGAAGGGAAAAGGGGAAGGAAAAAGGGAGAGAGTTTTTAAAAAAAAACCAGAAGAAGGGAAGAAGAAAGGAAAGGAGGAATAAGGGGAGAGGAAGCTAGAATGTAGGAAAAAAAAGTAGCAAAGCAAGGATATATGAGGGAGGGAAGGAGAAGAGAAGAAAGTTAATAAAGAAAGAAGGCAAAAGGAAGAAGGGAGCGAGAAAGGGAAGGCAGAAGGAAGAAGAAAGGATTGTATGAGGGAGGGATGAAAAGAGGAGGGAGAGGAGGAAAGGGGATGGAAAGAGGAAGGAGAGAAAGGGGACATTGGACAAGTTCCAGTTCTTACCCAGATAGTTAATTTATCATCCTGTGGGATCCTGTGGGATCTTCTGGAAAGATCCAAGTCTGGGGATTAAGGGTAGCCCCTGAGCCCAGAATACAGCAGTGTACTCCCTTTCTCAGAAGTGACTCCTCTCTGCCTGAATACTAGAAATTTCTAAAGAGCTTCACATAGCCAGTAGAGAGACTGTGATCCCAGTTCATTCCTGATAAGAAATCTATTTACCAAGGACCTGGAGATTGCTACAGATACTCACCCTACGCTAATGAGATATCTTGGTGTCTCAGCTTTCAACAAGTGACATTTGACATTTCCTGGAGATCTTCCCCAACCCATAGGATAATTAGGTACTGCATTTTCCCTCTTATGATAGGGCAATTTTGTTACATGTATATTAAGTATCCCTAGCACTTCTAGCCCTAGCAAATCAGAAACATTCACCCTCAAACCCCTCCCCACTGTTCAGGGTTTATAAGTCTCTGATTCACCAATAAAGTTTGGCTTGCTCTCTCAGTCCACGATGATCATCTGGGATTCATCACTTATTCTGGGGAAGGAAGGGATTCTGAGGAATCACTTCCTAGGCTTGACTACCAGTGAGTCCACCATGTTCTGTTAACCACCACACACTTCTCCTGTTCCCTGGTGTGTGGAACTGCCTCTGCAGTGGTTGACTTGCATGCTGCTGGAACTGCATCTCAGCTGACCTACCTTCTGGCAGGGTTGGGGCACCTGCCTCCATCATCTGCCTTGCTTAGCACAGCAGCTTAACAAAGGGCTGTAGCACTTTTGGTATCATCATGGGCTTGTGGAGCTCTTGAGTTCCTACCGCTGTCTGATACCAGCAATTTCATTCTAAAAGAGCTAACTGCAACACCCAGTGAAAAACTCATTTCTACCTCCCTTGGTGAGACTGAGAACCTTGCCTAGCATAGGGGCTCTCTAATCTGCTCCTGAGAAAGGAACCAGACATTTGATCATGAGGTTCCTGTTCCACTCTGGAAGCAAACATTGACTAGAACATTGTGCCAGACATGGACCCACAGGGTATGATATGGCATCTTCCCTGGGAATATCCACTGAAATATTATTTTTGCTTTAGACACTAGGGTCCATGCATTAGTACCTATAACAGTATTTTATATAGTAGCCAAATTCTAACACGCCCCAAAATAATCATTAGCAGCGCGAGAGTTTTTGAAAACTGTCTAACATTACAATGAATAAATCCAACTATATACGACCATTGAATGAAAGCAGTTACAATAAGTTAAAGGCAAAAGTCATGAAGAACAAATTTCTTAAGATTGTGTTTGTACAAAGTTTAAAGGAGGCAATGATACACCAAGCTGTTTAGATTGATATCTGTCTTTTTAAGGATGATGCTAGTCCAACATAGTAAAATATAATGGCAGCATCAGAAATGGACATTACAAATGTCATGTCAACCTAATATCTAACAGATGAAAATATACAGTGACTACTATGATGCTGGCAATCGCTGATACTGGTTTTTGTTGTTGTTGTTGTTGTTGTTACTTTGGTTTATTTATTTATTTAATTTATTCAGATTACATCTCAATTGTTATCCCCTCACTTGTACCCTCCTGCTGCTCCTCCCTCCCTCCCTCCCTCTTTCACCATATTCCCCTCCCCTAGGTCTGTGACAGAAGGGGACCTCCTCCCCTACCATATGGTCACAGCCTATCAAGTCTCATCCTGGTAGCCTGCTTCTACTTAGTTTTAACTGTGACACTGTGCCATTTTTCCTGTAGAATTCTTTTTTTTCCCCTCTCCTCAACATATCTACTTATTTACAATAAATTATAGGCTTATTAGTGATGGGAAGGACAGTTTTTAAACAACTTACTGATAAAGAGCCTAAAGACCTCTTTGTGCCAAGAGATAAAATACAGGTTATTTGTTCCCCATTGATGATAATCAGAGTAGCATTACTCAAGATCTATGGATAATCATTATCCTAAGGACCCAGAAAATTGCATGTCCCTTTATTTGCTTTTTGACATATGCCATACATGTTTACTGCTGAGAAGGAAGAAGAGAGTTTAATTGTCCCTGCATCCTCTGCTGAATATGGCTTTTCTTTTGAGTGCTAGTCAGGAAGGATTCTAGCTCCTTATCACAAAGTGAGGATAGGCAAGCTGTCTCAACCTTCACATGTAATTTTTTTTCATTACCCAGTGGAAACAGCAAAATAATGTCGAGTAATCACTCCAGGAGGCAGAGGCAGGTGATCTCTGTGAGTTCAAGGCCAGCCTGGTGTACAAAGAGAGTCTAAGACAGCCAAGGCTACACAGAGAAACCCTTTCTCGATGGCCACACCCACTAAAAGAATGTTGAATATTAAAATGGCAGAAATAATTACAACACGTGAACATGACTACATTAGCACACTCAACTTTGGGAGAGAACAAGATGAAACAAACAAACAAACAAACAAACCCAACATGTGGTTTGTGCCTCAGAATTTAGGAGACCAGGATGCCTTCTTCTTCCTGCCTCCTGTTGTAATAAGAAGACTTGCAAGCATATGCAGTGCCTTTCTTGCACTGTGCTATCTCTAGGTCCTTAGCCTTGGAGTTACTTAAATTAAAACATAAAAATAAAATAGCACTCACTGCTTATTTGGGCATCTGCAACATTAGAAAAACTAGATTTATTCCTGGATGTCAGATGTAAAAACAGACAATTCTTAAACTTTAATAAATTCACTTTAGAGTTGTTGCCCATATGTTTCCACGACAAAGACCCACAGGCTGTCTCTGTCTTCTGCTCTTGTTTTATATGTACGTAGGCTTCTACTCTTTGCAGTAATTTACTAAATAAAAACATCTTACCACAAGAGACCTAGAAAACTTCTCCTATCTGAACTTGCCCTGTGTCATACTTTGTCTCATGGTAGGTGGCATTACTGTAGCAATGGCTATTGTTGTCATCCAGCTAAAGAAAAACATTCAATTTATGTTTAAATCAAATGCACTTCTGTGATTTGCCATCACATCTAAATATAATTGTGTTAGTTCAGGCTTTCTGTTTCAGAAACAACTTCCCAGAATACTCCTAACTCAAAATTTGACTGCACAGGACAAAATTGCCGGGACAGATATTATTTTCTAATATGAATGTATCATCTGAAGAACAGCACTCAAAATATATTGTCACTGAAGAAAATAATGGCATTTAAAATATTCAGAGACAGAAACTAGTCTGTGGACTATCAAACCATCTGAAACAATATAATAAATAATAGAGAGCGAGCGCTGTTTGCCTAGTACATGCTTTTTAATTCTAGTACTCAGGAAGTAGAGGCAGACACATCTCTGTGAGTTGGAAGTCAGCCTAATCTACATAGTGAGCTCCAGGCTGGCCTTAACTCATAGATATCCTGGCTCAAAAAAAAAAAAGTGAATAAAGTTCAGTCGCCATCAATAAAGAGTTAGATCAAAATGTCGTTCCCAGTTGGACTGTGTCAGCTATTCAGCATATATTATAAATTCATAGACTATACTTTGGTATAAAACACATGGAATGCCACTTATTCAATTTTAGATTGAGATTACAGAGTAGACATGTGAGATATTATACAGAGTTATATATTTGTGTTTGAAGTTTTATGTTATACATTCCAGATATCAATTAAAAACCCATCAAGCATGGAAGAGGAAACAGTAATGTCTATTCATTCTGTATTAAAATATGAAACATTGTTATAATTAGACACATCATGTTCAACATCATTAATCATTTAACAAAGGAAAATACAAGTGCCAAAAAATACAAAGGAAAAATATATAAGATGTTTAGAAACTAGTGTTCTGATAAATGTTAGCTCTATTCTGGAAGCACAGGCCAGGTGGTGGTGGTGCACGCTTTTAATCCCAGTACTTGGAGGACAGAAGCAGACAAATCTCTGTGAGGTCCATCCTGGTCTGCGGAGTGAGTTCCAAGACATCTTGGGCTATATAGTAAAACCTTGTCTCAAAACCCAACCAACCAAAGAAATAAACAAACAAACAAAAAATCCTAAAACCAACAACTGAAAGGAAGCACAAGATATTGCCACACAAACTAAAGCCATAGTAAAGGAGAATTTTCAAACAAGAAGAGAAAGTTCATTAGTAAGATAATATCAGTAATCTAGCAATGTGCTGTGTGAGAATTTTCTCCAAGATGATACCTTCTACCCTTCAGGAACTCATCTTAAGCAAGGAGGAGAACAATTCAAAATAGCTTCAGAAAGTCCCTGAAACTGATCAGATTCCTGAGATCCCTTTATCCCATGAGTAAAGAAGCCACACTGCTAAGAGTCACTCCTAGGCATAACAAGCTGCAAAGAAAGCTCTGAGAACAGCCCAGCTGCCTGGAGGAAGCAGAAAACAGCCAAGCTGCCTGGAAGAGGTTTCGGCTAACTATGTCGGTTGAAAATGACAATCTACAATCTTTCAAGCTGCCTGTGGTCTGTACAATGTGTTCCAGGTCACAAGTTTTGTAAATTGTCATCCATGCTAGCATGGGCCTTGATGATACATCTGTCTTTGAGTCACTTCTGCTCCTGTAAGTAACGCCCCCACCTATATCACTTTAAGTAATCCCCCTAAAAAACTCATGGATCACAAGTTGAAGTTTTCTGATAATTGTACTTTGGTCTATCATAGGCTCCCGGTCTTGCGGGAAGTAGGTGTATATATTGCATTTATGCAGAAAATGTTGCATCACACAATTCTATGAGCCTTGTGAGAGAAACTGGAAAAACAAACTCATAAAGACCTACTATCTTGAGTATGGTACAAAACCATAGATAGCTTTACTATGAAGACTGAATAACAAAACAGTAACACCATCACCTCCACTTTTGTTTTTGATTTTGTTTTGTTTTGTTTTGAAAAAAATTATTGTTTCTTTTTTAACATATACATTTATATTATTACACAAGAGTAAAATAAACTACATACACCAGGAAGAGCCATGAGACAATCAGGAATTAGATCAATGTTACATTCATAGTGATTTGGCCATTTGTATTTGGCAAATTTGAAGTAAACATCTTTCCTATCTTGTTGGGTCTAAATTTCTGAATGGAGATTAATATCTATCATATTTCATCTCTCTTAACTTAAAACATCTATGTTGATCTAAAAACACCTTAACTCTTAAACTACTAAGCTTAATTGAAAGACTAAACTATCTGATCTTCAAACCCATTAGAGACTTGAGAAGGGATAAAACTTAAATACCTGAGTGAACCCGGAGTGCAGGTTAGCAGTTTCCAAACTGAAAAAAAAAAAAAAAAAAAAAAAGACTGAGACAGTTTACTGTCTGAATAGTCACCCAACACTCTCTATAATGTTGGAGCATCATCTTCAGCCTTTTGGCCCAATATATCTGACAGACATTTTGTGAGGCACGAACTATTGAGAACTTGCTTAACCTGTCTTGGCAGAGTTTGGCCATCAACTCTGCCTGCATCTAAACTTGCCCATTTTTAGGCAGAATTCTGTCTGTGGCAGAAATGAGGACATTTTGCCTAGTGGCTTGTTGGCCACATTTGTAGCCAACTCCATAAGGAGGGTCTTGGATGCTCATCTTTTTTTGAGGCAGGCTGCGTATTGCCAGTAGTTAACTTGTCTTGTCAGAGAATCTTTAGAATAATAAAAATACTGTTTAAGAACATAGGCCAAATTGAAAGATGTAAAATTAAAAAAAAATTATAAAATTCAAATTTTGATACTGGGGAAATGTCTCAGTGGAGGGAATCAAATCACAAGGACGAGAATTGAAACTAACATCCTGGAACCCGTGTAAAACCTGGGCAGGGTGTGGGGGTTGGAAAATAATGTAGGCTCTGGAGGTAGAGACAGGTGACCCCTGTCCTAACAAAACCATAGAGCTCTGCATTTAAAGGAGAGCTTTTGCCACAATGTGTAAGGTAGACATAAATTGTGGAGAACATTTATCTGCCTTCAACATTTGCTGTTCCCCTGCTTACACAATCATGTATCCATGTGCTCAAACACTAGAAAAAACATACATATACACATATATCACCACCCCCACCCACACATTCATGCGGAAAATTCAAGCTGTAGTTAGGGATGCAACTCAGAAGTAGAATAAAAAATATTTGAACACTTTTAGTGGCCCTATACATCAATTAAAAGGATCAACGAACTGGAGACATATCTCAATGGTTGAGAGAAATTTTGCATTTCTAGAAGACATAGTTCAGTTCCACAGGACCCATGTTAGAAGGCTCACAGCTGCCCAGAACTTCAGGTTCATTACAGGCAATGCCTATTTCTGGCTTCTGTGAGCACTGACACATATGTAACAACACACACAAACACAGTATTTTAAGCATCAAACATCAAGTGCCTAAGTGCCATACATTTATAGTACCTTCTAAATTTTATAGATATTTATCTAGGAAAAAAATGTGTCTACACACACACACACACACACACACACACACGAATGTTTACAATGTCATTATTCATTGCACCAAAAATATAGAGACACGAAACCTCGATTGTTTTGTGGGTAAACGTATAGTCTCAATTAAGGTGTGTGTGCCCAACGGCTCCTCAGCAATATAAAGAAGCTTAACATTGATTTACGTGGCAGCATGGATGAATCTCCACACAATGTACTGAGCAAAAGTCACTTTAAGAGACTTATATACAATCCGATTTATATAGCAGTCTCAAAGTCACATTTCAGAATACAAAAATGATATTTTGCCTGAGGCTCTGGGCTGTTGGGGAGCTGCTTATAAGAGAAACGAGAAAGGTTTACAAGTTGGCAAGAGTGTTCTCAATGTTGATTGCAATAATGGGTTTATTATGCACATATTTGCTAAATCTCCTTGAACTATACACATTTAAAACTTGTAAATTTTATTACAGAAAAACTATACTTCAAATGATTCTGAACAAAATCTCTTCACTGACTAAGGCTTTTGGTGGGGGGGGGGGGAGTGGAGTCCAAAGGCTCTACATATTCTTACAAAGTTATATAAGCATTCTTTTCCTGCCTCTGAGATATATATCTCATTCATAGATCAGAAATAATAAACACTGTCTTCTCCATTGTGGAGGAGGAACAATGGACACTTTATCCATCAATGTGTCTCCATAGCATGTTTCTCACCCTGAGCCTCTTGAGTTGTATTAAGATGCTTCTGTCATACTCAAACCTGTGATGACTTGACAGTCATGATGCAGCTACCCTCTCCCTCCTGCATTTCCACATCCTGGTGTCGGCTTTAGCAAGACCCCAGAGTTTGCCTGGCATTGCCCTTGCTTTGCAACCTCCAACGTGAAGACCTATTTATAGGAACTGTTGTAACTAATTTTAGCTTCTAGTGCTTTACTGACAAGACTACTTAAATAGTATGGGATTCTTAGTCTCTACTGGTCATGATGGGTACCACCCCAAGTTGCCTTGAGCAAGCCATACAAAAGGTCAGATATAAATGCAGTCCTTTCACCACACCCGATCCCACTTCTCCCAGCACCAGGACCAATTATTCCTATTTTGAATGTCAGTGTCTTCATCAGCATTGAACAACATAATGCACACTATACTTAGGTGACAATTTTTAGCTGGCAGCAGATCTGATTACTGAGGCAAGGTCTGAAATTAACTTTTCCTCATGCCATGTCAATTTCCCAAGTCATGTAAAATTCCCTTTGTTATGTCATCTATTAACATCTTTACTGCCAGTAACTGTTGAAATGCAGTGCATTTTCCCTGAAACAGGCATCCGTCCATATCCTATTACCCCTGTAAATAAAATGTGACATGATTTTACATTAACATAGATACATTTATTCATTCAAGGTGCTCTTTATTCAACACAATAGTTTCTGATTACACATTGACTATATACATATAAAAGTGGACAGATTATGTTCAAAACAGTAATATGTGACTTGATGACAAACATGGGATGCAGAAAGGTAGAAATCTTTGACATGTAATTACTAGGAATGGCAGGAATGCCATACACGTTTAGAAACATAATCAGCCTTGTAACCATAGGCAGAGTGCCTTTCCCATTTAAAATTAATTGTCCAAAGGAACTCTGCTCTGCATGCTGAAATTGTTTTCAGAGCTCAATTTTTAAGAAGTGGCAAAGGCTTAAAATCTCTCCATTGTCTGTCTACAGTTAAGAGAATTCATTTGTCCCAGAGCTTAAAAGCAAATGTTGCCTATTATCACATAATTAGAAGCAAATAAGTTAGAAATCTGCTATTAGGAGATGTGTTTATAATAAGTGTTAGTTGACCAAAAATTACAGGAATTTTTTTAAATGCTAAACTATAATTACTAATTTCTTTTATGTCACATGAAAACAGAATTACTTCTTCAGTTTCCTCCTAACTAAATACAATTAAAATGAGGTCAGTTTTACAACCTGGAAGTAATTATTACATATCAAGTGAGAAAATTCTAGGTTATTTAAATTCCCTCAGGAGAAGGCATTACCTATTCTATGAGGTTAAATGAGAACAATGTGCGCTGTGGCACATGCTGATAATCCCGACACCTGGAAAGAGACGGAGAAGAATCACAAGTTCAAGACCAGCGATGGTTGAGTAATGGATTCCTTGCATAAATTAATTACTGAGTTAACTAATTAATTATAAGTTATTACACGTAAATTGCTAAGACAACACTTGATCTAGTATGTAATATGAGTTTTTTAAAAAAACAGACAATAGGTAGTAATTATTTTCATCATTATTGTCTTTTATATATGCTATGTATACAATATATGTATGTACATATAAGCATAAGTATGTGAGATGGAATTCTTTGATTAAGTAATCAGACTTTATGGAAGATAATATGTTATAGAATTATTAGGTATTTCTATAAATTTTTGTAAAGGATATGCATGTGCAACTTTAAATGCTTACATTTTTAATAAAAGCAAAATTAGTCATGTAATACTGGGCTTTCTTTCAATACAAGGGTCCTTCTTGAATCTAATTTCTTTCTTTTTGTTTCTTCTTTGATCACTGCTACTAGCAAGCCACAAACAACCTCCCTAAAGGACCAACAAACACTGACCTCCCACTTCTCAGGCCACTCACATTTATATTCTGTCTGAAATTTTCCCAGAATTCCAAACATCACACAAAACCATGCCTCTGCTAGAGCACAAGACATATGATAGTCAGCTCATGAGGACAGTCTGAAGCAGGGCCACATCCACACACCTGGCCTTCAAATGAAAACACATTTTTATAATATTTCTGTGTTTTTGAAAGAAACCAAAATTACAGAACTTTTACTACAATTTTCCCCTTCCTTTCCTTCTTCTCTCCTCTCCTAGATACCCTTCTGCCACTCTCAAGTGGATAGATTTGATGTGTCTGTGTGTGTGTGTGCGTGTGTGCGTGTGCGTTCGTGTGTGTGTGTGTGTGTGTGTGTGTGTGTGTGTGTGTGTGTAGCGAGAGGGAGAGAGAGACAGAGACAGAGAGAGACAGAGAGACAGAGAGAGAGAACCTGCTAAGTCCATTTTTGTCGATGATGTATACATGGCTTCAAGCTTGACATTGTGGCCTGGACAAACAGTAGATGGACATGTTGATTAGAAGTGTTAAAAAATTGGAAAGTTCCTTCCCCTAGAGAAAGAGCTACAGGCGGTCAACGACAGCTTAGAGACGTGTTCCTTCCCAGAAATGATCTCACTTATCAGTTGTTTAGTACAGAACAACCTTGAAAGCATATATACACCCCAAACCAACACAATTACCAACATAACAAGATGCAGAGAGGGCAAATAAGTGGCCCTTTCAAATCGATGGTAACCAGCAGCTGAGTAGTTGACCCAGTCAAGAGAAAGAAAATAATACCTGGTGCTGGAAACCTAGCCAGATTCCTGGGCCTAAGAGGGTCATGGACTTTAGTGAAGATTTTACTATTTTGATTTACTGCCATTTGTCTGGACCACTATCATTTCTAACTGCATTCTAAATCTTAGCCTTAGACCCAAACATACGTGTAGCTACCACCCCTTATCAAAGAGGCTTCTTTTTTACAGAAAATGGAGACCACGACAGAAAACCAAAACTCGACACAACACTGAGATCACCAGATCATGTGAAGCCTAGCCCCCAACAGATGCATGTACATTGCGGCTTCTGTGTATATGGCTCAGGGATTATCAAAGAAGACGGGACAAAAGCATTGTAAAAGCAGGAATATGTAAAAGTTGGCTGTGAAACAGTCTTTCACAGAAATGACTACACAAGCATCCAATATTTTTATGAATGTATATGCTTAGTGATTGTAATAACATGAGGTTGAATTTAAGGCCCCACTCTCTCTGAGCCACTATCCTAAAACTGAGTTACCTGCAGCATCTTTCTTTTCTTTTCTTTTCTTTTCTTTTCTTTTCTTTTTTTTTTTTAATTTTAAGGCAGAGTTGTACTAACATTCTCAAGATGACAGGAATCCATTCTATTGCCAAAGTAATATTAAAAACTTGTGATATTCTTGCCTCAGACTCCTGTTACTGGAACTACTAGGCTGTACTGAAAATCCATTCATTAATCTAAATATTGAATTAAAATCCCTAAGTTCAAACCTCAGCTCTGGTTCTTCATTTAGTAGCAATAGAAGTTTAGAAAATTTCTATCTTCTTTGAGCTGATATTCATTCATGTGACAACTGGTGAATTTCATTCCAGAATAAGGAAATTCAGGGAGATATTGCACACACAGCCCCTCATGAGTTTCTAGTACACAGGAAGTGTTCATTGACTGTCCAACATCCTTCTCCGCTTCCATTGGAGAAGTCATGTGTTTGTTAAACCAAGATCACTAGGAGCGAGAGCATTGCCTATTAGCCAAGCTGTGTTTGTGAACAGAATTTGTGTTGAATCCCGATTCAACCCCAAAAGAAGGGTCACTAACTACTTTCTCTCCCATTGGCAGGTACCCGTTTACCCTGATACTCACTGGCGATAGAAAGTCAAGCTTTTGGTAGTAATATTTAACACTTTCTTCAGATTATGAGACTGACACACTGCCTACTGAATTAAGAGGGCTATTAACACTTCCTTTTTATGAAGGGAAAAATTTGTAATGAAAACCAATTTGTACTGAGACTGTCTCTCACCCACCTGGACCAGAAGGACATTCACAATATCCTTTCCTGACTACACAAGCAATTCCACCTACTCCCCCTCTCCAATACACCAGCACCTGCCCTCCCTGCCCCTCACACCTGCATATGGAACCATTCATAGTTCCTCAGTAGCTGGGCTTTAATTTACACAGGAATTCATCGGCATGAAAAGGAAGGCAGGCCTATCTCTCACTTCTAGTAAAAATTTCATTATTTGCTTTGGTATTTGAAGACAACCAAACAAGGCAGAGCTTTACCAAATGTTTCCTCAGTAATTACTTCTGGTGTTGTCAGATCCAGACTGCCCTCCTGCCTGCATCTCAAATGGCTAGCAGAAAGAGATGAAGTACCTGTGTTAGCCATTTTCAGTCTTCCCAAACTGGGAAGACCAAAATTCAGCTCAGCTGTCCTTGCTGTCTGGCAATCACCCAGGTCTAAATGTGTCTTTCCTATATTTGGTGCTAATCCTCCTGAAATCATTTTGGATGGGAGGACATAGAGCCAGTAACAGAATCAAACCAGTCTTTTTTGCCAAGACAACACCTGCCCATCAAAATACTGCTTTCCTTTAATGAGAACATCCTGTGTGCTTGACAGCTGTCTTCACTGTCTTTGTCTGGCATTTCCCAGAAAGTATTTGTTTTAGATTTATAGATTTTGTTTCTGTGTTCACTCTGTTTAAGGGACACATACATTTCTCCTTTCAGATATGTTAAAGTACCATATTTGAGAACTTGCAATCTTTTCTTTTGCTGGTTTGTTGGTTTTATGTTTATTGTGCTAGTTTCACATGCAAAGAAAGAGATGTGGGAAGAATGAATTTGACCTTCAGAACCTATACTAAGCTTTCCTTCCTTGACCACCACGGGACTCTGAATGAGCAATGTGTCATTCTTTGCCTAATTTGTCCCACTGAAGTATCATGAATGGGCTATGGAATTTGGCTTAAAGATAGATGGCACAGACTATTTTTCCTTGCTCTTCCTATTTGATTTCACTGTAAAAACCTGGAGGAAAAAAATATAAGAAAGCAGAGTAGAATGGATATATAAGCTTTAGGAACCTTGTATTGGTAGAAAAAGCCAAGTATCACATGACCAAAAGTCACCCCACCAAGTACACAGTTGGGCATTTCCTCATGTTCAGCCTAGTCATAAAGGGTGTGAGGACAAATTAGGCCCATGCTTCGCCTGGATGTAGTAGAGTTCCCATGGTAACATGAAGTGAAGTTCATATTAACTACTCCAGAAAGGAGCATCCATGTGGTAACCTTGTGTCCAGGAAAAGCACATACCTGCCTGGTATGGAGTAGGAATCCAATGAGAAATATTAAGACCCGAGGGTAGAATTAGTAGACGCGTCTAGGTGACAAGAAATGGTTTCACTCAGTAGCCTCGAAACACCCATGGGACGGAGACTACTTATAAATCTCCCACAGAGGCATCCTTTCTTGATGTAACAGCACTGAACATTGAATCACAGCCCAAGAAGAAACTCACTCCAGCATCTGGAAAACTGTTTCTACAGATAGGCTCTGAAGTGCCTTGGCATGCTCAGCAAGAATGATATACCAGATTCAAACTGCCTGAACTGCAGAGTCTTTGACTCTGAGGGCCTGAGACTCTTCCTTCTTCCAGAGAAAACAGGCCACTGGGTAGGGAAGTGAGGCCCTTAGTGCCAGTCCATCCTGAATTAAGCAGAAAACTGCCTCTGGATCCACTGGTAACACTAGGAAAAAGCAGTGCTGGCCATGCTGGTATTGGATAGACCAATCATCACAAAGCAGCAATGCAAAAATCTCTGAACAGTAGGCTCCCATTGGAGGTCTATCTCAAAAGCGAGCCTAGACTCTTATTCCAAGCCTGACAAGGTGACTGCCTGCTAATATTATAGTCTGAGATTACAATAGGTGGAAGTTAGAAGCTGAGTGACGTTGTATGCCTGACCATAATCTTGTGACTTGGAAATGGAGGCAAGAGTAAGAAGAGATTAGGTCTAACTTCAACTACATAGAAAGTTCAAAACCATATGGACTACAGGACACTCTGTCTCAAAGTGAAGAAAAAGAAAGGAAGGAAATTAAAAGAATAGAATAACAACGACAACAACAAAACACCAGGAAAACCAGTTGGCAGCTATATAGCCATAATACCAAATAGGGAGAAAATCACATATATGTGGGAAAAGATAACATACTTGCTAAAACCCGCATGACTCCCATATTGACAAAAATGTAGACTTAAAAATCACAGTCATGAAAAGTTTCCAATAATCAGTTAAATTGTTTTAATTGAAATAAATGAAAGTAAAAATGTCAAAAAGTTACATATAAAATACAATCAAATAGCAATTAAGGATCTGATAATACAGTAACAGAAATAATAGAAGCGTTCTCTAGGGTGGCCCTTATACATTTCCTGTGGGAAACCTGAAGTTTCTAGTTAGTCCCAGAGATGCTCCCCACCTCAGGTTTCCTTTCTATTCCACACCCCCTCTCCTTACTCTCCTGACTCCTAATCCCCTTTTCTACTAGTTTCTGTCCCTCCAATGTCCATTTTATTTCCCCTTCTAAGTGAGATTCAAGCATCTTCCCTTGATCTCTCCTTGTAATTTAGCATCTTTGGGTCTGTGGATTGTAGTATGGTTATCTTGTATTTATGACAAATATCCACTTACAAGTAAGTACATACTATGCATATTCTTTGGGGATTAGATTCCCTCACTCAGGGTATTTTCTACTTCCATCCTTTTTCCTGCAAATTTCAAATGTCCTTGTTTTTAGTAGCTGAGTAGTATTCCACTGTGTAAATATACTACAGCTTCTTTATCAATTCTTCTGTTGAGGGACATCTAGGTTGTTTACAATTTCTCGCTATTATCAATAAAGCTTCTGTGAATATAGATTAGGAAATGTTCTTGTAGCTGAGACTCCTAGCATCAAGGGACAGGAGCCTGAAGTGACCATCTCCTGTAGCCAGGCAAGATTCCTAATGGAAGAATAAATACACCAACCCACCCACAAAACCGTCAACCCAAAATTCATCCTTCCTCAAAGATGTGCAGTGACAAAGATGGAGCAAAGATTGAGGGAATGGACAGCTGAAGACTCGCCCTACTTGAGACCTATCCCATGGGAGAGAACTAATCCCTGATACTATTAATGTTACTCTACTATGCTTGTAGACAGAAGTCTAGCGTAACTCCTCTGAGTAGTTTCACCCAGCAGCTGATGGAAGCATTCAGATACAGAGACACACAACCAGCCATTAGATAGAGTGTGGGGAGTCTATAAAAGAGTTGTGGGAGTGACTGGGGGAACCAGAGGGGGTCAAGGATTCCATAAGAAGATCTACAGGGTCAACTATCCTGCATGTATGGGGGCTCACAGAGACTGAACCAGCATCCAGAGAGCATGCATGCACCGGCCCTAGGTCCCTTGCACATACGTAGCAGACACACAACTTGGTATTTATGAGAATCCTGCAACAACTGGAGCATGGGCTCTCAGAATCTGATGTCTTCCTTTGGATCACATCCCCCTAGCTGGGCTGCCTTGCCTGGTCTCAGAGGGAGAAGATGCTCCTAGTCCTGCATCCAATAAATGTGGCAGGACATGCTGGTACCCATAGGGAACCTCTCCTTTCAATGAGGAGAAAGAAAAGGGAGAATTAGAGAGGGATAGGGGACTAGGAGGAGAGGAGGGGAGGACCTCAATCAGGATGTAAAGTGATATAAATAAATAAATTTTAAAATAAATCAAAATTTAAAATGTGTTCACAGGATGAGCTGAAGTATAGCATAGAGGTGGCACATGAGACAAAAAAAATCATAGCATTTTTCAAATTATCTGAGTAATCAGAGGAGAGAAAAAGCTACTGAGTTGGAAGAATGTTGAGTAAGTAATCCATGGAAACTTTCCTTATTTTAGGAATACACCAATCTACAGTTCCTGGAAGGTAAGAAAATACCAAGTAGGGTAAAGCCAAAGAAAGCATAGCAGGAGACACAAAAATTAGCCCTTTAAAAATGAAGGTAAGACACACAGGCCCCTCTGCGCCATCCTCAGTTACTTCACTCTACAACCAGACTTCCAACATATCATCCGGGATCTAGCCTGCTTAGTATCCTTGACCTTCCTATCTGATAGAATGATTCATCTTTAAAATGGAATTCCTGCAAAATTACAGGTGATGTTGAAAAGATTTGCTTGTCCATCTGTTGATTGTGCCTGTTTCATCTTGAGCCCCTCTGAGATGGAGGGATTGCAGGAGGGACATGTGAGCTGAGTGAGGCAACCAGTTCTGTTCCAGTGATGGGTTGGTGCCTTTTTTATTTCCCTTGCAGACTCTTAACCCCTCTGCAGAGAGCGTCTCCTCCCTCACTGTGTTCTTCAATAAAACACAGTCTCCTCTACTGAAAGAGTAGACTCCTGTCTCTTTTTCCTTTTGCCTCTTTAAGCTGCCTCAGAAATCTAACGCTATCCACCCCTTTTCACCAACAGCTTGCATAGCTCAACCGATGTGCCACCCTGGTATTACTTCTCCCTGAAACACCAGAGAGGAGCCTAGAGTTTGAAAGTATCCTCCATAGGTACTCACGACCCACAGGATTCTTCCATGATATGCCCAACTTTTTAACCCAGCCAAATCTACCCCCACATTCCAGGAAGCACGTTTTGTACTCCATCCAGTCCCTTCTGCCCACCAGACTTCATTCCATCCAGGCAATTTTCAATCTGGAGACCCAGCCTGTCTGCACGGCTTCTCTACTGCCCAGACATGTGCTGCTCATTAACGGCACAGAACTTAACAAAAAAAGTCCACATCCCTTACAAAAAATATCATCAATATGAAAGATCAAGCCAGTATTTTCTCTCCAGAAACCACCAGTCCTGTAGAACTCTTTGCCAATGATGATAATTAACTATATAAACTCCAGGATATAGATTTTTCAGAAAAAGAACACTTATAATCTTCATCAAATAATTTGAAGGATTGAAAGAATAGAAAAAGAAGCAGATCAATGAAATTAAGAAGAAAGAGCTTAAGGGGAACAAACACCTGAGTGATTCCCAAGAGAACATAAACACAAGGCTGATGGAAATGAGAATGAAAAGATTTTAGAATGGGAGATGGAATTGGAAATCACAGAAATATTAAAGAGGACTCAGGGTGAAAAGAAGATGGAATTGAAAAAAACCCAGCAACTCAACTATAAAACCTAAAGAAATTGCAGTAAACAGTATTTTGGGCTGAAGTAGACTGTGAGACAAAACAGGAACCAGTAATTACTAAAACACAAAATGCCACCAAGAACACAAATCACAACACAACAAAAACACAAAAAAAGATATTGCAATCAACACGCAGATTTCAATAGTAACGTTAAATATCAATGGTCTCAGTTTTCCAATTAAAAGGCACAGGATGATTGAATGGATCAAGAAAACAATCCATCTGGCTGTGGTGTACAAGAAACACTTCTATTTTTAAAGAGAGGCACTGGCTTAGAGTCACAACATGGACAAAAATACTTCAACCAAATGAAAACAAGAAGCAAGAAAGAGTTGTTATCATAATTGACAGTAGGACTTAGAAGTAATTCTACTTTGCAAAGATAAAGAGATTAAACCCATTCAAATAAAGGAACAGTTAACAAAGAGACATTACTTTTCTAAATATGTATGTATCAAACTCAGTGGCTCCTAATTTAATAAAAATTTCACTATTGGATTTAAAGACAGATATTCATATCAATCCATTAATAATAGGTGATTTCAATATTTTTTCTTCCCCGAAATATAACACATTTGGATGAAGAATTCCCAAAATAATACCAGACTTAGTTGACATCATACACTACTAAATGAGCTTCACAGAAATTTAGAGAATATCCCACTGAAGACCAAAGAATACACACATATCTGCAGAATATGGAAGGGTTACTAAAATAGGCAACACCATATACTTTCTAAGTATGGCTCCATTTGCAGCAGAATTAAGGACAACAATTGACAAGTGGCATTTTTTACTAAAAAGCTTCTGCATAAATAAACAATCAGTTGCAGAATGGGAGAGAATCCTGGCCAGCTATATATTGGGCAGTGTAGTGATATCTAGAATATACAATGAAGCCGATAAAAAAGTTTTTACAAAAGAAGAAGAAAAAGAAGCAGGACTGGAGAGAACGAAATGGGCCTAGGATCTGAATAGAGAATTATCTACCGAAGGGGGAAAAAATAGCGAAGAAGTATCTCAAAAAATGTTAATTAATCCTAGCTGTTAGGGAAATGCAAATCAAAAGAAATGTGAGCTTTTAGCTGAAGCCAAGGCCATGGTTCAGAGATCAGAATAAGGGTGGAGGTACCCAAAAGGTAAGGCCAGTTGACAGATTTGGTTCAGATTCTGACTTAAACTTGCAGGCCAGGCTGGAAGAAGATGTCCTCTTGATTGCTTCTCCTACCGCTTGCTGTGAAGGCCAAAATTTTCCTCACTTATTTTGTGTGCTGCATTTGATCCCTTGGCCGCAGGTTCTGACAGCTAAGGCTACCCGTTCATAGGAAGCCCCACTTCCATGGGAATTCCAGTCTGGCATTACGGCAGATGGGAAGCTACTATCGTGGTTGTTACTTCTGAAGCAATGTTGTTTCACCCTAAAGTAAGCTTCGCAAATCCTTCCTAGTCTCAGTTCTTCTTTGGCCTTCTTTCATACCCCGGAGGGCTTCCAAGGTACCACCTGGAGATTTCATTACTTAGGATTGTTTTCCTCCATGATCACAAAAACATGAGCAACATATCCAGATCAGACTCACATTCCTCCTGAAACTGTAACAGAATTCCTTGCTTAATAAAATTTGGCAACATTAAAAAAAAAGAAAGAAAGAAAGAAAGAAAGAAAGAAAGAAAGAAAGAAAGAAAGAAATGTGAGCTTTCACCTTATCTTAGTCAGAATTGAAAAAAAAATCCACAAAATAAATAATAACAAATCATGGAGCAGGTGTAGTGAAAAGGATATCTTCATTGAGTGTTGTTAGGAATGCAATCTGGTATAGCCACGGTTAGAAATCAGAGTGGAGAATTCTCAAAAAGTTAAAAACAAAACTACTGTGTGATCCAGTTATACCACTCTTTAGCATATACCCAAAGGGCTGGACATCCTATTCCACAAATATTTGCTCAGATACTCATTGCTGCCCTCTTCACAATATCTCGGAAGTGGAAACAACCTAAATGCTCTTCAACCAACAAACAGACAATAAAATATGGTATATATACACTACAGATAGATAGTAAAATATCGTATGTATACTCTTCACCTACAAGGAAAAAGCAAATAATGAACTTTGTAGGTAAATGGATAGAACTAAAATATATCCTATTGAGTAGCGTAGCCCAGATCCCCATGGACAAACTTTCCATGTCCTTTTTCATCAGAGGTTCTTACCTCCGTGTCTTCAGATGTGAATATGTAGCCCAGAGTTACTATAGATCCAGGAAAGTAAAGCTGAGCCCTTGCTGAGATAGGAGTGCTGGACAACAATTCAGAAGAAAACATCAGGTCACAAATAGCCTGATCTGAGAAACAAGAGAGGACAATATTTGAGGAGGATACAAGAGAAGAAATGATGAAGGTACGGGGCAATTAATTGCAGAATACAAATGATCTGATAGGGGAAATGGGAAAAAACGTGGCTTTGGGAGGGGGGCATAAATGCAGAAGAAAAAGTAAGGAGGGTAAAATAATAATAAGAATATCTGAAAAAGTCATAAAGGAGTAATACTATTGACTATTTACCTAAAGAGCCTATAATAGATATAATTCTGTATAAATATAAACATATACTTTAAATGAACTTTTCTCATTTAGGATGACAATGCTTCCTCCATGAACCAATGTCTACATAACAAAATCCCCAATACTAGTCATGAAAATGTCTCTTTTGAGTTGTTGGCAGTGCTGTCCAAAGATACTCCCCAAATATTATAGGATGGCAAAAGGTCCACAAAACCTACACCTTACACAAAAGATAAGAGGCATGTAAGGATTGCTAGGAGAAGTAATAATAATCTTACTCAATGAAGAATAAACCAATTGGCTATCCAACACAAAATGCAACATGTATACAATTGACATTATACAGATTTAGCAGATTATACTTAAGAATATATATGCATAAAATATAGTTATAAATGTACAATAACAATATAAAAGAGGATATGAATTTAAAAGAGAGCATGAAGGGGTAACTAAAAGAGTTTGCGGGGCAGAGAAAGGAAAAGGAGAAATTTAGTTACATTATAGTCCTAATTTTTTAAAAAAGAGGGTAAGAATATTTAAAAAGTAAATGTCAAGATTACATAGGGATCCAAGATCACGGCTCCGGCCCTGCAACGTAGGTGCGTGGCAGAAAGGAGCCTAGGAACAGGGCTGAGAGCTACTGACAACAAAACTCAACCCGGTGAAGAGCACAGGTGGGTCTGGTCTGGGGCCATCCAGCTGGACCATGGAGATTGGGTGCCCAGTCCCCAGAGACTGGCCGCATACCCACCCGCGAGCAGCATTTTCGCTCTGTATCTCAGACTTTGTATCTGGAACTGAACTATTGGCCTTGGGCAAGCACACCAAACCCAGCCAAATGCAGCAGGCTATCGCTCTGTACTCGCTCTGACTGAACCAAGGCCCAGGACACGAGTGACTGCCGGCAGGGTCCCCATAGCCCAGCGAAAGGCAGGATAGTGGGCTGTCCGTCACTCTCTTGGACTGAATCTTGGGCTGCAGAGCACCAGCATCGGTCGCCTGGCCCAGTTTGGGAGCCCAGAGAATGGAGCAAAGTCTCCCAGAGCTGAACCAAGGTCACCTGCCTCATCCAAGGTTGGGTTCCCTGATCCCCACAGGTGAGGGGGTCTCATCCTATAACCACTCACATACGAATTGCTCTCAATGGCCAGCGAAGGGCACCAGAAACTACCACCAAACATCAGAAACAGCAAGATGACTATAGGCCAGCGTGAAAACACAAACAATAAAAGCCAAAATAATATGGCATCTCTAGAACCCAGTTGTGCCAAAGTAATTAGCCCTGGAAATCCAAACACAGTTGAAGCACAAGAAAGTGACCTCAAAGCCTCCATGATGAAGATGATAATGGAGGAAGAGGAGGAAGGCTCTCTGGATGAGCACTGATAGGCTGTGATCATATGGTGGGGATCAGGTCCCCTTCTGTCACAAATCTAGGGGAGGGGGATAGGGTGAAAGAAGGAGGGACGGAGGAATGGGAAGATACAAGTGAGGGGATAACAACCGGGATGTACTCCTAATAAATTATTTTTTAAAAAAGTAAATGTCAAAAAAGATAAAAAGTAAAGGTAAGATAAATCTTAAAAGAAACTAGGGAGAAATAATGTATACTTGATAAAACCACTATTTCACATATCAGTGACATTTTTTTTAACCTAAAACTTAACTTAGTGGCATGAAAGAATATCAAACCATATTCTGAAATGGTATTAGAAGATAAATGTCAATGACAATTTTATTTCTGTAGAAAGTATTTCTCAGAAATTAATGGGTTACGGAGAAAAATCTCAAAAGGAGAAAGGGGAAAATAAATGTTAGCAATTCTCTGCTTACATTTGATTGTGAAAAGTTCCACATGCGAAGAAAATATTAGAAACAAATCTGAAAATCTGTATTTATTTAGATGTGTTTGGTGTGGATTTATGTTCTTTTTGTGTTGCACAAGTAGAAACTACAGGTCTAGAACACACTATTAGGAGAAGGTGGCCTAAAATTTGAGATTATATTAGTCTAGTCTTCTCAGTGCTAGCATTGCATGTGTGAGACAGCATACTTAGAAAACAAAAACAAAGGAAACATGAAACATACATTGTGGATTTAATAATATAAAGTGCCTTATAAAAATTATTGATCCCCATCTGGTAGTGATATTTGGGGATTTTTCTGGAAACTTTGGGAAGTAGGACTCAGCTGAAAGAAGGAAGTCATTGGAACTAATGGGTCTTGGGAAGAAATTGTCCATAGCCGCCTCTTATCTCTGCCTTGCTTCAGATTATCCCTTAGCTGACACTTTCCCTTAGCAACTCCCTCAAACACATGTGACCAAACAGCTGTGGACTTGAACTGTGCGAAGTCCTGACCCAAAATAAACGTATCTTTTCTTAACCTGTTTCTTTTAGGTCTCTGTCACAGAAATGAAATGCTAGAATAGAAAAATTAGGATGGATGAAGAAATAAGGAAAAACAGGCCATTCTGGTATGTAGTACATACTTCCCCCCTCCCCTTGTGATTTAGACACTATATTTTATGACCAAGGAAGCGATTTAAGGACCACACAATATTCAAAGATATATAAAAGTGACGGTGATGGAAAACTCTAGATAAAAGTAGGTGGTGGAAGACTTCTAAAAACAGATTTTGGACATAAATTACAAGACGTGTTATATGAAAGAATAAAATTTCAGTTAAGGATCTGAAAATACAATAAGAGAAATTGCAAGACTGTCTTCTAGGAAAAGTACACAAAAGGATAAACTCATCAATACAACAAGATAGATTCCAATATAATTACAGAATACTACATGAAAAGCAAGTATAAAGTCACAAATGAATGAAAACCAAAGGAAAAAAGGACAGAGACAATATCAAAGTAGTACATAAGGGTGGTCATATATTGGCAATTATCTCAAATGAGAATGGGCAAAATTTAACAAATCAAAGGAGATGGACACAGTGGATAACAAAGCATGATTGAATGAGTTGGAATTCACTGACCCTTTCATGTTAAAAATAAAGGGGTAGTAAAAACATTATACGGATATATTCCTTTTTAAAATCAGAAACTTCTCAGTGTGTAGGATGTGTGAGGGTCTGGGTTTGAAACCCAGAACTGAGAAAAAAAAAAAGAGAAAATGAGGCACGGGTTTAATATGATGTTAAAGTCGAATTCAGAGTGTAGATAATTGCAGAAAACAGGAAAGGAGTTACCTAATGATAAAAAGAAGAAGTCATAGCTATCTTTAATGTCGCAAACAACAGAATCAAAAGCACATGAAGCAAAGTTGAAAGGTATAAAAACTGAAGTTAATAAACAACTATTGCTAGGAATTCCCCTGTCAAAGATACTAGAAAAACTATCAGCAAGAATCTGAGAGAAAAAAAAAAGAAAGAAAGAAAGAAAGAAAGAAAAAAGAAAAGAAAAGAAAAGAAAAAGAATATCGCAGGCAAACAAGAAGATCTAATAGATGTGTGCAGGACTTACTGTCAATAGGTAGCACTATCAATTTGGCCTGTATTAAAATTCAGACTACAGTCATAAAGGCATTATGACTATTAAAAGGCACAGTTATACAGGTCAGAGAGTTAAACAGATAACTCAGATACTCAATGATCTATACCAATATGGTCAATATAATTTTGGCAAATGTACAATAGATAGTGAATAGTAGATTAACAAGTGCTGATTTCTGGAGACAACAAACAAGATTAACCCTGAATAGTATATGGAAAAACCAGTCAAAAAGAAATAATATACTAGCTTAAATTTAAAATTTAAAATTTAAAATTTTTTAATTGGATAGGAATGTTCAAACCCTGGACTAGTAACTTTTCAATATATCATGAAATTGATCCATAAAGGGAACAGTTAATATACTTATTAACCTTTCAAATTTTTGATTTATTTATATTCATGAAAATGCATGCCTTGCATACATATAAGTGCACCATGTTCGATGCCTATAAGTGCACATACTCTATGAACACAGATTTATATGTTTGTAAAGTTGGAAAAATCTCAGTAAGAAGAATGAATTAAACCATTGTTTTCAACTTGTCTATGGTATTATATCCTAAGTCTGAAGATAAGGAGTCCAGCAGATTATTCTCCATTAGTTCTTACAACCCAAATATGAATCAACAATCACTTCTATACAAATTTTATGGTAAAATAATTATAAATGCTAATTATATTAGTTTAGCATACACAAACGACTGCCGCCAAAGTGTATTAAAATCACAATACGTTTTATCATTACTTATTGTACTTATCATTACTAATTGTTCTGGTCACAGATTCCAATTTCCCTTCCTGACTTACATCTTACTTAACCAAGCTTGTCATTTACTTAATGAATCTATGTCCAGGACCAAATACAGTGGCAAACACACCTGTAATGCTCTGGATGTAGAGGGAAAAAACATCAGAAGTGCATCCTGGGCTACATAGAAGCCCAGAACAAGTCTGGGATAGAAGAGACCCTGCCTCAACGAAGGGAAAATGAGAGCCTGTGAGATGGCTTAGTTGAAGAGCACCTACTGCCAATCCTGGAAACCTAGCACTAATTCTGGGCCCACATAGCAGAAGGAAATAATTAGGTCCATGGCGTCTACTCTGACCTCCACACGCATACCATGGAGGTGTGCTGCCTGCACTCACATGCTACAATTAATCAATGCCATAAAATTATTGAAATAAAAGAAAGAAAAAATGTCTAAAAGAACACAAAAAGCACTAAAACAAATCCAGAGAAATTTCCTAATCCTGATGGCTTGCAGTTGTATCTGGTTGAATGTGATTCCAGTGCTCTGAAAGGTTGCCAGTCAGTTTCTCACAGAGTTTTACCAACTGTTTTGTAAGTAATCATTCACATGAAATAGTTACAAGCCACTTCACATGTATATACACAAGGTAGTCCACTGTGAGATACATACGGATTTTAAGAATAATTTTCTCAGGCACTGGAGAACAAAGGTTATACATTTTTGTCTACCCAATTCAAAACCTCCTAGATAGCAAGTATTTAACAAACTCAAGCCAGTCTTACTTGGAGTCTAATCCTTTCATTCCGTTAGGACTTTTACTAGCAGAGGCAGTAAATAATGTATCATCCTTTGAAAATGTTAGAATAACGTGCCTTATCAATAATGTACTGTGAACAATCCACTGTTTGGATTTAAATTTTAACTCTCATTTATTATTGACCAGTTTGGGGAAACAAAATCAGATTATGCTCTACTTGAATTGTCAAGAGTTTCATATAATATCTACCCTGCGTCTTTGGATAGTCAAATGGCATAACAAATGCCAAATCAGCAGTACTTATATGTAAAATTTTTTAAAAAGCATTCAAAGTCTTGAATTTTAAGCATATACTGGTTCAGCGATCATCTATCTTTAATACCTTTAATATTGCTTTTAGATTTCTCATTTGTGGGGTTAACTAAAACACAACTTTTCCAGATAACTCTAAGTATGTGGTAAAGCATCAAAAACTGAGCACACAAGTTCATCGTGCTGCATAAAGAAAGAGTCATATTGTGCAGAATGCATAGTTTGCCGTGCTGCTTACTGAGAGTTTCACAAACACAAATACCTGTCTTCCAAAGAAAATCATTTGTAAGAAAGATTTCGGCCCAAATGTATACTATTACCAACAAACGCAGTTTATTAGCTTTGAGTAATTCAGTTTGTCACAAAAGGTGAAATACAAAGGCAAGCAGGTTAATTATTTTGATTTGCATCATGCTCATAATAATATAGATATTCATTGAAATAACATCCAAAAGTTTGTAAATGTAAAATTTAAACTTCTCTTGACTTTAACTGCCTAGGATCAGACTGAAGATTCTGAATTCATTACCTGTGTCTCTTTATGATGATATTTTAATTTTGGATATGTTTTCCAATTTACAAAATATAAAAGCAACAGACAATGAAACATTCTTAGAAGAATAAGTACACTGATACTCATGAAATGATTTTCCATCAGTACTAAACATGGTTTTGTACACACAGGGGCTAGCACTCAAAATGTGTTAACCATACAAATTATTTCCAACTGCATCAATTTTCTTAAAAATAACACAGTATCAGTCATCTTATAGCTACAAAAGTTTTCATTGTATATATATATGTGTGTGTTTATGTGTGTACATATACATATACATATGTGTGTATATATATATATGTGTCATAAATTCTTCATCCATTTTTCTGTTGTTGGACACCTATGTTAGTTCTATAACTTAGCTATTATAGAAAATGTTACAATGAAAATTGGCTTGCAAGAATATCTCAAAATTTTGATTTGTGGTCACATAGGCAAACGACCAATACTACTACAATTGGTCATATGGTAGACATGCTTTCATTTTTGGAGAAACTTGCATACAGATTTTCACAGTGCACAGTGTTTGGATGAATCCATTCTATGTTTTAACATTCTTTAAAAACACTTTTTACCTAGTTGTGCTTGATCACGTTAATATCTGCCAATAAATACATTTATTTCATTTATATTTGAGTCCACAGAAAAGCTTGATTCCTGACTATCTGAGCCTCATGTATATGGTCATATGATTTGCTTTTCAAATACAAGCCCATATTATATGGGTAAGTTCCATCTGAACTCATTTAGTTTCTTGGTGCCTAATTTTCTAAGCCATTGTTTCCCGGAAACAATGTTTGTAGAAGCATATAGCCAGGTAGAAGCACCCTGAGATGCTGAGAAAACACAAAGAGGACATCTGGTCTGGGGAGTCATCTAGACCAACAGTTAATGTTGCATGACCATGTCATTTGTTATGGTTTGATGCTGGTACTCAGAGTGAACTTAGAAGCCAAATATGATCCAGGGTGACTTGACCAACACAGAAATGCTTTTACTCATTTCTTCTCTAGGCAGATTTGTTGCTATGCCAATTTCAAGAATTGGAAGTTGAGCTACAGTGAAGCTTCATGGTTTAATAAATTCAGTGATATAGTAGGTGGGAAAATAAACAAGGATTGAAACTTAATATTGTTTTATGCCAAAAGTTTTCTCAACCGGCTTAGGGTACTGGACCATCTGTGCTGTCTTCTTGTAGATTTATCAATATAATTGCATAGCAGCACATTGAAGGCTACCAACAATGCCAATGATGTTATTGTGATGCAATTTTAAAAATGTAGCTCTTTTGTAACAAAACATATGATTAATGAATCACAATTCTACAGAAGTTAATAGTCTACACTACAAATAGAGCTCATATGTAAACCAAATAATTCAGAGTCACAACAATAGCAGAACATGGTAACACACTAACAGTGACTATTCTTGAGTTGCTACTCTTTTTAAAATTTGTTTTTGAGAATTTTATGTATATATGTGTTTCTCTCTCTCTCTCTCTCTCTCTCTCTCTCTCTCTCTCTCTCTCTGTATGTGTGTGAGTGCATAAATATGTAATATATGAATTGATCTCAAAAGAGAATTTGAAATAATCAACTCTATTTTTAGCATGCGGATTCCAAGGATGGAATTCAGGCCATCTGGCTTGGCAGTTAAACACACCTTTCCCTGCGGAGACATCCTGCTAGACCTCTGACCTATAATAGTGACTAATATTTGTGGCATTTTCATCCATCAATTTATAAGTCAGTATATACAAATATTAATATTCATCAAAATATTTTGCTCAATATTGTTCAATACCTCTGTGATACTGTGACAGAATTCCCAAAAATGAAACAAAAGTGAGTTATTTATTTTGGGTCATGATTTCAGAGGATTCAGGGCAGGATTTATTTGTCCCATGCACTTCAGCAAATTATTAAGATGTTATCAGCAAGTGAATCAGGAATGCTGTTCCTATCACTGCAAACCAGGAAGTCAGGAGAGTACTAGGAAATGGCCAGGCATGAAACACAATGAAAATTTACTGTCAATGACCTACATAGTTGCTTCATTTCTAACCAACACCCCATAGCTTCAGAATTTCCCCAAACAGTGCTACCAGCTAGAGACAAACTTGTTAAAACACGATCTAGTGGAGAGAAATTCAGACTGAAACTATAATACTTAGATATTGACATTCATAATTTAACAGCTGAGAACTATGATTCAGAATCCTCAGTGTATCTACTAGTTTCTCAATGTTTCTACGAAAGTCCAGGTGTCTCTGCACCCACCACTGCTAGTATAGTAACCCTCCACAGGAGGCATGAAGGTGGTTTGATTCAACAGCACTAAATTGGCTCAAACTTCATGGTTCTAGCAATAAGTAGTTAATGTTAGGAATATTTAAGCCTAGCATACTTTGATGAATGTGTTCCTGGTGATAATTAACTCAATCCTGT
Source organism: Acomys minous (assembly GCF_964271855.1). NCBI lineage: Eukaryota > Metazoa > Chordata > Mammalia > Rodentia > Muridae > Acomys > Acomys minous. The sequence goes on from NC_140496.1 coordinate 25,934,488, forward strand.
GTGAGCAATAAAGCTTGAGACATTTTATTACAGAGGCAAAACTCTTTATAAAGTACACGTGACCCCTTCCATAAAGATGGGTTTTGTAAAGTACACATGACACCTTCCATAAAGATTGGTTCTGTAGACTGACAAACTCATGACAGTGGTTTGGGGCAGGATCTGGTGTGGTCTCAGCTACACAGATAGTGGAAAGATTACCAGACTAATAACCAGGTCTGCCCCTAGTCTTCTAGGCAGGTAGCAGGTTATTCATTCTGTCCTTTGAAGGAACAACTCTGTGTGTTTAACATTTCTGGTTCTACTCATGCTTATTTGTGAGTTCCCTAGTGCTTATCTCTGTGGCTCACACATGGGCGTGAATTCAAGACTTACTTAATCTGACTGGGTCTTTAAATAACTTCACCACAACAGTCATTTACTGGAGGATCTCAAATGAGTCCTTTAACTGCTTTGTTATTTCATTTTGTCATGTGAAATTAGGGATAATAAGACTCCTTCAATGACAGCATTGAGAGTATAAAATGAGATGACTCATTCGCAAACATTGGTATATTATATGAATTCATACAAGAGAATGTAGTTTTCTTCTTCTTCTTATAAATAATTGTGGAAGTATTACTGATTTTGTTATGAATCTATGCCACTCACTTTGTTTTGCTGTAGCATATACATTTTACATACTTATTTATTTATTCACTATGCTTAAATTCTTTGTTCTCCATTACATTATTTTTTTTTTTTTACTCTACACAGTGATAGCAGCTCCCCTCCTCTCTTCCCAGCCTGCCCCTAAACACACTCTTCCCCCCATTATTGTGTCTCCTTCTCAGGGAATGGGGAAGTCCCCAATGTGTACCAACCTGCCCTGGCACATTAAGTTGCTGCAGAACTAAGTACATTCTCTCCTACTGAAGTCAGACAAGGCAGCCCAGTGAGAGAAAAAGGAATATAAAGCCAAGCATCAGAGTCAAAGATCGCCCCTCTCCAGTTACTGGGGGACTCGCATGAAAACCAAGCTTCACATCTGCTTCTTATGTCCAGGGGGCCTAGCACTAGTCCCTGTATGACCTTTGGTCATGATCAGTCTCTGTGAGCCCCCATGGGTCCAGGCCAGTTCACTCTGTAGGCCTTTTGGTGGAGTCTTTGACTCGTCCAACTCCTTCAGTCATTCCCCCCAAGTCTTCCGTAGACTTTGCAAACTCTGTCTACTGTTGGGCTATGGGTCTCTGCATCTGTTTCCATCAGGTGCTAGGTGAAGCCTCTCAGAGGGGTTATGCTAGGTTCCTACATACAAACATAGCAGAATCTCATTAATAGTGTCAGGCATTGGTTCTCTCCCATGGGAGGGGTCTGAAGTCGGGCCGGTCTTTGGTTGTCCGTTTCTTCAACCATTGCAAGACAGATTTGAATACAAGCACCTATCCTGAATGTACTTGTGAAGAGGGCAAGTACAACTGGTGAGTGAACTATGTCGGCAGCACTTCTCTGAAGGGTGTCTCTAGTGAGCAATCAAAATTAAAAATGTATATTGGAGGCTTAAACACTCAAAAATAGCTCAGAGTCAAACACATCATACTGTTTAAATTTTAAAAGATGTAATTAGCTTGTTTTTTTTTTTTTTTTGGCAATTGCTGAATATTCTTTAGATTATTGGTGAACATAAAATGGTTCCAAACAGTAATTTTTATGAGGTTTTGTTAAATTATTATACAGATGGGCACATTATTTCCTTCTTTTACTATAATCTCTCAAATTTCTCTTCAGAATATGCATGCTTCCTGAAAAAAGTAGATCTGCTTAGCCAATTTAAAAACTTTGACATGGTTGTAGATAAATAGAAGATCTGTTCTTACAAATACGTGAATGAAAATAACTGTTGTATCAACACACACACACACACACACACACACACACACACACTGCATTTTGCAGAAATCTTCTTTATGCAATTTTCTGAAATGTATGCAAATTCTTTACAATTTAATCTTCTTAGGATTTGAAGCTTTCAGGATATGATTACTTATTACTGAGTGTGATAGAGACAAAATAATCTTGCATGTATATTTTTCTTTGTCTAAAGATATTGAAAGAAAGTTGAAAATTAAACATGTTACATGTATTCAATTATTTGTATACATATTTGTTATGTATATGCTAGACATTGCACTAGGTGTGGAGACACAGCAGTAATATTATATAAAACCTTTTTGACTGTGGATCTTACACTGAAGGAAGTAGGCTAAACAATAAACAGCTTTTCCTTCTGCTGCTGTTTTTTTTTTCCTTAAAAAAAAAAAGGTATTTATGTACTTTACATCCTTGCCACAGTTTGTCCTCTCCCATCACCTCCCAATCTTCCCCTGTTTTCCCTCCATCCACCCCTCCTCTCATTCTCTTCAGAAAAGGAAAGGCTTTCCATGGGCATCAACCAGCCTTGACTTATCAAGTTTGAGTAAGACTAGGCAGGAACATTTCTCTCCTATTGAGGCTGTTAGAGGCAGCCCAGTAGGGGGAAAGAGACCCAAAGACAGGCAACATGATCAGAGACTGCCCCTGTTCCCATTATTAGGAGTCCCACAGAAGTCTTAGCCAAGTTAAAAAGGATAATTAAAATCCCAAGAAAAAAAACAGCAAGCTGATGGAATAATAGATAGACGGCTTTTTATTTTACTTTGCTGGGCATGCTACTTAACATTCTGCAGGTAGCAGACAGAACATGCAAACTAGGAGGACTGAAGATATGCAATAAAGGGAGTGTGTATAGCAAAGCTATGGTCAGCATATGCAGAAATTCTAAAAGGCGTTTTTATGCCTCATAGGAGACCCATGGTTGTATAATATGCAACACTAGACCCGACAAGGTCCAGTGTATAATGAGTTAAGTTTATAAAAAGTGTCATCTGGCAAAAAATCAGGATATTGCAGTCCTAATTCTAACATAAAAAAACCACAAGAAGAAAACCTGCGATGAAAGCTTCTCCATCCTGTAAGTTCTTCCTACTGCTTCTCAAGGGATAGGTCTTCCCTCCCTCCCTCCCTCCCTCTCTCTCTCTCTCTCTCTCTCTCTCTCTCTCTCTCTCTCTCTCTCTCTCTCTCTCTCCTCCCCCCTCTCTCTCTCTCTCACACACACACACAGACACACACACACACACACAGAAAGAGAGAGAGAGAGAGAGAGAGAGAGAGAGAGAGAGAAACACACACAGTCCTTCATGGAGACAACTTGTAGAAAGAGGGGCACAGGATTAGCCTAGGGAGGAAAACAAGAGAGAAGCACAGATGGTCACATATCTCCCTCCCAGTAGGTGACATGTAAGGCTAGACTGCGATAGACACATCAAGGACAGATGGCAAGGCAATGACCAAGGTGGTCCCCTTTCAGTGCAGAGGTTACACATAATTGAGAACCCCAGCACATCATTATCAGAAAGAACTTTTTTTCATTACTTATAAAATTCTACTTGTCCATATTTATGCTTGTCAATCTGTTGAAATCTGCCCTCAGCTGTGCAGATCTCCTGTGGCTATTTGAACTAAGCTCACCGAAAATATTAAACGCTGAACAAGAAAGGGACTGAGTTTACATTTACCCTGACCTTGCATGCATTATTGGTATACTTTCTAGTATCTTTTCTCCTGAATCTGTAGCTTTCCCAAGTTTCTACTGCTTTGCTCCTGGCTTGCTTTCTCTTTCTCACCAAGCTTGTCTTTCAATGTCCCACTCCCCCAAGAGTCCACCATTGGCCCTCTCTCTAGTTCTGATTTCTCTGCTGGCTTTACACACGCTCAATCTGCCTTCATTCTAATGCCTGTACAACCAGAAAGGTACAACTCTTGAGTACAGAACTATTTCAAGAGGCAAAAGCTACTCTTTACAGCTGCTTCTCTGAAGTCTCACCCTCAGTATTTCGAAAACAGAACCATTAAACAGGCTTGTCCGTTTGCTCACAGACAGGTGAATTTTATGACCTTGTATGACTGTCACTGATTTAAAGTTCTAGAAACACTGAATTCCCTAATCCCTAGCAAGTGGTGGTGTTACTGATATATTCTCAGTGGAGCTGCCCCTTCCTCCTCTCAGTTTTTCTCTTCTACCTGTATTATCAGTTTCAGAGAATGCTACAAGAGTCTTGTTATTATTATTATTATTTGTATAACATCTTTATCATTTCAGCTTCTGTTCCTTACTACTTTAACATGTCTTTGCTTATGTTTTAGTTTTGTATCTGTGCTGTCATCCTCATTATCACTACCCTAATATAAGTTTCTAATTCTCATTAGTATTAAGGGTGTTCCCTGTACCTTACACACATAAGGACTGATTAGAAAAGTCACTGTCATGTGAATAGCAATAAAGTGTAAATGACAACTGAGTGTGGATGCCATCAGGACAAGCCTGACCAGAGGAAAGTAGTCCATTTAAAATAGCTCAGGAGATGTTTACGTTAATACATTGTGAACTTAAGGGGATAATGAAAGAAGGGCTCTGATCACAGACAGAGAACTGCTCAGCAGAGGGTGAAGTTACTTAGTTCATGCATCGGTGCCTCTAGCAGACATTATAAACATAGTAAAAGTGAAGAATCTTTATTTTACCAAGTATCCATTCAGAAAAAAAATGCTGCAAGTGTCCAGCAAACTAGAAGGTTAAATGATAAAAGTAACCTGATGTTTCATCTAATATAAAAGATGAAGTAAGAGAAAAAATTTTTCCACCCCACCTCCCCCTAGGCAGATAGCATTTTAAACATACTCTTCAGAGTATCAAAACGAGTTGAAGACACAGATGTTATATATACATAGTAGTATTTTAGTCTTTTTCTTCCTTGTGCTTCTCCTATCAGTACAGAATTTATTTCCTGAGTTATTGGTCATGACAAAAAGATGATGATGGGATTATGACGAAAATAGTGGTGTTGAGGAGAGTAGTAATGACATGGATTGTGACAGAAACTGAAATAGTAAAATTACTATGGAAACAGAAATCTACCCTTTGTGCAGTTTTATCTGCAGCATCTATCAACATGCCAGACACAATGTTGTTATTCAATAACTGTTTGTTGAATGAAGAGAAGCATGAATGAAAGATGATGGTAATGACTAGGAGTGGTTCAATTCAATTGAGTTGATGATAGTGTATTATCCTCCCCAACACGAGAAAATGTCAGTTTTTGTCTGCTTCAATTGCTTTTAAGGAAATGAACCATTCCAGTGATATCTTATCTCAGACAATTAATTTTCACCTTATTCTGTTGAGCATTATCACCTAGTATTTAGCACGTTGTTAATTATCACTTTGTAACCATTTGTAAAGTGTGAAAAAGCCTACTGCACTGATTCCTCTCTTTCACTAATTGTGTTTTTCTCCAACCCAGAGCAGTGACAAGCAGAAAATAAAGACTTTGTGGTAACATATCTAAAATAAGTGGGTTGTGACTTCCCAACTTTAAAAGGAAATGTTAGCAATTTCTCTCCATGTACCAATAAAAGACAATAAGAAGATATTATGAAGAACATTAACTTCACCTAAAGCTCCATAGCAAATTATTAGGGTACTAAAGGGAAAAATCAAGATGGGCTAAAAGAATTATTTTAGTATGTATGTGCAGAATCTGTTCTGGTTATTCTGTTTAAGGTTTAAATTTTAAATGTGGTTGGGTTTTGGTTGAGGCCTAAGGAACTTTACATGGTGATGACCAAATAGTACACCATGATATCAAATTATAATCCCACCAAGATTTTTTAAAACTTTCTATCTTTCAGGCTTTACAGTGTACACTTGATTATGTATCTATATCTGTATATCAATATGACACTAATACACAAGACTTCAAAACTAGAGCCTTTAAATCTATAGCAAATAGAACATTCAAACTTGAACTGTGTAAAAACCAGAGTGATTTGGGGGCAAAATACATAAACATTGCTGTTAATGGAATAATCATGGGGGCTCAGGTACACACTCCAAAAAGCTGGTATTCATTAGATAAGAACTATATACACCTTTTAAAAATTTATGAAATGACACAGTATCACATCTAACATTAACCTTTGAACAATAAATCAGGCTAAATTTAATAGTGTTGACTGCTCAAATAGGCTCTTCCTTACCACTTTCTACTACTGTCAGCATAGTTAGGCACTGATACTTTTTAAAACACACTAATGTGTAAACTATAGGTTCTGCCATTAACTTGTAGTCTCTGAATGGATATGATCTTATTCAGTAATAACTTTTGAGTCATGTTTTTAAGAGAAGAAAACTTATAGAAAGAGTATTTTATGCTATTGAATTATTATATACAATTATTAAATTATGACTATGTTTTATATTTATCTGAAGATAGCTACTATACAATATAAGCATTCAAACATGTATATATTTCCTTCAGAGTCACCTGCTTTATCAGTAACATGGACTTGCATTCTATCCTTTAACACTATATCACAGTTCCAAAAAACAAAACCATAATTAATCATTTAACTGGGAATATACTTATATTACAAAGAAAGTTGATTCTGGGCCTAACTGTATGGGAACCTAATGCAGTAGAAGATTACTAAAATATGTGCATATATGAAGAAGACCCTAATGCTATTGACAAATAGTGAGGGAGATTGAGCCACAAATGAACATTGTTTGTCACCAAATGAAGTCTCCAGTTTTAGTTACATCTACAAGTTATTGGACAAAGGGGCCCCATGAGAACTCCCATGCAAATCAGAGGATTGCCAAGGGTAGCAGTTGCTCTCCACAAACTGATGATTATGCCTCATTGCTGAAGGCAACAGCTACCCAAGTCATTGGACATGAAGAAGTCAAGCTGGTGCCTACTCCTTCTGACTTCAGCCTCCTGGCTAGTGAGTGTGATACGTGAAGTTACTCTCTTGCTACCAAAGGAAAAATATGGCAGCACCTGTGTTTTTCATGACAAAAGGGCACTTGTCATTGTGTCCTGATGGGGCAGGGAGGAAAATTCCCTTTTGAATAATGTATAGTAGTTGTTCCTCTCAAACTTCCGGTGCTTTGATATCTGCATAACGGGAAGAACTCTAGCTACCTTTTTTTTATCACATCTCTACTCATTCATAGGTCATGAGGATCTTGTTTCCTTGGTGAAGCAATCAATTGGAAAAATATTAATCTGGGCGGAATTATTTTTTTCAATCCAAATATGGTCCTTTTTATTTCCAATGAGAAAAAAAATCATTTCTGATATTACTGTGATTTTTTGATCCATTTGGTTTTTGGAAAATGATTGATTTTGGCATTATGGTATAATATCGTTACGTAATAGAACCACTGGGGAAGATTTTGAAATATACTAATGCATCTATTCCATCCCAGGCAAATTGAATTAAGTCATCAGAGCCATTTAAAATGTTCATCATGTAATTTTAGTGTTAACAGGACTGGGAAACTGTTAGAAAAGTACATTCCATTACCCGAAACAGGTTACATCCATTGAGTTGTTGGTCATCCAGGTCCCATGAGAACCCTCAGACAACCCAGGCTGTGGCCAACACTATAGACTGCTATCCGCAAAAATCATGGCAAGGCTCTATCGCTGAAAACACGCCCACACAACTCATTGGGCACACAAAAATCGAGTTGATACCTACATCGAACTTTCAGCCCTATTCTACATTACTTGGATGACCAAAATCCAAAGACTAGATAAGCCCAAGACCTAGGATAAAAATAAGTATTACTGTTCTAACCAAGCAAACAAACAAGTGAACAGACAAAAACCAAAGAAGAACAATAAAGAACCCTAATGACATGCTACTGTTGTCATAGTGCCTTGCTCAAGCCATCATCAGGGAAATGTCTTCCTGCAACAACTGGGCCCAAAAACATAGACTCAAATCCAGACATTATGTGGCAAGTGAGAGATCTAGAACACTCAGCACTAACCAGTATGCTTCCATCAGTTCCTCTCCTCAGGACTCAGGGAATCCTGCTAAGAGGAGGGGATGGAAGACACCAAAGAAAGGAGTCCCTAAATTATAGCAGAACAGGTGAACATATGAACTCACAGAGCCTGTGGCCCAGGATATAGGAAATGCTAGGTCTGGACCAGCTGGGTTCCTGATACTGAGAGGGTTGACAGATTAAAACCCCCACCCATAACCCTGAAGCTATCTCAAATTGATAACTGCTTGCAAATGAAAAATTAGTTTTCTCCCATGGGGTCTCACCAGAAAAATAAATCACTTTTAAGGGAAAGACCCCATCTCCAGAAGTAGATGGCCAATGAAAAATAATTAAGTGGCATTTTTTGACATTCACTGTCTCATAATACTTTGTCAGGGTGTTTTTTTTTTCTTTTTAACCTTAAAAGCTCTTTGTGTATATATTATGCTTTTTGGTTTTGGATTTTATGGAATTTCTCTTTGTGGACATGTTTCTGTGTGTCTATCCATGATTGTTATGCTCTTTCATTGCTCTATCTTCTTCTTCTTCTTCTTCTTCTTTCTTCTTCTTCTTTCTTCTTCTTCTTCTTCTTCTTCTTCTTCTTCTTCTTCTTCTTCTTCTTCTTCTTCTTCTTCTCTTCTTCTTCTGTTTGTTGTTGCTGTCTACAATTTTACTATATATGTAAATCCTGCAAAGTGAAAAAATGCAGTATGTACCGAACCACTGTCCCTCAGGAAGAAGGTTTTGCTCCCTCTCAACATGCAGTGCTTTCTACAGTAGCTGTGGAATCCATTACCTCCTATGCTTTTGTCTGGATCTCAGCCTGATTATCAGCTTCAGCCGCCAAGTTTTATGCAACTTTAATTCCAGTGAGGAAAGCATCCCCACTGCCTCCATTCACCTCTAGATATTGTTTGGCTTTCTTTGCAACATCTTTCCGGGGGGCCTTTTCATCTGGTTTCCTCTTCTTTCTGACAAGTTGCGAAATATCAGTCATACAATCTGACAATGAAACACCATCTGTTGGTTTTCTATCATGAAGACTGATGTACCTACTACCCTAGGAGTGAAACTTGTAGTAGAGCTCTCCACCAGAGTAGCCTTTACACCAGTTTAGCTACATTCTGGCTATGCTGAGACCCTTCTGCATCATCTTCTTTTCAATTTCAGGTAGCAGGGCTTTCAGCTGCTCAATTTCTTTCTCAGATTCAGGAAATGATCTTTCAGTCTCCTTCATCTGCTCATTTAGTACAGCCCGGCCCTTCTTAATGACTTCAATAGATTTGCCAAATCGTGCCACTACCTCATCATACTGAGAGTTGTAACCATAGGACAAACTCAACTGGTATTGTGCCTCTGCAAGGAGACAGTCATGAGCTCACATATTTTGTTCTTGCAGGCCTGGAGAAGCCTGGAACTCCTCCACAGCTTAGGTATAATTCTGAAATTCAACACTAAACTCTCCGAGTTTCACATGGGCTTCTACAGCATAAAGCTGGGCTTGTTTGGTTTCTTGTTTAAAAAAAAAAATGATCTCTGCTAAATCCAGCATATCCCAGGGACGCTCTAGGTTCCCAATCTCTTCCTCTTCATTTTCTTGACAAAACTTGCTTTCATGAACTGACTCATCCAGTGTTTCTTTTAACTTTTAACTTTTAACTTTCTTTGTCTTCAGTCTCTTGAGCATAGGGATTATAAGCGGACCAAAGTGATCATGGGTATATATGTGAGTCCTAGAGATACAGACTCTGGTTCTACAAGCTTGTTGTAGCAAGTGCTTTATTACTGAACCATCAGCTCACCTTCTATACAATTGAAAAAATAAATTTGTAGTTGCATTTGGACAGTAAACTAATTTACCTGATATGTATAGCTGCTGTAGATATATATATTAAAAATCAACAAAAATAATTGGTGGATTCAAAATAATATATAATTTTATATCATAAATAATACATTAACAATATTAACATATATGGTAGGGCCGAGGTCCCTTTCTGTCTGAAATCTAGGGAAGGAGAATGCGTGGAAAAGGAAGGGAGGGAGGGGGAACAGGAAGATACAAGTGAGGGGATAACAATCAGAATGTAATCTGAATAAATTGTAATATAATAAATGATACTTAAATATATGTATATATATATATCCCAGCCTTTGGTTCGGGCACTGATGTAACAGAATTTTGGTAGTTGTCACTTTTCTACTAAAGTGTGAAAAAATATGAAGAATTACACAAAATATTTCATAAATTCATCAGCAAATTGATTCTGAGATAATTGTCTCCATAATCAGAAGAAGATGGTCAATCCAGAAAGTCTTGAATATAACCTGCTTCCCAAGGGCAGAAGATAATAAGGGATAAGCTGAGAGGCAGAGGAAAGTGTGATATGCCTATGGATTAGGACCTACACATTTCATAGGCAAGAAACAGGCTCGGAAGTTTCACTCTGTTTCTGAAATTTTATCTTCTGAAACTCCACCAGGTTATCGTGACAACAGTGGGAGAATCTCCTTTGGTTCTGGAAAGTGAATGAGATCTGTTATCATTATTCAATACTCTTCGCATATTCTCTGTAATAGAGAATTTGAGGCCAAATAGACTCTACCAGTGCTTTTAAGATGGGGAAAGCAAAGCTAATTACCTTCAAGTGACTCTATAACTTTGGTTTTCATGTATGTGGGACCAGAGGGCTGAGAGCAATGTTAGCATGGCAGCCCTGTGACAGACTACATGAAATCCATCACCTGATAAAAAGAACATCTATCAGGTGTCTTCCCTTACATATTATTTCCATGCTGTGCATAATATAGTATCTGAAGAATAGGTTGCAGCTGGAAAGGCATCAAGACACAGGCTTCTTCTGAAGACAAATTGTAACGGAAGCACCAGGTTGGGAAGCAAGGATGTTAGGGGACTTTGAAACCTTCAGCAACCACATTCACTAAAGATGCCCCAGTGCTGGCCACATTCATATAAATTATCCTATTAGAAAATTATTTGCCTTAGTTTATATTATCTTATATAATAGGGCAAAAGTTTGACGACAACAACAACAACAACCAGAAACTGCAAGGCATGCCAAAATTCAAATGAACACAATCCCACCGACAAAGTAAGCATCAGTTCCAAGCTCAGAGATGATGGAGAGTTGGACTATCTGATAGAGAATTTTAAATAACTATGATTAATACGTTCGGGGATGTAGTGGGAAAGTAGACAGCCTGCAGGAACAGATGGCTGATTGTGAGTAGCGGGGCAGCAATGCTACAGAATGACGAGAAGAGAAAGGGAGAAGTGGAAGCCGCTGTAAGAGGGACGAAGGGCCTGTCTTAGCAGTTCCCTTGAAGGTGGACTGGTTGGTTGGACATGGGTGCAATCTGTGAATGTAAAGGCAACTAAAACACAATAATAATGAAAGAAAATAATGAAAGAACACAATGAAAAAAATAATGAAAGAAAAGTAACACATAAAACTCAGAAAATGTGCCAAAAACCATACTACTATTTCTATCATGGCTAATATGAAAATATTAACATATCATTATAATATGCATTTACTTGGAAAAATAGAAAAGGAAAAAGTGGAACAGATGAAATGTACGGCTAAGATGTTTAAAATTAATTAATATGGAAAGTAAGTATTTAGAAATACCATGTAGGAAAATTACAAAAGAACAAAATTGCATGCACACGGGGGGGGGGGTCATATCTACAAAACACCTAAAATAAGCCATAAGATGTGAAAGAAGCCATGGGGATTAAGGAAGCCAAAAATTAACTTCAATTTTCCCAACAGACACTGTGTAAACAAGAACAGGATTCAATATAATAGTAAAGTATTGAAAAGAAGGACATCATCAGAATAAAATACTCGAAAGTACATGCAATACATCGCCAGCAGGTGTATTCAACAAGCAATTTTTAGAAGAATTCTTTAAGGCTGAAAGAAAAATAAACCCATATATTTCAGAAATTTTAGCTCATGTGTATGTGGGAAAACATTGAAAAAGAAATATATTTTTCATGTTATAGTTTATATCTATAATTGTTTTTCCTGCATATATGTCTGTGTAACGCTTGTGTACAATGTACCTTGCTCACAGCGGCTGAATGTGGGTGACTGATCCCCTGTGTACGAAGTTGGCAATTGAACTTGGGTCATCTGGAAAAGCAGCCAGAGCTCTCAAACACTGAGTTATCTCTCTGGCACCATCTTTAAAAATTCTTAATTTAACCATAAGATAAAAGATGGCTTTGGTTCTCAGTAGCAGTGCACTGCATGATTCTAGTCCATAGAAGTCAAATGAATGCCAGGGAATCCATCACTGGAGGAAACCACTGGGGAAGCCCATACAACACCAGGCACTACTTAATGTGCTCTGTTTGTGATACAGAATCAGATTAGTCGAAACTTGAACTGAAAATACTGAGGAAAACACTTTAAAGTATACTGTGTTACACATTATCATACACATGTATCTTAATTACTTGGGCAGCTGAGGCAGGAACATTGTATGGGTTAGAAAACTGCCTGGACTGAAAACAAAACAAAACAAAACAAAACAAAACAAAACAAAACAAAACAAAACCAATAAGTATACTTCATGTACTCACAGAGGAAAAAAGAAGCAGCAAACATTTGAAACAGGTTAAGTAATGAAAAAGAATAAGAAGAACAAAATAAGTATTATTACCAATGTAAGAGTGAAATGTGGCAGATATTTGTCTGTGTCGAATAAGTAGCTTTGCATTATAACAAAGTATAGCAATTAGATCTTTGTATGGTGGTTCCCAGATATACTTCCAGCAATTAGAAATCAAGGCAGGAGGATTGTTCCATTCAAACACAGCTTAGACTACATAGCAAGGCCATTCCCATTTAAATAACAGTGTGTGGGTGGATGGGGAAAACGTATCTCAATAAATATATGTAGCCAATAAAATGATATATCTAAGTTACACAGAGTTATAAAGGCTAAAGTAACCGATTAAAAGGATGTTCTATGGCAACCCCAAGCAAAGCAATGTTATAGTTGTATGGTAAAATTAAAATTGAGCTTTAGAAAAATCAGATAAAGGTGAGCATTAAATATCATAAAGGATTCAATTCTCCAGTGAACAAAATAATTCTAATATGCGTGTGCCTAATGATAAGGTGTGAAATCAAGAGTTAAATATCCATAGAAAGGCATAGGCAAGTAGATGTATTTACTATGCAAGAAGAAAGAATACATCTAACAATGTACAAGAGTAGGGTAGGTTCATGTCTTCTTCATCCACCTGAGCCACTAGAACAAATGCCTTCCACTGAGAAACTTAATGCAATAGCACATTTCTTACAGTTCTGAAGTCTGGGAAGTTCAAATCAAGGGAATCCACAGAGTTCCACTGAGGGCTTGTTTTCCATTTCAAAGATGGCAACTTGTTGCTATGTCTCCACCTGCTGGAAGATTGGAAAGTGTCTCCTTTCCAGTCAGTGCTACCTCTGTCTATGAACTTGGAACCTTAATGTCTGAATCACTCCCCCGAAATACATCTTTATTCTTAAGATATATTTTTATTTTTTTAGTTTTGTGTATGGGTGTGAGATAGTTTACCAGTCGAGTCTTGTACCTGCAGAGTTTACACATTGGAGTCTTTGGGGTTATCACTTTTTCCAACATTAAAAATGAGCAGTGTTGAGCCTGGGAGGACTGGCAAACCTTTTCTATGATCTGTGTGTCAGTGTTGACAGTATGCGAAGAAATTATCCATCATAACTTTCTCCCTACAGAATGTGTATGGCCTGAAGACCGTTTCGCTAAGAGACTCCTCCCACTGAGTTTAGCTGAACATGAGTCCTTGATTCAGCTGTGTACTATAGTCAGGCAACAAGAAAGCTGAGATTCTTGGGTGCTGCAGTTTCTTTATTAGACAGATCAGTCCCCAGATCAGTCCCTCGCAACCTAGCCATGGCTTTTCTGTTACTATGTGTTTGTATTTTCTTTATTCTCTGGCACCTATAGTCAGGTCCACGTCCCCAACTAAGTGAAACTTTGGGGAGTGGTGTCTGAACCCAGGCTTTCTGCCTGGCCTCCAAGTTCTGCCATAGCATCATTTGAAATCTAGGATCAAGTGGCAATTCTCTCCCTATGTGCACCACCTCGGGGTATCCTCTGGATCTGAATGAATTGATTTTGGGAAGCCAAGAACTAGGCACTGAGATTATTCAGATCCCAAATTCCTGGTTTTCTGAGCTTCTGGAGGAGGGATTACCAGAGAAATCATCGGCATGCTGAAAGGTTAATGTTTTCATTGCCTTGATGAGGGGCATGGCGCTTCTACTCTTCCAGATTAATCTTCCTAATAAGCAGCCACCTGAGAGTTCTTAGTGCTCTTCTCTGCAGAGATTTTTAAAAAATTATCTGTTGTAATATTTCTACCTGAGAGGTTTACACCTACTTTGCTTGCCTCATCTGCCTGTCCTCTCTCTCTCTCTCTCTCTTTTTTTTTTCATTTTGCTTTAATCAACAAAGGGAAGCTATTGTACACTTTTAACTTTTTCATTATACTTTTCTTTTTAAAATCCATGATTTTATTGCTTCCAAATCTTAACATTGCTTGCAAAATAAGGCGTATATGATGAAGTCCAGTTTTGTCATCTGATAACAAGGATGGATTCTCCTCTAGTTTTCAATCACGTATTCTTTATTTCCTTCTGAGGACTCGTGAAAATGACTTTTCTATCCATATTTCTAGCAACATTTCCATTCAATTGCAAGGTACTGCTGTGCAGAATAAAGTTTTCTCTAGAATTCTCTTCTTCCAAGCTGTTATCAGAATGACCCCTTTGTGTCACTAATAATGTGACAGACTTTTCAAACACTCAACCCCAAATCTTTCCAAATCTTCCCATCACCCAGTTCAAAGCCATTTCCACAATTTTAAGAATCTATTGGAAAACCTCCTTATTCTTGGTACCAAGTGTTGTTTTAGGAAGTTTTAGTCAGTTGGGCAAAGCTCTTGCAACAAACTATTTACTGCCAGAACTTCTTGAGTTAGAAAGTTCAAGATCAAGTTACTAGATTTAATTCATTCACTGCTTTTATAAGAGATTATTTTCCGTGCTCACTGCAAGGGAGATAAAACATCTTTTTCCACATCTTTTATTAAGGCCAACTGGCTTATGCATGAGCATGAAGCTTTCATAATATAGTCACTCCTCCCAAAGATGCCACTTCTTATTTCAATAACATAGGGCTTTATAGTCAATATGAATATGTGAATTTAGCTTTCAGTCTCAGAACTGGAGAACTAGTTGTTATTCACATTGGCATAATTCATTCCTAGTAAAAAAAATTAAGAATTTATCTAATAAAATTTCAATTTTTGAATTCAAATGCAGTGTAACCGGGGATGAACTATTCTGCTTTGCTAACCACATACCAGATCTTTTGAAACCTCCACAATTTAAACAGACATTATGAGCCACAAATCTAAATACTACTCAGTCAACTCAGAATATAGATAATTGTGTCATGTAAGGGGTAACTGAAGAAATGACTCAAATCACAGACCAGACAATGTTGGGGGCTTCTTACAGAGCACAGTGATAAACTATGATAATTTATTTGGCAATTAGAAGATGTTGGAAGTTGCAAATGAAGCAAATTATACGATTAGAGTTACAAGTCAAGAACAATCGATTTTGCAGATAACTTTACAGTTCCAAATATTGTTCTCTTTCTGTCTAAGATTGATTTTACCATATTCCTCAGGAAGTGCCCCATTTTTCTTTTGAGGGCCATTTTTTTCCTAGTGATAAAAGTGCCTTCACTGTATTAAAGAGAAAAAGAAGCATTAGGCAGTCGTGTTTTCATGTTGTTAATATTGCCAAGACAAGAGGGCTTGAAATCCTCATAAAGAGGGACACTGCAGAGCAGGCTCTGGAGTAATTATTCTAGACCTGCAGGGAAAGAATGCAGTGAAGAATTAAAGAATTCTGTAAATGTGAGAGAAATGATGATGTTCTTGACATACTTAATGGGATGTGTGGTGGAGCAATTATTTAGAAAACCTGTACAAGGTGATTTCCTTCCCCAAATAGCCAGGTAACTTTACATAAACCCTTTACCTTTCTTCGTTGTGTGAATGTCTCACTGTGAAATGATGAGGTGAACAAAACAAAACCAAAAAGAAATAAACTGTTTCTTTGCAAGTTTAATCTAGATCTATGGTTCATACTATAACTTAAATGACCATTTTTATTTCACCATGGAAAATTCAATTTCTTGGATGATTACTTATTATTTCACATTCTTATGTGAGCATAAAGTTCATTTCATACACTATTACAGAAACAGATTTTAATTAAACCTCAGCTCTCGGAAACATTGCATTATGTGCCATTTCCGGTAGCAACAACCAAGAACAACCACTTTGCAGTGCAGTAATCGATGCAGTTTGTTTGTCAGTATCTCTTGATGTTCATCCTCCACTCCCCTTTTTCTTTCACAGGGGTATCAGGATCCATAGGTATCCAAAAGACTGGGGCAAAAGCCTCAGTCCTATGGTTATAGTATGAAAAAGCAAAGTCCATTAACTTAGAGAAACTATGACAGATCTTCAGGCTGAGCACCAGGGATATTTATCCGAGACATCTGTAGTGGTTGGAACTTACCTGAACTACAGAAGACAAACACTTTCTTAAGATAGAAGCCAATCAAACACTGTCTACTCAGGTAATCAATTTTATTCTTTCTCAAGTCTCTGATGGGGTTGAAGACCAGATAATTTAGTTTTGCAATTAAGCTTAGTTGTTTCAGGGTCTATTTTTCAAGCTATTTTTAGGTCTAGATAGATGTTTTAAGTTGATAGAGATAAGATATGACAGATATTGATTGACATTCAGAATTTTAGACCCACTAAGATAGGAATGATGTTTTCTTCAAGGCTGCCAAATACAGCCAAGACACTATGAATGTAACATTTATATAATTCCTGATTGTTTCATAGTTCTTCTTGTGGTATGTACTTTGTTGTATGTAAGTGTAATAATGTAAATGCATATGTAAATGTCCAATTAAAAATTACAAAAAGAAAGAGAAACCAATCAAACAAACTTACAAAAGAAAACCACTGTACACACTTCTAGCATACTACTGAGTAAACCATGTTGATCATCTTGTTGTAAACTTAACTGAGCATCTTTTTTACATTTAAGAATAACTGTCCTTTACATTTGATATCGATTAAAGTCAAATTGTTTCTACTTGAATCTATTCAGTTTTCTATATTACTCACATTACCAAATATAGTGGATCTTGCTATCTGACAGACAAAATTATATTTATTATAGTAATTAATACTGGAATTTATGTTAAGTATTTGGTCATAACCCAGAAAATGTCTTTAGTCTACTTTCTTGGCATTAATACTATCATTATTTGAATATCATCCACTGGGCTCTCTGAGATAAATATCCTTAGCCATGTATGTGTATACTTGATTATGAATGATCCTAGAGACTACTTCAGGGATAGTAACTCTTGCATGTCTTTCTAGAGCAGCTTCTCCTGTTCATGCTAGTAAAATGTTACTGCAAATTGTGTTGTCTTTTTTATTGCTGTTTTTAATTTGTTTCTTTGCCTAGTTTATTCGCAAGCATACTTTAGACAAAGGGCAAATTAATGTTAATTTATACTTCTGCTTTTTGATGTGACTTTGCATATTTCATTTATATAAAAATATTTAATAAGGTCGAGGCATACAATTATTGTCACACAACACATACTAGAAAGATGACTTGAAGGCAAAGTCTTTGTTTCAGTTGTCACTGTCCTAAGAGATGAGAGATGAATCTAGAAAAGCCACAGCACTTAGAGAACTAGAAATTCCCAACATATTAATCTGTAAAGTGTGCATATTGGACATGGAATCCATATACTGCTTGAGTATAGTAAAATCAAAGGAGTACAAGGAAAGAGATGTTTCCTATCAGATAAGTTGTAGCTTTTTTGTTTTTATTTTTGTCTTGTCATTTTTGAACATTGTGTTGATTCTGATCCTTTGTTTTCAGTTTTATTATTATCCAGTATAGTGAAATTAAATGATTTTGTTAGATTTCTCTGCACTTTTTTCATTTTCTTTATTTTCATGTATACCGATACAGTCAAAAGTTATATGTGTGTGTGTGTGTGTGTGTGTGTGTGTGTGTGTTTGCTTTATTTTATTATGTTACAAGGGTCTACAAAGAACAGAGGACAGTGGTCTGTCAACCTTTGACTAGGTAACCATTACATCAATTACTTGGATGATTGTTTCTGCCACAGACCCATGAAGACATGCCATCTGTTGTTATACTTTGTTTCAAACCATCAATGCACTAAATGTTGCATGCCAATGAATGTATTTCTTGAATTTATTTATATTTTGTAAGCATATTAACAAAATGAGAATAAAATATAATTAATTATTTATAGTGAGATTACATGAGTAATTAAGAATTTAAATGTCAGACCTAAGTAACCACTGATCATATAGGAATTATGTTACACAAAAACACTGGTAACATTCTTGGTTTTTTTTTTTTCCATTTTGTGCTCATGGACATTCCTGATGCCTATGCAGTGTGGCTGCTATGCAAGTGTGCAGACCCAATAGCTTAATAAGTGGGAGAAAACAGTTTGCACTCTGAAGACTAGATATTTTTCTTTAAAATTTCACATACCAGTATTCTTGCTGCAGCCCTCAGTATACTATATTTTCACAATTTCTACATATAGCATTGACTTCATATGGCACTAGAACCAAGTAACACATCATTTTTCATTGTAACTTGATTTTCAGTGGCTGTCCAAACAAATTCCATAAACCTGAACATTATTTTTGGAGAGAATATTGTGAACCACATACTACAGGATGGAACACATAAAGCATGCTTGAAGTTCAGCAGACTTAAAATATTTTTTTAGAGTATTTTTACATTCTTAACATTATTTCTAAAACAATGTTCCAATAGCTCATTACCTTACCCAAGAGGAAGTGAGACCAGCTTTCACACCAAATTTCTTTATTTGTGTGAAAAGTACAGCTCAGAAAGCCTTTGTAACTTTACTCTGAAAATCAAGATCTGTGTTGTCCCAGCTTATAATTCGAGAACTGTGGAGGGTAACTTTTTGCATATGGACCTTATTTATTTATAATAAACTACATACAAGAAGAACAGTTATGAAACAATCAGGAATGCCTTATGTAAAGGTTAATATTTTTAATGGAAAATAAATGCTAATTAATTATTTCAGATGCTTTTAATTTACAGTGGAGTTATATCCCAACAAACTCTTTGTAAGTTGAAAATATTACAAGCCGTAAATTCATTTAATATACTTAACCTACTCTACAAGACTTTTATTGTGTAGGAAAACACTTAAGAAAAATTGTTTGGTGAAGATAGCTTTGATTTTGCTCATGGTTTCTGATTGGTCAGTTCATTTACATGCATTTTTTATTACTCTGGTCGCGGCGTGTGACAGAAAATTACAGCAGCAAAGGGGGCTCATCAAGGTAATTTTGTCAGCTGATAGCATGGCAACTGGAATCCTATAGAAAATCAGGGAGAATCCATGTCAAATTATAGACATCAAGGGTTTTGTGCTTCCAGTGAGCCACTTCCTTTAACTAGGCAACACTCTGACAGTTTCTGTCATGTCACAGTAACGCCACAAAATTATTTATCCATTGGTTGAATAGTCCATTGATTGTATCATAACCTCACAATCCACCACATCTCAATGGTAGTTTCCACTATCCTATAGCACTTCCTATCCAAGCCATAGGTGTTAGTCCGTGCTCCACTGCTGTGAAGAGACACCATTGTTGGTGTACTTTTTATCTACTTTATTGCGATTTCTTATGTCTGTCATCCTTTTGACTTCAATCCCTTCCAACACCAGGTAGGAGAAAGGTGGTAGTGAGGAGAAGTGGTGTAGTTCTCTTCACTGACTTCCTGCTGGTTAGCGTCTGTGAGTTCCTTGGGGCAAGTCAAACCTTTATTTCAGGATATCTCTAACCTATCCCTGTCAAACTGAATCAAGAGCAACCACGGGCACCAGGGGGTGTATCAGCATCCTTCTCCCGGAACACTTTTCTGGTGCTAGCACGTATTCTCTCTCTGGTCCTCAGAATTAACCTGCAGCTGGCAAAGAGCCCCTCTCAGAGCCCCCATGAGACAAACAGTTTGCTGATGTGGATATTCTGAATCAGCCCCCTATCCCACACCTGGTACTAAAACAAAACCATGTTTATAATGATATAACTGAGGATACCAAAACTTATATTACACACCATAACCACAGCATCTCCTTTAAGGGAAAACACTTAATATTGGCTCGCTTACATGTTCAGACTTTAAGTCCATCAGCAGCAAGCTAGGAAACATGGCAGCAGACAAGGTGGTGGAGAAAAGCTGGGAGTTCTACATCTGGATCTGCAGGCATCAGGAAGTGGGAGAGCAAGCCTCTAGGCCTAGCTCGTGCTTCTGAAACCTCAAAACTCATCTCCAGTGACGTACTTCCTCCAACAAGGCCACACATACAGAAACAAGGTCACAGCTCCTAATCCTTCTCATGTAGCTAGTGCCACTGCTTGATGACTAAGCATTCAAATATATGAGCCTGTGGGGGGAATTCTTCTTTAACTACCACATCATAACACCTACCGAACCACACCAACTAGCAGCACCTTACCATTATGCTAAACACTAACTAAATAGCAAGAAACGGCTGTCCACCACAGTTGAGCATCACGAGAGAGTATTATACCAAACAGCCTTAAACCAGGAAAATACCATAATTTAATATTTTCTATGTTGCTTATACTTATACCACTTTTATTCCATTTTTATATGAGAGCAAATCTTAAGATAAACTAGCATGGGTTTGTTCAGATGCATGTTAAGCTTATAGAAGAGTGAGTTTGAGTCAGGTAGCATTCATTTGGCAACCACAACTGAAGACATAATTTTGATGTACATTTACAGTATGGAAATATATGTAGTCTTATTATGGGTTTAATCCAAATCAGAGTTATGAAAGTAAAACTTTGATCTTGGGCAGGAATAACACTGGCCACCTAGTCTCTTGAAAACCTGTGGCCCTCCTTTGCCCATCGTAGGAAGTAATGCTACTCTGTTTTTTCCTTATTCCCACCTCGTTGACTTAAGTTGCTCCAAGTATAATCTTTTCACAATGTGTTTGTTTTGTTTTTGAGGTAATCTTTTCATGTAGCTCAGGATGGTCTCAAACTCATGATGCTTTGGAGTCCTATGATCTTTAGGTATGAACTAATATTCTTAACTTGCAATGGATCTGTAAAAGAACATAAAACTAATCAGGGTAACCCCTCTTGTAGACAAAACAAAAAAACAAAAAACAAAAAACAAAAACAAAAACAAAAAACCCCAAAACAAAACAAAACAAAACAAAAAAACCCAAAACCAACAACAACAACAACAAAAACCCACATAAACACATACAAGTAAATGTGTATGGAAAATGGGTTTTAGCCTTTTTATGCTTTAGGAAGTATGTTTCATATTTTAAACACTTACTGTTAATAATACATCATTTAATTATAAGAAATCAGTATGAATCTCATCTATACAACATTAATCCTAGTGAATGGTAAGTTGATTTGTGTTCAAACAAGTTTCTTAGTACATTCTTAGAGAATGTCCAGTACAACTAAAGACAGCTAAGGACACATGTAAATTAGTTAATATTTTTATCCATTATAGTCACAAGGAATAGTTCAGTATCTTTCATAACATAGAAACAACTAGACAAATTTTCTGGAGCTTTTTCCTACTTCATGAAATTTGAATGGGTCATTATCCAACAATCCCCCCACCCCACAAGAAAAAAATCAACAGAGGATAACGAATACTAAAAATGAAAACAGAAGTTAATTTTACCTTGCTGTGAATCATAGACAATTTGAAGTGACTGCTAACAGTAAGTTACACTCCAGACACTTCTTCCATTTTTACCAAATGTAAGCGACTGCATTGCCCTAAACTTTATATTTCATCCTCACGGCTGCGATGATAATAATAGTATCTAGGTAAGGCAGTCTTTTCTCAATGTAGATGATTCAGAAAAGCACTTTACATATTGCTGAGCAACAATGAAAGGTCAGGAAACACTCCATCCTGGTATCACAGGGTACTGTTTCTAATGCTTAAAGCAACTCAGTCAGAGACTGATCATTCTCTCCCACTTCATAGATTTAACAGAACCTGAGCCTGAAGGTGGCACTGTAATTGACAAACTATTAAGTGAACAAATCAACTCAAACTCCAGTGTGTAAAGCTCCAAAGCCTATGTATTTTCCACCCCACTAAGCATGACATTACTGAGACATTCAAGTAGTAGTCCTAGGAGGTAAATGAACCTGTTAGCAAGGCTCCATTAGAAAGAACAGCTCCATTTCAACCCTGCCAAAACTCTGACCATTGTATTTGGCAGACACATTTCAGCCTCCAGATGGATAATGTTGAGCCAAGTCACTAATCAGGTCAGTAGGTCAATTCTGACAAGTGCTTTGTAGCTAATGTATCCTGGCAGGTCTATCAGAACATGGTTGTGTTCAAAGCTGGTGTTCTATAGGCTCCATTTCAAGAGGTCTTTATGCAGATGTCAGTGTTGAGTCAGTCCTGCTTTTAAACCTCCAAGGTTGAGCTCGTTTTTTGTTGGACTTCTTGGAACAGCACAGAATACATCAGTTACATATGTGTGCAAACCTTGAGAGTGCTAAAGCCCTGTTCACTAAAAGACATTATTGGAAAAATAAAGAATTATGCTATCATTAGGGGAAAATGTGTTTCGGGGTTTTACTCTGGACAATAATGTAAACCATGGTCCCAACCAAAAGTTGGGCTACTGGAGAAGTACAGTGTAGGCTCAGGACATGGCTGACTTCATTCTATTGCTGATTCCATGAGTTACTGAGCTCTACTAAGTCTTGGTTGTATTTTAAGTAAGATTTGGACAGTAATCGTGTAAAGTTGTTGTATAAAATAAATGGGAAAAACAATAAGGCCAAAGAACAAAACCAAACTTCAAGTACCTTCTACAGTCCTTGGCATATAACACCATTTCACTTCACGCCTTCTCTTCACCATTTTGTAATTAGTACACTCTGACACCTTCAACACCTCTATGGGGTGAGACATTTTGCACAATTCATGAAGTTGATTTTTTGAAATCTCACTGATACCTTCTATAGGAAACAAGAAGCGAACCATGGGCTGATCCAACTGCAAACCGTTACCTAACATATATAGTTCCCCAGCAATTTAACATTTTTATATATGTACCATTATTTTCCTTATGCTCCATAATTACATGCAAACTTCTTCACTTTTGGCAACTGTATAACATCTCATTTTTCCACCCCAAAAGACACACTCTAAATGTTTTCACAGTGCCCAGTCATTTCCTTTGCGGTATTGAAGTTACAATTGCTTCTTGAACATAATTTTCTTATTAAAATGAACATCACATGCCACTCGCAGCTTTTAATAGAGACATGACAATTCAGGAATGATGTTCTAAGAAATAATGGGCCATTTGGATTATATTAAAGCAGAACCTTTTCAATTTAAATTAAGTACAACATCTCCCCATGTTTCACCATTTATGTAATGTATTTTATTTTCATGAAAACTTACAAGTATAATATATGGGCAGTCCAGGTATGAATACCAAAATCAAATGTTCAAAGACAATAAATTGCTTTCATGAGAGAGGTTTTTCCCATTAAAAGATATGTCATTCAATGTTTTCCTTGTGTGTCACACAGTATAATAAATGTTGATCGCAATAATAATCTCTTCTCTGAGTTACACAAATATGATGAAAAGCCCTTTTTCCGCATGCTCCATGGATCTGTTGGGTATATAGTGTGTCCTGGATTTACTATACTTAGCAAGTGTTCTAGAAAGGCATAGTTTGTTGCAAATGACTTTAATTATTCAAGATTCAATGACTGATAATTTGAAGTTGGCAATATTACTTATGTCTTAGGTTCCCTTTTCATGTTTGTAGCCTTGACTTATTTTTTTTAAAATCAAAGCATGCAAGTATACCTTGAATAATACTTTTCATGTAAAAGCTGATGCTTTCACTTCTTTTCTGGTAAGATGCAGAAACTTTCCATTATAAAATTGTTGCCTGGAAAAAGAATATGACTTGTAAATTTATGTTCGATTTGATTGAGCTATTGAGTGGCTATTATAAGTTCTTCCTTGAGAAGAATTTTAGATGAGTTTAATATTTATATGCTGAGACTCAGTATAAATCATGAGTCTTGCTCGATTTGGGTGGGCCTCTTTTAAACACTTGAAAACTTCAATAGAATAAAGACATCAAATCCTTGAGTTAAAAAAAAAGAAAAGTTTTAAGTAACAGCCTTTGAACTACTTTAATTATCTGGAGAACCCTGGATAATGTATATTTTAAATTTGAGTGTAGAGTGCATTTTGGCAGAGTTTTCTTTTTAAAATATTATTTTTTATTACTTGAGAATTTTATACAATATATTTTCATCATATTCATTCTGTTCCCTTAATTTTGCCCATACTTTCTTATACTTCTTTAGCCACTCAACTTCATGTAGAGGAGCAACTTAATTGAACCAGCCAGCCATCATCTTACTGTAGAAACAGTGGACTTGCCAATGTCCACGTAGAACCAAGAATTAGTGATATCACCAAGTGGCACACAATATTACACAGCGACATCTTGAAGGCTCTTTTAACTTTCTTCAGTCCTTTTCTGGGTCCTAGTTTATATTTATATACAACCATTTCATCCCATTAAGTTTCTAGTTTTAACTTGCAAGGACGAAATGTCTCTTAGGTGCCCTCAGTGTCTGCAAGAGAAAGACAATATTTTGGTTTATTTCAATACTGCCTAGTCCGTATCAGCCCTGAACTATCATGCTCCTGTCGCTACACAGTGACCAGTATTTCAGCTGTTAATCCTTTGTCCTCACTCAGGTATTCACACTAAATTTTTCTTTAGACTGACATGTCTGGTGTTGGATTTTTTTTTTCTCTATTACAACAAGATTTTCATCATAGCTGAAAGAAGGCCTAGAGACACCAGAAAAGTGTTGAGTTTACATTTTCCACAGTGCAACCCCTGAAATGAATAAACAAAAAAAAAAAAAAAATGGGGCAATGTTGGAGAGTGGTGGAGGGGATTCAGTTATACTTTCAGAGTGGATGTCTTTTCTAAATTTTCCCGGGCACTTACATGTCTCTGTCTGATATATCCCATAATTTCAAAGCAGTAAATCTTTGCCAATGTTCTAAGCAAATTTTGGTCACCTGAGAAAGACTCAAACAAATATATCTTTTCTCCTTCCTCTTAGTAACCAATCCACAATTCTCTTTAAGGTATCGTTATCTTCTTTTCTCCCTAATTTTCTCTTTTGCTCCTGGAGGCAAAGTCCTCCATGATCCCACTAAGCAGATTCCCAAAGGACAGTTTTCTTATCTCCTATACCAAATCCTACTACTTTCAGAAGGAGATGATCCTTATCCCCACAGTATATTGTTTAGAGCTTATTCCAGCCTACTCTGAGTTTCAGCTGCAGAATTGTGTTGCTTTTACCTGAGGGAGATAAGTTAAGTACATTAACTGAAGCAGTGGGGCTAACTGAATGTTAATAATCATATAACTAGGTAAATAAAAATGATATGAGAAAGGAAACAAGTAAGAGATGTATCAAGGCGACTGAAGTGTTGATAGAGTGGGTTGCATATTGATCATCCTACATTTGTAAGTAGCAAACTCAATTTCAACAAGTATGTCTAAGAGAGGGCATGAGGATGAGTGAGAAAGACATTATCACACAAGTTACACTGAAGAACCAATGTGGACAGATGTGCGTCTCTGTTATTAGCGAGAAAGCACATGCTCTGAATTAGAAAGAAAACATCTGGTGGAAACAACATTTTTTTTTGATAAAGTCTAATGTGGCCTTTGCTTTTTTACTAATCAGAGACTACAATGCATTGAAAATGCAGCTCAAAATTAGCTTTCTTCATAAAGTAAAAGTAGCTAAACTTTATGATCATAGAATTTATTAACTGATGTTTCTAAAATATTTACTGAAGAGTTTTCCTACTACGTTTTCAGGGGATATGCTGCACTCCTTGATAGTATTTAAATGTGGGCAAATTCATACAGTAGGTTTTACCGTATCTATTTGAGGTTCCTAACATGATGATAGAGGATGCGCATAGGCAATAAAAACGTCACTGTCCTGACACAGTGAAACACGCCAATTGTTTCACACAGTTCCCTTTTGGGGCTATGAAATACTGGTAAATCTATTTATTTAGCAAAAAAATCCCCAATATATAATTTTAATTCTTTAATTTATCCACCTTTCCCCTGACCTTTAGTTTTCTGCATATCAAACAAAAATTCAGTCCATTCTATTCCACCTTTTCTCCTGAACATGGCCTCAAAGCTATCAAGCTCAATCTTCCCAGGAAGAGAGGAGATAGCATAAGAGCTGACTTCAGAAACAGATGTGGTTCGCCGGGGCTGTCAAAGAGAAGAAATCACTGTGAAGGTAGTATTTCAATGACTTTTGATAAATAAGTAAGCGCTTACATTTAAAATGACAGAAAGAAATTCCATATAGAGAATTCAAAACTGGGAAAAAAAATTTAGAAGACTTAGGAGAAAGTTTAATTCTAGAAAAAGACAAATAGTTCAGTGTAATTAGAATATAAGACATGCAGATATTAGCATGCCAGAGGTGATGGTTAGGAAACTGGGAAGGGCCATGTCGCTGTAAGACTATCCTGGAGACAAGGGAAGACACCAAAGATGTTTGAATACTGTTATGTGTGATCAGCTTTGAATCTGAGGAAAAGCATCCCTTGATGCTTCCTGTGCATATAAGACTGCCTCCCCTCTGTACTATCTTGTCATTTATACTTAAATATACTGAACAAATAGAACTTTCCCCTTTCAGCTGCCCTCATCCCGAGGTACTATGTATAATTCGCATATAAAATCGGAACTTGTTTGCCATTATATCAGAGAATAATAATGGCTCATATTTCTGAAACTTACTGTGTTCTGTCACAATCTTGACCTACATTAACAATCAAGTTCTATTTTTAATAGTTATGCATAATTTTTGAAGTTTGATTGCTGATCATTCAGATGTGAGTGAAAATGGGACTTAAAAAATATCTGGGTACACAACAGTCTCATAGTAACATACTGTTCTGTACTTAATGCATGTAGCAATGCTACTGGATTATTAAATGATTTGCCACTCATGGTAAATATTCAAAAGGAACCAAAAGAAATGCTGTTAGATTTATATTGTTATAAAAATAAAGCAACCAATTACTATGTAAAATAATTGATTTTTGGGACCTTAGTAATACGATATGTCAGTTATGGAGGAGAAAAGATTTTAGGGCAGCCACTTCGAATTCCAAGCAGTATACGATGAGACTTCAGGGCTAGAATCAAAGCCTAGATACACATTAGAGCTTAAGCACATTTTAACTGACCCTGAACGAAAAATCCAAATTTTATTCTGCACAGATGGCAGACAGCAATATACTTGTCCTGCCAAAAATGTGTGCAGACTGGGAGAACTCGATGACTTATTAAAAATTGTTCTTTTAGCATCACCTTTCATGAGTGATTCAAGACATTTCAAAGTAAATGAAAACCTTTCAATGACTTATCAGTGAATGGGCAATGACTATAGGCTTCGGGTGCTTTGACAGCATGTATTCTTATAGAGAACAAGATTTCAAATTAGATTTATATGGAGACTCAACTACAGACAAACTGAAAATTCTAACAAACTTTATCATCTTATCTGGGGGGACAAAAGAATGTGAATTACTCCAACCCAGTGCATTAGGTATAGGGCCCAGCCGAAGTCCATCTTATTATTATCTTCATGGGAAGATGTGTTTATACCCAGAGAGACCATGACTGAAAACTTCTCAATATGCAGCTCTGACTAAATCCAGACTTTTGCCCGCTAGGGCCCAGTTCTTGGGTCTGCCAACTCAAATGACTTGTTTTCCATACTTGACTTGCCTGAACTATTCTAACTATTAGACATTAGTTAGAAAGCCTCTCCTCCCAGACCCATTTTTCCCTTAACTACCACACTGTGCTTGGGGAGCAATATGGAAATAACTGCTGTTGGTGTTAATTTAAATAGGTAAATATAAGAGGTCAGGCAAAGTTCCAAATAGCCTATGGGAAATGAAGTATAACTTGAATTCCCTAATTATTTCCTCTTACCATTTTATTTAAAATGATAACCCTCAAATATTTGAGCCATGTGTCTCTAATTCATTTGTGGTTGCATCAGAATATTTTTAAATGTTATTTGGTACAAATATACATTAGCAAAATGTGAACAGATAGGTTCTACCCTAGCTTTAGAAAGTGAAACTTTGGACTTAATTGTGGAAATGTCTGGAAGTTTAAGTTCAAAAATACCCTTAAACCACATAGAGGAAAATCCATTTTCTTATGGACATCATTATACTATGGGGTTTTATAAGACATAACATCTGTATCTCATTCGCTTTTGGGAGAAAGAAGAAAAGTAAATAAAAGAAAGACAAGAAAAATAAGGAGAGAGGGCAAAATGGATTTCTGAAGAGAATTAGACCTCGCAATGGTAAAGGCAACTGAGAATATGATATCAATAGTAAGCTCAAACATATTAAACTTTAAAAATACTTGTGATAACAAATTAATATTTCTATGGACATTATTTCTGAATATACATATAATATATTAAGTTTTAAAGAGGGAAAGACTTCGTATTAATCACAAGGCTTTTAGAGTCAGTATTATTGTGAATGAATCTACTGTTATTTTAGTTATGTTTAAATTCTGCAACATATAAGCCTTGAATGTTAATTATTATTACAAAAAGCATTTTGTAACTCAATAAAATTATCCAGATTATTCTGGTCAATCAGGGAATCAGAAGAAAAAATGTATTTTAAGTGTGCATTTAAGTTTAACAATATGACAATATGGTAAAAGTAATGTAGACCGTCACTCTCACACACATTTTTAAATTTCAAATTTCTCTTCTTCTTCTTCTTCTTCTTCTTCTTCTTCTTCTTCTTCTTCTTCTTCTTCTTCTTCTTCTTCTTCTTCTTCTTCTTCTTCTTTCTTCTCCTTCTCCCCTTCCCTCTCCTCCTCCTCTTCCTCCTTCTTCTTGTGTGAGAACTTGTGGGTACATGATTGTCACAACATGAATGCGGAGGTCAGAGGAAAACTTTAGGGTTATAGGGTTTGTCTTATATTTTCTTGAGGCAGACCTTTTCTGGTCCTATGATTCTAGATATATGCAAGGGACTCTCTGGTCCCATGGTTCTCCAGATTAACTAGCCTGTAAAGGAGTTTTAATCTAGCAACATGGCTACTCTGGCATGTGACCACATGCAAAGGCCTTCTAGGTCTCTATGATCTTTCTAAAATACAGACAAAATCTTTCATCCCTTTGGCTAGAATTTAGTACACAACTTTAATCTCAAACAATAGCATCTAGCTGAGGGCAGAAAAAGTGGTGAATCAAGCAAAGATGTGACAATGAGGCAGAGATAGGCTAACCACCCCCAACACTCATGAGAAAGAAGCTACCTAAGAGCAGCTCAGAGAAAGAGAGCGTTACAGTACAGGAGACAGTATAGGGGAGTAGAGCTGAGTTCAGTTTCTGTGATCAGTGGAGTTCCAGAGTTCAGTGCAGTTGAGTTAAATGTAGTTGAATTCAGATGAGTTTGTGCAGTTCCATCCAGTTCTGTTCAGTTCATGCACAGTCAGAGCAGTTCAGTTCATGGAGTTAAGAGGCAGTTTTTCCAAGCAGAGCGATTCAATCAGAAGCTGAGAGAAGCCGATTTGAATCAGTAAGCTGGAAGAGGAATTTGAGCCCAAACAACTGACTTGAACCTGCCAACCAGAATTCAGAAAGAACTAGAAAGGGGGCAGGGAGGTTATTCAGCAGCAGTAAGTCTTGGAGGCTGAAAAGATAATAGGATTAGATTAGCAGATGCAAGTGGTAAGCTAAAGCCCTCAAGGTCCAGCCTTACAAAAGATTAGATTGTACAGAGGCTACAAACTTCCAAGTCTAGCCCTAGAGATAGATAGAACAGAGATAGAAATGCTCTGGGCACAGCTCAAGCCATATATTCATAAGACTGGGTATGGCTCCCATTATATCCCTTCTTCTTGGGAAATAAATACAACATTTGTACTGGCCCATATGCTTCTGAGTAAGTCTCCTGCATGTGTCCTGTCTTGCTGTAGTAATTCTGGGATTAAAGATGTAAAATACTGCACCTAGCTGTTTGTGTGCTCTGAGGATGTAACTCAGGTGGTCCAGTGTATGTAACACTTGCCTTTTCCCTTTGGAGCTATCTTACTAGCCCAAACTCTCATTTCTTTTCACAAAAGTAAGTTGCTTGTGATGTTACTTATCAAAGTTCTTAAAAGAAATGGAGTCAATCTGGTGCTTTTCTGTATAAGAATGTTAGTGAAGGGAATATATTTTTGCAGTTGAGGGACCAGGAGTCAGACGTTATCCCTGATCCCTGGTGGTAAAAAGAGGCTCTGGAAAGATTAATATGTTTTTCATTTAAGTATTTAAAAAGATCACAGACTTCCTGATTCACTTACAACAACAACAACAAAAACAAAAAACAAAACAAAGCAAAACAAACCAAACAAAACCTTAAATCCTCTTCTTTCTCTTTCTTTCTTTCTTTCTTTCTTTCTTTCTTTCATTCTTTTTTCACTTTCCTCTTTTTTCCTGATCCTACCACTACCACTCTGGTAAATAGTGATGTTTTCACTTGGGATAATAATAAAACTGCCAAACTCATGGTGCTGACATAAGAGTAAATTAGACATTTTTGCCCTATATTGATTTTATGTCTTAGAATATTAAGTAATAAAATTACAAGATAAAATTATATAATCTCCTTTGCTTTATTGTATTTAAATATATTTATCATAAAATGAGCCAATAAAATGGCATATATGAATCTAAACCAAATGGAATCAATTAAAAGATTTGTTTTTTTCCTTTGAGCACTCCTTCTCTTTCATTGTACTGTGAAATTTTGTGTAACCAATTGGCTTTGGAAAAAATATTCTCTTATGATTTGAACACTTCGTTATTTATATCTTATATCATGGTCTTTATTACCCAAAATTACTTTTATGTTTGTTTAAAGGCAAGTCAATTAATAGATATTAGAAGTTAAACACCATAAATATTTTAATAACAAACTTAAGAATAGCTTTTAAAATAGTCTTAAACACATAATGGGCTGGAATACCTTCTATTGTCTGCTTTCCTTTTTTTCTCCTCAATCAAAAGCAAGCATATAAGACTTGCTTTGTCTTCATCATCATCATCATCATCATCATCATCACTCTACTGGTCATGTCAATAATTATCAACTTAGACATTCTAAATAATTCTCTAAAATATGAAAAATATAATTTGTTTGGATAAATAACATTTTAATTTTAATTGTTTCCCATCGAGTACAAAAAATTCAAATATTGTGCTCAAAAGTAGAGCTTTGCTCTTCTATAAGCTTTTGCCTAGACAAACTATGATTCAGAGAAGTAGGCAAGCATAAGATAAAATGTGCTGTGTGGTCTGGAAGAGTAGCTTGAAGTATGTGTGCAGGTGGAAGTAGATGCAATTGGGAAGAGCAATATAGCTTCATCTGTGTAACATGATCAGGAGCTTTTTGACTTGCAACTAGGCTCTAGTTAATTTCAAAGGAATTTCCCATTGGTATACTCCTTCCTTTCCATGCACCACACTGTCCTTTGCCTCTCAGTGTTTTAATTGTTCCTGTCTTGGCTGTAGGAAAAGTCTTCAACCTGTTGCTGTGCAATCCCTCCCCTGCCTTTCCCTGGTATCAGGTGCCCAAGTTGGCATCCACTGTATACCAGGCACTTAAACTTCAGCATTTCCCATATTAAACCAAATGAGGGTGTTTTGTCTTTTTGTTTTCCATTTAAGTCACCTTTGGGGTCAAAATCTGTTTTATTTTTCATGAATGTATGGGGAAATTTTGAGTCACACCAAACCAAGGTGACACTCATGAAAACTTATTCTGTCTATACTGTATTTCAGTACCTATTTATCTGTCAAACTACACAGGTGTTTTCAAGTATGGGATATTTTGCCATTATAGTTGTTCAATAAAATGTGTGTCTGCAGATAAGTAAACAAGCATTTAAATAAATAAAATTTGGTAGCAACAAAATGCAATTTGAGCTGAAGGTTTTTCTTGCTTTATAGCACAGGTTGGTACCCTGCCTCAGTTTCCTGAGTGCTGGTGGGAGAAATAAAATAGCACGTTCCACTGTCAACATAAAAATGCCTTGCCTGGGCCTTTTGGAAACCTGTCATTCAAATAAAAAATTACCTGAGATCAAAAGTGTCCAGCCATTTTGATAAATTATTAAACTCTAAAATTGAAATAGAGCTATATTATAAATTTTAGGGCTATATAGGAAATATTCTATTTCTTTGAGTACACAGATAAAGGGGCAGAGGAGGAAGAACTGTGTGTTTGGGGCTGTCAAATGCATGTTTCTTGTTAAATCACACACTTATAGTTTTGTCTGGGTTGACCCTATGTCTTTATAGGATAATCAATAAATGTTCCTTCATCCCCCACTTTGAATCTCTAGCACTGTTTATCAGGAAGGGGGTAATTACACTCCCCAAACTTGGCATGATTCCCACTTTTAACCCAAGATTGTTTACCTAGGTAGAAATCTATATACCTATGTCTGGCTCCATGTTTCCTTTCTTTTTCTTGGGTTTCCCTATTCCAGACATGAAGAATGCCTTCAGATTAGGAGCCACCGGAGCTTTTGTTTGTTTGTTTGTTTTGTTTTGTTTTTTAAAACAAGGAACAAGAAGATACAAGTGAGGGACAACAATCGGGATCTAATCTGAATAAATTATTTAAAAAATAAAAAATTTTAAAAAGACTATTTGAATGAGAACCTGTAAATAGTAATTAATGTATTAAGAATTTTTAAAATATATTTTAATAATTTATTCATATTACATCTCAATTGTTATCCCATCCCTTCTATCCTCCCATTCCTCCATCCCTCCCATTTCCCCCTTACTCCGCTCCCCTATGACTGTGACTGAGGGGGACCTCCTCCCCTTGTATATGCTCATAGGGTATCAAGTCTCTTCTTGGTAGCCTGCTATCCTTCCTCTGAGTGCCACCAGGCCTCCTCATCCAGGGGACGTGGTCAAATATGGGGCACCAGAGTTTGTGTGAAAATCAGACCCCACTCTCCACTCAATGGTGGAGAATGTCCTGTCCCTTGGCCAGATCTGAGTAGGGGTTCGAAATTTACTGCACACATTGTCCTTGGCTGGTGCTATAGTTTGAGCAGGATCCCTGGGCCCAGATCTGCCCATCATAATGTTCTTCTTGTAGGTTTCTAGGACACTCTGGATTCTTCTATTTCCCCATTATCCCATGCTTCTCTTACCTAGAGTCCCAATAGGATGTCCTCCCCTCTGTCCCACTTTCCTGGTAAGTGAAGACTTTCATAGGACATGCTCCTTGGGCTAGTGTGCAGATATAAGTGAGTATATATCATTTGACTCTTTCTGCTTCCGGGGTAACTCACTCATTATGATCATTTCTTTATTGTATAATTTCTTCAGATTGCCATGCAGTGATGTTAGTGGCTAAAAATGTTTCTTAGTAGTTTAGAACACACAAGATCATTGCATAGTATGACTTTCCTCTAATTGGTAATTACAGAAGAATATCAATTTGAGTTGATTTACTTGTCACATAAAAGGATATTGGGGAGTAGGTCAAATCGGTAACTGACTATTAACTATAAAAGGATAAACAATGGTTTCTACTGTTGGGATAAAACAAATTTATCAACTTAGAGAAAATAGCACACAACAACTTGCCATCTTGTTTCTGCTTCAGCCCTTGGGGTCCATGAGAAACAGCCTTCTGGGGAGATAGACTCAATGAAATATCTCCTTTAAGTTGAAGGAGAAGGGCATATTTATGCCTCTATGGAGTTGGTGAGAGTCCGTGGGGCAAGGTTTGTGTGGCTATAGACAGTTGGTTAAGCAGGAGTATTGGAAGATACTTCATCTGCACACTCAGGAGTTGTAGGGTATGAGGGTTTGTGTGGGGCTAGGATAAAATCAAACAAGGAGAGAAGCCAGATAAATGTCAAGGTACTACATTCTTACTAGGGTTGATGGAGGGGCAGCTGACTTTATGGCACAAGGTTGAGAGGAGGGAGGGACCCAGCTCCTGCTGTCCTCATCTGAGGTACCTCAGGTTGAAGTTCTCCTGGACCCTTCCTTCAAAATCCTGGGCCATTAGAGTTTCACATTAACTTGAAAAAAATTAAAATATTATCCTGGTAGCACAAGGAGGGAATTCCTTTTCTTTTTCTTTTTAAATTCACCCCTTTATAATGGTACAGAAACTCTAGACCAGAAAATAATGAAATCCTTTTTTTAAAATGTAAAAATAAAAAATAACTATGTCTACAGATTGGGTCGTGTATGTTTTCACTCCCAGGAAGCTTCTCTCCTAAATAGATTATGTTCACAATGAAATGATGACTTTGAGTCCTGGTCAGATCCTGCTGAATCACAGAAGATAAACAATGATGAACAATACTGAAATTAAGGCTCATAAGTCAGTTGTCCAACGTGCTTCTTGCAGAAGCAGCTTGGGGAAGCAATAAAAAGAATGTGGAAAAACTGTCAAGAATGTCCTTCATTCCATTTCCTTCTGATTCTGAAAAAGAATTTTGCCTAGCAAATATGGTTTGCAGTTTTTGAATATACTTCTTTTTGAAGCTAATGTAGAAATGGACTATATTGCCCAATTTAATATTTTATCATCTTTCAAAACTCTCATGTTTCTTAAAAAGAAGTAAAGAATGTTTTTGTACAATAGGATCACATTTGTGAAGCAGAGTCTACAGAGGGAACTCAGTGTATCTTGCAGAATCAAACATGTATGCACTTCTATGAATTATATATACTTCATATGCTTGATAAAACTTCATGCTTAATGTCTATTTTGTTGTCTAAATTATAAACTCTATTTGGAAGCAGCTGTATTTTGGTGTTTGCTTTTGTATTACCAGTGTCAGACAAGATCATCACGGGCCGAAGCAAGTAATCAAATTGAGCATTAACTACAATCAGAAATAGTATTTGTTCAGTTGCTACACTGTAACTGGTACTGGGAACAGTGAGAGTAAACAATGGTAAAGTGAGCCATTTATACTTGTTGAAGTACTAGTATGAGCTGATGATTATTTCAGATGATTCAGACACATTTTCTCATTCAATTTATACAATGAATAAAAGATTGAATGGACTACTTTTTATTTTAAAATTATACATGAAGACACAAGAGTCAATATAGAACAAATAAGGTTCCTAATTTTAGAGCTGATAAGCATAGAATTAGAATGTTACCATATATATGTATGGTATATATATACACATTACATCAGTGTTTACAATGATTGTATTAGTTGGAGATTATTATACAATTATTTTTGAAGTGATGAACCTGATATCCACAGAATCACAGTGTATTGATTTTCTTTATTAAATAAGAAGATATACAGGAAAAAAGAAATTTATTCAGCACTAATTGCCTTCAAATTTAATGTGTTTTTTCTTCTTGAAATAGAGACTCATTGAAAATATTAGGGAAAGTTCTGAAATATAATGTATTCACACAGAGTTTAGGACTTCAGAATAGGTAAAATATTCAAACTTCACACAGAACATAGAATCACAGTGTTATCAAGTTATATGGACAGATACAATAAACACTAGGCTTCTGGTAAGGAAGATGTGGTCACTAACAGAATCTAAAGAAGGTCATTTTCAAAATTTCCTTGATACAAGGTGAATATGAGTAATAAAGGAGAGTGAGAGTTAAACAGTCACAGATTCAAAGGCTCAGGATGAATAAAAATCCTTTATAAAGGTAAGGAAATGGACATAACTCTGCCCTGGTCTACTGTCATTAGGGACCTACAAGTACTAATTTTTCAAACACCTATCATAATATTTAAAAAATAATATTATGTATACAATGCTCTGTCTGCATGTACACCTGCAGGCCAGAAGAGACATTACAGATGGCTGCTAACCACCACCTGTTTTCTGGGAATTGAACTCAGGATTTCTGGAGGAGCAGTCAGTGTTCTTAACCCCTGAGCATCTCTCAGTGCTCTCATTTAGAATTGTAGACTAATGAAGACAGGAAAGATGTTTTCTAAAAGGCTGCCAAATCAATTAACCAAAATACCTTGAATATAACATTCACATGATCCCTGATTGTTTCGTGGTTCTTCTTGCTGTATGTAATTTTTCTATTTATGTGTAATAATATAAATATATATGCCAAATAGATAAATAATACGACAACTAGAAAATGTGAGGTAACTAATATTGATAGGACATTTTTACCTGAACCTTATAAAAATACTAGTGATAGAATACACAGAAATGAACTTTTAGAAGTTCTTTATGAGTCATAAAATAATAAAAATAATAAAAGAAATTGACCAAGAAGTGTCTAATGGGACATGTGCTTTGTTGAAGGCTCCATTGGAAGGGAACTGGAAATTACAGTCTGAAGTACTCTAACAAAGAACACTCATTATTGGAAGAATTTCTAACCACTGAGACAACCAATGAAGTTGTCATTGGTTTGGCAGTAACCCATTGACTAGGGAAAGAAGAAGAAGAAGAAGAATTAGAAGAATTGGAGAAGAGGAGGAGGAGGAGGAGAAAAAGGAGGAAGAAGAACAAGAACAAGAAGGAGGAGGAGGATGAAGAGGAGGAGAAGGAGAAGGAGAAGAAGGAGGAGGAGAAGAAGAAGAAGAAGAAGAAGAAGAAGAAGAAGAAGAAGAAGAAGAAGAACAACAACAACAACAACAACAACAACAACAACAACAACAACAACAAGAAACAGCCAGGCAGAGGTGCACATACCGTTAATGCCAGGACACAGGTGTTGTTAATTTAAAGTATGGGCTAATGAATATTTATTATTAGCCCTCTAATTATTATTACAGCCATATTTTCTAACCTGCTGGCAAACATTATGAACACAGATACTTGATGTATTTTAAAATGAGTCTTTACCTGGGGCAAGGCAGACATTACCTTCTAAGGTATCCTCTAATAACTCCCAGTCTCCATCCCATTCCATCAGCTTCTAATAATTTCTATTTGGGCTACCTCCCCCCCCCCCAGTTGCAAAATTTTGCTAATGCTCTGCATTTCTTTCCATGTGGAACTTCAGATTCTCTTCTCTGGGCCGCTTGTCTCTATTCCTATCCTTTGGTGATTCTCCTCCTTCTTCCTCCACTCTGTCTCTTCTTTCTCCTTCCCAAAATTCTGTCTGTCTTCCAAAGCCAGGGAACCTTAGCCATGCATATCCCACTTGCCTGCCCAGATGTGTCAGCTTTTATTGGTTACACAGGAATAAGTTCTTTGACAAGGTTACATAGACATACTTGGGGCATGAAGACAGTAAGCAGTCATTAGCATCAAAACACATCAGACCAACCTCCAACACTGAGGAGTCAGTTAAAGGCCAGCCTGGTCTACAGAATAAGTTCCAGCATAGTTAAGACTACACAGACATCTTGTCTCAGAAAGAAAGAAAGAGGAGCGGGAGGGAGGAGAACGAAGGAAAGAGGGAAGGAAGGAACGGCAGAAGAAGCCAAACAAACCAGGAGCCAAATGAGTATCAAATGGCTCATATAAAAATTGCATTGGCAGCTGGTCACTTTGTAGTGTATTTTAGTTAATGAGAGGATATGTTAGTGAATATGGAAGCAATGGAGATAGATGAAATGTGGAAATTTATTACACTCTCCAACTTGCTCTACCATGGTAATGTAGAATACCAGACAGGGTGGGTTCTCTGCAAACACCATGCCTAGTATAGTGCTAGTTGTGTGGGGCAAGAAGAAAAGTCCAGGTTAACACAACTCAGTAACCAGTGTTGGTTCACACATTGGGTGTCTGAAGCCAGGAAATTTATATTTGGCATATTTAAGTACAGTATAATTTAGATGGAAGTTTCCTGGTATAATACAATCTCATGTGCACAATTAAATGGCATAAATACATTGAAATTCTTTCAACAGGTGGATCCTATCAATCAACTACCTGTCATATTAACAGACTGGGGAAGGTTCTGGTGTGTCTTCATCTATAAAGAAATACACAGGGGTCATCAGGCTATTAACTATATCTTCTTCAAGCCTTGTGGGCAGACACAGCTTATGCATCTCTTTCTTTGAAAAGGCAACTCCTCATAATTAACATTCCTGTTTTCCCTGGTACTTATTTGTGATCACACAGAACCCTGTGTCCTCTAAAAGAAAGTGGCACATTTTGTGTGGAAGAAATATTTTTGTGTAATCATATCTGAATAAGCAACCAATAAGGTGCCCTTAATTAGAATTTATAGTCTTGTAAAATACCATGACCAAAAACAACTTGGGGAAAAAAGGGTTTATTCCACCTTACAACTTTCAGGTCACATTCTATCACTGAGAGAAAAATCAAGCAGGAACTGAAGCACAGGTCAAAGGTGAGTGCTGCTTAATGGTTTGCTTTCTTATAGCACACAGAACTATAGCCCAGGGGTGGCCATGCTTACAATAGATTGCCCTTCTTCATCAATCAATAATCAAAACAATACTTCATAGACTTGTCTATAAACCAATATTAGCGGTGGCATTTCCTCAATTAAGAGCCACTCATTTGCTCTGCTCCTCCAGGTTCCAGAGACAGCTGGAGTGCCATGTAGTGCCAGCTTCATCCCTTGACAAGATGGTGAAGGTCTGAGCAAATTAATTTAGCCTTATTGGGTTCCTGGTTCTCAAGTCTTGCTTTTTATCTGGTAAAGTTGAGATTGTTGCCATTAATGACCCTTTCAGTGACCACCACTACATGGACTACATGTTCCAGTATCACTACCCATGGCAAGTTCAACGGCATCGTCAAGGCTGAGAAATGAAGATTGTCATCAATAGGAAGCCTATCACTATCATCTAATAGCAAGATCCTGCTAACATCAAATGGGGTGATGCTGGTGCCAAGTACGTTGTGGAGTCTAGTGGTGTCTTTAGAACCATGGAGAATACTGGGCCCCACTTGAAGGGTGGGGTCCAAAGTGTCATCATCTCTGCATCTTCTGCAGATGCCCCCATGTTTGTGCTGTGTGTGAACCAGGAGAAGTATGACAATTTACTCAAAATTGTCAACAAGGCTTCCTGCACCACGAATTGCTTAGCCCCCCCTGGCCAAGGTCATCCATGACAACGTTGGCATTGTGGAAGGACTCATGACCACACTCCATGCCATCATTGCAACCCAAAAGACTATGGGATGGACCCTCTGGGAAGCTGTGGCATGATGGTAGGGGGGCTGCCCACAACATCATCCCTGCATCCACTGATACTGCCAAAGCTGTGGGCAAGGTCATTCCAGAGCAGAGCAGGAAGCTCACTGTTATGGCATTCTGTGTTCATACCCTCAACTTGTCAGTCATGGATTTGACATGCTAACTGGAGAAACCCACCAAGAATGATGACATTGAAACATGGTAAAGCAGGCATCTGAGGGCCCACTAAAGGGCATCCTGGGCTACACTAAAGACTAGGTTGTCTCTTGGACATTAACAGCAACTCCCATTCTTCCATCATTGATGATGAGGCTGACATTGCTCTCAACATCATTTTTGTAAAGTTCGTTTCCTGGTATGACATTGAATTCAGCCACAGTAACAGAGCGGTGGATCTCATGACCTACATGGCCTCCAAGGAGTAAGAAGCCCTGGACCACCCACCTCAGCAAGGACATGAGAGCAAGTGAGAGGCCCTTAACTGCTGAGGATTCCCTGCTCCAACTTAGCCCCTGACACTGAGCATCCCTCACAGTTTCTATCTTAGACCCCAGAATACCTGGAAGGTCTTGAATAACATCAATAAAGTTCACTGCACCTAAAAAACAAAAAAAAAACAAAACCAACAACAACAAAAACAAACACTGGTTCCAGAGATGGCTTTGCTTGTGTTTGTTTAACAAACACAAACAAACATTTAAAGGATTCACAAATGTAAAAGTGTATTTGTAAGCATCCTCTCTAACTATGATTAAGAAAGAAATAAGCAGAGATTCTGGAAAGAATGCAAGACTGACTATGGGTCAGTGTGAGGAGACATTTTCATTTCATCTTTCCTATGCCTGAAGCCACTTCTTTCAGGATCTTGTAAGCCTGGCTCCTTCTTTATTTATAATCTCAGAAGCCATTCTCACAAAAAAACACAAAAACAGTCTTTCTCATGTTCTCTATATCACTGCTGTGTTATTTTTCTCATGGCTTGTGGGAAATTGTTTATTGTTATTGTTATTATTATTATTATTATTATTATTATTATTATTATTAATTAGAGTCTAACCTTTGTAGGAGCAAAGTTTTGTGTTCTAATTTTCTAATTATTGTATGTACAAAAGTAAATGCATATTTGACAAATAAGAAATGTGTTCAAAATTTTAAATGGATGAAGGGTTATTACCTTTAACTACCTGTTTGACTTGACAAACACTTGTGTCCAATAACTATATCTACTACTATCCAGATCAAGAGATTCAAATCTTCTCATGGCCCTGAAGAAGCTGTATGTAATACTGGAACAAGAATGAGCCATATTC
This sequence comes from Acomys minous, assembly GCF_964271855.1. Lineage (NCBI taxonomy): Eukaryota > Metazoa > Chordata > Mammalia > Rodentia > Muridae > Acomys > Acomys minous. The sequence continues at coordinate 25,975,278 of NC_140496.1, forward strand.
TGTGAAGAAGAATAAAGAAGGTCATAGTAATAATCTTTCTTTGGAGCTAGTGAGAAATTTTGAGTCATGAGTTATTTTTTCTTTCAAATATTGGGCTCAGTCTTTTTTTTTATATATGTAACTTGTGAATCTTACATTGAAATCAGTACAGAGTGATAAATACACAGGGAAGGGAGTTTACTTTTCTATTACTGATAGCTGTGTTTAATTTAATGACAATACTTACCACATACTTAAATCCGAGCAGAAGACTGGGGGGGGGGCAGTTGTGTGTTTTTCTTATTTAAAACTACTGAAGTTGTAAATTCTTCAGTTATAAACTCTAGATATGTTATCACAGGCATATAGAGGAATTTTATCCAGCAACAAGGCTGCTCCGGCAATAGATAACATTGAAAGACTTAGGTCAGTGTGATCTATCTGGAATATAGTCAATCCCTTAGTACACACCTTTAATCCCTTTGGCTGGAATACACATGCCCTAATCCCTCTGGCTGGAATACAGACATGACATACCTTTAATCACTCTGGCTGGAACTTAGTACACACCTTTAATCCCAAACAATGACACCTAATTAAGGGGCAGACAAAATGATGAATCAGAGAAAGATTTGACAGAATGAGTCAGAGATAGGATATAGTCACCCAACTCTCACAGGAATATTCAGGAAAAAGAAGCTACTTAAGAGCGGTGCCCAGAGAGAGATAAAGATAGAGCTAGAGCTAGAGCTAGAGATAAAGAGAGAGAGAGAGAGAGAGAGAGAGAGAGAGAGAGAGAGAGAGAGAGAGAGAGAGAGCGCACAAGGGAGTTCTTAGAGACAATACAGTAGAGTTCAGGAGCACAGTATAGTTCAGCTTGGTTTGGTGCAGCTGAGTTAGGTACAGTTGAGTTCATGAAGTTCTGGGAGTTCAGACTCAGTTTTCCCAAGCAGAGCAATTCAGTGAGAAGCAGAGAGAAACCAGTTTGATCCAGTCAGTTTGGAGAGGAATTAGGAGCCAGAGCAACTGAGTTGAACCTGTCAGCCAGAGTTCAGAAAGAACTAGAATGGGTGAGTTTATTTAGCAGTAGGTCTCAGGTGCTGAGAACATTCTAGGCCTAGGTTAGCAGACAGAGGCAAGAAGTTGAAGCCTTCAAGATCTTCTGGGCTTGCAGAAGATCAGATTGTACAAAGGCTGGAAGCATCCAGTCTTAGGCCTAGGCATAGTTACATAGAAATGGTCTGGGCTCACTCCAGGATATGTATTCATACAGCTTGGGTGTGGTTCTCATCTCATCCCCTCTTCTGAGCAAATAAAAAATGTACAAAGGGCAGCATGAGACAAAAGCTACAGTTGACAAAATATCCTTTCACCCCAGGAACAATCCCAATAAAGAAATTGAACAACAAATATTTGGAACAAGACCGTATATTGCATCTCCAGAAATAATGGACTATTCTAAAATAACCTATGAGGGACAGAAGAGGAAAAAATAGACTATTAGGGAATTTTTCTCTACATCTCATGTACAGTGAATTTTTTAATAACCTAGAGGAGAAGGAGTAAGTACATGTCGTCTCAGTCTACGTGGAGGGGTCATGAGCCAAGGACTTGGCAGAGGAAGAACTGCAAATTCCAGAGAAAATATTGTAAAAGGTATTTATATGGAATTGAGGGGAATTCCAAGGAACTCACATTCCTTGGAAATAGGTACTCTGAAAAATCTAGTTTATCTTTAGAAAGCTTTTCACTATAACTTTACGAGTCTGCATTAGAACAAATTGAGCCTCTCATAGCTCTATTTTATATGTGTGCTAGTGCTCTGAGGAGGTACCTATGACTAGATATGGAATGTCTTCATACTTCAGAGGCTGAGAGTGTGTAGCTGTTCAGTCCACAGCTGCCCCAGTCTGGTAGCAAAGCCTAAAGAGTTCCCGAAGAGCTGATGTTTTTCAATAAATATTGATAGGCAAAGAAGCTAGGTTTCAATGTCATCAGATAAGACCAGCAGAAGGATGGATAATCTCAGCAATACAGACGTTAGCAATGTAGATGGACTTGTGAACAAGTATGTGAAGGCAAGCAGGTGCAAGGCAAATGCTTTTCCCTCAGACTTTCCTTCTTTTTGTTTTTGTTTTTGAGGTCCCAATTTATTAATTGTTGACCCTAGAGCCTGAGCTGTTGGTGTTCTGTTCAGGAAGTTGTTTCCTGTGCCAATGATTTCAAGGCTCTTCCCCAAGTCAGAGGCAGTCATGGAGAATGACTGCTGTGGAGAATGAGCTGTGCATTGGCTCTGTCTGAACAGGGGATCTAGGTTCTCTGCATGTGTTGTCCTTGGTTGGGGCAGCAGTTTGTGCAGGCTGCCACTGACCTTGATGGGCTGCTTGTGAGGCTCCTGAAGGCTCTGGGTCCTTCCATCCCCCTAGTCCTTCCACACACTCTCAGCACGCCACCAGAAGTGAGTTCCAGCGTCGTTCCCAATCCCTTGATGGATGGAGTCTCTGAAAGGACATCTATGTTGTGCTAATATCCACTTAAACTAAAGCCCAAATGGATTAAAGACCTCAACATAAAACCAGACACACTAAATCTGTTAGAAGAAAAAGTGGGCAAGAGCCTTGAGTTCATTAGCATAGGATACAACTCCCTGAAAAATAGCTCAGGTTCTAAGATCAAGAATTAATAAATGGGACCTCGTGAAACTGAAAAGCTTCTATAAGGCAAAGGACACTGTCAACAGAACATAATCACAGCCTACAGACTGGGAAAGGTTCTTCACCGACCCTACATCTGACAAAGGGCTAATATCCAAAATATATTTTTAAAAAAAAACTCAAGACATTAAACACCACGAAACCAAATAATCTCATAAAAGTAGGGTACGGAGCTAAATAGAGAATTCTCAACAGAAGACTACTGTATGGCCAAGAAACACCTAAAGAAATGCTCAACAAGCTTAGTTATCAGGAAATGAAAACCAATATGACTTTAAGATTCCATCTTACGCCTACAAAATTGGCAAAGATAAAAAAACTCATGTGATAGCACATGCTGTCAAGGATCTGGAGAAAGAGGAACACTCCTCTATTGCTGTTGGGAGTGCAAACTTGTACAATCACTTTGGAAATCAATCTGACACTTTCTCAGATAATTGTGAATAGTGTAACCTCAAGTCCCAGCTATACCACTCCTGAAAGCTGCTCCACCATACAACAAGGACATCTGCTCAACTATGCTCCTAGAAGCTTTACTCATAATAGTCAGAATCTAGAAACAACCCAGATGTCCCTCAACCAAAGAATGGATAAAAAAAAAACTGTGATACATTTATACAAGGAATACTATTCAGCTATTAAAAACAAGTAACTCTTGAAATTTGCAGGCAAATGGATGGAACTAGAAAAGATCATCTTGAGTGAGATAACCCAGACCCAGAAGTCATCCATGGTATAAACTCTAAGTTAGATATTAAGAGTTCTTTAGAGGATTAAAATGAAAAAATAAGTTAGAAGTAAATAAATACACAGACACATTCAAATGGCTATTCCAATGAACACTGAGGCAAGAGTAATACCAATTTAACATGAAGAATTGGCTGAAAACATTTTTAGAATATTTGAAAGGAATGTAATAGCAAGATATATAAGGGTCAGAAGATTAACATTTTATTACATATAATTTATAATAAGTTGTTTTCTAAATATTATAAAAGAACCGCTTGTACCTTGGGTCTTGCATGTTCTCCAGTGGCTAATTATTAAAGACTTGGCCCTAAACTGCTGTCATTAACAGGAAGTGATGCATTAAGAAGTGAAGACTAATAACTATCGAGATGTAATATGAATGAATTAATATTAAAAAAAAAAAGAAGTGAAGACTAGTGAAAGGTCACTGGGGGCGCTCCCTAGGAGGACACTTGAGCCCTGTGTCCTTCTTTTTCTTTTTTGCCTCTTTTTAAAGAGGTGAGTGGTTTTCTCTTGCCACACACTCTTGTAAATGTACTGCCCAATCATAGACTTAATGTTGAAAGGTCAATTAAGCATAGACTGGATCATTTAAAGACTTGAGACAAATATATCCTCTCTCTTTCATAGTGATGTAAAGTTGACTAATGCAGATCTTCCTTTAATATGGCTATTATTTATTTAACTAATATGCACATGGCTCTATTTATGCTCAGAAATTGTATTCGGTTATAAGAATTTAAATATTCACATGCTCTACCCTGGCTTTCCTATCCCCAAACACATTGAAAATTCCCTGTTCTAGTCTTCTGCCTCTAACCCTTTATAGCACTATTTTCTTTCTCCATTCCCTTGATATTCTACTTCCACAGACCCACACTAATTTCTTCATTTCTATGGTTTTTCCAAATGGAACAGACTATCTGAAGATTAAAGCAAACATTCACAAATGAGATAAATGTGTCACATTTGCTTTTCTGGGTCTGAGTTACCTCATTCAGCATGAATGCTTTCACATCCATCCAGTTACTTGGGAATTTCACAATTTCATCTTTTAACAGCAAAATACCATTATAGTGTGTAAATATGCCATATTGTCATTATCCGTTCCTAAGTTGATGAACATCTAGTCTATTTCCATTTCCTGACTATTTTGAGAGAAGATCAATGAGTATACACATGAACAAATACATCTGTAGTAGGATATAGAGTCCTCTGGCCATATTGTCAGGAGTGACAAAGCTGGGTCATAGAGTAGACAGTTTGAGCTCTGTGAGAAACTTTCACACTGTTTTCCGTAGTGATAGCACCAGTTTCGATCTCATCACCAGGGAATAATTGCTCCTCTTTTTGATCCATGCTAGTAAGTTTTTAATTTTTTATAATCTTAGCCATTTTGACTTGGGTAAGGTGAAATTTCAAAATATTTTCAATTGCCATTTCTTTGATGGTTAAATATATAAAAATCATTCTTTACACATTTCTCAGACATTTGTGTTTCATTTTCTTAGACTCTCCTTTTAGGTTCATGTCACAATTTTAGTTGGGTTGTTTGTATCCTTGATGATTACTTAAAAGAAAAACACTATTATATTCTAGACAGTAATCCTCTGTCAGGTGTATACATAGTAACCCCCTTTTTCACATTTTGTAGTCCACCTCCTTCTGGGATGATGATGTCCTTTGAGGTACTAAAATCTCTTTAGTATCATGAGGTCTTATTTACTGTTTTATTTAATATCTGCATGACCAAATCTGGTTCAGAAAGTTTTTCTTATGTCTTTAAATCCAAGCAAGTTAATTCCCTTGTGTTTTCTCTATTAGACTAAGGAGAAGTAGGAGTGAAGCTGAAACTCCACCCCTAGATCAGGAATTATTGACTTCCTGATAGCTGCTGCGAAAGCACTTTGATTTGTAGTTTCACAGAAGATTCTCCACAATGTTTTTCTCAGGTGATGTAGATTAACATATGTCATAAATGTTGCAGCCTAAGAATTTTACCCATCATGCTATCCACACATAGAATCCATAACATCACTTCGTCTTTTAATATGCCTGAGTCTTCTAACACTCTGTCACGGATCTAGACATAACAGGTTGAAGTAAGTGGATGAATATTTTAGTCAGTAGAAAACATGACAGAGTTAACAAGCATGTGATTGAACAGAAAACATAAGCAATGATTATACATCAGCCTGAATTCTGAGGCTTATAAGACAGCAGATGTGGATAAATCTGATTTTCATCACCTGTGACATTTTCACATGGTGAAATAAGCCTTTCTGAAATATGTAACATTTTCCAGTACTTGCAATCACACTGCCACTGGTTTTCAGACAGCCTTTGTTTACTGGGTTCTTTTAAAAATCAAGAAGACCCTCAATGCCAGTAGCCTACATATTTTTAGGCCTTTAGATTTTCTTCTTTTGTCAGTTCCATTAAATTATACTTAGGATGTTAAGAGGGAAATAAATATCCTATTGGATTTTTTTTTCTTTTTTTTCCTATTTCTCTTCTCATAATTTCCCTTTGTCCCTTCACCATTTTTTAAAAAAAAGTTTTTTTAATTGAAAATGGGTTCTTCTCTCATACAATACATGCTGCCAATAATTTGTCCTTTCTCTACTCCTCCCACATCCCCTGACCTCCTTGGATGTATCCAAGCCGCACTTCTTGCAGCTTGTTCTAACTTGGTCACCAGTGGAAAAATTTCTAGCAGTTTATTTATGTAAGATATTCAAATACTCTTGATGAACAGTATTTACAATATCAAAAATGGTTAAAATAAATGAACACAATGGCAGCAGGACCAAAGGACATACATGAAAGCTGTACATCTGCGACGAGTGTCTTATAATGTTATTCTCATTCTTCTGTAAGAGAATATCTGCAAGAGCTCCTTAGGAAATGTAGGTAGGAAAAGATTTGGAGGAAGAAATTGTTAATTCATGGTGAAGAAGACAAATATGAGTTTTCTAAATAAATCAGACATAGGAGCACACCAGATATTTCATGATAGAGCAAGGGAGCATTGAAAGGACAACAAAGTCAGTAATTGTTTAGAAATGTACTAGTTCACCTCTCTTTAAGGAAGAAGAATTTTTTTGGTTAACTGTGGGTTTCCTGTGATGATGCCCATCTGTTGCAAAGAGAAGTTTCCTTAGTATTAAGGGCAGTGCTTTATTTGGGCAGAAGTAACACAGCTAAGTGATGCCTTCACAACTCTGTGAGAGAAAAAATGTGGAGTGTGGGGAAATGGTGCTGTGAAAGGTATGAAAAAGTACTTTGGAGACATGAAGAAAATATTTCATGTAATCATCTCAGAGCCACGTCATCATCCATGTTCAGTATCCACTTAGGGAATGCTGCCGCTTCCTAAGGGAATTGTTGTTGAAAGTGATAATGTTCCTTAGTCAACAAAAATTAATAAGCATTTTATGAATGCAGAGGTTTTAGGAAAATTTTATTTAGGGATATTATATAAACCTTTAAAAGTTGTAAATTAATTTCCGGCATTAGAGATTTAAAAAAAAAATCTCTTTGAAAGGTTTCCCCTCATTTGATGCATTTTAGAGGCCTTTTTCATGTAAAAAGGGCCCTGAAAAAATGAGGAAGAAATGGTGGCAGGCAAATGGTAATTGGGTGAAAGAACTCACATTTCAGAGTATAATCTGGAGAGGCGATACTATTGATATGTTACAAGAGGAGAGTGCCCAGCAGGTATCGGGTACAGAAGTAAGAGAGTGAATGAGTTATGCACGTAGGAGGAAGGGCTATTTAGGATTTGTATCCTCAGTTAGAGTCATGCAAATGAGGACAGTCATAATTAGTCAGTGTTTGATTGTAGGTGGAAGTTGGGTTTAGAAAGCACCAAATTTGGGTGCCCACAACTGAGTTAATTGTGATGTCTGTGTTCAGTTATCTCGTTTTGTCCTCCACAGTTTGACTGTAAAGGAACCTGTGTTTTCTATCACAGAAACCTTTTTGTGTCGTTGTGTGCATTGTAAAAATGTCGGATACGGGCCCAGCAGTCTTCCTGATATCTCAGTCATGGCCTTTTCTCTGTAGAAATGAGATTGGATGAACCAAATGTACAGACTACTCAATGGTCTGAAAGAAAGTCACCATCTGAGGAAAGATTTGTGCCAGGATGCTAGGTGCCAAGGGACTTAGTACTTGGTTCTGAATTTGTTACTGGATGACACTGGTCACACACTCCCCACCCACCATGATTTTGAGACAGTGTCTTACTCTGTAGTCCAGGCTGATTTATGACTGACAATATAGGCCAGGCTGCTGCTGTTGTTTTAGATTTTCCATAGTTCAACCCTTATTCTCACTTTGCATCTCATGGTTTCTTTGCAAGAACAATGGGAGGAATGTATAAAGTACATCTAAAAATAAATCCTAGCGAATGGCTAAAAACATTACTCAAGCATACAAAAATAAAATAATAGATTAAATTTTACTTTAGTAACATAATATTTCACAAGATACATTGATATTACAATGCTACTACTAAGATTTTTATCTTTGGCTATAAAGCTAAGATTGCCTACAACAATTTTATTGTTTATTGTCATCATTAAAAAAAATAGAAGTAAAGACATTTATACTTATAAAAGACCATACCTGATAAATAAATAACACAATTTACCCTAAATATATGTAGATTATATGCATGTAAATCATGTAGCATATGGTATGAGCAATCTCTTGTTCTTCAATTAAATTATGTCACAGTTTTCAATCTGGTATGACAGAATTAATATTACTTACATTCAACATGGTGGAAATGAAGACTTAAAGGAAAATGCCTAAGACAATACAGAGTAAATGTAACAGAGCTGAAGTTGCAAGTCGACCAAAGGATCACAATAGCAATTTTTTACCACTGAAAAAACGAAATACTATAACAAAAACCAAACAAATAAAAATAAAACAAAACAAAAATGGTTAATGTTAAAAAACAGATGATGTCTGTGGGTCTCTGGATCTGTTTCCATCAGTTGCTGGCTGAAACCTCTCAAATGACAATTTTGCTAGGCACTTGTCTGAACATATAGCAGACTATCACTAATAGTGTCTGGAGTGGGCTCTTTCTCATAGCATGGGCTTCAAGCTGGGCCAGTCATTGGTTTAGCATTCCCTCAATTTCTGCTCTGTCTTTACCTTTGAACATCTTGTAGACAGGACAAATTGGGGTCAAAGGTTTTGTAGCTGGGTTCATGCCCCAATCCCTCCATTGGAAGTCTTTTCTGGTTACAGGAGATGGCTATTTCAGGTACTGTCTCCCCCACTGCTAAAATTCTTAGCTAGGGTCATCTTCATAGATTCCTGGGAGTTTCCAATGCCCTAGGTTTCTAGGTTGTCAAAACTGATGAAAACAGATGCAGAGACTCACTGCCAAATATTAGGTGGACCTTGGGTAATACTGCAGAAGAGAAAGAGGAAGCATTGAAGGAGTCAGAGAGATCAAGGACACCACAAAACAAACAAACAAACAAACAAACAAAATCTACAGAATCCACTAAGATGAGCCCATAGGGGCCCACAGAGTCTCAACCACCGAACAGGAAGCATGCACGGGACATTTGTACATCTTGGTCTTCTGGTAGGACTCCTAACATTAGGAGCAGAGCCTGTCTCTGACTCTGTTGCCTGCCTTGGGATCCCTTTTCCCTACTTGGTCTGTTTTGCATAACCACAATAGGAGAAGGTGTCCCACTCCTACTTAAACTTGATATGGCAAGGCATGTTAATACCCATGGGAGGCTTCGTCTTCTCTAAGGAAAAAGGAAGAACAGGAGGATGGGGGTAAGTGAGGTGAGAGGGAGGGACTGGGAGGAGAGGAGGGCAGGGAAGCTGTGAGAGGGATGTAAAGTAAATAATTGAAGTAATTAATGAAAATGATCACCAAATAATTAAACAAAAAACAAACAAACAAACAAACCTCATGTCCGAGAGTAAATTCCCAATTCACAGACCTAAGCCTGGAGGCCATGCCACAATGCTTAATGAATGACGTTAGTGTTAAGAGCGCACGAGGAAGAAAGCTGTGTAGAACCATGAAAAGACCCCATTGCTGGCCATAGCCTTACCCTGCCTCCCTTTTGCTTTAGTTACTGTTGTAAAATGCCCCATTTTCTTCTTTCTTTAGTAGGTGAACATATTGTTTTCTGGAGTCAGTGTGAATGAAGACTTCTGCCCCTTTTCTGGAACTTCCACTTAAGACCACTGCAAATTAAACCTATTTGGTATATCTTATTCCAAAGTTTGGCTGAAAGCCGTGCACCCAGAAAGTACATTTTGTGTTTCCTGTTTTTATCTCCTTATGCATAGTGTATTTTTAAAGAAAAAGTATGCCATTGGTGTCTTCTGGTTACTTTATATGACTGCAATGCTCGAACTTAAAGGTTAAAACCAAAGCCAGAATTTTATGTTCTCTCCAATTTCAAGTATTCACCTTTGGAAGGCTCTGAAGAGCCACAGAACAGCCATCATGTGCCCACTGCCACTCCAAATGGAAGTCAAATCTTCAAAGCATACCCAATATTTAAACTCTGGCAGAAATGCTAAACTAATTATCTTCGGAAGCAGGATTGTGCATGTTTATTTTGTGATTTAATAAAAAGCTGACATAGCGGCCATTAGCTTCCCAGAGTGTGCTCCGTTTAATATGCAAAACACACAGAAATTAACATAGTAATTATGTTAGAACTAACAGGATACAAACATTTTAAATGGATTTAACACATTAAATAATTCCATGTCTTACGTGGCCCTGGTGTCTTTCACAGATGGTCACAACATTTGCTAATTTGTTCTACAGGTAGTACAGAAATTAATGTGATTTTCTTTGACTCTTATTCTTTTTTAATGTGGACAGATAGCTTTATTTTTATACTAAATTTATTGCTACCCTGCTCAATATATGCTTGGTTTCCTTAATAAAGATGATTCGTGTCCTGTTGAATATAGTGGCTCTTTCTGCACCCAACACTGATCATATGGAAGGAGGAAGGAGCACGTTAATGAGAATATATGTCTTTTATGTCTCGGGCTGCACAAACGTTCATGACATTCACACTAGTCCACTAGAAACATGGCTGGAAAATGACTAGAAAGATGGCTTGGTGGCTAAGAGTCCTTATTGTTCTGGAAGATCTGTGTTTGATTCCTGGAACCCACATGGCAGCTTGTGACTCTCCATAGCTCTGGTTCTGGAACGCCCATGGTACATGGACCTCCAGTGAGCAAAACACTTACACACATAAAATAAAATAAATAAATCTAAGAAATCATTCCTTTTTTATAACAATAATTTTAACACACCCATTATTCACAATTTACCATTTCCTGGCCAGGGTAATAGCATAAGTTACACTTACTAAAATTTCAATTTCCCTATCATTTGTGGAAACCATTTAAATAAGGTGCAGAAAATGGACATATTTTCCTCAATATTTCAGCTGTGCTACATGAACAATATTTTGTAATGTTTCAAGGAAATAAATAAAATCATCACAAGTTAAGTAATCATATATGCCTATATGTTTAATTTGTTTATTATTATCTTTAAAAGGCTCTCATGTAGTCTAGGCTGACTTTAACCTTGAGATTTTTCCTTCCTGAGCTGAAATTACAATGACCAGAATAATTACCTGCAGTAAGAGTGCCTCAAAAATACGACAAGGGTTTCTTGGAGGAATGTGTGCACTGCACGTAAGTATAGAAAGAAATTTTCAGTGGTTGAATTAACCTGGATTGTTTCATTAAAGAAAATGCTAAGGAAGTAGTCAATGAATGCCAAAGTCACATGTAAACTAAAGAAATTGGGAATCAGACTAAAGAGATTGTTTTGGCAAAGGGTAATGTATTTCAATCATTAGAAGACAGTAACTGTCACGGATGCCTTATGCTTTTGTTAAAGGATTCATTTATTATTTTGAAAATGAAGTAGAAATAATCAGTGAGTTTTGCTTATATTCAGAACATGTCAAGTACCACTGTTTTGTAAACTAACAGGTTAAACAGAAGAAGTGCACGGATGCTAATGGCATTCACACTACTCCACTAGAAAACATCCCTGGAAAGTGGCTAGAAAGATGACTTGGTGGTTAACTGAACTTATTGTTTTGAAGAAGGTCTGTGTTTGATTCTTAGCACCCACATGGCAGCATATGACTGTCTATAACTTCTATCCTTTTCTTTCTTTATTTTCAGTTTTTTTCTTCATCTTTATCTTAATTTTAATTGAATTGCAATAACTGACACTTATATGTCAGCAACAACTAACAACTGTCTAATTGGACACAAGGTACACACAATGGGGGAAATCATGCTTGGTACTTGAAACCTAGCCAGCTTCCTGAGACTGGTGAGGTGACGGACATTAGAAAGTAATCCACTATTTGTACTATTTTGCTGGATCATCACAATTCATTCCTACATTCTTAAACTTATCTTTAAATCCACAGATACATGTAGCTACCACCCCTGACCAAAGAAGTTTCTCCTTCATGCAAATGAAGACTATCCCAGAAAACCACAACAGGACACAATGTAGAAGTGAATCGATCACGAGAAGCCCAGCCTCAATGGACACATCTATGTCACAGCTCCAGCATCTATGGCCCAGCAATCACTGTGGGAAAGTGTCAAGAGGCAGAGTACCAGGAAGTTTGTATAAAGTAGTCTTTGCTAAAAATGGTTGCATAAATAAGGCAGGAACAATGGTAAGATCAATGGACACAATAACATGAAAAGGGGAAATATTTTGAAGGATTTTACCCCTTGACAAAGAACTACTGGCTCTCTTTTTATAAAACAGACTTTATCTAGTCAAACCAAATAATAAATCCTTTTTAATGGAAACATCAAAGTGGTTTTTTTTTTTGCTTCTTTTTTATTTGTTAATTTATTCAGAGTACATCTCAATTGTTATCTCATCACTTGTATCCTCCCATTCCTCCCTCCCTCTCTCTTTCACCCTATTCCTCTCTCCTATGTCTGTGACAAAAGGGGACCTCCTCCCCCACCATATGGTCACAGCCCATCAAGTCTCATCTTGGTAGCCTGCTTCTCCTTTCTCCGAGTGCCATCAGGCCTCCCCACCAAGGGGAAGTGGTCAAAAAGATTTCATGTCAGAGTCAGTTCCCACTCTCCACACAACTGTGGAGAATGCCCCGTTCATTGGCGAGATCTGAATAGGGGTTCAATGTGTCCTGCATGTATTGTCCTTGGTTGGTGCAGTAGTTTAAGTAGATCCCCTCCCCACCCCCCACCCCCCGGTTCCTGATCCACCTGTCATGATGTTTTCCTTGTAAGTTTCCAGGACTGTCTCGATCCTTTTATCTCCCCATTCTCCCACACTTCTCTCACCTAGAGTCCCAATAGGAGGTCCTCACATCCAGAAGGATTGAGAGACATGACATATCTTTTTTGAGATGCTCTAAAATATAGCAAGTATATATACACAAAGACAAGGAAGGAACCAATGCCCTGAGTTAGATTGGTGGATTTTAGCTAAGGTGGCTATTTTCTCAAGAGGATATTCCAAATTCTGGAGAATATATTCAGGCTTAAAATAGTCTACTCCTTGGAATATACCCAGAAGATGCTCCAGCATACAACAGGGACGTATGCTCAACCATGTTCATAGCAGCATTATTCATAATAGGCAGAACCTGGAAACAGCCTAAATGTCCCTCAGTAGAAGAATGGATAAAGAAACTGTGGTACATTTACACTATGGAATACTACTCAGCTATTAAAAACAAGGAATTTCCAAAATTTGTGGACAAATGGATTGAACTAGAAATGATCATAATGAGTGAGCTAACCCAGAAGCAGAAAGACTCAAATAGTATATATTCACTTATAAGTGGACACTAGCCCAAGGAGCATGTCTCATGAAAGTCTTCACTTACCAGGAAAGTGGGATAGAGGTGAGGACATCCTAAGGTGAGAGAAATATAGGATATAGGGAAATAGATGGATCCAGAGGGTTCTAGAAACCTACAAAAAGAACACTATGATGGGCAGATCTGGGCTCAGGGGTTCTGCTCGATCTATGGCACCAACCAAGGACAATATGTGCAGTCATCATCAAACCCCTACCCAGATCTAGCCAAGGGACAGGACGTTCTCCACAGTTAAGTGGAGACTGGGGACTGACTTTTGCATGAACTCTGGTGCCCCATATTTGGCCATGTCCCCTTGATGGGGACACCTGTTGGCACTCAGAAGAAGGATAGCGGACTACCATGAAGAAACTTGATACTCTAGCATCATATTCAAGGGGAGGAGGTCCCCCTCAGTCACAGTCATAGGGAAGGGGAATGGGGTGAAAATGGAAGGGAGGGAGGAATGGGAGGATGCAAGGGATGGGATAGCAATTGAGATGTAATATGAATGATTTTATTTTTCAATAAAAATAGTATCATATTAAAAAAATAGTAAGTTAAATATCAGTTGAATAGAATTCATGAATATTTCCAGACATCCTCAAATGTCTGTGAGCATATCACTCACAAAAAGAATTATCTAAATTATCAATAAAAATATTAGTGTTTATGATGTTGGGATCTAAACCTATTGACATGTAGAATACCCTGAGTCTGAGCATCATGTTGAATGATGTCATAAGGGAGCACTGACTCAAGTCTGATGGTGGGACACTGCAGAAGCTATGGATGGCTTGGTTCCTCCACATATAATTCATGAATGACAGAGCAGGGAGAAACAGCGAGAAAGAAGAAAATAGAGGTGACCCAAGTGCACAGAGGTTTCAGACTCCTGCTTCAATCATAAAATATGGCTCCTTTCATAGACTCCGGTACAGGATGCTACACTGTAAGAGATACAAGATTGTAATTGGATTTTTTTTTTAGAGGAAAATCCTGGAATCCTTCATCCTTAATTTACTAGGTTTGGCTATCCATTTCTAATTTGCCAATTAAAGAGAAAAACAATGGCAACAAGCTGGGTTAATCAATAGGACCATATTTGGAACAGAAACAAACAAAGGAGTTTAGTGATCCTAAGTCCATCTTTCAGGTACTAACATAAGGTGTAGGTTAAAGATGGTAAGAATTGCCACAGAGGGAACAAAGAGACCTGTACGGTTAACAATCTCTCAAGAGGGTCCAAGGCAAGAAACCTAGATAACATGCTTCTGTCACTCTACAGTGCATGTATATATAGAATAACAACAAACACACAGGTAAGGTGATTTCATTGCTAGTTTTTTTTTTCCGAGTGGTTATGTTTTGCCTGATGGTTCTTGATAAGGAAAGCACAGGTTACTTACATGAATATTCTTTTTTTGCGTGTGTTTTGTTTTTTGAGACAGGGTGTCCCTGTGAAGCCCTGACTGTCCTGGAACTTATTTTGTAGTCCAGGCTGGCCTCAGATCAGAAGGATCCTCCTGCCTCTGCGTCAAGTGCTGAGATTTAAGGTGTGTGCAGCCACCACCCAGCTCGTTTGAGTCTTCTAATATTAAGCTTTAGAATCACATATTACACAGGACAAAATAAACCTCTGTGTGTGTGTGTGTGTATGTGTGTGTGTATATGTGTGTGTGTGTCTGTGTCTTTGTGTGTGTGTGTCTATCTGTCCGTCTGTGTTATGTATGTGTGTATGTTAGGAGGAATTGAAGAGGTTGCATCAGAATCCAAAGAGATTCAGAGACCTTGCAGACAGAATCTGGGAGGCCAAAAAAAGTGTGCCAATAATGTCTATGTGAGAATAAAGTGGCAATTTGGGCTGAAGAACTAGAAAATGTTGTTTCTTTTTCTGCCACAGAATCAGGATGTAAGGACAGAGTTGAGCTGTACAAATAAAGTTCAGGGCCTCATAAGCTGTTAAATGTAAAGATAAGCACTGGGTCCAAGTGAACAAGTAGGATGATTCATAGATGCCAGTTCCATTAGACAAATGGTCAGACTGGCATCTGCCATTTTGAGTACATCACATCCTTGGCAGAGACCAAGTTGAAGTGCTTGGCACAGTTGGCAGTTCTCTGCCTTTCAGTCTCATAAACCTACTCATTTGATGGCCATGGCAGGTAAGTGGAGACATTTCCTTTACAATGTTGAAGCCTCCTTTTGATGGGATCTAGTTAAAGGAATTGTGTGCTTTCCTGACTAGTGTGCCTGAAGAAAGCTTTGGCCTACTTATTCTAATATGTATTAATGCACCTATGTTCTTCTATAGTCCAAATTATTTTGATACATTTATAGAGCAGCATCCTTCCTACTTTCAGAAGTCAGTTCTTCCAGTCTGGCCTTGTAGGTAGTGTTGGATAATGACATTGGCCTGGCCAAGGCCATCTGCAAAACCACTGTCTTATATACTATGGAGTAATTAGAACTCACAGAAATACTTTGTGAGGTAGGGCCTAACTGTTCAGAATCTCAGTTCTGGGTCTGTAGAGAGTCTGAAGGCATCCTTATCATTGTAAACACTGGAAGGATCAACCCGGTTCTCAGAAGATGAAAACTTCTGTTCCAACGCATAGGCCTCCTTTGCCCTCATGAATTATTGCCCTAATGTGGTCCATCTGTGAAGTTCAGGAATTCAAAATGACTCATGGGCCTAAGTTAGGAGCCAATGCCTTTTAGAAAAAGTAGCTTCTAAGTGCCTTTTTAAAATATTTATGAAGTAACTGGTTCTTTGGACACAGACCAGATACTTGATAATGTTAACAATTTATTATGTAATGTACTGTAATGATATAGTAAATGTTTAAAAATATATAAGCCCTTGTGTTTTAGAGATGATGCTAAAATATTTAAGAATAAAGTGATATGTCTGGAATGTGCCACAAAGTGATACAAAAGTGGAGGTATTACAGTGAACAGTAACACAGTGAAACAATGGTCCATGGATTGGCAATTATTTATTTTTTGTTTGTGTGTTTTTATTTTTTATTTTTAAAATATTTTATTAATTTATTCATATTACATCTCAATTTTTGTCTCATCCCTTGTATCCTCCCATTCCTCCCTCCTTCCTGCTTTCCCCCTATTCCCCTCTCCTATAACTGTGACTGAGGGGAACCTCCTCCCCCTGTATATGCTCATAAGGTATCAAGTCTCTTCTGCATAGCCTACCATCCTTCCTCTGAGTGCCACCAGGCCTCCCTATTCAGAGGATGTGGTTAAATATGGGGCACCAGAGCTCATGTGAAAATCAGTCCCCACTCTCTACTCAACAGTGGAAAAGGATTGGCAATTACTGATGACCAATGATGACTATATAGGAAAATATTAAAAGAGAGGGTGTTTGAAATGCTTGTGACATCTTTTATAAAGAGTAATAAGAATTTACTGATACCTCTATTACATCTAAAGTGATACAAACTCAAATGATAATTCATCTGGTGTTTTATAAATTCATCATATTCTTTTCAATTGATTAACTAGAGGAAACAGTTTTGCTTTTCAATCAAAATGATTGAATTTAAATTTCTTTTTATTGTTAATTTTATGTTGTTGTATATCTTTTTCCCATTATTCATATTTTACTTTTTCAAATGTATAACTCTGGTGCCTAATATTAATATCTGTATATTAAAATTTTTACATGAAAATTTATTAACACACTGCTTGCTGTAGAACAGGTATTAAGGTAAAGCAATCTACTTTGTGCATGCCATGTCCATGTGGACATCATAGAGTAATATTTCCTATGGGTTATTTACATAATGCTTGATTTAATACGTAATCATACAAACTAAATAAGCATATCTATGGTAGTGCAATTACTGATACTGCTAAGGAGGAAGTAAGAAAGTCATAGGACCTTACTGGGATGTCAGTCATTATAACAGCTTCTTACTCTCAAGTTGTATGTGATTTTATGGAATGAAATCTTAGTATATGGAGAACATGTAAAGTTAGTGCAAGTGACAAGGCTTTTTTGAGACTATTGCTCCTTATAGATTAGGACTTTTCCATGACATGGCTATTTTTGAGTCACTTGTAATTCTTAAGTAGTCCTTCATTTATTTTCTTAATAAGTAAACCCAATAAGATCATTGGTTCATCAGCATGGTCCTAGACAGAATTGTTTATTTGATATGTGTAAAATTATCCTTTTTTTTTTTTTTGCCTAATATGATTATTGCCTCAGAGGCTTACTACCTCCATGTGCTAACCTAAGCCTAGTCCTGGAAGCTTCTAGCCTCCATACAATCAAATCTATGTCTAGAATATTTTCACCCTCTGAGACTTACTGTTGAATAAGCTCACCCTTTCTGTTCCTTCAGAATTCAGGCTGGCTGGTTCAATTCTGCTCTTTTGGCTCAAAATTCTTCTCCAAGCTGACTGATCCAAACTGGCTTCTCTTTACTTGTCACCAAATTATTCTGCTTGGAAAAGCTGCCTCTGAACTCTACGAACTGCACTGTACAATCTCAACTGTACTGTATTCCTGAACTCTCCTGTGCTATCTTTCTGTACTGTCTGTCTGTTCTGTAGGGTCTGTCTGCTTGTCTCCACTTCTCTATTGTTTGTCCTTTCTCCTTTATATGGCTGCTCTTAAGTAGCTTCTCTTTCCTGTCTCTTCTTGTGAGAGTTGGGCTTATTCTACTTTTGACTCATTCTGTCAAATCTTTTTCTAATTTATCATTTTGTCTGCTCCTGGATTAGGCATCACTTTGAAGCATGGATGCTTCCTTCTACAAACTAACTTTAGCTTCATTGTTTGGGACTAAATGTGTGTGCTAAGGATGTGTCTGCATTCCAGCCAGAGATCATACTGTTAACCAGGGTGTGTCTGCATTCCAGCCAGATCACATAGACTTAGGTCTTTGGATATCATCCTTTGTCAGTCATGTGGATGGGTTAAAATTCCTCTATAGATGTGTCCTTGGTTTCTTATCTAAGGTGAAGAGAAATTTATTCATGTCTTTGATGGAAAACAAACAGAAACATTATAAATAGTAGCTATTGTTATCAATACAAACCTCTTAAAAGGAAAGAATTAAGGAACAAGCATTAGAAAAGTTCCTCATGCTACAAAAATGGTTTGTCTTCCATATTTCTTATTAAAGAATAGATTTTAAGTTGTCAAAATTAGATATGAATGATAATAAAAATTATAAAATTTTAGTTCAGTATAACTTCATCTCGCCAGTAAATTTTTTTTCTTCCAAAGATCCAAAACTTTAAATAAAAATAAAAGTCTTATAAAAATGAAGCAGGCGGCAATCTGGTACAGCCACTTATATACATTATAAACATGTTGGGGACAGTACACTCAAAGGCATTTCTAACAGGCATCTAGCTTCAATCCTCTAGTGGAGACCTGAAGGAAATGAAGTCAATTATTGCACCATTTTGAAAACATTCTTCAAAGGCTCCTGTCTTCTTCCCAGAACCCTACAATCATGGTGGGCACTAGAACTGGTGGCAGAGTCATTGTCCTGTGTAAAATTTCTTTTATAAATTATTCAGTAATTGGTTTGAGTTGGTAAAGCTGGCTGTTTATGACTTGTGCTGACCTTAAAATCCCTGAGCTGTCTTCAGAGTGGCTAATTATTGATTTTGTGTAAGGGCTATTTAATTAAATAGATACCAGAAAGAGATAGTATTTTTGTATAGAGAAAAATGGCTGAATGTGATTATTATATCTAGTTTTCTAGTGGCATCTTCATAAACTGATGGTTTATTTGTATCTCCTTCCTTAGGACTTTGCCTGTCTGGTAACTTGCTTCCCTTTCTGACATATTCAGACCATTAGAGTGATGGCTGTTTATCTGAAAAGCCTGATGCTACTCAAAAAGCTGACCTGACACATGTATTAATAAAACTTAATTATCAAAGATAAATAATTTATTGGAGAAGGTCAAAAGAAGAGAATAACTATTCTTTGATATTTGAAACTTATTGGAGCAGTTAAAGTAAATTAGCCTGATACTTAATCTTTTAGCACACAGTTCCACATTCAACTTGGACAAAATTATGATGCAAATACTCAACAATATGCTTTGATAACAAACATTAAAATTTTTTAACCCATAATTGGTATAATCTATCAGGTTCTGAGCATTCTTATGGGTTCTAGGAGCATCATGATGTATAACACAAGATGAAGAGATTATCCACAATGTCTCCACAACCAGTGGATCATGGGGTAGATGGGACACTGCAGTTATTATGAAAAAGTAAAACAGATCAGAATGCAAATATTAAGAACTTGTGGAAAAATTAATACCAAGGATGGAAATGAAGGATGGCCATCAGTTGGCTAGCAAAGATAAAGGAGTAGGGGCTGGAGGATTAATTACAAGAATTATGTTCATGTGTCCAAAGAGAGTCAAAAAGGAAAATTATTCATAAACTTGTTATCTTATGTCTGTAATGCCACACTAGAGATCCCAAGACAGAGAGATAAGTAAAAGTGTGAGGCCAGTATAGGCTATATTAGGACACGTAATCTAGCCTGAACCACATAACAATAATTTATCTCAAAAGGAACCAAAAGATAAATTAATCATATTTTCTATACAATCTGTTACTCCAAGTTATTGATTCTTCATGCCTACCTTTGTATCTTTTCCCTCCACCTAGGCTGCCTTGTCTAGCCTCCCTGGGAAAGGACTGAGGCTACTCTTCCTGTGGCTTATTGTGCTGGGGCTGGTTGATAAAAATAGGAGGCCTCCCTCTTTTCTCTGAGGAGAAGGAAAGAAAGGGTGGATTGTGGGGGAGGGGGACGGTGAGAGGGAAGGATTGTCAGGAGAGGAGGGAGGGGCAGCTTTGATCAGGACGTACAGTGAATAAAGAAATTACCCAATGAAAAACATGATTGATGAAAAAGAGAATAAACTGACTTTTTATGTTTTACACAGATATACATTATGGTCTCAATATGAAAAATCCAGAAACAAAGGAGAAGGCTCAACAGTATATTCCATGAGGCTTTTCTTCCAAAAAAAAAAAACTCTGACTAGGAAGTCTGATGAACTTATTGGTTTACTTTATGGTTAGAAATTCAATGAGGTAGAGACAATGGAATGTTGCAAGTCCACAGACAAATCATGGTGAGCCATCTTGAGCCTTCCTAATAGCCTTTTATTGACCTCCTCTCTATGTAATCTAAGATCCCTGTGGCTGAGCAGTAAATACTTTGGAATTATTGAACAGACTTCTAGCTTCCACCAATGTAAATGCTAAGATGTAAAATGCATCAGGCAGCATCTGAAGCCTATAGCTGTTGTGCTGTAAAATACTCACCTGACACCCCAACCAATGTTTTTGAAAAGTATGTTGATATATGACTTGCTCTGCTTGGTTTCTGTAAAACTTCCCAGAAATCGCTGCTACTTTGTAACATGAAATTTGAGGTAGCATAAATCTCTGCTCACAGGTCAGGTTCTACCTGGCTCCAGATTAAGTTATCTATCATCCACTGTGAAGTGAGAACTGTGTTTCTTTACTGTCAGTGAGTGAAGGGCTTATGTGTGAGCTTTAGGAGTTAAGTTCACATTCCCAGAATTCCTATAAGTCTGGACATAGCAGTACACCTCTAGTACACCAGCTAGTCTGGTTGTGTGCAGCAGATGAACAAAAGAACCCCGAACCCCTAAAAATACAGAATATGAGGAGAAACATCCAAAGTTGTTCTATAATTTTTCCATGTATGCCATGACATGCACATGTCTACACTCACACCCATGATTATTCACACACATGTATATACATGCAAAAGTAAATAAATAAATGGAAATGTGAGAGGACATACATTTAGAATTGCAGGATTGTTATATGGAATCTTAAGATCTGTTGGATCTTTCCAGGTTTTTTTTGTTTGTTAGATAAGATCGTCAAAAGCCTCAGAGACCTACAGAATATGGCATTTAAAGATATATATATATTTAGTTTAAAGAGTCTTTGACAACAATACAGGTTAACTCCTGGCAACACCCAGCCTTCCTCAAAGCAGATGATGAGCATCAACGAACCTCCTTATGGCGATTGCTTCAAATGTGTCAAACAAGCACAGGGCAAAATGGCCTTGTTTCAGTGACAGAGTTCTGCCTAAAAAGTAAGCAATCTTGGATGAAGGCAGAGTCAACATCCAAACTCTGCCACGACAGCGTAAGCAACTCCTCAATAGTTCCTGCCTCACAAATATGTCTGTCAGATACATTGGGCCAGAAAGCTGAAGATGATGCTCCAATGTTATAGTGAGTTTGGGGTGATGGTTCAGGCATCAAACTGTCTCTGTCATCTTCTCATTTTGGAAGCTGCTAACCTACACTTCTTATCTGATCAGATAATTAATTTTATTCCTTCTCAAGTCTCTGATGGGGTTGAGGACCAAATAGTTTACTTTTACAATTAAGCTTAGTTGTTTGGGGGTTAAGATGTTTTTAGGTCTAGATAGACGTTTTAAGTTGATAAAAATGAAATATAATAGATATTGATTTACACTCAGAATTTTAGATGCACCAAGATAGGAAAGGTGTTCTCTTCAAGGTTGCCAGATACAAATTGACAAAACACTATGAATGTAACATTTATATAATTCCTGATTGTTTTGTGGTTCTGCTTTTATGGGTAGTTTATTGTATATATGTGTAATAATATAAAAGTATATGTAAAAAAGAAAAATAAATCACACACACACATACAAATGCTGTATTTTAAAATATTGTTTCTTAGGTACTTATTAAAAGGGTTGAGAGTCCCAATGAGCTTTCAGTTTAAACAGAAATTAGAGGAAGAGAGAGAAGGTTAACTATGTGGCATCCTACAAGCACTGGCAGGCATCATGTCAAGTTTGAAATTCCACCATTGTTTGCTTTGCAATTTCATTTTTCTTGTCATGAAGACAAGTCAGGCATTTTTACACGCAGAACTTCACTTACAAACTTCAGGCCACTTCCCCATTGTTTTCTTAATCCTTCTGCACTTGAAACTAGTTAAAAAAAACACACACACACACACAGTGTCTAGGGTATAGACATATTTACTGAAATCCCAGATCTCAGAAGCTGGGCAGGGACTTAGGCCACTAAAATGTCATAAAACTTAAGGAATGCTGCATGTTTACCACTCACATGTTTAAGGTGACACGAATCTGGTGTAGCTCACTCTGTATTCTCTCACGTGATACACATAGTCTGTTTTAGCAACTAGTTTACTCCTTTAGTTTGATGTCTTTTCCCTATGTGTGAATGATAAAAAGTAAATACTTTGTTTTCCTGCTGCAGCTGGAAGAGCTCCCATAGGAAGCTCTCAGGGATCCTAGCCATTCGTTATTTGTGGATGCCTCCACACTAGTCTCACTCTCCCCAATTCCAATGCTGCTTTTCCCCTGATTATGGTAATTACCTTCCCATTGAGATTGTCTTTCCTTCTATTTTGTGCTTACTGCTATTATCAAATTATAACCACACTTTTTAAATAGAAAGTCCATTTGTTCCTATATCTATGAGTACTGGATATTTCCCTCACCACAATCTCTCTTCTCTTCAATTTGACCCATTTCACACACATCACTATAAACTGTTCAATTCTGGGTATCTGCTGTGGTCAATATCTCAGTCTCTACCCGGCTGCTGTGAACTTCACTTGTTCAGGTGGGTGCAAATCCTCAGGCGGGTTTTCCCAAAATGATCCCTTGCTCCATAAAGTTAAAAGCCAAACGGGCTGGAGAGATAGTTTAATGATTAAGAGTACCTGCTACTCTTCACGAAGATTCTCATTTGTTTTCTACCCATTACACAAACTCTGGGGTATCAGATGTCTTTTTTTTTTTTTTTTTTTTTTTTTTTGTCCACAGCACAGGTACCCACACAGACATACAAACATATGCATAGTGAAAATATTGTCTGTTGTTGTTTTTTTTTAAGTTGTCTGCATTAGAGTTCTACAGGCAAAAAGTTTGACTATGGTTTCACTGAGCTAAAATCAATATAGACAATATATGCTCTCTATACTGGATCTGTGGTTCATTTGTTTTTCTAGGTTTCAAAACAACCAGTGTGCTTCCTAAATTTCATGCCTATACACCAGCTTCAAAGGGGATAACAAAAAGAAGAGTAATTTTGAACCTTCCTTCCCCATCTAATTTTGTTTTAAGGAATCACATAGCTGGGTTACATATGTTTAGATAAACCAGGAAGCATTCCATAATATAAAGTCAGCTGATACCAACCTTAATTACTTGTGTAATCTTAATTCCTTTTAAAATGTAAATTAATGTATTTATACCTTCTGATGATTAGAATATGGGTATTATTGAGTAGAAAGGGTATATATATATATATATATATCTTTTACCAAGGCATGCTTACAATGAAGTCTTAAGTCAATAAAGATACCCAGTATGCAGTGACTTTCAGGTATGGTTTATATTCTATTTTAATTCTCTGTTTTCCTTTTTAGATTTCAAATTCTCATATTCAACCACAACACTCTGGGCCATAAGTTTTTAATAGAAATTGGTTCTTTCACTATCTTTGGGGAATAATACAACCCCAAGGACTAACACAGTCTTCGAGCAGATATCATTTAATAAATCTGGGTTGAAACTCACAAGAATGTTTTTGCATACTAAAATGCATCCTGAAAGTAATTTGCTTTCGGTTTCTGGAAATGAGCAGAGAGAATACTATTGCTTTTGAGGGAGAAATAGTGAATTTCTGAGTTTTTCATCAGATTTCCCACTTACTTTAAGCTGACATTTAGATACAGAAGTTATGTTGGGAGAGGAGCTCCTCCCTCCCTTTCACAATGGGAATCCACTTATGCCACAGCTCCCTGAATTAAGGCAATAAAACAATCATCTACCTAATGACGCCATTTGTCCTTCCCCTTCTCCCATGCCTGGATTACACGCAGGTAAAAAAAAAATCATCACTTTAATATTGGCCTGATAACTTCTTATCATGTAAGTATCAATCACAATAATTTAAGCCACTCTCCTCAAAAAACAGGGACATACAATCACCTTCACATTATCCATCTCCTTTTTTTTCTTTCTTTCTTTTAAATTTTATTAATTTATTCAGATTATATGTAAATTATTATGCCCTCACTTTTATCTTCCTGCTCCTTCCTCCCTCCCCCGTTTACCCTTTTCCCCTCTCCTAGGTTTGTGACAGAATGGACCTCCTTCCCCACTATATGGTCACAGCCTAACAAGTCTCATCCTGGTAGCCTGCTTATCCTTTCTCTGAGTGTCAACAAGCCTCCCCACCAAGGGGAAGTGGTCAAATTTGTGGCACCAGAGTTCATGTCACACACTTTCTCACACCCACCGCTCTCACACAACTGTGGAGAATGTCTTGTCCATTGCCTAGATCTGAGCAGGGGTTCAATATTTACTGCATGTATTGTCCTTGGTTGGTGCAGTAGTTTGAACAGACCCCACCCCTGGGTTCAGATCCTCCCATATCCATCTTCCTAGGCTATCAAAGCTGAATATCACCAAGTGGCTTAAAACAAAGATTTATGTTGTTGTTGTTGTTGTTGTTGTTGTTGTTACAGTTTCTGATCAAGGTATCAGAAATGTTGGTGTTTGCTAATATCTTTCTTCTTACTTGCAGAATGTTCCCTTTCTCGTGTTTGCAATTTCCATCCTCCTTCCTTGTGGATATGCTTTCTTAGCTCCTGGTGTGATGTCTTCATATTACACAGAAACCCACTCTATTCATCATCTCTTTTAAGAACACATTTCACCTTAATTCTTTTGTCTCTATTTCCAATAACAGTTAAATACCATCTGACTCTTGCCTAACACCCTCACTCATAACAGTTTAGGTCCTCTATTATAATCTGTCCCTCTCTCATCTTTGTCTTAATGTTTTTGCACTTTTGCATCTCATCCCAGAAAGATTTTACTATTTAGGGAATGTGCACAGACATCAGTCTTGTAGCATCCATCGCACATCATACACACTTGACATTCTGGAGTCGAGTAGGAGCCAGCAGAGACACATTTTGGGTGGTGCAGATTTTATTTGCTGACAAGTTGAAATCTGCATGAAATGATCCTGAGAGAGGAACTTTTCAACTCCAGAATCAAATGTCCTCATCTCACTACTAAGAGAGTGACTAGTCATGAATAGATGCTCCAGTTCTGCTGAGATACATCCCATCTAAGAAACAGAAGGTAATTAGCAAGGAATCTAACCGGCAGCCTTGCTTTAGTGCCCGTCATTAAAGAGCCTCACTGTTGCTCCATTTTTCTTTTTCTGCTTTATGAAGAACTCATTTATGCACCATTTCAATGCTATTGTAATTGTGAGTGAATTTTATGGAGGAGATTAAATTGCTGGCCTTAATTTTACAACACAAACATTACCTGCAGCCTCCTAGAACCCAGTCGTGGGAAAAAGTAGGAAAAATTATGCAAATCCTGATGCTCAACTTGAGCTCTGTTGCTCATTGTTTGATTGATCTAAGACACTAACAGTAAGATTTCCAGCTATGTGTATAATACTTGCTCTTTATTTCTGTGAATATTTCTTCCCATCATTGGTGATAGTTACACCTTAGGGAGATGGCTACACTTAAGAAAAGCTGAATATTTAAAAGACACAAAATGTCAGTTCGTAAATATTTAAGAACTTGCTTGACACCTCATTTTAGCAATAGAGTTTCTAAACTTGTTCCCACTGTTGTAAAGAAAGAAAAAGACACCTCAAGTATTTCTCATTGCTAGAGGCAACTGAAATTATCGTTAGAGAGAAAGGTCAGTGTCTTATGATGAATAAAACTCACTAATGAACTATCTATTAGCCATTTAGTAAGCATATTAAACACATATGTGAATCATGTATTTGATGAACGCTTTTCTTAAGCGACAAGTTTCCACTTGTTCTTTGTTTAGAAACTGCTAATTTCAGTCTTCCGTGAAAAAGTGAAAAGGAGAAATAATAAAATATAAAGGTCTCTCCTTTTCCTATAAACTATTATTTTAAATTTTATGTTTAACTCTTGTGGACTAATCCTTTTTGTCCATATACATGGGATTATTTCCTTACTCTATTTTTATTTTTTCTAATTTTTTCTTTTTTTTTAGTAAAAAGTATTATTGAGGCTTCCAATTTCATAATTTATTTTATTCTCAACTCACTCTTTAAAATGATTCCTCTTGATGTTCTTTTTAATTTTAAGTCACTATCTCATTTTTAAGTTGCAAAAAAAATCCAGGCTGTGAAAAAAAAAAAACTGTCCCCTAAAAGACAAAGAAAGCAGTACAGAAAAAGTACATCATATATCATTTTAAGATAACTTGGAGAGTGTACATACAGCCTTGCCAGTGCAGTTTTTTTGTCCTATGCAGGAAGTCCTCTGCCCTGTCACTAGACCCGCATAGCCTGGGTATACTGAGTTACAACTGCCACCGTAGCACAAAGAGCTGGAATCCATATCACAAGTTCAAGGTGAGCTACAAGCCAGTGTGAGCTAGCTATCTCAAGAACAACGTTTACAGGGAAACTGTTGCTTTTTAATATATTAGATTGAAAAATATAATTCCCAGGTGATATGTATAGTCTACAGGATGGCCTAGAATGGACTTTCACTGTTTCTGCAAACTTGACACCTTCAAAGGGCAAGATTCATTAGAGAATTTGCCCCTTTTCCCTCTTCCTTTTCCCTTCCTTCCTTTTCTTCTTTCCTTTGTTCCTATTTATTTATGTATTGTGCATTAATGTATTTTTTAATATAGGGATTGGCCAGAAGTCTCCAGGATATGCAGGCAAGAACACCACTGAGCCCAGCTATTTCCTGGGACTTTTCATAACCCAAAATTCATCACTGAGTGAAAAGCCATACCTCTACTAACCTTCCTTCCACCAACACCTTTAGTTTTCCTTTACACATTTACTACACTAGGATGACAACATTTGCTGATTTAGCCTAGAACAATATAAATTCAGATCTTCAAATTCTCTTGGAACTGAGAATTTTAAAATTACACACGGCTTGATAGTTTGCTCATTCTCCTATTTGTTTATTCACTGAAAGCATAGATCAGGAATACCAGGCCACTGAATGTCAAAATGTTAAGTATAAAAGACTCCATCTTTTAGGCATTTTAACCTTTTTGCATGGGATATATAATGTTTATAAAGTCAAGTCCATGAACAAATCTATAAGTTAATACAAAGCATGATATATAAGTATCTTCATACACAAGGATGTGTGCACAAAAGCATAAATTAAGCAGCAAAGTCTAGAGAGGGTTTATGCTGAATGACAAAGAAGACTTTTGGCAGGGTCAAGCATATAAGCAGACTGGCAAGCCATGCTTTAAAATCAGACTTCTAAATGTTCTATTCAAAGAGTTCAGAGATCCAAAATTGTTCATAACACTTCAAAAGTTTTATAACAGGATGAAACATTTTTTCATTACCAGAGAGAGGACAATTAAAGCAGTTTCATTGCACAATGAAAGTGTTACATTACTGAAATGCTAATGAACTCAGCCAGAAAGTAATTCAGTATATAGTGTGAAAATAAGATGTCTATTTCATCTATTTAAGGAAAAAGTAGCTCCTTTCAGTTACAAGTCTAATATGTATATGTATATCATGCATACATACAAAACACATATGCATAGCTAAATATGTTCTCTGCCTACGAAAATGACTTATCTATTATATACAAAATTTAAAAAAATACTGCAAAGCTGCAAAGAGGAGTCAAATATATTAAAGGGGACAATTGAATGGTTTGCATGTTCTAGGGGGAGGAAATCCCCCTCAGTCACAGTCATAGCGGAGAGGAGTAAGGGGATAATGGGAGGGAGGGAGGAAAGGGAGGATACAAGGGATGGGATAACCATTGAGATGCAATATGAATAAATTAATAGAAAATAAAGAAAAAAGATCTAAAAAATAACATTACATATGGACATCAAAATAAGAAATACAAGGAGTATTATCAACAAATGTTATCAACTTTAGAATAAATCTAGAAGCCAAAATTATGACAGTAGAAAAATATAGTTTCCATTTTGAGACAGGTTTTCTCTGTGTATCAGCCTTAACTGTCCTAGACTCATTTTGTTTTTGTTTTTGTTTTTTTTTTTAACACATTTTTATTGAAAAATAAAATAATTCATATTACATCATTTTCTATCCCATCCCATGCATCCTCGCATTCCTCCCTCCCTCCCACTTTCACCCCAATCCCCCTTCCCTATGACTGTGACTGAGGGGGACCTCCTCCCCATGAATATGGTGATAGGTTATCAAGTCTCTTCTTGGTAGTCCGCTATCCTTCTTCCGAGTGCCATTGGGCCTCCCCAACAAAGGGACATGGCCAAATATGGGGGACCAGAGATCATGTGAAAGTCAGTCCACAGTCTCCACTTAACTGTGGAGAATGTTCTGTCCCTTGGCTAGATCTGGGTAGGGGTTTGATGATGACTGCTCGTTTTGTCCTTGGTTGGTGCCTTAGATCAGTCAGAATCCCTGGGCTCAGATCCACCCATCATAATGTTCCTCTTGTAGGTTTCTAGGATCCTCTGGATCCACCTACTTCCCTATACCCTATATTTTTCTCACCTAGAGTCTCAATAGGATGTCCTCACCTCTATCCCACTTTCCTGGTAGGTGATGACTTTCATGGGACCTGTCTCTTGGGCTAGTGTCCAGTTATAAGTGAGTATATACCATTTGAGCCTAGACTCACTTTGTATAGCAAGTTGGCCTTGAACTCACAGAGCTAGAACTCCATAATTTGAATGAAAACAAACTCCAATTTAAAAGGCTTGAGTACTATTCTAATTGTTTCTCCAAACATTCACAAGCCTGACACATATCACATGGAAAAGTAAGAATGAATCCCAGCAGACATGTGGTGCCTAGTGCATCCAATGTCTGATGTTTGCATTTCAAGGTTTTCTTTCTAAATTATGTGTATTATTCTCAGGAAACAACCTGATAAAGTTGAAACTTCCATAAGTTTCATATGTAAGTAATATAAGGAATTCTAATAATTTAGACATTATGCTAGAAATTAAACCCAATAGTAACTCCTTCCAAGGAGATGTCATAGCTAACCTAGTATGGATTTTTCCTGCTATTCAAACTCTGCTACGTTTTGGAGTTGTCCCTAAACTTACAACCATCTGTCCATCTGTACCTTCACCCATTCATCGATTAATTCACATATCAGTACCTATATGAGTGCCTTATAGTTATTATTGCTGTAATGTAACACTATGGCCAAACACAACTTGGGAGATAAAGGGGTTTAGGTGGCTTATATTTCTACATTATAGTCTATCATTGAAGGTAGTCAAGACAGGAACTCAAACAGGTCAGGGCACTGGAAGCAGGAGCTGATGCAGTGGCCATGGAAGGTATTGCTTACTGGTTTGCTCCTCATAGCTACTCGGCCTTCTTTCTTACAGAATCCAGTACTACCAGTCCAGGGATGGCGCCATTCACAGGAGAGTTGCAGACAAGTTAGCCTATGGCCAAGCATTATAGAGGTATTTTTTTTTCTCAGTGAGGTTCACCTTCTCTCTGATGAACATACCTTGTGTCAAGTTGACATAAACTAGCCATCAAAACATGCCTGTATTTATCATGTGATAAATAATGACAGTCAAGCATATCTTTAAAATATATAATAGCTATTCAGGGGGAAAGTTGTATGATTTTATTTGCAATAATGAGTAAATTAGGATTTTAGGAACCTAGACCTTACCTGGAACACTGGAAAGTTACAGGGCCCAAATTAATATCCCATTTTAATATTAATATTAATATTAATATTAATTTCTGTGTTCTGTTGTCAACAAAATTTAGTTTCTGTGTGCAATCTGCTAGATGGATGGAGTTAAAAGATTGTCATAATATTGATTCCTAATTTAGAGCTTGCTCTCTACAAGGATTGAGTGCTACCAACGTCTGTTTTTTTTTGTGTGTGTGTGTTCTATGATCCTTAAATGCAAACTGAAAATAATCAAAGACAAATTTTGAGCATGCCACCACCTACATATGGAAATATTAAAACTACACAAACACACACACACAAACTAATCTGTAAACAATGTTTTCTATGATTTGGACCAATAGGGTATAAGGTCAAAGTATCCTATACCACCGAGATCAAATAAAATGTGTAGAGAGCTTATCCTTTATTGTTGTCTTCTATTTGGGGGTAGGAAAATTTGAAATTATTTTGATAGTATCTGCAACGTAAACCATAAGGTCTAAGAGTTCTTCCTGATACAAATGTAGTTGAAGTAGAGTAAGAAAGAAAATATAATAAACAACAAAACTAATATATTTATTCCATAGTGATAGATTTTATTATTGTTTTTATATGACGATATGAACCATGTGTTGACCACAGAGAATGATGTGATCTTGGAGATAAAGAATAGTCCAGGCAAGTCCAAATTCATAAAGTAGATTCCCAATGCCATGAAAATAAATCAAAGTGATGTTTGATGGGGAGTCCACCAACTCATTCTTGGGGGAGGAAAAATAAAAGAAACTTAGAATAATATTATTTTAATTAAAAGCTATTTTTGCTAAGTTGTGGTCAAATTTCCCATGATCCACATCTTGAGAGTTCATCACAGAATAATATGAGGGCTCAGAGGAACTTAAAATTAATTTCAAATGAATAATAATAATGATAATAAAATGTCTGGCTTAACCATAAAGCAGAAATAAAATATTCAAGCATTGTACACTGTGGCAAATAGGAGTTTGGCACTTTTATAAAATTTGGTTTTGTTAAGAAAGGGTTTAGAGCTGGGCAGTGGTTGGTGCACGCCTTTAATCCCAGCAGGTGGATCGCTGTGAGTTCGAGGCCAGCCTTTTCTACAAAGTGAGTCCACGACAGCCAAGGCTACACAGAAAAAATGTCTCAAAAACAGTAACAACAACAACAACAACAACACAAGAAAGGATTTATGTATCTTGAACTGATCTGAAACTTGCTATATATTTGAAAATTGCTTTTAAACTTCTGATCCTATGGCTTCCCATTGCTTTAGTGTTGAGATGCATTCTACATCCACACACACAGTTTATGTGGCCTGAGCTTTGAACATGGTTAGTAAGCTCTCTACCTACTGAAATGTATTGCTCAGTATGTCTATATTTTTTAAAGAGTCATCTTTATTAACTTCATATTCTTCCTCTCTCTCTCCTTGCCTCTCTCTCCTCTCTACTCTTCTCTCTCTCTCTCTCTCTCTCTCTCTCTCTCTCTCTCTCTCTCTCTCTCTCTCTCTCTCTCTCTGTGTGTGTGTGTGTGTGTGTGTGTGTGTGTGAGAGCAAGCTATGGATGAAAATGCCCACAGAGGCCAGAACAGTCAGGTCCTCTTGGACCTGGAGTTACAGGTTGTTATAAAATGTCAGATGTGGGTGCTAGCGAACATGGTGAAGTCCATGCTCGTCAGGCCTGTATAGTAAGACCTTGTCTCAACGGGAGCCTACCATACCCAGCAGTGGATCTAAGCAGATGCTGAGACTCACAGCCAAACTTTAGGCAGAACGCAGGGAGTGTCTAGGGATAGGAGGACCAGGAAGAGACAAGAACTCCACAAGGAGATCAACAGAGGCAATGCGTCTGTGTCTGGGGGAGGGAGCGGGGGTGGGGGCAGACTACTGCAGAGACTGTTGCAGCAATCAAGGACCATGCACGAAGAGGCCTCAGATTCTTGCTCAGATGTAGTCAATAGGCAGCTAAGTCCCTGTCTCTGCTGTTTGTGCTGTCTCTGACATGGATTCTGTCTCCTTCTCCTTGATCACTTACCCCTGGAGGGGCAGCCTTGCCAGGCAACAAAGGAAGAGGATGCAGGCAGCGCTGAAGAGATCTGATAGGTTGAGGTCAGATGGGGAGGAGGGTTCTCCCTCTCTGAGGACCAGTGGAGGTGTCAGGGGGAAGAAAGAGAGGACTTGAGAGTGGGAGGAGGTAAGGGAGAGGGCTGCAATAAGGATGTCAAGTGAATAAATTAAAAATAAATTTTAAAAAAAGACCTTGTCTCAAACCCAAAGCAACCAAAAAGAAAATTGATTCATATGTTTGAACCAATGTATAAAACGTAAACATATAAAATATATTTGCTTACAAATGTTCAGAGAAGGAATCAAATATATAAAATAATCTAGTTTTTAAATTTAATATTATTCAATAAATCCTTGCCTTATAGAAAACAAAAGCATGCTTATCTATGTGTTGGGCATAGTGAACTCATGAGAACAAATTCCTGGAAGTGAAATAGCCATCTCCAGCCAATGCTATATGCAGTGGGTAGGTGGTGGGTGGGTGGAATATGCCAACTTCAGTACCCAGGTTTCCCTAAAAGAAGAAAATTGAAAAGCACTGCTAATATTTACAAATTAGGAACTACTGATATTCACAAACCTCTGAATTAATTATAGATCTATTGAAAGCTGAGACCTCAAATTACCACTTCATTAATGAAGGCCTATTTGACTTTCTTCTTTTTCCCAATATATTGTGAGATGTAATCACATAGCAATTCTATTGGGAAAATGATAATTATGTGCCAAGTTGCATTAATGTTGTTGCATTATCTCCAGAGTATTTGATAATTAAGATGTCACTATTCAGTCTGTATTGGATATCGCTTATATTGAAGAATTTTGCTAGGTAAGGAGCCTCAACTTGAATCTAGCTCTAATTGGTCTTCTTCAGGAATGTCAGTGACTTCACAAGCCTAAGAGTATATTTTGCCAGAACCCATGAGAGGCATCCATTAAGGTCCAAAGTGTTTGACACTTGACATCAGTATTTCCTACAGTCTTTTCTGCAGATGTGAACACCATGTGAGTTGCCTGTATGTGGCGTTCTATATTCTTAGCCTTTTTTCACCACTGATGTAGTTCTTAGAAGAAGGAACAGAAAACTACACCACCTCTCTAGGAAAGGAGGAAATGGCTTTGAGACAAGTAAAATACAACAAAGACCAGGAGGTGATGGTAAAAACTGTGTGATCATAAATGAGTTTTGTGAAACAGACACCAATACAGCAATATATATATATATATGTGTGTGTGTGTGTGTGTGTGTGTGTGTGTGTGTGTGTGTGTGTGTATGTCTCTCATGATTCTTAAGGGAATATTTAATCTGATCCAAGGTAAAGTATGTAGAGTTTCCCAAATGCAATAATGGAATAGTATAGTCATGAATAGATAATAATACATGAATTATTATTAGTATGAATAAATTATACTGAAAACATAGGGTATGTGTGAATACATTTAAATGTAAGTATATATGCAGATGTTCTGTTCTGTTAAATTGACAACATTTTAAAAATAATTCACCAAGAATTTTCAGAAATATTAATCTCTTGATGCTCATTCTGATTCTTGAGAACTAAGCTGGGGATAGTGAAATCATTTAAATATGTTAGATAAGAAAGTATTTTTACCTTGGATTATTTCATGAGAGACCCTCTGAAAAATGCTGGTATGAATTATTCTAGATGAGTTGTCTTAATAATTTTAAATAAAATGTAAATATAACTAGGAGGCAGCTGGAGTAAAATAGACCATAAGTAGGTAGATTAATAGGTGGGCAGATAGAATCAGAATGGAGACGAGTAGCTACTACTATAAGACTGTATCTGATACAGGCAAATATCCAGGAAGCCATCCTCAGGTAAGAAATATAGCCTGAGGTCATCGTTATTGAGATGACAAGTCCATTCTCCAAGATAAAGGTGATGTCAAAGGTTTGAGAAACAGATAGCTTCAGATATTTGCTTGTTGGAAACTTTCTAGCTCACTCAGAGAGAAGATAACTTTCTATTTCAAATGTTGAGTATTGTTTCATTCTAATATGTATGCTTTTGCTTCATTTATCCATGAATTGAAAAGAGAGTTTTCTTTCACTCACAGCAATTGCGACAGGATATGGTGTTTGGAAGTGCCTGTGAGAGATCCCTGAACAGGCTATGGGGGCAGTTTACATCTGCTACTATAGTTTGCTACTATAGTTTAGCAACAATAAGTTTAGTATGTCATTACCCATACTCATCTATGGCAAAAACAAACAAACAAACAAAAAAACCTATGTTGAGGGTCCATTCTTGAAAGTGCATTTGTTATCAAAAAGCTTTAACTTCAATTTGGTCGTCATATTTTTGGCTGAGGAAAGTTCAGAATCTTGGAAAAGGTTACTTACTTATCAATACCCACACTTAAGGTCATCACTCTTGTTCTCATGGCTTCCAGAGTTACTATATTGATATGAGATGCTTAAATCCCCTCCTAGTACATAGATAGTCATGTGTATAAGGAATGAAGTCAGTGTGCTAAAGGTCAGAACATAATATATAGAGAGACTCTTTGGTAAATTCTGAGTGTTTATAACACACATGGATAAGTGAAAGTGAAGTTCATGTGACAACAAAGAAATCACCTTATATAGAAATTATGACAAACTTTAACTAAGATTGTTATATAGGGAATAAATAAGACCTATGTGTTTTACTGTATGATAAATAAGCTATTTTGATTAGGGTTACAATTATTATGATGAAACATCATGACCAACAATCTAGGGGGGTAAGAGAGTGTTTATTTGGCTTATACTCTGACACTGACACTGGAGCAAGTCAGGACAGGAACTCAAACAGGGCAGGAACCAGTGGGCAGAAGCCATGGAGGGAACCTGCTTACTGGCTTGCTCTATTTGGCTTGCCCAGCCTGCATTCTTATAGAACCAAGGACCATGAGCCCGGGGATGGGACCACCCAAAATGGGCTTGGACCTCCCCCATCAATCACCTATTATGAAAATGTCTTATAAGCTTGCCTAAAGACTGCTCTTATGAAGGCATTTTTCCATTTATTAATTTATTCTCTCATATGTTATATCGCAACATAAGTTTCTTCTCTCTCTTCTACACACACATACATACACACACACACACACACACACACACACACACACACACACACATACACGTCTTCCCCGATTCCCATCCATTCCTGTGTTTCCTTTTAGGAAAAGGCATTGCTCTCAGAGTTATCAACCAAATAAGGCATATCAAGTTGTAGCAATACTAAGCACTCTCCTTTATATCGAGGCTGGACCATGCAACTCAACAAGAGGAAAAGGATCTCCAAAGCAGGCAAAAGCCTGTACTCATCTGTCATGGATCTCACCAACACATCAGGATCTACAACTATAACACATATGCAGAGAACTTGGTTAAGTTCATGCAAGCTTCCTGGCTGTCAGTTCGCTCTCAGTGAAGCCCTTTGACTGTTGATTCTGTAAGGGTTTGTGTGTGTGTGTGTGTGTGTGTGTGTGTGTGTGTGTGTGTGTGTGTGTGTGTCCTTGAAGGATCTTGCTTCCTTCCTCTTCTTCTTCCTTATCTACTTCAGCCTGGATGTGGGTCTCTGCATCTATTTTTATCAGTTGCTGGATAGAGCCTTTCTGATGGTGATTATTTCATGTCCCTTTCTACAAGTATAGAAGGATATTATTAGGAATCATTTCTTTTGCTTTTTTTCCAGGCATATGTGGTCCTATCCTAGGTCTCTGGGCCATCTGCCCCCTGGCGTTTGGTTCTCCAGGCAATGTCAATGGTAGGCTCCCTCTTTTGGCATAGGTCTCAAGATAGACCAGTCATTGGTTGGCTATTCCAACAATTTCTGTGCCACCTTTACCCCAGCACATCTTACTGACAGGACAAATTATAGGTAGAAGGTTTTGCGGTTAGGTTGGTGTCTCAATCTCTCCACAGGAAGTCTTGCCTGGTTATAAGAGATGGCCAGTTCAGGGTCTGTATACACCATTACTAGAAGTCTTAGCTAAGGTCACCTTAATAGATCCCTTGGAAATTATATGGCATTGTGCACCATAATTTTCCAACAAGGTCTGCTGTCTTTTTCAGTACTCTCTTCCTCCATTCTCCCCTTCACCTGATCACCCCATCCCCACCTATCTCCAGTATACCAACAATATCTATTCTACTTTTCCTTTACAAGGTGGAGATATTTTCTAAATTGAGGTAACTCCGTCTTATATGATCTTATCTTGTGTCGAGCTGACAGAAATTTATCCATCACATAAACCATAAATAATTTCAATAAATTAATCCTTGTAGAAATGGGAAAACAATGTAAAAGTAGTAGAAATGTGAGCACTGCTTGTTGTCTAGGAAAGTTTGCTTTCTGTAGAGTGTATGAGGTTCCCAACTTTTCTACGCTTGATATATAAATACATTATTATCCCAATAATGTAAATATTTCACCTTACTTAGTTGATCTTGCGGGGAAGTGGCATTGGGCATCTTTGATTTGGTTCCATCAGTAAACAGATAGCAATGCCTACAAAGAACATGAGCTATTCAGACTTAAGTTATAGCTGACCCTTCCACATGGCTATTCCCTGTTTCCATCCTTCCTGAGTCTCTGAGGGATGTTTGCACCTGTCCTTCTTAGAAGCCATTGCTCATTCCTGGCCTGTTTGCTTCTGTTCTTAAGAGTCAATGCTCATTCCTCTTTACTTAGCTGCCCTCCTCAAGCCCAGTTTCAATACTGAACCAAATACATCAGCTATTCCTTGACTTCCTCTCAACAGAAATATGAGTCTTTTGTACCCAAACTGCTTTATTTTTTCATTTATCCCTGTTGGGAGCCCATCGAGGAAATTACCTGCATTACAGAACATCTGGAGCAACTGAGTTGATGAGTTTATTGAACTCTTTTCCCCGGAGTCCAGTTTCTTACTGCTTTCTGAAAGCAAAAATAAAGACCAAGGATGCCCTTTGTCCACACCAAAACTTTCACTCCTTTTTCTCCCAGCACAGGGGCATTAACTTCCTCCAACTGCTGTGAATCACAATCACAGGAGGGACTTGTAAAAGTAGAAACTGATGCAATTAAAAGCCTAAGTATTTCTCTGACTTTATATCAGTGCTATACAAAAAGTTTATTAGTATTAAGTACTGTCTCAAGTGTGGTTACTGTCGCTAAATATTTTTATTAGCATTAGCCCCCCACTGGGATTACCAAATAGGTTCTTAAAGTATGGAGATAAGTGAACACTGTGAAAAGATCAACTAATTGGTAACACGGAGAGTAGAGAATATGTATCTCTGTGGAATAGATGCTCCAATTATAAGAAAGACTTTTTTCCTTTTCTCACATCAGTTCCATTGCGTTCTAAATCTGTCTGGTAAAAGTAACATAAAAGGGGGCATATTGGGTGAGAAAAGAGGATAAGGAGCAATAGTGGTGTTGATGGATACTTAGGAGTTAGATGTAGTGTGACAGAGAGGTGATCAAAGAGACTGAAAGAGCCCTAATGGCTAGCCCAAAAGTGATCATTCTTGTTTGCTTTTCAATGTATTCTCTGCAATGAATATTCACCAAATAAATTAGTGGTTCTCAAACTTTCTTATGCTATGATCCTTTAATGCAAATTGTCATGTTGTGGTGACCCTGCCAAACCATAGAATTATTTCATTGCTACTTCTGTAATTTTGCTACTTTTATAAATCATAATGTAAATATCTGATATGCTCTTAGGAGTCATGGTGTTAAGAACCACTGAACTTGATAAAAACAAAGCCTAACCCTAACCCTAACCCTAACAACCCTAACAACCCTAACCTTAACCCTAACACTAACCCTAACCCTAACCCTAACCCTAACCTATCATTTCATGAATCTGTACTTTTTGCTGTAGATAGAAGAGAGTGATTTTACCTAGGAATTTCATAACAGTACATAATATTAAATATGTGGATAAGAGGAAGATAAATAAGTCCATATGCACAGATTGTTAAATACTAGAAAGAAGAAATATCAAAAAAATATCAACAAAGAAACTCCTCCAGTGATAAAAATAAATAAATAATAAGTGAGAAAATCTGAAGCCAAAGTAAGTGTTACAAAATATTCTACAGGGAACTAACAGGAATAAAGTATAGACATCTTTTTAAAGTTTTCAATTAAAATACTGAGAATATTAGTGGATATTTTAAAAGCACTGCAAAATAAAGGATTGATTGAGTGCAGACACAAGTAGAACAAAACCACAAAATTACATCATATTTTAAGCCTATATTACAAGGTGTCTGGTATTTTGTAAATTACAAAGTTAAGTAGAATTTAAAATTTAATAAGAATGAAAGATTGAAAAAGAGGAAGCTGAGTAAAAACGAATGAAAGAAGACAGTAGAGATAGTCCCAAAGAAAATACTGAGGATAACTATGAAATAACTGGGATGGTAGCTGTGTAATCTCTCAAATTAAGCAAAACCATCTAGAGGAAAAAATACACAAATTACATGCTAAGTTTTACAATTAGTTAATACAGTTAGGTATTACAATAATAGGAAAACACTTGATTATACCAAATGAAGGGGATGTACATGTTAAACAGGAAATACATTCTGCCAACCAATGGCATGCCTAATTCCTTAGTAACAAGCTCCCCTTAATTCCAAGTCTTGAGTACTGTTATCAAAATCTAATGGGCAACTTAATTATTTAATGAAAAATCTTTTTTTTTTATTGTGCTTCATATGTTAAATACAACCAAGTGATACTAAGTGATCTCATATCCTGATGTATCAGGCTTGTAGGTGATAATTGTATGGCATGCTTTCAACAATGAATAATTTGAAAGTAGGGAAAATAATATTGTAAGTGTCTTAGTAATGTGAAATATGGCTGGGTACAGAAATGAAGACTCAATGTTTTATAGCATTATCCTATGAGCAGAACAATTGTTCCATAAGACTGGCTGTGCCTGCGTGCAAGGCATCACCACAGCTGAGCTTCTCGACTGTTGATATTTCCTCACAGGACGAAGGGTGTCAAAGGGTCATGGGACCCTCACTCTAGGATCTACCACATCTCCTAGATATTGACATAAAATTTTGACTTGACTTCACATGATCTTTGTGGGAAGTTTAGAGTGTACAGTGTGAGGGAGACTAAGGAAAGGGGTTCATCTAGATATCCACGGGCACGCCATCATACATGGTAGGTGCAAACCTTTCAAGAAGGATGCTTGAGACCAATGCTTCTGATTAAAACCTCTCACTCGTATTCTGTAAGTGCAATAACTGCATCTCAGAGGTGAGATTTTATAGAATTGAAGCTGGTTTGTCACTTATAAAGAGGGAGGTAGCTACTGCTCTGTCTCCCACAGATAGAAAACCTTCGAAACACTGATGAATGGAGACATGTTAGTATAAATGATAATTCATCACTAACTATATAGAGCAAAAACAATACAGGTCAGCATGTGTTTTTGTAGATATTAGCAATCCAACTCCATGGGTTATGTTATATGTATATATGTTAGTGTGTGTACCTGCACAGATATCTATATACACAGACACACAATAGCATGTTAAAATTTATGTATCATTTACTTGTTTTTCTTTTAAACTTACAAAAAATATTTTAGTGAGAATAAACAGGATTATATTAATTTCAACGCCTCATCTCTTTCTATAGGGTGGACCTGAGCATGGTGTAAAAAGTATACTTCTCCCAATTTGTATGCTTTCCATTCCTCAGTTGTAAGAATTAGTCTATGTAGGCAATGTGCAAGACAGAACCTGGTTAGTTTAGGGAGACAGATGGATCCAGAAGATGCAGACATTATTGCTTGACTTTTGTAAAGAAAGTTAGTAAGATTAAACACAACAGGGAAATCTAGATCTCCTTGTCATTTCTTTTCCTGCATTTATTTTTATTTATTTTATTTTTGAGTTTACAAAATGATTACAACATTTATCCCTTCCCTTTTCTTTCTCCAGAACCTCCCTGGCTCTCCTCCAAATTCATGGGCATATTTTCTTAGCTAATTGTTGTTTCGGGTGTATATATGCATATATAGTCATGTACATATGTATGCATATATTATTACATATACGCTGTTTAGTCTGTATACTGTTATCTGTGTGCATGTTTTCAAGGCTAGTATTTTGGGACGGGACAACAAATTAGAATGATTGTTTATGGTTCAGACAACCTCTTGCACTCCCAGATTCCCCCAGTTGCCTATACTTCTTTGTGTAAAGTTGAAGCCTCTTGCAGAAGAAGTAGTAAAAATAGTCTTAAGAGCCAGAGGATCAGGGAGTTGGCTGGGCGTTGTCTTCTAGTAAGGCCTGAATCTATACTCATAACGAATCACCAAGAGGACTTCTGAAATATGATCTGAACAAGTATGACATCAATGGACATGACAAACTGGATACAAGAAGCTCATATGGACTGACCTCTATGTTATTGTTTTTTAAGTACTGTGCTTTATGAACAAATTCATTGTATTTAATAAAATAGTGTGTGAACATAGATATTGCAGGAAAAACACACACTCAATTTTTAAAAATCACTGTTTATGTGTTCATATCATATGTGCTAGAAAACTCTAGAAATATTGATATCTATTGTTATCAAGATTACCCCTGCTACTAAATACTAAAAGTAAGAAATGTAATGAAAGAGCCAACCCAAATGTATACTTGTATATATACCAAGATAAGGCAATAACATAAATGATTGTGTAATTTAATAGTTATTTTGAAAAGTAAAGGCTACAACCTTTTCTGTAAATGATTAAAATTGAGAGAAATAATGACTCAGTGTAGTAGAAATAATAAAAACAATATAAAATATTCATATGCATTGGAAAGATAGCATTTTTGCTCTTTAAAAAAATCGTCCAAAAACTTTAAATTGTCCATTGAAGTACATCAACAAAATTAAAATGTCAAGAAGAAAACTGTCTCATAACATATTTTTTTACTTACAGCATAAATTACATCTTTAACTCATTCTCCATGTTAGGAATACATAAACACTAGAT
Source organism: Acomys minous (assembly GCF_964271855.1). Lineage (NCBI taxonomy): Eukaryota > Metazoa > Chordata > Mammalia > Rodentia > Muridae > Acomys > Acomys minous. Next base: position 26,016,531 of record NC_140496.1, read on the forward strand.
GTGACATCTATGTTTGATTCGATGTCCTTTGTTGATTGGACATTATATTGGTGGATAGTCTAGGCTGGTTGGAGCCTGACTCAGTCTCTGAACTTCTGAGATTATAGTCATGTATCATCGTGTCCGCTCTGACACCTTGAAAAACATAAAGATTTTTAAAAAAAAGAAGAAGAAGAAGAAGAAGGAGAACACAGCTGGGCATGGTGGTCACGCCTGTAATCCCAGCACTCAAGGAGGATAGGCAGGCAGATCTCAATGAGTTTAAGGCCAGGCCTGGTCAACAATGTGATTATAAGACAGTTAAGGCTGTTACATAGAGAAACCCTATCTTGAAACAAAACAAAACAAAAAAACCCCAACACCCCCAAAAACCAACTATAACAAAAGAAGAACACAGTTGAAACACATATTCACCTACCATTGAGAAAACAGATGCTAGTGGTGTTTCACAGAGGCACACCATGATAGTAGCATAGTTTAGCATGGATGAGGCCCAGTTTCAATGCCCTGTTCTGACACTCAACAAATAAGCAAAAAAATAAAAATAAAAATAAACAAAATAGAAATTATATTTTACTGTATTACATCCGTGTATGTGTCTTTATCAGCTACAGGGTAAAGGAATTTTACCTGGAAAGTATTAAATCATATACAATTAAAACAATTCAAAAGACCAAGTAAAAACTACTTCCCTTCATAAAGGCACAGAACTAATATCTTCAGACAGTGAAGTACAAACTCATATTTTTACATCATCTGCTTTTCTTTCTCTCACCATTCTAAATACATCTATTATTACAAAAAATGTCAAATCATATTTATTCATTTATTAGGACTATGTATTGTCACCATAAAACCAATATATTATATATAATGTATGTCATATACATTATATATAATATATAAAGATATTATTTCATGAGTTTGAACACTTGCAGCATTATGGGAATTAATGCATGTGTCAGGACTAGAATATTCTGTGTAGCTAGACATTTTCTGTGACGATGCATATCTTTTGTTTCTTCTTTATGGTTATTACTGTTCCATCAAGATCTTTACCCTGGAAATAGAAACCTTATAGACTAAATCAATGGTGCCTTGTTATGATATATAGTCTTAAGGAGTTCAAACTGAGACTAGAACACACCACAGCTGATCACATTCATATACTCCCATGCTTGGTGGGAGCCACCCTTTCAAGAGGCTCAACCTTCTGTCAAAGTCTCTTCAGTCAAAGACTACTAAAGATGATGCACTGCTAACACGATGTGTACATCTTTACTTCTTGTTTTGTTTACTTGAAACTGATCATAATTCACGTTCTTCTCACTAGACTCTTCTTTCCTCCTCACACTGAGGAGGTGATTAAATAAGCTCAGAATTACAGATATGGATGGGTACCAACAGAGGTTTCTTAATGGTAAAGGAACTGCATGCACAAGCTTGGTGATCTTGGCTTGAACCCCAGAACTCGTGAAAGATAAAGTGAAGAAGAGACAAGAGAATTATTCAGCAACTCAGAAGCCAACTCCCCTGGAGTACACAGGTACTGTACTAGAAAAGGCATAAATCCTTTGGCACAACAAAGTGAAAATGGAGAACTGACTACTGAAAGTCATACTCAAGACATTCACATTCATATTATGTATGAAACTACACACATACACTCTCTCTGTCTCTGTCCCTGTCTCTCTCTCTCTCTCTCTCTCTCTCTCTCTCTCTCTCTCTCTCTCTCTCCCTCTCTCTCACATACGCAGAGTGTTAATAAGAAAGAGTAACATGCATAAAAACACACATATACCATATATATATGCATATATAGATAGAGAGAGAGAGATAGTAAAGGCAATAATAATTCAACATTAGGACACTAATTATCATAATTAATCAAAAGAATGGGCTCTATAAAAATGAATCATTAGACTAGACTTCAAAGATGCTTTTAAAATTCAAAATCAATACCTAGGAGAAACTATTAGTACAGTAATAATTATTTTTCTAAGATATTAAATATAGATGTTAGAAAAATGCATACTGAAAACACAAGCATTATTAATAACAGTGAGCACTAGATTAGAAGCCATCTCATTAACACTAAGAATCAGGATGAGGAAAAATCATACAATCACAGCTATTGAACTGTATTCTAATTGTACTCTTCCATAAAAACACTAAAGGAGCAATATAAATACTTTTTTAAAAAGGTAACAGTGTGATTTCTACTATCTGAAATTTACATGATTATTTTTCCTTTTATGTGAGAAATGAAATGAAACTACTACAAAACACAAACAGGTGACGATAAGCAGAAAGTTCAATACTAGCACTGGTAAAAAAAAATAGCATAAAACCAATAACTGTTCGCTTTGCTATCAGAGAACAGGTTAGGAAATGTTATGTGACCACATTTATAACAGCTGTGATAAAAAAAAAGTGGGTGGCAGTTCCTGGCATAAAAAAGCCTTTCATAACTACAGATCAACACTTGAGCCCACATTTTAAACTGTGTGAGTCTGGGGAGGAAAGAAGAGGTAAAGTCTTCCAGAGGACTGGTACAAAGATGTCAGACCTGAAGCCGAGGTGAGGCTGTGGGAAGTGGTATAGAGACCTGGCCCACTTGTTTAGTCTGAGAACCCAAGAAAACAGAAATTAGAAGAAATTAATTGATATCCCAAATTCCTAAAATCTGACACCCCTACATCATAAAGGAGAAATGTAAGGGTTTTTGGAAGAATGCTGCACATTAAATGACGAGTGGATGCTTATTTGCAGAACACAAGAATGGCTTGTTCACCAAATTTTCAGTTTGAACTGCCATTCCATGGAATCTCAAATACTAACACAAAAATAATTGACTTCATAAGCATTTGAGATTGTGCAGCTCTGGAATTGTAAGAGCAGATGTATTATTTCAAAATGTCAGTGTACATCACTCGTTTGAAAAATGAAAGTACTCAAATATGTATCTTTAGAAGTCTTGGAGGAAAAAAAATGTTTCCAGTCCCTACTCAGGGTTTTCCCTCAGAGTGACTATAGGAAACCAAAAATATCCAGCTGGAAGTCACTATGGGTTTTTAGAGTAGAAACGTCACTACAGGTAAAGGATGCTAAAAATAAAGTAAATGGTGGTAACATGTGAAAGATTAGCCATAAAGGATTTAGACCTTCCTCAGAATTATATTTATCTCTGAAAAGCTGTTTGAACTGATACTATAACTGGAAAAAAATTCTGACAGCGTATCAGAAAGGATTTTTAGAGAGAGATTAACTGTATTGGTTTATGAAACTGAGATATGTTCAGTGTGTATAGAAAAGGTTAGAAATGTAAGTTTTATTGAACACAAGTTTTTCAAAATTTAATCTTAAATTTGGTGAAAAGCACAAGGTTTGAAAACCAACACTTTTCCCAGTCTGTAGGCTGTCGCTTTGTTCTCTTGAGAGTGTCACCTGCCTTACAGAAGCTTCTCAGCCTCATGAGGTCCCATTTATTAATTGTTGACGTTAAGGCCTGGGCTGTTGGTTCAGGAAGTTGTCTCCTGTGCCTATGTGTTCCAGACTCTTCCCCACTTTTTCCTCTAACTGGATTAATGTCTCTGGTTTTAGATTGAGGTCTTTAGTCCACTTGGACTTGAGTTTTGTGCATGGTGACAAATAGGGATCTAATTGCATTTTTCTACATGTAGACATCAGTTAGACCAGCACCATTTGTTGAAGATGCTGTCATTTTTCCATTGAATGGATTTGGCTTCTTTGTCAAAAATCAAGTGAGCAAATGTGTGTGGATTCATCTCTGGGTCTTCAGTTTGATTCCACTGATCCACTAGCCTATTGCTGTGCCAGTACCATGCTTTTTAAATTACTGTTTCCCTTCATCTGACAAAGGTCTAATATCCAAAATATATAAAGAACTCAAGAAATTAAACACTACCAAACCAAATAACACAATAGAGAAATGGGGCTCAGAACTAAACAGAGAATTCTCAACAGAGGAATATCAAATGGCTGAGAAACACTTAAAGAAATGCTCGACCCCCTTAGTCATCTGAGAAATGCAAATCAAAACGACACTGAGATTCCATCTTACACCCATCAGAATGGCTAAGAACAATAACTCAACTGACACCACATGCTGGCGAGGATGTGGAGAAAGAGGAACACTCCTTCATTGCTGGTGGGAATGTAAACTAGTACAACCACTCTGGAAATCTATCTGGCGCTTTCTCAGAAAACTGGGAATAGGGCTTCCTCAAGACCCAGCTATTCCATTCCTTGGAATATACCCAGAAGATACACTACCACACTACAGGGATATATGCTCAACCATGTTCATAGCTACCTTATTCATAATAGCCAGAACATGGAAACAGCCTACGTGTCCCTCAGTAGAAGAATGGATAAAGAAACTGTGGTACGTTTACACTATGGAATACTACCTAGCTATTAAAAACAAGGAATTTCCGAAATTTGTGGACAAATGGATTGAACTAGAAATTATCATAATGAGTGAGTTCACCCAGAAGCAAAAAGAGTTAAATGGTATATACTCACTTATATCGAGACACTAGTCCAAGGGGTATGTCCCTATGAAAAACTTTACCTACCAGGAAAGTGGGTCAGAGGGGAGGACATCCTATTGAGACTTTAGGTGAGAGAAGCCTGGGAGAATGAGGAAATAGAAGGATCCAGAGGGTCCTGGAAAACTACAGGCGGGTCTGGGCCCTCGGGTCCTCCTGAAGCTATGGCACCAGCCAAGGAAAATATAGGCAGTAAACTTCGAGCCCCTACCCAGACTAGCCAATGGACAGGACATTCTCCACTGTTAAGTGGAGAAGGAGATCTGACTTTCACACAAACTCTGGTGCCCCATATTTGACCATGTCACTTAGATGGGGATGCCTGGTGGCACTCAGAGGAAGGATAATAGGTCACCAAGAAGAGACTCGATACCCTATAAGCATAAACAGGGGGAGGAGGTGCCCCTCAGTCGCAGACATAGGGGAGGGGAGTAGGGGGGAAGCGGGAGGGAGGGAGGAATGGGAGAATACAAGGGATGGGCTAACAACTGAGATGTAATATGAATAAATTAATAAAAAATGGAAAAAATAAATACTACAAAAAGAAAAAAGAAAACCAACACTTACTTACTTATTAAAATTACTGTGTAAGGTCAACTTACTATGTAAAGTAGTAAAAGCTATAGATTTTGAAATCAGAAGACTAGGTGCAAAATTGAATCCACTTGTGTTTTTTCTTTATTCGTTCATATATTTCAAAATGAGAATGATATTCTTACATCAATTAACTCATGGCATATCCTTCAAAAATTATAGAAAAATAAAGATTACAAATATTCTTTTAAGCCAAGAATGTAACTTCATAGAATGTTGTATTTTATAAAATGATGTAGTAGTTGTCTTTCTTTTTGCTGTGATAGAATAGCTGTCAAAATCAACTTAAAAGCAGAAGAGTTTATTTTAGTTCAGGGCTTGAAGGAATACAGTTCCTCATAATTGGGCAAGTATGATGAGAAGAGTATAGCACAAAATACAGAGGTGAATGTTGGCACTTGCTTCATATCTCCCCCTTTTTACTTTCTCTCTCTAATATATATATATATATATATATATATATATATATATATATATATATATTCACACACACACATATATATATTTCTGTCTCTGTGGCCCAGCACCTTGTGTGGAACATGAGCTTTCCATAACAGCGACTGAACTCATGAGCAGTTATAGATGTTGGTTGGAGATCTCAGTAAGGGCCCATATGGAGCTTTCCCATATGAGTCCTTGCTCAAAATAGTAGTACAAATAGAGATAACAGAAGTTTCTGAATCCAAATATAAATACACCAACATACTTTTAAAGAGACACAATGACAGAAAGATTTGTAATTAAAAGTAATCTTCTGTGTGTGTATTTTTATCCAGTAGACAGACAAAAAGTCTGATTAAAGGGCTGTTTACCAGTATAAAGGAGGATTTGACAAAGTCCTTCTTAGGGAGATGTTCAAGGAATTAAAATCTGAGGGAAATCTCCTAATACATGAAGTCAATAGCGAAAAAAAAAAAACAAATCTAAGCAACAAAATTGTTTAATAGGAAATTGGAAAGAGGCTTGGCCAAGTAATTCTTTAAGCAAGAAATCTACTAAACTTAATGTTACGGAATGGAGAGGGACATGCTGTCTTGTCTAATAGCCAAGTATTTAGTTCAATGCTTGCAGCATTCCATTAGGTCAAGGATGTGTGAAGTCAGTAAAAATAGAGACAGGAGAAATAACTGTGTCAGCCTTGAGAGAGATACTTGAAGACATATGTAGATATTTACCATGTTCAAATGTTTGGATGAGTAAGTATATGTATTTTTAATTTGTCCTGAGAAAACTACCAGATATATATCCAGAGGTGCGGTCATTGTCCTTTATAACAGTTTATGATTATGAATAAGCTGAAATGACTCAAAGTTCATCTTCAGGATTTGGGGTAGCTAAAGTATGATGCACTTAAGATAAAGGTTCCACCCTCTGTAAGCCTTTCGCGTAGACAAGTGCTTGCTCACATAGAAGACAGCAACTAAACCCACCTTGTAAAATGATATACACATAATGCATCTGATTGTGAGCAAACACATGGACTAGACAATATAAGCCTTGGCTTTTGTATGAGCTTTGCATCATGGGTACTTGACTCTCTGATTTCCCAAAGCTGTACACACTCAAAGGGGTGGAGGGATTTAGGGATTGTTTTAGTTTCCTTCAGATTGGGCTAGCTGCTTGAATCAGGTTACACCTGGCTCAAGATACTTGGCATGGCCCTAGCTCTATCAATAAAGAGTAGACTTGGAGGCATTAACACAGATAAGACGATGGCATGACCATGCTAGAAAAGCACGATGGACACATCCTAAAAGAACTGAAAGGAGAGGATTGGGGTAAAAACGCTGCAGTTCACTGGCCACTGCACATCCTCATGAGCTGAATGTCAGTAACTTTTAACAATCCGTCATATGTTAAGAGGCGTCTCCATTTTATTCTTTAGTTGGATACAAAAAACTCACATTGCCCTTTTGTATGTATATCTTACATTAAACATCAATATTTTTTATTTCCAAAATAAGAAGCCTTTTACCAAACTTGGGAAGTACCTGGCCATGGATGAAATGTTACCCGGGGAACATCATTTTATTGATGTTAAAGGTGATTATACAAACGTCAGAAAAAATTTCATAAAATAAATCTGACCCAATTCTGGAAAATCTTGGTTAAAGTTTAAAAGAATCATTGTGCCTTGTGAATGTGAACATTAACCAGAGAGCGTCTAGAGTGCCTGAGTTACACAGTCCCTCTGTCTACTTTTCTGGGCTACAGATGGGTGACATTTGCTCATGTGTGAATTGTGCCAAGGATATGCTTCTTCCTTATCTGCAAAGAAGAATCATGCTATATCTAAAGTTGAGGACGAGCAGTGGTTTTAAACCTGCCTATGAGGGTATACTACCTTTGTGTAGAATTGCCCATTTCTTATTAATTGCATTTTTATTTACTGTACATCACAATCTCAGCTTCCATTCTTTCTTTTCCTCCCAGTCCATCCTTTTCACCCCACCATTCACCTCTCCTTTCTTTCTCCTCAGAAAAGGGGAAACCTTCTATGGATACCGTCCAGCCCTTCACATATCCAATTTGCAGTAAGACTAGGTGCATCTTCTCCTATTGAGGTTAGAGGAGGCAGTACAGTAGGGGAAACAGTATCAAAAGGCAGACAGCAGAGTTAGAGATAGCTCCTGTTCCCACTGATTGGAGTCCCATAATGAAGACCAAACTGCACATCTTTTACATATGTGCAGATGACCTACATCAGTCCTATGCATTCTCTCTGGTTGGCAGTTCACTCTCTGTGAGTCCATAGTCAATTCTGTGGGTTTTCATGTGGTGTCCTTGACCTCTCTGGCTCCTACAATCCTTCCCTCTTCCCTGGATCCCTCAAGATGCAACTAATGTTTGACTGTGTGTCTCCGCATCCATTTCCATAAGTTCCTGGGTGAATCCTCTCTAATGACAGTTGTGCTAGGCTCCCTTCTGCCAATATAGCAGAATATTATTAACAATGTCACAGTGCTCTCCCTTTCATGGCATGGCTCACAAGCTGGGCCAGTCATTTGTTGGCCACTCCCTCAATTTTGGTTTGCTCTTTTTTTTCCTGAACTAACTGTGGATCAAGGATTTTTGTGACTGGGTTGTTATCCCAATCCTTCCATTTGAAGTTTTGTCTGCTAACAGTAGATGGCCATTTCCATATTTCCATTCCTAGGTTGGAAATACGGAAAGATGGCTCCATATGTCTATTCCTAGGAGTATTAGATCGGGTCACTCTCATTGATTCCTGCAAGTTTCCATTGCACTCAGTCTCTAGCTTGTCCCACAGATGTTCCCAACTCCAGCTGTCTTTCACGGGGTATTCTCACCCTCCATCCTCCCCACATCTGTTCCCTCCTGCGCCCATCTCCACCTATCCCCCAACCAGTCCACTCACTCTATCTATCCCAAAATCTATTCTACTTCCTCTTCTCAGTGAGATTTGAGTATCTCCTCTTGTGCCCTCCTTATTACTTATCTTCTTTTGGTCTGTGGGTTATAGCATGATTATCTATTACTTTATGGCTTTACCCATTACTTTATAGATTATCCATTACCTTATACTTACGTAATATATTATGTCTTTCTGGATCTGGATTACCTCATTCAGGATGCTCTTTTCTAGTTCCATCTAGCAAATTTCATGATTTCATTGTTTTTAATAGATGAGTAACACTCCATTGGTTGAAGGACATCTAGGTTGTTTCTAAGTTCTGGCTATTACGATTAAAGCTACTATGAACATAGTTGAACAAGTGTTCTTGTGTTATAGTAGACTATCTTTTGGGTAAAAGCCCAGGAGTATACATGGGTCTTGAGGTAGAACTATTCCCAATATTCTGAGAAACTGTAACACTGATTTCTAGAGTGGATGTACAAGTATGTACTCATACTATCAATGGATAAGTGCTCTCCTTGCTCCGCCCTCACCAGCATGAGCCATCTCTTTAGTTTTTTATTTTAGCCATTCTTATGGGTGTAAGACAGAAACTCAGAATCATTTTGATTTGCATTTCTCCAATGAATAAGGGTGTTGAACGTTTCATTTTTTTAAAGTGGAAGAAATTGTTTATTGCCCAGACCCCTATTTTTTTTACAGTTTTTTTTATTATAATTTATTCACATTATATCTCAATTGCAATCCTCAGGCTCTTATCTTCCTGTTCCCACCCTCCCTCCCTTCTCCACTCTATTCCCCTCCCTAGACCTCTGACAGATGTTTGGCTGTGGAACTCTGCATCTGTTTTCAATCTGATGTTAGATGGAGCCTCTCTGAGGACAATTATGCTAATCTCTTGCCTGTTAGCATAGCAGAGTATCTTTAATAGTGTGAAAGGTTGGCTCTCTCTAATCGGGTGGGTCTCAAGTGCAGCCTGTAATTGATTGGTCCTTCCCTCTATCTCTGCTCCATTTTTATCCCTGCATTCTTTGTAGGCAGAGTAAATTTTGTGTCAAAGGTTTTGGGGTGGGCTGGTGTCCTCCTCCTTCCACTGGAACTCCTGTCTGGCTATTGGTGATGATTTTTCTGCCTCCATATCCCCAGCTACTCGAAGTGGAACTCAAAAATATTATCCTGAGTGAGGTTATCCAAATCCAGAAAGACAGACATTGTATGTATTCATACATCTAAAAACCATGGGGTTTTAGAAACTCCAACAAAGGTACACTGAGAAGTGTATTCTACATGATTCCAAATCAAGTCAAATTAACAAGATTACCTATCCTGCAGGATGTATAACATAGTATGCCTGAAAGGAATTATACACAAACCTATTATTATGTTTATTGTAGCTTGGGAATGTACATTCCACTGTGTAGTGGATGCAAATATGGTTTTGTTTTGATCCCAAGTGTGGGCTGTGAAACAGAATTGTGTGAGGGTGTGTGGTGTTTTTCCACTGGAAACAGACTTGTGAGAGAACTGCTTCTTGTGGGGGCACAATTTTTGCCTACTGATAAACATCCTAGTACCAAAAACAGGAGGATTGGCTTTTGGGTCTTGGCATCATTTCCTATTGTTTAGCCTTTCATTGCTTCCCTTCAAGATTGTCCTAGAGATACCTATTCCAGTGAATGCTTCAAGACTCTGGCCGCTGCTTCAGGCTCTAGCTGCTGCTCTGGCTGCAGTTGCATTCACCTTTGCTGAATGGCTGGTTTGCTGTTCAATGGGTCTTTTGGAATACTGCCGACTGAACTGTAGAATTGCTCCAAGGAACTGAGTCTAAGAAGGTGTACTTTTTCTGTTCCCATTAATCTCTTTTCTATCCTATCAAGGGTAGGTGGGTTGGAAGGGAAGTATAAATATTAAATAATCCCAAATGAAACAGGCTTGAAAAAGCTCAAAGCCGACAACATTATCTTTCCTTTTCATCTCCTTTCTTTTACCCCCAACTCCAGAATTTATTATTATATTAAAAAAGAGAAGAGAAAAATAGTAGCACTGCTGTTGCCTTTGTAATTCTCAATACTTGACAATTTAAACACAGCACACATGCTGTGTAAGCTAGGACATAGAAGATGGGGCCATTGGTTATTCACTGGCCTTCCTGCATGATTTAAATTAATGTTCACTTTAGACCTGCACTTGACCTGTTACAATAAAGCCTTCTAACTACATAACTGCAAAGACCTGTTCCATATTAATGAAACAAAATCACTGGCTGGCCACATACATTTCTTCCTGCCCTTGATATGTTTTTTCTTGTTCACTTTCCACATTTTTCCTATGAATTCTATGCTTTTCTCTATTAACAATATAGATGTGCTGTCATTTCTAGTAATATAATTTCATGTACTAAGCATCACCTCTTTAAATTTTCTTTTCAATGAATACTGTTATTGTGATGGTAGCCCCTATTTTTTTTTTAGCATATTAACAACTTTAGTTTTGGTTGATGAGCATTGTTATGCTATACCAACTTGGTTTATTTAGTTTGTCTGGTTTTATGTTTATGTCTTTAATCCACTTGGACTTCAGTTTTGTGTAGGGTGATAAATATGGATCTATATGCATTGTTCTACATACAGATCTCCAGGTTGACCAGTACCATTTGTTGAAGATGCTTTTTTCTCTATTGTATGGTTTTTGACTAGAATCTGGAAACAATCCTACAACCAATGAGTGAATAAAGAAACTGTGGAATATTCACACAATGAAATACTATTCAGCTATTAAAAACAAGGTCATCTTGTAATTTGCAGTAGATGGAACTAGAAAAGATCATTCTGAGGTAAGCTAAACCCGGGAAGACACACATGGTATATACTCACTTATAAGTGTATATTAGCTCAACATAGATGTCCTCTGAGACTCCACCCAGTGGGGATTGGGACAGATACTAGGACTTGAAGCTGAACTCCATGCAAAAGCTGTGACCTGTATAGATGGAAGGATGAGGCTGAGTTGGAGGGTTGTCAGGAGCTCAAAGGAGAATATTAAGGCTGACAGACCTGGACCCAGGAGGGCTTGAACAAACTGACTCACTAACCAAGGACATTGCAACGGAGGCCTCATTCTCCATGGAGGGAAGAAGGGGGAAGAAAAGAGGACTGCTTCTGATAGGAACTCAGGTGCCCACGATTTGATCATTGCCTTTTGGCAGAGAGGCCCTGTGAGAATACAGAAGAAGGGGATGCAGGCTATCCAGATGAGACCTGATAGGCTGTGGTCAGATGCTGGGGGAAAGAGGCCTTCCTTGTCAGAGGCCTAGGGGCAGAAATAGGACTGAAGAGAGAGGGAGGGTGGGAACAGGAAGATAATAGCAAGGGGATTACAATTAAGATGTAATGTGAATAACTTCACACACACACACACACACACACACACACACACACACACACATGCAGAAAGCTAGAAGCAGATCTAACACATGGCCTAACTGTCCCATCTTAGGGCATGTACACAGAAGGACTCTATTCTACCTCAGAGACAATTGCTCATCCATGTGATTGTTTGCTGTACTCAAAATAATTTAGAAACAGAATCACTATAGATGTCTAACCACTGAGTAATGAATAGTTAAAATGTAAATATTTTCAATGTGATTCTATTTAGCTTTTTTAAAGGGTGAAATTGTGAAACTTTCAAGTCAATGAATGATGAGACTGAAGAAATTTCCTGAATGATATTACCCATGGCCAGAAATCCCAACAGGGCATGTATTCTCTCATATGTGAAACTTAGATTTAAGTATTGAGATTTGTGTACTTAAATGGAGTTACTGTGGATGCTAAGAAATTATAAAATGTCCATGGGTGTGCACAAGAAATACCTTTAATGGGGTGATAAAATAATAGGCACAGATAATGCTATGGGGGAAAACACAATAATGGAGGGAAGGCTTAAAGGGGTACTGCAGTGATGAGGTCAGGAGGAAGATACCTGACTATTTGGTAAGCTTCTTAAACGTTAAATTAAGATTCTCCTACATGAGAGGATAATGCTCCTACCCCAAGTCATAGGCTATTAAATAATTTGGAGTACCCCCTATTAAAATTTTGGTCATGATCATCCTTGTGATTATTCAAAATCTTACAGGCATTACTCTTGGTTTCTTATGAGAATGGATGGTAGTCATGTGTTGTTGATAGCATAATATACGTTGATCACAAGAAGTGGAGGCATCAAGCTAATTTTGACTATGATTTTTTGTTTTGCTTTGCTTTTTTTTTTTTCACTGATGAACAACCTCCATAGTGTTTGAAGGTGCCTTGCAGTATTCTCTGGAAGAAAACCTATCAATACTTTTTCTCCGATGTGAACCCTGCAAGATATATTTATGACCAGGTTGGCAAGAGAGACCCATCGGTGCAATAGTGAAATGTATTCTGTGGAGCTTCCTAATTGGACTTAAGTGTCATGCTATGTTAGGGAACCCATACCTGATACTAGGCTATGCACCTTGGCTGTGGACGTTATAGACCATATGGCTATTGCTTTGATAAAGGGACATATTATCACTCTTTCTTCTAAATATGTAACATTGTACACATAAGCTAGTGAAATTCTCAACTCTCATCAGAAAACCTTCATTATGCACTAAATGACAGTAACCACATAGACACAAGTGTAGTCAAATTATAGACAATAAGTGACTGTGAGGGGTCTATCAAAAATGAGAGACCTAGACCACACCTTCTTCATGGGGGGCTCAGGGCACATTATGCTAGAGTTTAGGAAAAGATTGTTTTGAAATAAGGTAGGCTGTTATACCTACACATTCATAGCAGTTTTGGTTGCTGAAACAAGGCTGAAACATATTAAGCCAGTCAACAGTTTCTATTGAGAGGGAAGCAGGCTGCAGTACCCCACCACCAGATAAGGAGCCATATACAGTATCCTTAATGACTTCAGTGGAAGAGGAAGTCAGTTTTCTTCAACGGTGTGGCCCATGACAATTACACACGTGCCAGTGGATGGTTCCCTACACTCATGTGCACACAGGCAGCACTAATTGGACTCAGTGAGTTATTTACAAGTGAGAAGAGAAGAAATAGGAGATACACAGTTAGGAAGCGGATATGGGAGGTAGAAAGAAGGATGTAAGTTTGGGGAGGGGATTGTGGCTAATATAGTTTCCATATACTACATTTACACATATAAGTACTGAAGAGTGTGTGTGTGTGTGTGTGTGTGTGTGTGTGTTTATGGACTAAGTCTAGATTGGTTTGTTAAGTTGTTCTTGGATGTCTTAACAATGACAAAATTGGGAAACAACTCATTTTTCAAAATATACTCTTGTTATTAAGTGGTACATAGTTATATGTGCAAATACATGCACAGAGTACACATTTGTATACACACACAAACATGAAGAGTTAAATACAGATCTACTTACAAGTTTTACATTAAAATTATTTTCTATTAGACACTTCTTGTATTTTTTCTGATATATTTGTTGAATTTCTACGATATGCAGGCTCCGCATCCAGTTTTGCAGTACAAGTGCAAACAAAACTTGATAAGCAAGGGACTGTGACAATGAAGGATTAAATTCTAGGACACAAACAGGGAAACCAAGCATGCATACTAAGGCTGTTAAACTTGTTTACAAATAGAATTTTCACTGTATCTGTTGGCATTGTTTAATGAGGAAATTCTACAGTTATGCACAAAGTAGGCTCTACATTAGCCACATATACTCAATTATGCAAAGAACCTTCTTCATTCAGCTTTCCTATTTTTAATTTTACATTATTTTGATATCTAATGGACATGTTTAAAAGATAAAAGGGATTATACACAAAGACTTGAGTTCTCCGAAAGTAATTATTAATCCTAAATCTATGTAAAATTATTTTAGGACAAGGAGAGAGGGTGTAGACAGAATAGCTGACAGTGATATTTAGGGTATAGAATTTGCCCCTCAGGAGAAAAAAGTCTCAAGATTCAAAAAAAATCATACCGTTCCCACTAATTTGCCAAGAAACAATTCAGACTTCCTCAATAATATCAAGTTGTCAGGTCACTAAAATAATCTTTGGAATAATTGTAATTTGTTAGATCCCTCAAACTAGGTCACCATATGGTAACTGAGGAGTTTTGAGGTTATTAAAAGTGATTACTCCAAATATATAGTATCAGTATTACAATCAATTGAATTGTCTGTTATTTTAAAGTGTAGAGATTACCTATGTTAGTTATGGATATAAATAAAAATAATCCAACCCATCTATTTTCCTTTCTGTTGGAGCCTTGTTTACATAAGGGGTGAAGATACAAGTATTTGCTGGTCACTCCGTTCTCAATTGGTACAGTCACAAGGACATATTTGATATAAGATGTGTAGTCACAAAATACAAACCTACCTCTAAACCTGACTACATTTTTTAAATTAAATTCTCCATCTTTTAAGTATCTACATAGAAAATCAAGTTTGTGTTTGTTGTTTTCTTTGATCATGCTCCTATATTTCATTCTTTGATCAAGTTATTTTTTGTTTCCTCCCTGCTTCTATTTATATAAAACCATGCTGTTTCTCTCACTCTCACTAAAGGTTGTTGATTTCTAAAAGAATATCTATGTTCTTGGTCCTGTTTTCTTAGGGTCTCAGTCTTGTTTCTTCTTTTCCTGCTGCCTTCTTCCCATTTCATATACTGAAATTCTATTTGTCAATGACTGAGATTTAAATGAAAATATTTGAGGAAGTTACGTGGTACAGATGGCATTAAACAAAACATCTAGCTGGGCGTCGTTGTAATTCTTTTTGTTTCTATCTCTCTATCTCTGTTCTCTCTTCTTCTGTGTCTCTGTCACTGTCTGTCTCTGTCTCTGTCTGTCTCTCTCTCTCTTTGTGTGTGTGTGTGTGTGTGTGTGTGTGTGTGTGTGTGTGTGTGTGTGTGTGTGTGTAGGCCTAAAATTTTCATCAGGCACATCTTTCCTTAAGGTGGGGCCTCTTGGTTAACTAAAAATTCACTGATTTGACTGGGTTAGCAACTTGTCCCACTGCTTTCCTACCTCCTTGTCCCAGACACTTGGATTAGAGGTGAGCCACATTTACGAGGGTTCTGAATAGCTGTGTTCTAGTCTGTAGTGGTTTGAATGAGACTGGCCCCTTAAAGGTTCATATATTTGAATGTTTGATTTCCTTGGTGATGGACTGTACACAAAAGATTAGGATGCATGTCCTTGTTGGAAGAAGTGTGTTACTGGGAGAGAACTTTCAAGTTTGAAAAGTTCAGTCCAGGCTTAGTCTAGCTCTCTGTGGCTGAAACTTTTAGATTTATATAAGCTTTCAGCTACCGTTTCAGCACCGTGCCTACCCGCCTGCCCTTATTCTTTTGGCCATGGACTCACCCTCTGAAATGGTAAGCAAGCCCCCAGTGTCTGTATACTGAAGGGCTACCAAATTTTAAAAACATTAATCTTATATCCACCCACTTTGATGAAGGTGTTTATCAGCTATAGTAGGTCTCTGGTGGAATTTTTGGGTCAACTATGTACACTATCATGTTATCTGCAAATAGAGACACTTTGACTTCCTCCTTTCTGATTTGTATGCCCTTGAACTTTAGTTATGTTCTTGCTCTAGCTAGAACATATAATACTATATTGAAGAGATATGGAGAGAGTGGGCAGCCTTGTCTTGTGTTTTATTTTAGGGGCATTGCTTTGAATTTCTCTCCACTTAATTTGATGTTGACTACTGCCTTGCTATATATAGCCTTTATCATACTTACGTGTGGGCCTTGTATCCCTGATCTCTCAAAGACTTTTATCATGAAGGGGTATTAGATCATGTCAAAGGCCTTTTCTGCATCCAATGAGATGATCATGTGATTTTTCTTATATCTGTTTGTTAATATTTTGGATTTTTATATGTTTAACCATTCCTGCATCCCTGGGATAAAGCTTACTTGATTATAGTGGATGATATATTTGATGTGTTCTAAGATTCAGTTTGAGGGCATTTTATTAACTATTTTTACATCTATGTTCATGAATGATATTGGTCTGAAATTCTCTTTCTTTCTTTAGTCTTTGTTTAGGTATCAGCATGACTGTGGCCCCACAGAATGAGTTTGATAACGTTCCTTCTGTTTCTATTTTGTGGAATAGTTTGAGAAGTATTAGATTTGGTTCTTCTTTGAATGCCTGGTAGAATTCTACACTAAAACCATATGGCCCTGAGGTTTTTTTGGGGGGTGGGGTGGGGCTGGGGGCAGGGGAGGAGATTTTGATGACTGCTTCTATTTTCTTAGGGGTTATAGGAATGCTTAACCTGTTTACCTGATCTTGATTTAACTTTGGTAAGTGAAATCTATCAAGAAAAAGTCCATTTCCTTTAGATTTTCCAATTTTGTGGAATACAGGCTTTTGAAGTAAGATCTAATGACTTTGGATTTCCTCGGTCTCTATTGTTGTGTCTCCCTTTTTGTTTTTGATTTTGTTAATTTGTGTACTGTCTCTCTTCTTTTTAGTTAGTTTGGGTATGGGTTTGTCTATCTTGTTGATTTCCCCAAAGAACCAGCTGTTAGTTTCGTTGACTCTTTATATGGTTCTCCTTGTTTCTAATTTATTGATTTTAGCCGTGAGTTTATTTCCTGCTTTCTACTTGTCTAGGATATGTTTTCTTTCTTTTTCTTAAAGCTTTTAGGTGAACTGTTAATTTGCTAGTATGAGATCACTCCAATTTCTTTGTGAAGGCACTTAGTGCTATGAACTTTCCTCTTATTACTGCTTTCATGGTTTCCTATAATTTTGGATATGCTGTGCCCCCTCACCTTCTGAAATTGTAAGCAAGGCCCCAATCAAATCCTTTAAAAACTTTTTCCTGTTAATGGTATCTTTACCTTCACAACAACAGAACAATAACTATAAAACTGTTCTTAGATTTAGATGGTAAAAACTTTAACTTTTGTGGCATCTTTCTGGTCCCTCATCTTTATAATGTTTATAATTCACATCTTGAGAAGTTGAGACAGTAAGAGCAAAGCCATCCTTCTCTATATTCCATGCCTGTGGCCAGCCTGGGCTATATGATATACATGGGATCATTTCTCTCTCTCTCTCTCTCTCTCTCTCTCTCTCTCTCTCTCTCTCTCTCTCTCTCTCTCACACACACACACACACACACACACAGACAGTGAATATCATGAGAAAACAGTAGTCTACCAAGCATTTAACCAAAAATAATATAGCATACTGTTTTGATTAATGGTGGTAAACAAAGGTAGCATTTAAGAAATGAGAACTAATGATCATAAAATGAAAAATTTGCAAATTTGTGTGCTTTTTTTAACATTAATTTACTGTTTTCAAATAAAAAGTACACAGCCACAAGGACCCCTGAATTGCAGCCTTTTCATAGATTCAATTCTATCACATTATAAAGGCACAGATCTTAAAATACAAGATGGCCTGGTGGTGAATGTGAAGCAGCCATCAATTATTGGCAATGACACTTGTACTACATTTATCTGTGGTACAATGTTATCAGGGAGAACATTCTTCTATGGAGAACTGATAAAAGAAAGGGGTCAAAATTTACCAAGCTTTTAATGACCATATTTTTGGCGACATGAATTCTTAGGAACATGAGATATTTCAAGCCTGTATACACTTACATTTTCTATGTTCCTTCACCAAGTTCACTAAGCCAATATACAACAGAGAAAGAAAAAGAGTCAAGACTTAGAGAGAGGCAACCCCAGGGAAAGGCATGAGAAGCTATCACCCTGGGGAGAGTACGAAATGGATGCTTGAGTATTAGCTCACAATTACAGGCATATCTAAAGTCTTTTTGAAAAAAAAAACAAACAAACCATACTTTTCCAAGAATTCTCTAGCGTCTCTACAAATTATAAGGTCAGAAGTATATATGCAGACATAAAGTAAAAATGAACGATGGTACAAAAAAGGAACATTTCAAAATGTTGACATCAAGGTTGCAAAACAGAGATCTCCTCTTAGACCAGCCTTGTAGATGTGATATACAGAAGAAAGACAGACACAGAGTCTTGTTACAGCTTATAGGCAATGCCATGCTTTAATGCAAAGCATGTAACCTATCTTCAAAGTTATCCCAGCCATCAGTTATCTTAATCTTACTCAACCTACCACAAACTCCAGGTTCACGGCAAAAAGCATGATAAACAGACTTAGCTTCAACAATAGGAGGTCACAAAGAAAAAGGAGCCTGTACATTCCTGTGGTACATTATAAATAGTTTGGTCTCTACTTCTTTTCTACACACACTGTCTTATGAAATAATAAAGTAGATAATTTTACACATATATCACAAATCTTGTCAGAAAAATAAATGGATAAAGGCTTGCAAATGTGCCAGTAAAACTTAGACATGGAAACAGAGAGATGTCAGAATTATCCCTCTGTAATTTCACAATACAAGTGGCAAGTAAATTAAATGAATCTGGAGATTCTGGGTATCATGCATGAACAGACAGAAAAAAAATTTACATAGAGTCAAAAAAACAAAAAACGTTAAAAATGAACACATGGGACACCAGAAATGTAAATGCTTCCGAAGGATTGAGCATCATTTGGGCACAGCAGAGAATCAGGCATTGTGTTGCTCTTGTATTACAATGTAACACATCACAAAATTAGCAGCTTCATACAAGACATATTTATTATTTCAAAATCCCTTGAGTAAGGAGTGTGTTTTCAGCATACAGAAGCCTTTTGCTTAGGAGTTCATATGGCCAATATAAGAGGCTCACCTCTAAAGAAAGGAACCATGACCAAGCCCCTATGGATTATGTACATACGCCTTTCCTTGCAGCTAGAGGATTAATAGACTTCTGCTTCTTCAAAGCCTGCATCCAGAATGTATGAAGGAACCATCTAGACAGATGGAGAAAAAAGGGGCTCTAGTACAATGGTTATTGCAGTCTTAAATGTTATCATATTCCTGCGGCTTACATGCAAGTCATATATTACCCTTTTACTCAAGGTGTAAGGATAGAGAATTAGCAAGTAGACCTATCAAAAAGAGGAACTGTTAGAGTGTGCCTCAATGTTGTGCCTAATTAGTGAGCTAATGTAAAGGTAGGCTAAAACTAATCCAAACTGAAATTGAGAAGAATATTTCAATATCAAATAAGCACTATAAAATTATATAGACAATGTGACATACAACTCTAACATGAGAGGGAAGGCAGAAGGGTCAGAAGAAATCGATAAGATAACTGCCAGACTTTTAAAATCCTGATGAAGTTGGCAAAGAAATACACCAGGCTCAAAAGCTCAGAAAATGTTATGCAAGATAAACATAGAGATAAGGAAAGCTGGCCACATTATCTGCACCATACTTGAAAACATTAGCAAATAAAGATAAATTTGAAAGCGGCCAGAGGGTGAGAAGTGAGGTTTTAATCAGGGACATGATGATCATGTATGGAGGAGAGAATGTAGGTCAGAAGATGATGTAGGAAGACTTTGAAAGTGCCGAATAAATAAAAACATTGAGATCTAGAGTCCTGCAGGCAAGGAAAATGCGCTTGAAACCTGAGAATGAAATAAAGATGCACTGAGACACACGAGAGCTTTGTCTTGAATTACAACAAACGAGAGGCATCATTAATCTCATGGGAGATGCTATCAGAACTTAATGACATCACGCAGTGTGAATTGAAGAATATCAGGAAGGAGGAATGGTCCTATATGTACAAAATATTTGTATATATTTAAACTTTATTCAGTACCCATTAATTGTTAAAGACATAAATGTAATGTCAGTGTTTTGGAGGCTAAAACACATACAAAGAAAATGAAAATCAATAAGTGAAAACTATCAGAAAGAGCCAGATGATTTATAATTTATGAAGTTCTGTGGTAGTTTCATGTTGTAATAACCTGAAGCTTGATGTTTCGTTATGCTCTCGTTGTTGTGGCAAAAATATTTGACATATGCATTTTCAGGAAGGGGGATATTTTCTAGACATTGTGAGGGTAGAATCTATCCTGGCGGGAAAGCATGTCGGTAAGAATGGGGCTCACTGTAGTGGCGGACTCATAAAGAAGCTGGTCACAGTGCATCAGTAATCAGAAAGCAGAGGTGAATGTGGGCTCTCATGTATTTGGTTGTTTTAATTTAGTCCCAGACACAAACCCTTTTATCAAAGCTTGCTTTATGCCTTTCTCCCATTCTGTGAATTAAGTTTTCATTTGCTTGGTGGTGTCATTTATATCATAAATCTGAATTTTAACAAAATTCCTTTGATCATTTTTTTTCTTTGTTCCATATGACCTTGATGTTCTATCAATAAAATTTTTGCCAACTTCAAGATTATAAAATTTTATGTTCAAAAAACAGATACGAAAATATAATACTTTTACATAATGGAATATTATTCTGATGTTAAAGAAAAAAATAAATTATAAAAGTTGCAGGTAAATGGATTGAACCAGAAGATAATCATCCTCTGTGCTGTAACCTAGACCTAAGGAGACAAATGCTCTGTTTTATCTGACATGTGCATGTTAGCTTTTAAGTTTTTGATATGTGTGCTGCTATCTGAGTAATCACAGAGAATAAATCCCAAGAAAGAGACCAAGTTGGAGAATTATTCTTCCCAAGAAAAAAAGGTGTACAGTGTTATGGAGAGCAAAGGTGGAAACTAGAGTAGGAGAATTGAATAGGGAGAAGGAATAAGAAAACTGGGCAAAGGAAGGACTACAGGAAGGGACAACTAACATTCAGGCTATTTGAGGGGCCATATGGAAACCTAATTACTACTGTAGAAGCTTTTAGAAATACATATTTATATGAAAAATCTACATGGAATCAAGGCAATGCCTCCACTAGATATCTTATACCAGGAGTGGGTTACGTCTTATTGAGTCATTGCCCAAAGAAGTCCTACGGGACACCTCTCAAACAGTCACAGCTGGTTGACGGAGCTGTTGTTCCATTCTATAACTTGCGTGAGGCCCTATAACTGAAGACAAAACTTACTTTATCAAACATAGAGAAGCCAAGCTACCTAATTAGCACCTTCACCCCTTGTTTCACAATCATGAATGTAACACTGTTTTTAGTTATTACATATATATGCATATATACATACAAATATCAACAATTAATAAAAAAAAGAGAGGCCATAAAGTTGAAAGAGTAAGGAGAGGTTGGTGGGAAGGCTTGGAAGGAGGAAAGAGAAAGAGAAGATGGTATCATTACATTATCTCAAAAATGAAGAAAATAGTCATAATGTGTTCCACTTCAGATTTGTTGATATTTGAGATGAAGGCATAACACAAGTTTATGACATAATTTCTTTAAAATGATTGGGAAGAGGTGGCCAAGAACTGATGTAACTTTGTGAAATGGGGAATTTTGCTCTTTTAATTGGAAGCTATAAATTTAAAGTAAAAATGAATCTTATAATCAATGCATAATTTAATATGTTGTGTTCTTTCTTTTTTTATGCCCCCTGTCTAACAGTTGCTAATAATTTGATGCCATGTATTAAAATTTATGGTGGGTAGTATCTTATAGAGAAACATTTTATAGCAATTAAAACTTCTAATATGCCCTCAAATACACAAAAGCCACTTAATGAGTGGTAGTTAATACAGTGATTAAATTATTACCTAGCTAATGTCATGCTGAATATATACTATAATTAATCTTATTCACTGTATTTTATCATAGTATTAGAATGTTTCTGGGTTTTTTTTTTTGAGGGTCAGTATTAAAAATGTGTTTTACATCATGTGGCTTTCTATACATAGAATCAAAGTGTAAGTAAAGATTACCCATTTTCCTATTTTCAGATATTCAAACACATCATTTCAGACTAGACACAGTACACTTGTTCACATCCTGCCTCTGAGCTATCCAGTTTAAAATGAAACAAAGGTATAGAAACATCAAGATGACACTGAGTGAGAGCTACTATCTAAAGGTATGTTTGAAAACAATGGCCCACTGTAGGGATTTCAACTGTTTATACAAAAAAAAAAGTAATCTAATTATCCTTTATTCTTTAAAATATCTTGCTCTGTCCTAGTTAAACATTGATAGCACCTCTTTCTCCAGTCCTCACACAAATGACTGTGTGTGTGTTTTTTTTTTATACTTTCCTTTTGAAAAGAGCAAGACTGAGATCCAGTGCTTCATCCACAAGCTCACTGTGCCTGCTACTCAGCCCCAGTAGAACTCTGCAATCTGAATGCCTCTTTTTGGTCACAGTAGGATTGTTAAGGCATTATGGAGAAGTGTCCCTGAAGAGATACCCAATTTGTAAATATCTGATCGTAAACTATTTTCTCCCATTCTGTGAATTAAGTTTCCATTTGCTTGGTGGTGTCCTTTGTTATCATAAATTTGAATTTTAACAAAATGCCTTTGACCATTTTTTTTCCTGTGTTCCATATGATTTGGTGTTCTGTCAAGGAATTTTTGCCAGATTCAAGATTATAAAATCTTATGTGCCTAGCTATAATATTTATATCTGTAATCTATTTTGAGGGTTAAAAAAAAAACACTCTGAGGCAATGTTTCAACTTTACTCTTGTGCATATGGTGACCATTTGTTGAAAAGATATATTTGCTATTGACAGGTCTTAGTACCATGGAAAATATTTTAAGTGTACATAGACCTAATTCTTTCTGGAAACTCTACAAAATCACTGGGACTGTCTCTTCTCAGTCCAAGGCTCTACTGTTCAACTACCACTGCTCAGTCGCAGGTTTTGAAATAAGGAAAACAGAGGCTCTTGCTCTCCTTTCTTCAGTCATTTTGGCCTGTCTGGTTTCTTTACAAATATACTGGCATAGTGCTATGTACTTGGGATCCCAGGAAGAAGGAAACTGAGGCAGGAAGATCAGGTGTTTGAACCCATGTGGAGACACATTTGCTCCCACACAACTTCTCAATGAAATGACAAATATGCATTTCATTTCAGTTTCTTAGTTTCATTATGGATATTCTTGTAAATATACAGAAACAAGATTCCTTTTGAATACTGATTTTATGTTTTAAAACCTTGCTTAATTTAGAAATCAAATGTTTAGTTTTTGAGCTGATTCCTCCAAATTTTCTGTAACCAAGAGCAAAACTTCTCTAACTATGGATAGCTTTACTTCTTACCTTCTAATACATGTGTCATTGTTTATTTATCATATTTAAGTGATATTATATATTAGACATTGATTTTCTTATACAAGATATTATTTATTTTACATATTTTTTTCTTATTTTTTTGTTCTTATTTTTTAATTGGTGATGTATTTTAATACACGTTTTTATTATAAATTATTCACATTACATCTAGATTGTAATCCCCTCGCTATTATCTTCCTGTGCCCACCTTTCCTCCCTTTCCTACTCTATCCCCCTACCCTAGGCCTCTGACAGGTAAGGTCCTTCTCCTCCCCACTGTCTGACCACAGCCCATCAGATCTCATCTGGATAGCCTGCAGCCCCTTACATCTGTTTTCACGCAGCACCTCCCCACCAAGGGGCAGTGATAAAATCACAGGCACTGGAATTCCTGTCAGAGGCAGGCTCCCACTATACCCTCCCCTTCTCCATGTGGAGAATGAGCTGTCCACTGGCTACATCTGAACAGGGGGTTCTAGGTTCTCTGCTAAATGTCCTGACCTAACTGTTGTGGCTAAAACCTGAGTATAAGTGGCAGGAGTGTTTGCCCACCTTGTTCTTGTCTCTAGGAAAGAAGTGAACCTATTAGCTGTAGGTCTGTTGCAAATTCCTCTTAGAGTAGTAGGGGAAATTCTTTCTTTTTCTTTGCTGCTGAGTATTTATATCATGAAAGAACATTGGCTTCCACTTACCACTGAGATTTTTTTTTTTAATGTTCTTTTACTAATGTGGCACATTGAACTAACTCCTTGTTAGATGGTAAATGAGAAATCGCTCCCGGGGTTTGATTTATTTTCTATGCTACTGTACAGAATCTGACTGCTTAATAGATGCTAACTTGCTATTTTCGTGTGATGCCTTGTCTGGTTGAGATACCAGCGTTATGTTGGCACCAGGAATACATTGTGATATATATAGTTCTTCCTCTATACCTTGAAAGAGAGTGGAAACACTGATCTTAATTCTTCTTTGGGGGAGACAAAACTTGTACCTATATACTTCATATGTAATTTTACTGTTAAAACCATTCACATTGCCTATCAACCTGCATTATCCCCAGACAATTAAGAAGAATTGTGTGAAAACTTCTAACAACAAAAATCTAAATTTTAGTTTTGGTATGATGCTCGGCAGACTTGAAGAAATCAAAGTAATCCATTCCATTTTTCCTAATCCGAGCTTTAAGTTCTATGTAATTTCCCTTTGCTTCTACTCCCAAATGTTATTCCTTGTATTTACGGGAACACACATGGAATTTCCATGCACTCTTTTTGAATACATAGCAAAGGCAATCGTGTTCTAACCAACTTCATGAATTTTAAGACCATGTTGCTTCTTTTTCAATGATAGTATGTCAAACTGCTACGTTGCAGAGTTTAAATTATGCTTAGTTAAATGAGATATTTGATGTTCAGAAAGCAGGTTAAGAACACTTTTTTTTTTACATTTGTTAGAATTTTATTAATAGTCACTGTAATTGTCCTTGAATGTACATATGTACATTCACCTTAGATTTATTTATCTTACTGTGATCTACACATAACCCTTATTAAGATCACCAAAGAGCATCCATTACTGAGACTTCCAACCTAGTACCTGTTCCCATCACGCTTTTTTTTAAAAAAAATTTTTTTATTAATTTATTCTTGTTACATCTCAATGGTTATCCCATCCCTTGTATCCTCCCCTTCTTCCCTCCCTCCAATTTTCCCTTTATTCCCCTCCCGTATGACTGTTCCTGAGGGGGATTACCTCCCCCTGTATATGCTCATAGGGTATCAAGTCTCTTCTCGGTAACCTGCTGTCCTTCCTCTGAGTGCCACCAGGTCTCCCCCTCCAGGGGACATGGTCAAATGCCATCACGCTTTTTATTCGGCATGTACTTGCTTCTGTTTTATCCTCCTCCTTTGAACTAGATAATGGGGTGTTTAGTTACAACTGCTTTGGCAATTTAAGCAAATGGCTGTCAATCATTTTTATTTGACTGTTTTATTGTATTTTTTCCAGTGTATTGCGGAAGCTTTACTAAGCCAGGTGGAAGACTAAAGCAGGACAAAGAGCAGTTAGCTCCTGATACACTTTCTCTACCTACCACAAACAGTAGAAAAGACAGTAGTCATCAAAACCACATCTTTTCACGATATGGGTCTATATGAAAAAGGTCAAGGTCTGATTAAGGTCTGTCTTGCAGGCTTCAAGGACCTGGATCTCAGATGCAGAGTTGGAGAATGGACAAGAATTAATGGAAGGAAGCTGTGAAACAAGATGCTATAAATAAGGAGGATACACAAGTCTTGGGAGTTCTGACAGTCAAAGGCAAATGGTGCTAACTAACATATGTGGGGAAATGTACAGAAAGACCAGAAAGTAAGGCATTGTATGGAACTTGCATATTTCAGAGAAAGAGGCACCTTAGACAATTTTCTTAAGACCCCAATAATAGTCACAGATTCACATATCATGTACTCATGTGTGTGTCTTCTTTTAATCACCTCTACCAAAAGCCAATTAGGTTGGCTTTTCTTAGAAAAGATCTTCTAGAAGTAGAAGTTTATGCACGCTATGAGGATTGCTATTTACTCACTTCCTGGGCCACCTCCTCTTTTCCTCTCTCTGTAGTTCTCTCTCTCTCTCTCTCTCTCTCAAAAAACTCTTCAATATGTTCAAAGATTCATGACATGTTGTTTTCTGAATATTTGGCAACAAAAATATGTTCTTTGCTACCAATAAGCTCATCAAGGCTTTTATTTTTTTTTCTTTTACTTTCTGAGATTATAATACAATTACATCATTTTTCTATTTTCTTCCCTGTGTCTAAAGAACCCCACATACCACTCTTTCCTCTCTTTTATACTCACGGCCTCTTTTTTCCACTGCTTGTTGTTATATACATATGAGGTAGGACAGATGTAATTTCCAGGGTAGTAGCCATAGGCCATATGTAGCTATAACTGTACAATTCAAGATCCAGGACAATGAAAGCTAGAACTTTATCCTTGAGTTTCATTATTTTAAATATTAAAGATCACAAATGCTCAGAGAATACAGGCAAACATCTGTGTTTTGGGTCCTGTCCTGAATTGGTTGGCAATCTAACATTCAGGTAAATATTATTGTCTGTACAGAACAGCAGTTCTCAACCCGTGACTTGCCATTCCTTTGTCAAACCTGTATTTCCAAAAATATTTACATTATTATTCATAACAGTAGCAAAGTTACAGTTATGAAGTAACAACAAAAATCACTTTACAGTTGTGGGTCACCAGAACATGAGGGATTGTATTAAAGGGTCACAGCACTAGGAGTGTTGAGAACAACTGGTATAGAATATAAAAAGAAACAAGAGGCATAGGCCAGAAATTAATTGCTGCTTCAAGGACAATGGTGCATCTCTTCCATTTATTCTGTATTAGTTACATTTCATTTGTTGCAATAATTGTTGAAATTATTATGAACAGAAGACACTGAATTGAAGGGCCTCAGAGTCTTATGCTTTAGTGCTCTACAGTAAAAAGAATATCTTGATTCAGCACCAATTCATCAATACAGGCCTAAAGTCCATTCCACAAAGGTGAGAGTTAACCCCTTAATAGATGGGTAAAATGTACACTATCATTAGATTAGACATAGGTGATAACTCTCATCTTATATGCTTTTGAAACGTTTTAATTCCTAAGTTAATATGATATACACTCAGAGTCTTTCTATTTAATTATGTATTTTTCTACTTACTTTTTTATATAAAGGTATACTTGTGTAAAATTGGTGTCCTGACATGAATTCCTAGCAGCAGAATTATTGATTCTGAGGTAAAACAAGCTGAACTATAACTATTTAAAATGCCCATGGAGAAATGCAAATCAAAACAACTCTGAGATTCCATCTTACACCCATCAGAATGGCTAAAATCAAAAATTCAAGTGACACCACATGCTGGTGAGGATGTGGAGAGAGGAACACTCCTTCATTGCTGGTGGGAATGCAAACTAGTACAGCCACTTTGGAACTCTATCTGGCGCTATCTCAGAAAACTGGGAATAGGGCTTCCATAAGACCCAGCTATTCCACTCCTTGGAATATACCCAGAAGATGCTCCAGCACACAACAAGAACATTTGCTCAGCCATGTTCATAGCAGCCTTATTCATAATAGCCAGATCCTGGAAACAGCCTAAGTGTCCCTCAATAGAAGAATGGATAAAGAAACTGTGGTACATATACACTATGGACTACTACTCAGCTATTAAAAACAAGGAATTCCCGAAATTTGTGGACAAATGGATTGAGCTAGAAATGATCATAATGAGTGAGTTAACCCAGAAGCAGAAAGATTCAAATGGTATATACTCACTTATAAGTGGACACTAGCCCAAGGGGCATGTCCCATGAAAGTCTTCACTAACCAGGAAACTGGGACAGTGGGGAGGACATCCTACTGGGACTCTAGATGATAAAAGCATTGGAGAATGGCAAAGTAGAAGGATTCAGAGGGTCCTAGAAGCCTACAAGTAGAACATTATGATAGGCAGATCTGGGCCCAGGTGTCCTGCTCAAACTATGGCACCAGCCAAGGACAATACAGGCCGTAAACTTCAAACCCCTCCCCAGATCTAGCCAATGAGTAGGACATTCTCCACAGTAGAGTGGAGAGTGGGGTATGACTTTCACACGTACTCTGGTGCCTCATATTTGTCCATGTCCCGCGGATGGGGAGACTTGGTGGCACTCAGAGGAAGGATAGCAGGCTACCAAGAAGAGACTTGATACCCTATGAGCATATACAGAGGAGGAGGTCCCCCTCAGTCACAGTCATAGGGGAGGGGAGTAAGGGGAAAATGGGAGGGAGGGAAGAATGGGAGGATACAAGGGAGGGGATAACCACTGAGATGTAATAAGAATAAATTATTAAAATTTAAATAAAATAAAATGCCCATGGATAAGCTATGAATAACAATAATTTATAAATAATTTCATGGTTGAAATAATCTGCTATTAAGGTTTATGTTCCATTTTGCTTTTGAAACAACTATTTAAAAATTCAATGTTTTTTGGAAGAAGAAGAAACTTGGATGACATGCAGGGACTTCCTGGTATCTGCTGTTATTTTAATCAGTTAATTGAGTATAGTAGGTAATCCTGAGCTATACAAATTGCTCACACATGTATTACTGCAGTAACGTCCTAGCCATGCACTGACTAAATAGGTATTTCTGGGAATTATTTCTACAAGAAGTCAGCTATCAGGAAACCACTACAGAAATTTGACATTTTATCTTTTAGTTAAAGTGACATTGTAATTTACGTTTGCTTTGATAATAGAAATACGCCCTCAAATTATCTTGGAAAACAGAAGGAAGAGTTTATCTTTGTGATCTCACTTGACACTTGTTAGAGAGCAGAACAGAGTTCAAGATATTGAGATGAACTTAGCTTTTGTTATCACACCAATCACTCAAATTATATTTGTTTGTGTCAGAGAGTTTTTGAGAACTTTGTAAAAGTTTTTGACAAAGGAAAAGTTTAGTCATTGAGAAGCTTTCTACTGAATATTGATGAAGTAAAAATATACTTAGATGATTTTTCTACAATTTCTGTTCATAAATTAGAAGTGCACTGATGTACAGCACTAAAATTTTTTAAGGATTTTTTTTTAAAAAATTATAATTTATTCACATTACATCTGGATTGTCATCCCCTCACTCTTAGCTCCTGTTTTCCTCTTCCCTCCCTCTGTCCCTCCCTTTTCCACCCTATTCCCCTCCCCTAGACCTCTGACAGGTGCAGTTCCTCCTTCCCCATCATCTGACCTAGACCCCCTGCTCAGAAGTAGCTGATGGACAGCTCATTTTCCAAGTGGGAAAGGAGAGAGCTGGGAACTGCCACTGATGTGAACTCTGGAACTGGCAATGTGGCCACTGCCCCTTGGTGGGGACACCCTGTGGGAACACAGAGGAAGGGGATGCAGGGCATCCAGATGAGACCTGATAGGTTGCGGTCAGCATTAAGGTTTATGTTGGCGTTTGAAGTGCTGAATGTTTAGAAGTGGCTTATAATAAGAAGAGAAACGGGTAGGAAAGAGAGGGGGAGACGGGGCAGGGTGCTAAGGGGTTATTTTTAAAACAGGACAAGAGGAATTGTGCTATTTTTATTTGTATTTAATATGATAGTGCAACCCAAGTTTATAGTGATAGTGGAAATATTCCCTCAATTGCACTGAAAATTCCTAATATCAGAGCCATTGCACAACGTAGGTGTAACTGTCAGAGAATTTCTGACAGGTAACATATGTGGCTGTCAGGGAAATTTTTCTCTGAGGATGAAAGAATGACTAAGAAAGTTTACATTGGATATGCTTTCTTTATGGAAGACGGGCAGCAAATTTTAGCTTTCTGCTTGTGTTTTGATGTGCTCCAAGCCGTGAGGTTACAGTGAGGATGCTGTCTCTGTCCAAAGTTTTGAATGGTCTATTTCTAGTCTGTATTTGCCACTTCATAGTTAAGGTGTTTTGAATGACAGTTGTGTAAACACGTCCTATGAGTGCTGATGCTGCTGCCTCAGAATGCACAGCAGAACTTTCCATTGTATTTGTGGAAGTTGGTGGGCATGCACATCTGTGCCTGTGCTTGTGGCTGTCAGAGGTCAATTTTGAGTATCGTTTCACAGAGTCCTCTACCTGAGTAGATTAGGTATTTTCACTGACATCTGGGACTTGTCCTTGAGACCTGGCTGGCTGTGCTGTGAGACTCAACATTCCTTCTGTCTCCATCTCCCCAGCGTTGACAGTACAATGCATACCACCATGCTGGGACTTTCCTCCCATGGCTTCTAACGATCAGAGTCACACCCTCATATTTACACTGTAAGTGCTTTACACACAGAACTATATCTATATCCCCAGCTGCAGAACTAACTTTCTTTCTTTCTTTCTTTCTTTCTTTCTTTCTTTTTCTTTTTCTTTTTTTTTTTTTGAGAAAATTTTATCAAAGATAGTTTAAAGTACACAAGGAATGATGAAGGCATTTCCCTTTGAATTCCAAGTTTATTATTGCAAGTAGCTGAACAGAGGAATAAGAGGGTATAGACCTGAGAAGGCATGCATATATGGTGTCGGGTCACAGGGGGAGTTAGAGAAAGGAGAAAGAGGGGGGTTGAGTAATACTGTACTCATAAGTTCTCAAAAGACAGTAGTAATACATCCAGATAAACAAATATTAAAAAAATAAACAAAAAAGATGCCCTCAAACCCAGTTTTCCCTTGTGTTCATAAACATTATCAGCCTGGTGTTTCCCTTTAGGCTTCTATCCTCCCTGATCCTGACTTAAGACAGAGCTCATCATCCATGCACTATCTATCCATTGATGTTATTGTCAGCTTTAGGTCCCTGCATCATACATGCAATCATATTAACAGATAACTTAAGAATGCTGGGGACAGTCTCAGAAAAAGCATCATTGGATTTTTTTTTATCCAGACTCTATAAAATTATAACTAACTTACCAGAGTATGAGCAAAGGGATAGGGCAAAGGAAATCTCTAGTATAATTTAACATTATGATATAGCACATTATTCTCAAATCACTGACCTGAACAGTTAATTGGTTGTGTACACATAGACCATTATTTGTTTTGAAGGAAGCTATAATGAACTGTACACAAATTACTATTATTAAATAGTAGACAGTCTGGGACACTACAATTATTAAATATGAACAGACATGCAATTTATTTACAGCACTTTCCATGCCGTCTGCTAAATACTGATAGTATTTATCCGTATATTTTGAATTTCTCGTTGTCATGCTGATCATGTAATTATAAAAAGTGATTGCCAGTGGTCACTTGGGCAGAGGTTAAGTACCCTGTTCTAGGAATTCATTGCTTCAGCGTTGATAGACTTCCTGGTGTACTATTCTAAAGCTTTGTACTCCATAGCCTGTCCCTAGACTAAGCCCTGCCTTGCACATTGAAACGCTTTTGTGAATTATCTACTTGAAACCCTTTCTTTTGCTGGAACAAAGACTCCAATCTCTATCCACTAAACTGACTTCCAAGTGCAAAACACACTGCAAAAAAAAAAAAAAAAAAAAAAAAAAAAAAAAAAAAAAACCTTTAGAGTTGCCTAGAAAGCATTATAGCTTACAAGATTAACTGGTATATAAGCTTGAGTATATTTAGTGAGAGAATATCTTCTGTTTGTATGGAAACTTCAGCTGTCAATAATAAAAATATTGGCCTATAATAGCTAATGCAGCAAATAGGGGGTGGGACATCTGGCAGGCAAACAGGAATCTAGGATAGAGTTAAGCATGGAATAGTCAAGTGGCATGATATGAGGAAAACGGACACATCATACCTGAGTCCATGTAACCACCCACATGTGAGACTGTAGATCAGTATGATGGGTTATTTTAAGTTATGAGCTAGTCAGAGAAGAGCCTAGCTGTACGGCCCAGGCATTTGTGAATATTTTTCTTGAGTCCCATGAATCATCTTTCCAGGAGCTTAAGTGAGGGAGGAAAAACCTCCTGCAACATATATTACCCCATGCTTGAATTTGAATAGGCAATATTGAATATTTTTTTAATTGCTGTTGATAAAAGTTGTTCGATTTGTGCAAAGTTCATGTTTGTTGTCCGTTAGTGGAGAAGAATCAGACTTGATACTTAAGGTAAGGAAAATACTCAAGGCTTATCACTCAAATTTCCTTAAATAAATTTTCATCACTAATATTGTATCCTGCTAGTACGGTCATCTTCTTTCTTTCTTTCTTTCTTTCTTTCTTTCTTTTCTTTCTTTTTTGTTTTTGTTTGTTTGTTTGGTTGGTTGGTTTGGTTTAAGGTTTTGTTTTGTTTTATTTTTTTTAAAGGTGTTCCAAATTTAGTGTCTGGCTTAGAGGGTTGTGTTAAATCATGCATCGATACCTATTCTGAGGCAATGCATGGAGTGACTGGAAATGATGTTCAAAACTAGCTGGCTTCCTTGTCTGAGCACAGTCTTCCCCCACAACATATAAATTAGATATAAAATACGGATTTAGACACTGCTCATGCTGATAATGACAAGTTATATTTAAAAACCCTTACCACCCAGTCAAAGAGAAATCAATATTTCTTTAAGGATGAAGTCATGTTTGTGTGTATTAATATACACATGTATATTACTAGCTACATTAAATTTTAAAAATGATGTATTCAGAAAGTCAGGAGTTTATTAAATTCCTTCCAACGGTCCAATTTTTATGGTCAATAAACTTTTTTTTACAGGAAAAAATGTTGTTGAAACATAGATGATTCAAATATCGGTTTCATCATTCATTAAATCTTAGCTCTTGGAGGTATTCTTCTTCTTCATGCTTGTGCTTTTGTTTCTTCTTGTGTGAAATGGGAGTAGGACGTCCTGCCCAAAGGGGTTTTCATGAAGAGTAAATGAAATGGCATCTGTAAGATTCTTGGCTCCTTGTAAGCACTCAAGAAATGTAAGTCTCCTCCATTCATGGGTTACAGAGAAATCAATACCTTATATAAGACATGGCTTCTGGCTGAGAGAGTATACTGTCTACAGATATAAAATCAAAGGAGAGTCACAGGAGAAACTCAACAGCTACTGGGACAGAGAAATACAAAACATCCCTACTTCATGGTTAACTGAGAGGTGAAAGTTTCCCTCTGTTTCAGGAATTAAAGAAGGAATAAATCTAGAATAGTTTCGGTGGCTCCCTGGAGGAGGTGTGTAGTAATGAATGAGATTTGGGATGGTAAAAATTAGTAACAGCTGGATTCTCACAGGAGCAGGTAGAGCTTTTGTTTGGTTTTCCAGTATAATTTCCCAATCATCTTTACCTAGTAATAAAAAGCCGATTTTCCCTTCCAAATGAAGAAAGCAACTTCTTCTCATGAGGGTTAATATTAGAGAAGACCTTGGCAAATATTACATTCACAGCTAAGTTCATTAAAACAGAAAGAGACAAAGCCAGGAAAAGCCAGCAGAGGCTTCCTGCTGACAGCACACCTCTGGTGATCCTTCCCAATTGGGCCTTGTCTCCAGTCCTCCCTCAGGAAAGCCTTGCCTAATGACATTAGAAAAGCCATCCCATCTCACAGCTCAGTTTCATCATCTGTATGAGAAGCCAATTACAATTCAGGCTCTAAGAATCCCTTCCATTTCTAGTATACTTTTAGGACAAGCCTGACTCTCTTATTGCCAGAAACTCTTGGGCATCCAGTGAGCTGTGAAAGGAAACCATTAGAAACTGGAGCACAGGAGAGAAGGTGGGGTGATTAGATGAGCAGGCACAATGGGGAGCACTTAATAAGAAGCTCCGTGAGTCTGAAAACTGAATTCTAAGACCCTGAAACTACTTCCAAGTGAACAGAAATAAATTTAAAACTGTTATGATGGTCGTCAGCCCAGTGAGTCACACATGCTCCCTCTGTGTTTTATGATAACCACTAAACAGCTTGCGTTACAGCCTTCTACTTCAACTTTAAATAAAGCTTGCACTCCCTTGTGCGAGGGTTCTGTTGTTTGGCCTGTGAGAAGCTTTTTTTCATGTTGATCAAACAATTTGGCAGATTTAACCTATTCAGATTCTGCAGAATAAATGAGAAGTTCTCTGAGGGGAAAAAATCTATCTAGCCCCACTATTTCTAAAGCCACTCGAAAGACCAGGTACATTTTATCAATGTTCACTCAATAACCACAGGTATTTATTGCTCAAGATAAGAAGATTAAAGTTTTATGTGCTATTCAAATGTTATCTCTTAATTCTTTCATGCCCTCCATCTGTCCTGTAGGACATACAAATTGGTGTTTTCTTCCTTTGTGGAGCACATACAGTTAAGGGAGAGGAAATTAATCAGCAAGATCCTCCTGAAGGTTTCAAGTTCAAGGTGCAGCTTTGCAAGAGACACACTTTTCGAACATTACGTTTGTTTGTTTATTTTTAACTTTCAAATCTGATAGTTATTGGTGCTCATGATTTAGTCAAACTCCTCCCCATTATGGTTTCATTCTTAGAAATAGTATCATTGGCTATAAAATCCTCAAAGGGCATGTAAGGATAAAAACAATCACTCATATTGTTCTATTTGCTGTGACATGTCTATTTATTTGTTGCTTAGGCCACAAGAATTGTAACCTCTTGTGGGGACCCCTGCCAAATTCTGACATGTCAGAAATCCTGTGCTTAGGCTGTATGTTGTGACCTTCGAGTTGCTGACCTTTACCTCACCATGAGGTCTTGTGTTCTAGGCTATCGTTGGACTATTTACCTTTGAAAGAAGTAGAGAAGTCTCAACTTGGAACCACCCAGAGGATCTAGGAAGTTCTTACAAGGAACTACTCAGAGAACTAGGAAGTTCTACAGAGAACGATTTAGGCTATTGCATTCTTGCCCAGGGTGAGTGAGATAAAAATAGATCCTATTGACCTTGCCCTATATATGTTCCTGCTAGTCGGCAATAAGGTGAATCTTGATCAGAAATGTCCTGACTTGATTCATTATTTCTCGTGTCTCTGTATCCTACTTTCAGTCCCCACTCCCTCTTTCAGATGAACCGATTTGATTTTTCCCACGGGCTGGGACCCAACAACCTCTTAGGTTACCATGACTTAACTTTACATTGGCCACTACAAGAGTACATTCTTGTTTCTTTTTGTACCTTCTTTATTCAGTATCTCGAATAGACTCAACAATACAACAACTAAAGAAGAAAGTTGATTATATTGCTGCTTAAATAGTTTAACTGAATTGAGCAGCTTGTGCAAGTAAGTTAGTTGTCCTCTGTACAATTAATCAAGAGAAAAAGTAGGTTTTAGTCACTAAAATAATCAAGCCAGTGGCATCATTATAGCTTACTTTCATCAGCACATCTTGTACTTAGCAAAAGAGCAAAGGAAAGAGATCATGAAAAAGAAATGGCCATTTCTCTGCAAACATAATCAGACGTGACATACCACACTCCTCATGAAACCTTATGGTAGAGCCTTTTGAAATAATGGGATTATGGGAGGAAATCTACCCTGGGTTAGGAATGCCCAGAGACTGTGTGGACAGGTACACCACAAACAAGATGGATTTGTCAAATCCAATGGCAGAATTTGGACACAGAAGTATGGTCAGTGTGGATCACATGGTTCCTAATGCTTCAGAAAATGTCAGCCTCATCATTGCCTTTCGAATTACACAATAAGATACACCACACATCAGAGCTCAGACCACAAAGAAAGAGGACTAAGAAATATTGTGCATATAAGCAGCAAAAACTGTCTTATTACAAAGTGTGTCAATATTGTATACCACATATTCACTGCAAGGTAATTTTTGGTAGCAATAAAAGCTTTGGAATTATTCAGAATGGCGAAGAGATGGAAGGATGTACTTTGATATAAATTAAAAAAAATATTGATAGGAGTTAGACACTTTGAACACAGAGAAAAATTATATGTTAGTGGGAAAGAAAATACACAGAAAAGCACAAGATTTGGGAAATGTGCTTCCTGCAAGGGATGCTCACCAGTTTACAGTCTTTGCTGTGGTAGTGAGGAACAGAGAAAGGAAATTAAGCTGAACTAGCAAAGTGACATAAGGGACAGTGGGGGATGAGGAAGTGGTTTGGTGTTGGACTGAAATGCGTGGCTTATTTGTGAATTCAAAGGACAAATAGCATACAAAAAGAGAGGGGGGGGGTCGGGAGCCTATTTGAGTATTTGATAATCCACTTCAGAACATATGGAGTCATGTTTCTGCTAGAGAATAGCACACAGGGTCCAACTACCTGAAGTGTGTATGTATGTGTCACATAAAATGGATGCTAACAAACGTTTATTCATATTTGATTTTGCTATGTGCATTGCAGCACCATACAACACGTGCCCAAGTTAATTTGTCCTATGTTTCATGGCTTCTTGTCTCCTTTGTATCAGTATTTTTCCACCTTAGGTTCTTAATTAAATAAAAATGCTACTTGAACATAACTTTATGATTACTTCAGAGTTAATCTAAAGACTAACAGGGCTACTAAACGGCTAATGGAAAAGTAGCACATAGTGTGTGCTTGCGCAGGACAAAGGATAATTCATGTGTTGGGTAAGGCACGGAAAGACATTTGTGATGCTATTTAGGCAGTGGGTGATGTACATCTTAAACATTGCTTAATTTGGATCTTTCTGTTTAATGCGTAGAGAAAGCATTTATCTCATCTGTTTTGAACCATGAAAAGTAAGTGGGAGTGAAACCAGGAAGACTAGGTGTTGATACACTGTATCTCTAATAGTAGACAGTAACATGCAACAGGACTGGAACCATTGTACTTAGCCTTGAGAATCCACTGTCTTTGTCTTTCTATCTCTTGTTACTTCATTTTACAACATAGTAATAAGGCTTGTTGTGGCACTTACCCTGTAATATTGCTTTGGCAAATTAGTCACACAGAAATTGTGTTGTCACACCTGCATAATATGCACATTTTATTTTGAATATGTGCTCGTTTAGCTAAAGGTAAGAGGCACATTCCTGACTGTACACCCAAGCCCCTGGAATGTGTCCTATGTTACTGATTTTCAAGTATGACTCCTGGAGCATGGTTTCTAATAAAAATTTAATTTGGGTCAAATATGCAACTTTATATTTTCTAATATCTGCCTTATAAAAAATTAAAAGAGGTAGCTGAAATTAATTCTATATCTCATTTAATACAATGTATTGTAAATTATGAATTTTCTTATTATTCTTTGTATATTTTTAAAGTGGTTCGCTCTGGAAATATTCCAGAGACAGTATGACAGATGTTAATTAAGAGATTGCAATGGAGGGGGCATGCGCTCCACTTCTGAGCATAGCAAAGGTGACTGGGATATATAGTCAATTATTATGCTGAAGGAGACTGCACGGAAAATGATTAAATAGAGACCACCATGGTAGTGGAATTTTTGTGACGCTTACTCAACAGGATCCTTGTTAAAGGGTTGTCAAAGACAGAGTATTAAGTGTAGAAGGTGAATTTGATAGGACATTAAAGGTAGTTCTATATCAAGGGTGAGACAATTCTTGCTGAACTAACAGTAGAATTTGTTTTGTTTTCTGTGTCTATTTTTGTTTTTGTTTTTATTAAATGATCGGATTTGGCAGCCTACGAAAAGATCTCAAGGATATGGCCTAATTGAAGAGAGCTCAGCAGAGGCTTTTTCAAGATCACTCTCAGGAAGCTTCTTTGTCAGTGCGTTGGCTGATTTCAAAGTAAATATGTTTGAAATACTCTGCATAGGTTATCTTCATAACACATCTAAGTGCAGAACGGCCACCTTCCCCACATCCACAGTTTAGCAAGGATAGAGGCTATTAAGCTGAGCAATGCAGGCACAGAGGCAACAAATCATTTTATCTACAGAAAATAAACAAACAAACAGGCATATCTTTTTGTCTTGTCTTGTCTTGTCTTGTCTTGTCTTGCCTGTTGAGTCCTGGAGTGATACACAATGCTGGGAGATTTGAGAATGGGATTTAAGGTTGCCTTGCTTCACAATGTGTTATCTACTGTTGCTTTTACTAACCTCTGGGTTAGGTGTGAGCCACAAGGAAGTACAGAGAATACTCCACAAAGAATTTCCTATAACATCTCCATCTTTCTGTCATGCTTACAATAGGCCTAGAGCATAGAAAGACATTTGAATTTTATGAGAATGGTCTAATATAAGTGTGAGGTAAAGGGCAATTTCTGGAACCAGTAGTCCCAGAAATTTTAAACCCTGGTAATGAATCCTACTGATATGTTTTTCACAAAGTAAAGTGAAACCGTAATTGTGAGGAAAAGATAATTTGAATGAAATCCACTGAAGGATATCAAAGACCAACCCACTACTTATATATGGGATATCTTAAATGTCCTTCTGGATACATTTCATAGGAACATGAGCTGCAGCTTCAATGTGCCCTGCTTTTAGCCTTCCAAAGTATTCACTAATTATTTCAGGATAAACTGGTCTGTGTGGAAAGATCAATGGAATACTGCCTTTTTTTTTTTTTTTTTTTTTTTTTTTTTGCATATGAACTAGAGTTACATTTCCCAACAACCAGAACAAAGGTTATTTTATTCATGGGCAGCTTCATGGTTTTAAAAAAGAGAAAAAGAAAGAAGAAAAGAAAACACAAGAAAATGTAACCATACACAAAAGCCATTAGTATTCCATAGGGAGGAATTGTGGCTTGTATTTGAGGCAGCTCACATAAAATTCAAGGTCTTAATACTCCTTTGAGGCCTGCCAGGGCCCACAGTGACTCTTGAAAAGGCTTTTATTTCTTCAGCATATGTAAATTGCAAAGGGTGATGTCACTGTGATTTAAAGCTAACATCTTCTTAAGAGCTCAAAGGAGACAAAGGTTTTATTAAGTGAAGTAGTAGAGGAAATTGACATTCCAACATTTCAATAGAATGTGATCATGAAGATGGAAAATATTATTTAGTGAAATTAAAAGTTCAGGCTCAGAATGTACATCACTCTTAATCTACATCTGATTCTTTTGTGTAATTTACCTGGCATGCTTCCCTCTTTCAAGGGAATTCTCAAACAAGATCTGTTGGATAAAAGGACATCAGTGAGATGGCACTGGGGGTCACACTGAAATTTATGCATCACGCTTTCCAATATGTGTGTCTGATTAGGCGAATACATAGTTTTTACTGAACACACATAAACTTTTCACCAAATTTCACACTGACACTTAGTACACAATATCCATCAACAGTGTTGATAGTTTAACATTTCTAATTTTCTTAAGTAAGAAATAAAAGTCTTCAAGAGGGTTTAGGTGAGCTGTATAGGTGTTGATAATTGTGGCACAGTATGTAAAACACCACTAGCAGGAAATAATTTATTTGGGTCCAAGGTTTCCGAGTGCTCAGACAATCACAGTGGGGATGATGTGACAAAGCAGAACAGCTAGCAGCAAGGTAGGGTGACAGCATGCAAGAATGTTCGCATTCTTGGAGCTTTTCTCTGTCTTTTTTCTCCATCTAAAGTCCTTACGAATGGATGCTGATGACTCCACTCAGGGAAGATCTCTCCCTTACATAATTAACATTATGGAATCGTCTTCAGAGACATTGCATTCATGTGCCTAACTAACCTAATATCTTCTTAATCCAATTTGATTGAAAGCCCAAATGTACTACTTTAGGTACACAGGGAGATACATAGTAAATAGATAGATCCCAGTCAGGAACTAGTTTCATTTTAGACCCCATTACATTTAACAGTCATGACTCAGTTAAAATGTAACTTCTTGAGCTAGATAGGTCAGCAGGTAAAAACACTTGCTGCCTAGGCTGGTAACTGCAGTTTGAACCACCAGAACCACCGGGTGGAGACACCACCTCCCCTTTATGAACACATGTGTACATGTTTTGACAGGCTTTGAGAAGTCAGAGAAGTTTTCCAGATTTGGTTTTCTTCCTCCACCAGCTCTGGACTTGATATAGAACTTAGTTCTCCAGGCTTGGTGGCCATCACATTTACCTACCCATCTATTACGCAAAGCCTGCTTGCTTTCTTAAATGTATAATTTTAGAAATTTCCCTAGAAATATTCTTTTATATCTGTGCTATCTGAGATTTATGTCTATACCTTCACACACTTAGTTGATGTTATGTTTCTTTTTTTAATTTTTTTTATATTTATTTATTTATTATTATATATACAGCGCTCTGCCTGCATGTACACTCTCAGGCCAGAGGGGACACCAAATCACATTACAGATGGTTGTGAGCCACCACATGGTTCCTGGGACTTGAACTCAGAACCTCTAGAAGAGCAGTCAGTGCTTTTAACCTCTGAGCCATCTCTCTAACCCCTATGCTATGTTTCTTGACTGGGCCCACATAAAATTTAATATTCTATAACTTTTTACAATCCTGTAGAAACATTTTTTTTCTTTTTCAAGCCTTTTGATAACTTAACTAAGGCCAATTCTTTTCAATTTATATAAAATAAATAATATATACAACAATTGGTGTTATGGTTTTAATAACACACATAGATTTGCTTGAATTACTCATTGAGACAGTATTGCTACCTATTGGGAAATATGTCAAAGAAACATCGGAAAATAATTTTGAAAGTTCGTGCATCTAACTTAAAATTTCTAAGTCACAATTACTACATAGTACATTTTGAAATCAATGTGCAAGAGTTGAGGAGATGTCTCCCTAGGTCAAGGGCTTGCGATGCACGGGTGGGTAAGCATCGAAGCATGCCTATAATCCCGGTATGAGGGAGGGGGAAACAACATCTCTAGCAAGATGGGCAGCTGTGTTATGAACCAGTGAGTTCTGAGTTCAGGTGACAGATCATACACATGCACGCACACTTGCCCATATATATTACCGCCTCAAGCAAACACACATAACAAGGGGTACAAAAAACAGCTGTACATACCCGTGTAAAACTATTTTGCATTAAAAATGGACCCATTATGCTCATTTATCATTCTGAACTTGTATCTGCGTGTATTAACTGCGCCTATGAGACAAGTGCATTCTGTTAACAAAGATTAAGTAGCCATTCTGTGAAACGTGATTACATGAAAGGGTATTACTATAATTTTGGAAAAAATATGTGTAT
Source organism: Acomys minous (assembly GCF_964271855.1). Classification (NCBI taxonomy): domain Eukaryota; kingdom Metazoa; phylum Chordata; class Mammalia; order Rodentia; family Muridae; genus Acomys; species Acomys minous. Next base: position 26,057,864 of record NC_140496.1, read on the forward strand.
AGTACTTGTTGATTATCCATTACCAAATGCTAAGCCTGAAAATATATGTACCTAAATAATATTATAAGGAGTAAACAGGTTATATTTATATATTTTGGAATACAAAAACATATGCATATATGTGTGCATACATATATACAAACACACATAATATATATGTAACAATAATTAATGAAAAAGGCCATAAAATTTAAAGTGTATGAAATAGTTTATAACAAAAGTATATGAGAGTGTTTAGAGGGAGGAAAGGTAAAGGACAAATAATATTTTTGTATTATAGTCTCATAGAGTTTTAAGAAAAAATGTGATATTACATATGTTTAATAATTTTATTATTCCCACTAGCTAGTAATAAAATAGATGTGCGTACAGAGAACAGAAAATTTTATTCATTTTTTAATGAAATTGAATTTAATTTTTAATGTCCTCATTGTTGCCGAGTGGTCTGTATTCAGAGATTCTCTATGAGACAATCCAGATTTCTGAAGTGATACTTAAGCACCTGGCTCACATAGGCATGCTGAGATGTTTCAGCTCATTAGCAACAATTCAGAGAAGTGTTTGATACTGTTTCTAACCCACCTTTTTATTATGTGACCCAGGGAGGAGTAGAAACAAGGGAGGAGATGGAAGGGGACTTTAATATCAAGCAATAAGGCCTCTTCCTTAAAGAAAAAAATTAATAAGCATTCACATATTGTTGGAAAAGCAAATATTTGATTATTTCTTTGCAAGCTTACTAAGATGATCCAGGAGATTGATAGTACCAATATTCTCCCCTGTCTAGTCTTTCACGTGACTAAAAACTCCAGCACTTAAAAGAAGCATGATCTTTCTAGAAGACTGCAAGACCACAGAGCATCTTCAAGATGAGTCCAAATGTTGCTTAGGACTCAACACATAATTGGATGGCTATGTTTAAATTGCCAAGAGCTTTCTTTTTTCCCCGACCAAAGCAGAAAGCAGAGAAAAAGAGATTTGCCAAAGGTGAGTAAATGATCCATATTCAGCAAAAAGGAAATCCCATACAACAGGACTTGTTTAGACAGTGTTGGCTCAAACGTCTGGTGTATGATGCTTGGCAGTTTATTTTAGAAATGCTTCAGTACAGAAAATTTTGGAAAAAAGTTTCCTCATAACAATTATTTCAATCCCATGAGCACAATAAATCTTAATGCATAACTACTTAAAGACTCCTTTGGAAAGCATATATGATTTCTACCATTAAGATGAGTCCTAGAAATTAAGAGCCTATGGTATGGTGTGGTCTTTATCATATAGAGAGAAGAGGCCATCAGGTAATAAAGTACAGGTGACAGCTCCCCTAGGGCTGGGTTTTATTGACTGAAAAGCAATGTTCAAGATTAAGGTCATGTGAGGGAAGATCTGTGATAAACATGATAGTCTGTGGGATTTGGGTATGGCCTGGCCCTGTAGATAATACAGATCACCAGTTACTAAGCACACCCAGACCCACATCCAACCTTCTGGGTGGAAAACAGTTAACAAATCTCTTTTGCTGAAGAGAAAAGCCTGTGTGCTTAACATCCCTGGTTTCCATAGTGCTTATCAGTGACCATGGGTCCTCTTCATAACTGTCCTGCGTTTCTTATATACTGAGATTAATGAAGAAGTGGGGTATCTATGGAAAAGAAGGATTTTATAACATTGTGTTATATAACTTCAGTGAAATGGGAGGACTCAACATGCCTTTTAGGATCAGACTCCTGTGTTCCTTTGTCTTTAGGGATAAAGATGAGTTTGGTTCTTGGAACAGGGAGAAGAGCATCGTTGTATGCTTGTCTGGTGCCTTACGTCATGGGAAAATCATGTCTATATATTTTAGTTTCATTTGTATGAGTACTGTGGCTGCATGTATGTAATGGCATCATGTGTGTGCCTGTTTCCCATGGACAGAAAAGGGAGTTGGGTTCTTTGGAAATGGGCTTGCAGACAGTCGTGAGCTGCCAAATGTGGATTCTGGGAATTGAATCTGGGTCTTCGACAAGAGCAACAAGTGTTCTTAACTGCAGATCCCTCTACAGCACATATTTTTAGACATTAAAGTATTTTTTTCTTCGAAACGTGTAAGGCTAAATGCTTAAAACTCTGTTCTTTATCCATGTATAAAGTCAGCATGTCAAAATATTCTCATCTATATCAAAGTAATAATTGAGAATTCAATGACTGCACTCATAAAAAGACATGTGTAAGGTAACGCTAAAGACTTACAATGGCTTTAGTCCTGTTCTTTTTGTTTGTTTGTTTGTTTTTGTTTTTTTTTTTTTTTTGCATTTTGCATTTTGCATTTTGTAATGGAGCTCCAGCCTTTGGCACTAGAGCACATTCTTTGAGTTACCTACACAAAATTACATTGCTTTTTTCTTTTGCTTTTTTCCCCTAATCCAACTCCTATGAAACTCTAAATGTACATCAAAATGCAACTTATTGTATGACATTTTCCCATCATCTGTTTATGTCAAATTCTGGCCGCACAACTTTCCTCACTTACCTAGTCAGGACTTTCATATGATGATTTTTATGAGAAATAGTGATTTTAATAACGTGAAGAGTGCATAGAAAGAATCTGGAACAATTCAAGATCAAACAATATAAAAATCCTCAAAGACATGACTTTTTCTTACAGATGCTGTTCTTTAGTCTTATATCAATTTGGCACAAGATAGAGTCATTTTTAAAAGATCAAAATTCAGTTGAGGAAATTGGATCAACTGACGAGCCTGTAGGCAAGACTTAGGCACATTTTCTTAGTTGAACATCAATCAAGACCACCTGGGATAGTAAATTGGGGGACTATGACTAGCAGGCTGAGAAAGCTCTGAAGAACAAGCAGTAAATAGCACCTCCCCACGGTTTTTGTATCTGTTCCTGCTTCAGGGGTGCTTCTTTGAGTTTCTGCCTTTTTTTTTTTTTCAGTGATGTACAACTTTGCTTGGTCATATAAGTAAAATAAACCCTATCCTTCACATGTTTCTTTTGGTGATGGTGTTTTACCACAGCAATAGAAACTTGAAGACCAATTGATAACAGACCATGAGGTACTGCTCTAACACATCTGGCCATGTTTTCTGGGGAAGATTGTGAAAATTTGGGTTGGAAAAATTAGGTCTTGAAGTTTAACAGTTGTTCTGTATGAGCATGGTACATAAAAGTGCTGAGAGGATGCAGACAGTGGAGGACTTATTTGTAGAGTTTCAGAGGGAAACAAGATATCTACTTGAACCTTTGTGTTATTTATTAATTTTTATTAAGAATCATTAAAGTGAAAACTTTGCTTTGCTGGGTCAATCAATGATGTGGAACCGGGGCTGAAGAATCAGCTTTGATTAAAAATAGACCTGCATCACTGAGGTGAAATCTGGAAGTATTTCCTCAGAGTTAGTGCACAGAAGGCGTGGTACAGATGGGGCTAAGGGTGCGTCTCATACTGGCAGCCAAACTTAGTAATATATGGGTCACACAGGTGGTACATTACTTATTATAGGGGGAGGGCTCTGTGCACATACCATATTGCATAGGTAGGCATCAGAAGACAACTTGAGAGAAACAGTTATCTCCTTCTACTATGTGAGTCTAAGAATTAAACGTAGATTGTCAGACATTGAAAAGAAAAACCCAAAAGAATTACTTACTGAGCCATATCATGGACCCCTGGAATCTTTTTGAAAATGAATTTCTAATGCAAGTAATATTCTCATTCAGAAGGACAAATAGAACAGAAAGGAAGCCTAACATAGAAAGACCCCCCCACCCCCCTTAGAGGGAGATCCAAGCAGATGCTGAGACACACAAGCAAACTCTAGGGTGGAGCACAGAAGACTTAGGGAGGGCCCAGGAGTTCCACAAAGAGACCAATGGAGGCAACAAATCGAGGCAGAGGAGGAGCGTGCTGCAGAGACTGAGGCACCAACCACAGCATATAGATAAAACCTTAACTTAGTCTATCATTTTCTCCAAGGGTAGTTTCTAAGTATCATAAATTCGCATTTGCCTGTTGCTCCTCAGAGTATATAAATTACACATACTGATTAAAGACCATCTATATAAGATGTTTAAGAGATGAGCTCTTATACATCATGTGATGCAACTAGAGATCACAGAAATTAATCTCTCAAGATCTCCAGAAGAGCTGGGGCCTTGGCCTATAAAGGATATTATTTCAGGAACAGTATACGAAAACCACGCCTTCCCTTCAAATCCCAGCTCCTTTCCCAGCTTCAAAAAAGAGAAAAATGTTTGCAGTAAAAAAACAAAAACAAACAAACAGAAAACATGGGATATGTGTAAGAAAAGCCTTCAGAAGCATGAAAGGGAACAATGAATTAATTAATCGATTTGCATGTCAAGGCATTATTTTCTTCTGAGGATGCCTTATACAATATTGTGTTGTAAGGAGCTCATGTTCTTCTTAATAATGTTGAAATGAATGATCCCTTACATTAATACAGAGCCTTGCAGATCACAAGGCACACGAACATCTTTGATTTCATTTAATTCTTTTAAATACCATAAAAGGAAGCAGGATGATTTTTATTATCCTTCTGTTATCTGGGAATAAATTGAGGGTCATTGGGGTTAAACTAATGCTGAAAATTTCACAGTGTTGGAAGATGGAGGTGTTCAGTGTCTTAATCCAACCTCTTTTTCCACTGCAATTATTTCTCAAACAGTGAACCTTCATCAAGGGCAAAAATAAAATAATAATTTGCCAATTCTTTTAAATGATTAAGATAGGCACTCACATAAGTGAGTTATAAACTCAACCAAGCTTATATCAAATTTCAAGAATAAAAGTCATGTATAATATTCTAAGAGCTATAAATAAAGCCTAATATCAAATGAAGGCAGAGGTTTAGAAATGCAGGATAGTTTTCTGGAGCACAATCACCACTCAGAATTTGAAAATAACGCCAAGCATAAAGAATACGGCTCTTTAGAATTTGCACCATGAATCTTACTGAATGCCACAGCATAATTAATGCTCCTTGAAATGACATTACTCATATTCAGAAGAGACACCCTTTGTTCAGACCACTGTGCTCTAGTTCTGACTTTACGTGGCATGACTCAACCATGTAGAGGTTATCTTGACTTCTGATTTCTGTGCCTGAACTAAGTAGCAACTCTTGATTTGAACCCATTAAATGGGAAATGTAAATACCGTATTCTTAGTGCCTCACCAAGTATGGTGGTTACTCACAGGAGGCTACCCCCCCCCACCGAGTTTTTTGCAGTTTATCAGATTACAATAAAAGTGTGAAACAAATATAATCTGTAGTAAATGTCTGCATCTTGAGGAACATGTCTGTAAAACTTCAGAGATTGTTGCATGTTTGTTAGGATGGTTTATTCTTTATACATTGTGGCCTTAGTGCAAAATGAATAATCATCCCTTGTATTTCCATGCTTGCTGGGCATCATGGCACATGGCTCCATTCTCATAAGGCATCAGGGGAGTAAATGTTATTAGTATGTAGAATGAAATTAGGAGAAGGAAATTGGAACCAAAATGTCAACCCAGATATATGTACACATGATTGACTTTGTTCACCAACACTTTCCCAGATATGAAAATATTTCTTCAAATTTTCCAAGAGCAAATAATTTTTTGGTTACCATGACACTAAACATTCTTTTTTTCCTACCCCCTCACTAAACATTCTAAAAGAACAGGAACAATAATGAAACAAATATTGATTGCTTCTTTATATAACACCACATTTCTAAATTATAGTATATGTATACCTCAAGGCAACAGTGTGTGAGACACGGGTTTCAGACAAAGTCAAGATCAAATTTTATTAATGCTCAGGGACTGTGTTTCTTTGAAACACTTAATTATATGTCTTCACTGTACTTGCTGAAAAGTTTGTTTCTATATTGAAGGGGGGTGTGATGTAGTGGAATACTGAAATATAGTGTGTTTTGTAGGTTGGAGGGAGATCTATAAATGTTAACAACTCAAATGGAAAAATTCAGTGTAATACACATTCCAATCTTATATACTTTAAGAGGCCTGAGATAGAAGTAGAAAAACAAACCAACAATATAATTGTCAGACATAGTGCCAATACTTACTGGTTGAAAGGTTAAGTCACAAAAAAGTCTTTTAGGACTCTGTGAAAAATCTTCGTAGAAATATGTATGTTCAATGAAAATAATAAGATTGAGCTGCAGAAGTAATACCCAGCTTCTTCTGAGAACAAGACAGTGAAACGTCTACTTAATTAATTTCTGTCTCAAGTGACATGATTAGCATAAACTTCTTATTCTAATCACTAGCAGTTTTCATGAACTTTCTACATACATTAGATTCCTATAATTTCAAATAAGATGTACATTGTGTGGCATTTTCAGTCTCTGTTTTTATTTTCAGTCTGATTTAATACAGAATGGAGAATTTCTCCCTGATTGTATGAATCACAGCACTCCCCATAACTAGCTAAATAGGGAAAAAGGAAAATGGGTTCTATATAACTCACATTTATATATGTATATATATGCATGTGTGTGCACACTTATGTATGAACTATATTATATATATTTAATAATATATTATGAAGTATATTACCTATGTTACACACACACACACACACACACACACACACACACAAATATGGAAGTCAGAAGACAGTTTAATGTGATAGGTATTACCCTACTACCTTTACATGGGTACTAGGGTTTGAACTCAGGCTCTCTGGCTTGCACAGCAAGCATTTTTCCACAGTGAGCCATCTTTCTGGACCAGTTTTCTCTGTGGACTTTAGCTTAAGTAGATATCAATTCCCTCCAAAATGGTAATTTCTTAGGCTTTTGTGGGTCTCCTAGCACGGTTCTTCTAAATGGCAACCCTTATCCTGCACCCCTCTTTCAACGCATCCCGTCCACTCTTCAGGTTCAGTTTCTGCTGCCTCTTCTTAAACACACACTGAGTTTCTTCAAGACTGCAGTTTGTAACTTACATTGTGGGCCTACAGAACAGGTTTCTAGGCCTGACTCTAACCTTCCTCCTTAATTGCATGACACTCTTCTATAAGACAAATATTTCCATGGAAAGGCCGGCATAATGACTAATCCTTAATTACCATTTTGAAAAAAGTGAAGTTGGATTAATAAACACGACTTCAGATGGTGATAGAGAAATGAATGTTTGCCTTTCTGTTCTCTCTGAGAACTGTCACTATGGATCAGGACAGAGCCAAGGCAGTTCAATCTTATCCACAATATCTACCGCTATTTCTGTGCCTTCGCTGTCATCGTTGTGAGAAGCACATGATCCAGCCAGTTGATTCCCATGTCCCTTAGAGAAGCTTAGTTACAATGTGAAAACTTCTTTTTTTTTTTTTCTGAGTTGACAATGTGTTCTAGGCCTACTTCGTGCCTTCCCTAATCCAATCTAGAAAGCATAACCTCTGTATTTCCAAGTCTGTTGGAAAAATCTCAATGTCCTTAATGGTTTGTGTTATGGTGGCATTACTATTATCCCCTTTCTATTGAACAAGAGGAAAGGTACACATAATAAAACCACGTTCATTTAAAAGATTTTTTAAAAAGTCACTTACCACTTTTGCCAGGAAAATTTTAAATCTTCATCCAGAAATTTACATATTTTACTATTTTTGAATTCAGTAGAGAAAGTGTTATAGTCCTTTGGAGGTACCCTCTTGCCTGCCTTATCCAAGGTTCTGTTTTATTGTTTGTGTAGTTTTGAACTAAATATTTAAGTCACTGATATACATATATTTATTTATTCACTTTGCATCCTGGTTGTAGACCCATCCCTCTTGTTCCTTCCATCCTTCCCTGTTCCTCAGAAAAGGGGAGCAACCCCTGTCCCTTGCTCGTAAAATCGCACCAGGACTGAGTACATGATTTGTATACTGTGTTTTTCACATTTGTGGATTTGAGTACTTCTGCTAGTTTCTTTTAGAAAAACTTCTTAGTGATCAACTTCTTCTTCTTTTTTTTTTTTCCTTTTTTTTCTCCACAATTTTTTTATTAATTTATTCTTGTGATCAACTTCTTAAGAGCTCAATCCCTCAGTGCAACAGAAAGGAAAAAAAAAAAACAAGTGCAGAAAAATGAAACCATGCAAGATATAGAAACATGCTTAAAATGCATTAAAACATACAAATAAGCTACCAAAGATGTTATAGGAGGAAATGAGAAAACTAAAGTACAATACACTGTGAAGCTAAAAAATCAAAGTAAATATGGAAATAGTAAATGAAATGAGGAAAGGAAAATGATTCAATGTAGAAGTAAAGTCAAATGAAAGAAAAAATAGGACTGAAACAGATAAAAGGAAAAATAAAGTTGTGGAAAAGCATGTTATTAAGGGAATATAAGAGAGAGAAATTAAAAGTGTCAAAGATCAAGTCCCATATATATAAAAAAATTCAAAAAAATTAAATAATGCAGGAAATTGCATAAAACAAAAATATAGTCTCTCTTTTAAGGGCTCAATTTCCGCACTACAAATAAATGAGGAGAAACAGCCAAGATCAGCAAAAACAAAAATGTGCAAAATATAGAAATATGGTTAGAAATTTATTAAATCCTACACATATGTTACCAAGAATGTTATAGCAGAAAGGGGAAAGCTATAATTCTAGATGTTATTCTCAGTTGACAAAGTCTACTCACGGCCACAGAGAGCAGGTTTCTCTCTCCCAGTGCCCTTTACTGTCTTGTACAAACCTCTCTGTTTATCAGTGTGGTATCTGGTCCTCCTGCATTCCACAGCCTCCCAGAGCCACCACAGCCCAGAGCTATCACAAGAGAGGTTGAGGTTTCCTGATGAATGTTTGGTCCCTGTATTCAGGCCCCAAGAGTTACTCACTCTATAAAGGTTCCAGACACTCCTCTCTGAGTTTTATTGTTTGTGTAGTTTGTGTGAGTTATGTAGAGTTACAAGAGGTAATTTGCATTCCAGTGCTGACAAATCAACCAGAGAAATCTCTGTCCAGCAACACCTGTTGTCATTTGAGAGGAATGTATGTTTGTCTTGAATACAGGATTGCTAGTATCTTTTCTGCCTTGCATTTGGATGAACAATCTCTTCCTTACGTCCCCTGCCAGTAAATCACATGACTGGGGACTTGGTTGCCTTGGTTTTCTTCTCCTCATTGCCTCTTTTTCTCTATACATTTTTTTTTATAGCTATCTTATAAGTATCTGTGAATTTCCAAAGTTTTTCCTCTCTTTGGGACAGAGTATTTAATTTTTTTATAACTTTTAATTAAAATTGCTTTATTCAATATATTATCTAACAAAGTATAATGTTCTAAGGAAAAGAACAAAAGCATCCCTATCTGATTTTTTTTTCCACAAAAGAAAGTTCTGCAAGGCTTACATCTTCAACATTTAGTTTAACTAGAATCTATATTCATTGATGTCAGAAAATCCTTGTGAGTCTATACTTTCTGACTCCAGGACAGCCAAGATAACATAGAGAAACCCAGTCTCAAAAACAAAACAAAACAAAACAACAACAACAAAAAGAAGAAGAAGGAGGAGGAGAAGGAGAAGAAGAAGAAGAGGAGGAGGAGGAGGAAGAGGAGAAGGAGGAGGAGGAAGAGGAGAAGGAGGAGGAGGAAGAGGTGGTTTTGGATAATAAGGCAGAAATGTCATCAATTGATCAGTCTGATTGGATAGGCTAGGAGGAAGAAAATCCTTCTTGCAAGAAAAAGATCACCATGGTTGAGTCCCTGAAAGGCATAATAAAACTTGTATTCCAATTTTCTCCCCCTTGTCCTATTTAGGATCTTTCACCTAATTTGCTTCTCTTTTGCTGTGACAAAACATTAAAAGTCACCGGAAAGTAACTTCTGGAGGAAAAAGATTTATTTGACTTATGCTACCAACAACTGTCACAGAAGTGCATTGTCATGAAGCCCGGTCTCCACATCACAGTCCATCACTGAGGAGAGTCGTGACAAGAATACAGACAGGAAGCCGGAGGCAGGAACTGAAGGAATGGCCACAAAAGCATGCTTCTTATTTAACTGTTTTCTCTACATAGCCCACTCAGTTTGCTTTTAAAAACAACGATGACCCGTTGTGGTTAATTTATAAGTATTGCCTAAGAAGTATTTATAGTTAGGCTTATTAATATTACAGTGGAATTTTCTAAGCCACTACCAATCAATGAAAACACAGGCACCTGATGTATCTTAGAACAAAACTTTACCCGGGACTTAATACAAAACACACGAAATCACCATGGGATAGGAAAGCAGCCGCGTGGCCCAAGAGAAGGAACTTTGTGGTTTCTCATGTAAAGAAGACGCAGAACGTTAGCAAGTATTCTGGGATTGAGAATGGGAGGTAGCCCAGATAGAAAGTACTAGAAGCAGATGGAATGAGACGGAGACTGGGAATTCTGGAACATATCTTAGGAGATAATCTCTGCCTATACATTAGGGGTCACAGAGGCCAGAAAAGGACATTTAGATCTTACAATCTTGCTTTGATTTAAATTAGATAATGGTTGTATGTCCCTTTTGAGACAGGTGAAAATAAAAAATAAAATAAAAAGATTCACACACAAATATTCTTTCTTGTGCTTATAAACTGCTCATACATTGCTACGTTAGATTTTATTCAAGAAAATGCCCCCCCCCCATAGACTTAAATACAGGCTAGTCTAAAAGATACATTTTCTACAGCCATTCCCTTCTCCACAATGTCCCTAGAATGTCTTGTTCAGAGAAAATTTTACTGACCCATTCCACATTCTGCCACCTTCCTTTCTTAATCTCCTTCACAGAATGTGTTACATGAGCTACTTTGCAGCTGCACGCACTTTCCACCATGATGCTCAACAATATCTTAAGCTGACCCTGCTGGGAATAAGTGAACATTCAAATCTCTGCAGCCATGGGCCAAAATAAGATTTCCCCCTTTAAGGTTTTTTTTTTTTCACTCTAGTATTTTAGCATATCAAATAGAAGATTAATGCACAATATAGACAAAAGATCTGGGTCTTCAAAGCTTCTGTGTCGGCCTGGCCTAATGTCTGCTATTTTGCTTGTAGAATTCCTTGCCTAGGGTAGTCAGTCATTTGCAGCTATGCTCATGTCCTGTTAAATTCCTTCACTAGTAAAACTCCAGCTTCTTCATGCAGCTCCTTGGTATAGGTGAGAATGTAGGCTCAGCATGTTTTCTGTAATGACCTTTCTCCAGTTGTTGACTCTAACTGCTCCGGCCGATTGGTAACTTCCCCCCTCCCTATCTCTTCAGGATAATATATCTCACTTTCTTTTTGGGAAGAGTATTAATATTTAATTGGAAAAATCTCTTAAAATGTTAGGAAAATATTAAGCCAAACACTGAATAATGCACGGGAGAGTAAGCATCTTGATGTGTGCAGTGAGGTTTAGTTGTTCGTTTGCATCTTTTTTCTAATACCAGGGACCTACTAAGTGACCCTTTTTCATGTTCTGTTTTAGGAGTAAAGTTCCACTGAGTAAGAAAATCAGTCACAAAAGGAGATGTCAGTTTACATTTCGTTTCTGATGTATCTTTTGAAACACTGCTTATTTGAACACATTAAATTTGTTCCAAAAGTATTCGGGTCATGCATAATTAAATATATAGCTTTTAGCAATTTTTGTTGCTCCAAGATGTGTTGGATAGTACATAATGTATTCTTTTGAGTGAATCTCACTGTTTTGTGTTTCCAGATGTCTCTGAAGTTTGCTACTCAAAGGTTAATTTTATGCCAGTATCCAAGGTTGAGACTTAGCAGGATTTTAAATGATAAAATCTATGTGCTTTAATATATGTTATTGTAGAAACATTAAAAAATATATATGCAAAACTGATTAAAGGCTGTATAGCATTAAAGGGTATTTTAATATATGAAATTTAATGTATCCTATTGATTATTCTGAATTATTTATCTTACAAAGGCCACAAGTGAGAGAAAAGGGTATAAGTTGTAGAGGCCAGACAATAACCATGAACAATTGATTTTTTTATATCAACTCAAAATTGCTCCCAAGGTTCATGATGAATTTTTATTGTATACTGATTTCTAAACTGAGAAATATCTCTGAATATGATATGAGGTTCAAAAACGCCTTTCTACAAGAGTATAGTAGCAATAAAAAGAATAATGTTTATGTTAGGTGACTTTTCCTGAGTCGACATAAACAAATATTTCATCTCCTCACATAGGGCACTGATGACAAAAAATAATAGCAATTCTACTCAACTCTAGTTTAGTGATGGGTGAGTGAGTTGGGTGCACTTACAAAGGCACAGAATAGTAAGATTTTACTTGGAATAGCAAGATTCTCAATGGCAGCTGCATTACCAAACACTGACCCCAGCATGGCTGACACAATACAAAAGTTCCTTCCCTGTAGTTGCCTAAACAACTTGCTTGCAGCTAGACTTTATGGAGAATGTTCTCTCTCTGAAAATTATTACTAATGAATAAACTTAGGAAGGGATCTTGCTGATTTTATATATTTCTGCAGATTTCTGGGGCTTGTAAATTTCATTAACTACCTAAAACTTCTTACTTCTATGTTTATCCCTTTGTCAGATCATATGATCTTCCTTCCTTTCTTTAGGACAGAGCTTCAACTGGGAGGAAATAGCTAAATAAAGCAGCACTTCAGTTATGCTTTCTAGGTTCAAGTAATAGTGATGGTGTTTGCATATATTCATTTCTTCAATGGTGAAAGTGAGTCCAGATTTTTGCTTTATTTTAACTTCACAAAGGAAATTTCTCAAGAACAATATCCATAAGTGCTTAAGTCAGAGAGCCTAAGACCAGTGATTTTAGTGTCTTTAAACTAGGTACATTAGCCTATACTTGAGGATCAAAAAAAAAAAAAAACTAAGTAAATTAAAGATGTGATATATTACATTTTGAAATATGCCACCTAAAATTATGTGTACACGTATTTTATTCCTTACATAAGCTTTATGCGCTTATCATCCCAAATTCCATGTAGAAAATCTTACTCCCAAGCTGGTAGCCTTCAGAAAACGAGGCTTTTGTGACTGATGATCCTCATGAACAGAATTAATCACCTTATAAACAAGACCGCAGAGAACGTTCTAGTTTTTTTCTGTCATGTGGGGACATAGCAAGAAGACAGCAGTCAACAATCCTGAAGACACTGGATGTGCCTTCATCTAGATCTTGGAGTTCTTAGATCACAGGAATATGAGAAGATGCTGTTTAAGCCACTTAGTATGCCCTACCTCTATTGTAACTGATAAGATGAAGAGGTTTAGTTTGGTTTTGATTTAGAAGAAGCTGCTTTAACTAGGATAACTAATTTAGTTTCCTGTGCTAGTTTTTTTTTCCTTAACAAATTCTGATAGTCAATAATTGGTCATAAAAACTCAGGGACTGCATAGTATGTGTTAACAATTAATTGACATAATATTATGCACCCCCAGAATACCCTTATATCTAACACTAAGCATGTGTCAATTTAGTTATTGTATATACATGATAAGAAAATACTGGTCTTCAGTTCCATCAGAGACTTGAGAAGGAATAAACTTGATTACCTGAGTATGCCAGGAGTGCTGGTTAGTAGTTTTCCAAATGAGAAGATGACAGAGACATTTTGCTACCTGAATAGTCACCCAAAACTCTCTACAATGTTGGATCATCTTCTTTTGCCTTCTGGCCCAATATATCTGACAGACATATTTGTGAGGCATGAGCTATTGAGGAGTTGCTTACCGCACCTATGCCGAGTGTAGACAGGTTTTTTAAGTTGATAATGACAATATGTGATGGATACTGATTTACATTCACAAATTTAGATGCACCAAGATAGGAAAGATGTTTTCTTCAAGGATGTCAAATGCAAATAGCAGAAACACTACGAATGTAACATCTATATACTTCCTGATTGTGTCATGGTTCTTGTTATATGTAATCTACTGTATATTGTGTAATAATATACATGTATATGTAAAAAAATAAAACAAAATAAAATTTCCACCTTCAAAAATAAAACAAATTTTAAGATCATCTATAAAATATAAAGATCCTTGATGTATGTCTTCACATTGTTACTATTTTCATAAAGAAACATCACTCTTGGTGTTCTCTTAATTTCTTAGTTCAACATACTGAAGAAGTAGAGAGACTCCATAGAAGAAAAAACACAACCTGATGATTAACCAAAGACTGATAACCTACATGCCATACATCTCTCTAAAATTGCATAGTCTAAATCATTATACTAACACGGATTCCTATAAAGTTATGTGCTACATGACAATTGCAGTGATATATTCTTAAGTCTGTAACCACAAATGTGTGTACTTACTTGTATGTTCACATACTCGATGTACACACATTCTACACGCATTTTCTTATTTAAAAATGGCATGTATTTCCAGCCAAATGTTTGTGATGTACATTGCACTCTTTACTGTTCTCAGTGATTGGCCACATATCTGAAAAAAAGAAACAACCTAAAGAAAATTGACTTTGGGTCATAGTTTCTAGAGAGTTGTAGTCCATTTTGGTGGGGTAAGCCAGGTTGCTGGAGTTTGGCCAGTAGTCACCTGGCATCCCTAATTAGGAAGCAGATAGATGAATGCTGATGCTAAGGTTACTTTCTCCTCTACATTCAGCTGATTACCCCAGCCCATTGCAAGGTGCAATTGGAAAGAATTGGGTCCTCCAGTTGGTTGTTTCCATAAGCGCCCCTCACAGTGATGCTAATCCTATTAAACTGCCAAAAAGACTTACCAGTGTATAATCAGAAGCATAGTCCTATCAATATAGAAAGAGTACTGTTCCTCTCCTGAAGGCTGAAAACACATCAGTCAGATCTAATGAAAAGATATTTTCAGCCTAGGTAAGCTATGGATTTGCTATAAAAGAGTTCAAAGGAAGCACGCTATTCATCAAAAGCAACCCCAACCTCATTACCTATTGAATTTCACCCATTGTTTGAGAATCAGATCAATCTTATATCAGACTCACCTATGATTTGCAACTCCTGACTGCCAGCCAGAGATCACTCATCAAAGAAATGTGCATTCACAGCAAACCCATTAGGGTTGCTGAGACTGAGTTTGTTCACTGCAATCTGTTGTCTGAGAGGGTGAGACTCTGCTAATGGTTCACAAGCTAACTTATCTCTTTGTTCCCTGACTTTGAATCTCAATGTTACTACCATAATTGCAAATGCAGTACTAATTTTTCTGATAATTTTTATTTGTTTTAAAAAATATAGCATGTTAATTGTAACTTCATAACATCTATGGCCACCTAGAAGATGGATCTTTGGATATGCCTATAAGAGATTATCTTGGTTACATTAATTGATCTCAGAAGACCAATCTTTATCAGGGGCAGAGCCATTCCCAGCATTATTAAAAAAAAAAAACAGAGAATAAAAGATGATTTACAGCATTATCAGTATTGCTGCTTCTTTTCTAATTGTGGATATAATGCAACTGGCTGCTTCAAGCTCCTTGAGCTCTCGTGCAAGGCATACTGTGAGCTCAAGCGAACACTTCCTTTTCTTTTCTTATCCAGTTTGCTCTAGGGTGTGAGTAGGTATGCACGGAGAATCAAGTGTGTAAAATAGGTGGTATCAGGCAGCTAACAGGCTGAGATGTATTTGCAAAGAGAGAAGACAAAGGATAGGTAGAGCAACAGATTATGGTGTAAAGGAGGAGTAGGCTCAGCACATACTGTAGCTGCTGTGAGTTTAAGGGCATTTTTTCAAAAGAGGTATTGACCATAGGGTTTGCAATGGCTAAGATAATAAGGGCATTTCCTTTGGCTCATTGATTGTATTTACAAAACAGAAATGAAAGTAGAGGAATGTTTAAAAATATTGGCTTTAGTCCATGAATTGTATTTTCTACTTCTATTTTTCTGAGTAATTCACTGGATATTCAAATTCCCCAGTATTGTTAGAAGTATGTTAACTGGGATGCATCACTTTGGGCCTCTGAGAGACGAAGCCAATCTGCCTGCCCTCAGTGTTTAATTTCCTTTGTAGCTCACAACACTGTGCAATCTTCTTTGTTTTTCATGAAACAATTTTATTTTGCAGTTTAAGCCAAAAAAAAATGCTTCATTTTTACAACTGAATTCATCTAGTATTCATATTTTTCATAAATTAAATTTAAATTGCTAAAATATGACTAATTTTTCCATTTGAATTTCAGGATAGATATATTTAAGGCCAGAGCTCTTCCTTAATATTTTATTTTTCCTGTTATTTGTTTGTTTAAACTGACAGGTACTACATTTATATTTGCTGGTTTCATTTCAGCAATGTTTCACATCTGGCTTTTCAGTATGGTAAGTCATGGCTTTCTTTTCCTTAAGCACTGGTAGTCGGGAGTATCTGGCAGCAAGAGTGTTTCTGTAACTGACTTTTCTTATGGAGCATATATGGACTATTTCTCATCTACAATGTGCCACAAATGCACCTTCATTTTCCAGATACTTTGATGCATCATAATGTTTTCATCATAAGTAACAGCTTCTGTATTTTCTGCAGTGTTCTTGAATCTTTTTTTTCAATGGATATACATCTTAATGTTAGGAGGTAAATCTACTAGGAAGGTTTTTGTTTTTGCTTTCAGAACGTGGTTCATTAATATAGACCTCCATTGTACTACTGAATACCAACTAAGAACTACAGATTTCCATAGCTTTTCCTAATATCCTACTTCCTGCAGTCCCTTGAAATATTCTGGAAGTGTTTTAAATATACTATCCTGAAAATACCGTGCTATGCACTATTACTGCCCTCAGTCACTTCCGAAAAGCAGAAAGGGGTGGGGGCAGTGTGCTGCTGTGGCTAAAGCGTTCTGTACTAGTTTTCGCAAGTGGTGGCCATTCAATATCAGATAAGGTTTGCAATTAAACAAAATTATTGCTGTGGCTAGAGTTCTTGAGATAAACATGGGTATCAGTGCTACTCCAGGTAATCCTGTTAAGACCTCAAAAGTACGGACAATGTGGAGGAAATTTGTTATTGAATTAGTTACTGATCCTTACTCTATGAGCTAATTTATCTACAGTCTCTTCATAGAAATCAATGAGTATCCAGAGTTAGAGAAGACTTGTAGTAACTGAGCAGAGGGCTGAGGGCCTACCAGCTGCATTTTCAGGTGGCTCAGTCATGTCTAAGGGTAGAAGATATTTGCATTGTATTATTCAGATTTGAATTCCATTGGAGTCAGGAATGATGTGTCCTCTTCTACTCCAAAATTAAAGCCTTCAGGTAAACTCTCAGCTGCTACCTGAAGCAACTGGTCATCATAAAGATACAGAGTTGATCATTTCTCTAATTGATAGGTTTCTATCATTTCTGGAGGCATCAAATGGGTTACCATAATGCCCAAGTCTACACCCAGCCAGCCATTGATGTCCTTTCCTTGAGCCTTGACATGCAGATCACTTCTACATTCAATATGTTTGTACCTCCTCAGGATATAGTGGGCCGTGGTGTGTTAGTGTAGCTTGGAGCTTCAACTACAAATTTTGGAGTAGCCTGTTGTATCTCTCTTTCTCCTCCTCCTCCTCCTCTCCTCCTCCTCCTCCTCCTCCTCCTCCTCCTTCTTCTTCTTCTTCTTCTTCTTTTTTTTTTCTTTCTCTCTCTCTCTCTCTCTCTCTCTCTCTCTCTCTCTCTCTCTCTCTCTCTCTCTCTCTCTCTCTCTCTCAGGAACCTTGATCACTACTCAAATGTCTCTTGTTTTGTGCCTCAGAAATGAAAACCAACATACTGATATCAAACTTGTGATCCCAGAAATGCACAGAGCAACTCAGTGTTGCCATGACTCTGCTCTTTCAGCTGAGAAGCCCACATGGCAGGCCCTACACCAGGCTTGTGGTCAGACACATCACAGGCACTTTCCAATGCCATCACTCTGCCAGCCACGAAAGCTGAGGAATGGAGGTTACAGAAGACCTGCTCTCTCCATGACAGCAGCAACTACAGAAGACCAGCTAGCAGCCGCCAGGTCGCATGGCTGTTTCTGCAAATCGCACTCTGCAATCTTGAATGCCACAGGAGTGACACCTTATATCTGCTTTTGTATATTTATAGCTAATCTCCTAGAGACTATATAAGAGACCCCTCCTATGTTTCTAGACCCAACATGGGCAATAAAGGGATGAAGTCATGGTTAACAAAAAGAAATGACAAAAGAAAATGAAGAAAGAAAAGTAAGAATTTCTTGGAATAAAGTTTTTTCTAAAGATATAAGATGTATAACATTTCTAAAAGATTTTTAACAATCATTATAGTACTCCATTTATGTGAGACATGTGACATGAACATCCTTGGGTACAGAGTACTCCTACACTCTAATTCAGAATGTTCAGCAAATACACTTCCCTCTTTTTCCTTTTCCTTTGTATTGTTTTGGTTTTGAAGAAAAATGAAATCATACCTCAAAAATTATATGATTAGATAAAAGTGGACTGGAAAATACACATACATGTTTGTGAGACAACAGATGCTTAAGAGAAAAAATAATTATTGTTATACTGTAATTTGCAATCCATTTAGGAGCTCTGATGCATATTCTCAATTCCCTTCAAAAAATTGTTTCATGTAATAGAAGGCAATTAACACAGATAATCCAGAAAGATCAAGGTGCTCAGAATGAAAGATTGCCAAATGTTCAACCCTAAGCAGGACATCCATATCACATGCTTTCAACAAGGCTCAGGAATCACCAGGGAAAAGATAAAGAAACATTGTAAAAGCCAGAGGACATAGTGACCACAATGAGCCCGGGCTTCCCAGACACAGCAAGGAAGTTGTGCATATGAAACTGCAAGGCTTGTGACAGTATACACAAGACCCACAAAAGTTAATACCCAGTAAAAGTAGGCATGCGAGAAAGGGAAGAATGTGGGCAAGAAGTATCACACTAAGCTAGATTCTGAGAGAATAGGAATTCCTTTTCATTAGATATGTGACTCCTGGTGTATCAACCACCTCAGGGTAGGCACATCTAATATTACTTGGGGAACACAAGTTGGACTTTGTGGATTTAAAAATGAATAAAATAAATAGTGTAAGTAGCAAGGATATAAAAATGGGAGTGAACCTCAGAGGAGTTGTGGGAGTGAATAGTATCAAAACATAGTATATGAAGTCCTCTAGAATAAAATACTATTAAAAGTGATATTAAAATTGTGTGAATGTATATTTTGACTCTTTTTCATTCTTTTGTTTTTGTCTTATTGGTTCGTTTGTTTTTAATCTCATATTTTTTTTTTTTTTAGTTATCTTTCTGTATTCTATTGAGATTAAACAAAGTGTGGATTTGAGTGTGTGGGGAAATAAAAAAGAGAAGAAACCATAATTAGAATATATTATATTCTTGGTATGAGTGGGAGGAGGGGAAACCATAATTATAGTATATTATATGAAAGCAAACTATTTACAATAAAACAAATATAGGAAGAAAGAGAAAAATTCAACCAGCTCTAATTTTGTTGTTTGAGTTACATTTTCCAATCCTTAAATTGATAGTATGCAGGTTTATGTGTTATAGTCCTTTTTTTAAATGAAACCAATTTTATTTGATAGTTTTTCTTTATTTTTCAGAGAAATTTGCTTTTCTCTCCAAGTTCTATAGAATAATTTTATGCCCTCATTCTTATGCTTTAGACTTAAAAGTAAAAGTCGTGCTTGTTGCTTCATGGACATTCTTTGATTTGTAAGTTTCTAAAAATCCTTAGAATTTTGTCACATACACTAAAACTGAGACATTGCGCTCTCTCTCTCTCTCTCTCTCTCTCTCTCTCTCTCTCTCTCTCACACACACACACACACACACACACACACACACACACACACAAACACACACACACACACACACACACACACTTGAGTTTTAATCTTATAATATCAAGAACAATCACAAGTTTCAAGAAGGTATTCTGCCTAAAGGAATAGATAAAAAATTATAGAGATGCATATCTAATGCCCTCTTCTGGCCTCAATATACAGGGACGGGTAGATGCACCTAGCCAGACACGCACATACATTCACACAAATTGATACACACACAAACACACACACACACACAGAGAGAGAGAGAGAGAGAGAGAGAGAGAGAGAGAGAGAGAGAGAGAGAGAGAGAGAGACAGAGACAGAGACAGACGAGAGAGATATGAAATTTGTGTGAATTTATTTTTATTACAAGAAATGTAGGTGTATTGAAAAATATTTACATGATTGTTCATATCAGGATTATTGGTAGTACACCATTATTAGAAACAAACCAAAACCAATTACTAAGCAAATAGATTAATATAATGTAAGAATATGTCTTATCCAACAATGGAGTAGCAGGTATAGAAAATAAAAATAATAAATACTGAGTATGAGAAGATTGTATAAGCCTTGATAAAACTGGGAATAAAAAGAACGAACATTCATTGAAGTTTGTAAGATAAATGTTGACCGACTCTAGAATCATGAATAAAAGCTGATTTTTTTTTCTTAAATAAAAAGAAGAAAGAATAAAGGAAAAAAGAAAGAACTGGGAATCGCCCACTTGGTTCATCCACAACGCTCAGCGTTTGTTCCCCAGTGTTGGAGGCAGGAAAAACAGAAGTTTAAAGTCATCCTGTACTGAGTTTGAGGCCAGCCTTGGCTGCCACAGAACTTGTCTCAGAACAGAAAGAAAAATAAAATCAACAAACAAATGATAATGATCCCTTTAAGCAATAGGTTAAGTTAAAAAGCCAACAGAAGAAAATGCTATGCATTTCTTATGCCTCTCCTTATGAAATGCCAGGCACAGTTGTAGAACAAGAAATTAATTCCTAGTGGCCAATACCTTGAAAAGAATATGAAGTGACTATGAATACAAGATTTCTTTTCCCTTTTCTTTTGCTTTTTCAAGACAGGGTTTCTCTGTGAGGCCTTGTCTGTCCTAGACTCACTTTGTAGACCAGGCTGCCATTGAACTTACAGAGATCTGCCTGCCTCTGCTTCTCTAAGTGCTGGGATTGTAGGCTTGTACCACTGTGCCTGGCTGATACAAGATTTTTTAGGCATTAAAGTATTATGGAATTATATCATGATTTCTAAAATATATCAACAGGATTGTATAATAATCATCTTTATTTTTATTCCCAATATGTTAGAATTTATGGTATTTGCACTATATTTATGTGTAATATGAATTTAAAGGGAACACATAAAGTTTATTTGCCATTAAAAATAATGAATTGATAAAAATTTATGGTCAATAGCATAAATCATATGCTTAGGTCAATAAATGTCAAAGATAACTTGAAGAATAATGGCTATTGATGACTACAATGAATAAATTTAAACACAAATGAAAGGGCAATTAACTTTTCTTCAGCTGGATAAAAGGTGTCTCCTACAAATCTATAACCATGATATTATTCAATGGCAAATTATGGAATGATTTTCTTTGAACATTAGAAGAAATGATGAATACTTAGTACTTCACTTCTGGGTATCAATACATAAAGTGATATTACTGATGGATAGTAATTCATGAATTCATTTGGATGAACCTGTGTAAAGGAGTCATAATATTGTGTTTACTCTGAGATGATTATGGAGACACAGTGATTTAGACAGTTCTTGCTGTATACTGTGCACAGCCCTGTAATCCTTACCCCAGAGAGGTAGAGTCACCACAGTTAGGATTAACACCATCATCTGCTCAATAGCACGTTAGGAATACTCCTGGACTAAACAAGACCCTGACTCAAGGAATGAATGTACAAGAAGTTTTTAAAAAAATTAGAAATCACAGTTAACTTTAGAATGGTTCTATTTTTGTTATTGTTGTTGTTTTGTTTTCTGGTTTTTTGGTTTTTAAGACAGGGTCTCTCTGTGTAGCCTCGGCTGTCCTGGACTCACTTTGTAGACCAGGCTGGCCTCAAACCCAGCCATCCATCTGCCTCTGCCTCCCCAGTGCTAGGATTAAAGGTGTGCACTACCATGCCCAGCTGAAGTTCTAAATTAAAGCAATTTATAATAATATCACATTTGTTTGAATTCCAGAAATAATCAGGAAATAAATGGAAAATGGACATTTCTACTTTATTAATTTTTCTTCTAATGAAAGTAACTTTTAAGTATAACAAATACTGATTGTAGTTTCCCCTAGCTCTACAATACGTAAAGCTCTGCTATATATGTAAGGAAAAAGAATGCTGAGTGAAATCACAGAATGCCAGAGTAAATGAACGAATGTACCATGATCAGAGGCAAAGCAAGCACATTGTTAATATGCCAGCTCTTAAATGATATATAAAGTCACAGTGTTACTTGACCATAAACACAGATTTTATTATTTAGAGTGAATATTACTTCAAACAGAAAAGGTGTAAAATCATATAAATTAGAAAAAAAGAGATGTAAAGTTAGAGAAAAGAGATTATCAGGAATTGTACAGTTCAAGGTTCACTTAAGGGACTCGATTTTAAATTTAAAAAGGGAGAACTTTTAAATCAACTAGTGTTATAAAAGAAACTTCTGGTTTTTAAAAAATGACATTAAGAAAACCAAAATGCAAATATTAGGAAATATTCACAATCGATATACATAAGAAAACAAAGAATTGATATCAAAAATAGAAGAAACATAATTGAATATAAAAGATAATTCAGTGGAAATGAGCAAATATATTAAGGAACAGTTAAGAAAAGAAGGCTCACAATAAGGATATTTAAAAATATTTTATAGAATTGCTTATAGGGAAAGTTCACATTAAAAATCAAAGCAAAATGGCACTATGAGCCCACTTAGGTGACTGAAAGTATGAGTATGGCACTTGCTACAATGCTGGAGAGAATGGACAATTGTGAAGATATTTTAGAATATTAATGAGAAATGCTCTGGTGATTTCCTGTTTATTTTAAGCTTACCACTCACCATATAACAATTGTCCTACAAGATACTCATTTTACTGAAATATAAATTTTGTTTCATAAGTTATATAACCATATATAGTTGCCTTTATCATGCTAGTCATAAATAAAATTTTCCCAAATATTCATTATAGATAATAGATTTTTACAATATGCCATATGCATTAAATGAGACACTGTGAACAATGAAAGGAAGTACATTACTGATTTCCCAAAATATGGAGAGTTTTAAACATTATAGTAATTAAAAGCAAACTTAGAGTATATAAGATTGATGATTTATTTTTAGTAAATTATTGACTAAAGTCGTGAGACTAAGCCATTAACAGCTGAGCCATCTCTTCAGCCAAGAATTATTGACTAGCTTAAAACCAATATACAGCAGAGAATACTTAGACTGTTTCCTGTTGCTGAGGATTGAGAATAGAGTTTGAGGGAATATATTTGAATAATAATAATTTATAGCTCGACACAGATATATCTATTTGTCAAAATTCAGCCAATATTGACTTAATTTTCTGCTTTGATAGTTGTCTTAAAATCAGTATGTATATTATACTAGATAAATTTTTAATAAAGTAATATGTCAATGGACCAATTTGTACTAAAATAAACTCAAATATTCTAATAAAATTAATCATACTTTCTGATAGTTTGCTTTAAAAACATTTCTACAGAATAATTTAGTATGAATAATTTTCATTGGGTTTTTAATGGAAATTTGATATTAAGAGAAAATTCATGCTATCAACTTTTTAGAAAGCTAACTATGCTGGAGTTTCATTATTAACAACACACAATATATTTTTGCCTTCAATTTGTGAAGGTATAACCTAGTATACTATGCAAATTATGAACTCATGTCGCTTAAAAATCTTAAAGTTCATATGTAAACACAGATTCACTTGATGCCGTTTTCATAAAATCTCTTTCGCCAGTACAAATAACGATTGATTTTGAAATAGAATACGCAGAATGGATATCTAGAAAGATGGCTGGCCTGTTAAAAGCACCTCCTCCCTGAGGAAACTACCCATGAACCACATGGAGACCAAAACTGCCCCCCGAATCCGCCCAGACCACACAGAGGCCTCTGGCCAGCACTACCTGACAATAGCCTTGGATTCTTCCAGCAACAAAAGAGCTCTCTTTTGGGGTCCTGCTCCAGTACAAGGGAGCTGGACCTAAGGATAGCCACATATATGGAGACTTACATAGTAGTAGAAAATGTTCTGTATATGTAGGTGTACCATGTTATCTAGAGACCATTGTGAATACCCTGAAACATTTTGTACAAACTTGCTTTTGAAATACTAGCTCATTTCAGAGCAGTTTTCAGAGGTTCCCAGTCAGGTGTGCATCTGATCCATATGTGCAATAATCTCTTATGTTCCTGACCCCTACCCTTTATTAGCTGCTTGATAATGCTCTATTTTATTTCAATTCTTACACCCTGATTCATCCATATTTTTTGGAAGGTTTACTTATTTATTATGTATACAACATCCTGCCTGCATGTGGGCCTGACACGCCAGAAGAGGGCACCAGATCTCATTATAGATGGCTATGAGCCACCATGTGGTTGCTAGGAATTGAACTCAGGACCTTTGGAAGAGCAGCCAGAGCTCTTAACCTCTGGAACATCTTTCTAGCCCCTGACTCATGCATGTTTTAAAATGCCAAGTGACAATATACTAAGGTCACTTCCAACTGGGTCCTGGTTCAATACCAACCAGACTCCCACTTAGAAATGTAATGGTGATACCTCCTTAAAAACAAAACAAAAAATAACAAACAGACTAACAACAGCAGCAAACAAACAAAAAGGGGGATTGTGGGACATTGCTGGACCTAGGTAGAAGTCCACTCCCCTCCAGCAAGCCTGTTTCTTTGTGCTCAGGAAAAGGGGAGAGACTCCCTTCGGATATCAGTAGGCCCAGAAACCCTATTTGGTGAGAGGTGTCACAGAACTGGTATGGTTCTGCTTTGATAAAAACAACAACAACAAACAAACAAACAATATAAAACAAACCAACAAATCAATGAATTTCAAAGCCATTTGCAATTAACAAGGGGCTGTTCCTGTTTCAAAGATAAGATATTTACTGTAAACAAGAACCATTTTCTGGCATCTCCCCTTCACTATTACAACTTAGGGCTTAAAATATCCAGACTCTTGAGTGAGGGGGCTCCCCTTTTCTGGTCTCCTTTTTGAGCTTGTTGTCCCCTTCTGGCTGCTCTTCTGGCCCTTCCCTCTTGAGCTTCAGGTTCCCTGCCCTTTGATTCCCTGCCCTGCCTGTTCCCTTTTATTCTTTTGGCACTTGACTCTCTGGCTACATAGAATGCTCAAGGCTTGCAAGCACATTACACTTTTGTTCCTTGCTTTTTGGCTGTCTCATTTCATCTTGTGATTCTTGCTGCATTTGCACATCCAAAGCCAGGGCTTCCCTCCCCATTTGAGAGACTCAGTTGGGGCACCTTCCTGCAGAGAGGCAGGCAGGAGAACGTGGGTCCCCTCTGCCCAGAGCTCACAAATTTGCCAGCACTCCCTCCAGGACAGTGGTCACTGTGCTTGTTACAATTTCCTGCCTGGCTTAAGGTATACTGACCCACACCTCTGTCTTCTGGATTTCCTGGTCCTCCTGGCAGCACATACCCAGACCAATCTGAAGCAGCTCATGGCACAACCTTCCCCAGTTCCCAGAGGAGCAGAGAACAAAGGACACAGAGGACTAAGTTCAAACACCAACACTTTCATTGGGCATCTTAAAATCACCTGTAACTCAACTACCAAGATGCCTGAAACATCTGATCTCTATGGGATCCTATGCTCATTTGCCACAGACACATACATAAGTTTAAACAAAGACAAATCTCTTAAAAAGTCCCTACTTGAAGAGAACCAATCTCTGACACTGTTAGTGTTACTCTGCTCTCCTTGTAGACAGAAACCTAGCATAACTCCTCTGAGAGGCTTCACCCAGCAGCTGAGGGAAACAGATATAGACACACAAGCCAAACATTAGACAGAACTCAGGGAGACATATGGGGGAGTTGGTGGAGCAGCTGAAGGAGTTGGAAGGGTCAAGTTTCCTCACGAAGACCTACAGAGTCAACCTACCTGGGCCCATGGGGTCTCACAGAGACTGAAACATCAACCAAAGAGCGTGCATGGGCTAGCCCTAGGGCCCCTTGCAGATATGTAGCAGATATACAGTTTGGTCATCATGAGGGTCCCCCAGAGACTGGAGCAGGAGCCTTTTCTACACCGAGGCCTGTCTTTGGATTCTGTTCCCCTAACTGGACTGCCTTCTCCAGAGTCAGCGAGAGAGGATGCACCTAGGCCTACAGTGATTTAATATTCCAGGGTGGGTGGGTACCCATGGGGGAACTCCCACTTCTCTGAGGAGAATGGGGAGGAGAGGCATGTGAAGCTGAGGACTAGGAGGAGAGGAGGGCAGAACATGATCAGGATGTAAGGTGAATAAAAAAAATTAAAAGAGAAAGAAGTAACTTTTGTAAATCATTAAAATTAGATTCTCTATTCGCCTTGTCCTAATGTTTGAAAAGATTCTTGTGTCTACAGCCCTTCCGTGTTTTCCGCTGAAGAATTCACAATTACTGGAAATCTCTGCACCACACGAAGAAACTACAGTTCCAGTATTACTGTGTTGTGTTTCACGAAAACGTAAGTGACTCACCAAGCTCACCGAATATGATTCTCTAATTGCCAATTGAACTTTCTATTAAGATAGTAATTCAGAGTAATATGGTAGCTTAAAAACAGCTGCTCCTGTAGTTTAATTTTTACTTCTTGCAATTATTGACAGACTGGAAAACACACACTAGCTTTTCTTCCTTTAGTTCCCAACTAGCTCACTAATTTTGATTCAATTATTGTAAGTTAAATTAACACAAGTAAAGGGGAAAAGGTCTCAGTTCCTAAATGTCTTACCTGCAATACAGCTTCTGACTTGACAGTTCCCCAGAGTGTCTTATAATGGCAATATTTTCTATATGTAGTTTTAATGCCATCCTCAGTCTCCTACATACATACATATATATATATATTATGTATATATGTATATATGCATGTATATATGTGTTATACATGTATATATGATGTATATAATATATATTATATATACACAACAATTTATTGTAGAAAAAGAATGACACCAAAAATATACTTTAATGAAATAGTTAGCTTTTGGTTTCTAAGACTGAACCACTAATGTAGAAAAATACTTGAATGCCTTCAAGCATTTTATATGTTGACCACTATTGGCCATCCTATGTGCTGAAAAAATATGGTATTTCAGCATTGAATGAAATGAAAGTGTTAAATGGCAAGACTGTCCTCCACAGCTGAGAGAGCGGTTCCACCTTCCTGGGCCAGCTTCCTGCCTCTTCCCTCTGTGAGATACAGGGACGCCTGGCCAGGGTCTGGCACTTCTACTATATTCATCTAAGTTTCAACCTTGAAACTTGAAGGAAACAGACACAACCTGTGGGAATCAGCATTCCTGTTAGTTTCTAAATATTTCTCTGTTTATGTTTCTATGTCAAGAAATACTATTCCTCTCCACATTATATAATCATCTTGGAAAGAAATTGTCAAGGAAAGTTTTTAAATACAGAGAACTTGGCATATTTTTCAAGAATTGATTTTAAGCTTAAAGCATATATCTTAAACAACTAATTATTTAATAGAAGAATTATTTCCTTTATTTTTTCAGATTAAAATATAATTACATCATTTCCCCTTCTCAGAATATACCCAGAAAATGCACTACCACACAACAGGGACATATGCTCAACCATGTTCATAGCAGCCTTATTCATAATAGCCAGAACATGGAAACAGCCTAAGTGTCCCTCAATAGAAGAATGGATAAAGAAACTGTGGTACATTTACACTATGGAATACTACTCAGCTATGAAAAACAAGAAATTTCCAAAATTTGTGGACAAATGGATTGAACTAGAAATGATCATAATGAGTGAGCTAACCCAGAGGCAGAGAGACTCAAATGGTATATACTCACTTATATCTGGACACTAGCCCAAGGGGCAAGTCTCATGAAAATCTTCACTTACCAGGAAAGTGGGACAGAGGGGAGGACATCCTATTGGGACTCTAGGTGAGAGAACCATGGGGGAATGGGGAAATAGAAGGATACAGAGGGTCTTAGAAACCTACAAGAAGAACATTATGATGGGCACACCTGGGCCCAGGGGTCCTGCTCAAACTATGGCACCAGCCAAGTACAACACACGCAGTAAACTTCAAACCCCTACCCAGATCTAGCCAATGGACAGGACATTCTCCACAGCTGAGTGGAGAATGAGGAATGACTTTCACAGGAACTCTGGTGCCCCATATTTGACCACGTCCCCTGGATGGGGAGGCCTGGTGGCACTCAGAGGAAGAATAGCAGCCTACCAAGAAGAGACTTGATACCCTATGAGAATATACAGGGGGTAGAGGTCCCGCTCATTCACACTCATAGGGGATGGGAGTAAAGGGAAAATGGGAGGGAGGGAGGAACAGGAGGATAAAAGGGATGGGATAACAATTGAGATGTAATATGAATAAATTAATAAAATATATTTTAAAAAATAAAGTTGAGACCATAGGCTTTCCCCCATCCACTTTAGCATGTCTACTGCCATTGTCCTACTTAATTCATGTTTAGGCAGCTATGTTTGAAAGACTTTATGGAGGAAGCAGATTTCTCCATCTCACCTGCTGAGTATCCTACTGAGTAGCTCTGAGTGGGAACCTAGGGATGTTCCTAAGGAGTTCCCCATGGACAGAAGATTTGGTCTATAGGCATAACCCTATAACTATTACTTTAAATAGATCTAGTCAACAATGCACCTTTAAGAAGCTCAAACTATTAGTGAAGTTTACGATCATTTCCTCTGTTCTTTACTCTGCTTCGTGCTTCTTATGAACCACTGAGTACAAGATACTGACTCTGTGTTTCATTCAAGTTGATAACTGAATCTAGAAACTGTAACATTATAATAATATAATTATATTTCCATGGTTTTAAAAATAATTTTTAAAATGTGTACTACCTATTTTTCTTTTTATTTTTTTCCTCTTTTCCTACTATTTTTATATTTCCTAAATCCACAGTGTTCATCTTAAGGTTAATTTTGAATCTTGTTTTTTTTTTTTTTTTTAGAAAAATGTCCTTGAAATGCCCAGACATACCTAAAACTGTGTGTGTCAGTTTAATCACTCACTCTGTGATTTAGGATGGGGGAACACGTAGGGTGTTGAAAAGATGTGCCTCTCCTATACCCTTTCTATATCTGATGAGCATATCGAGGGGTCCACAATTATTTCTTTGGGGCTACTAGCAGAAGAAAAAGATATTTTTAGTGAAGATATTTTTATTTGAAAATTTATTTCTGAAAGCCTACATGTCATGACTTATAAGGTAAATCTGTTCTGTTTGTTTTAGTAAGAAGTGTGGTATGGAAAATGTAGTTATTTTGTGTAATAACAATATTTATTCTGCATTTTTTATTTTCTGTCTTATTTATCAATAAGTACATACATGAACATCTGCATTGGAACTGATGTCCTTGATAAAGTATTTGAAACAAACAAGGGTTAGTATTTACATAAGCTATCTCATATGCATTCCTGAATATACCCAGAGAAGCATCTTATTACTGTGTCTTATACCACTATTTTGCTTTATTCATTATTCTATGGTTTCTAAAATAAAAGTGACATTTTATTTCAACATCCATCCTCTCAATTTTCTGACAGTGTCAGAGCTTTCTAAAGTAGGAGGCAATTTTGCATACTTTAAATGAACAACTAACATAAGTTCATCCTTTTAGCATAGGATGAATTCTCCATTTGGAGCACCATAGTTTATTTTAACATCTTCCATACACTTCAATAACTTGAAAAATTCTGCATGCTATTACCCCAAAAATGATTCTTGCCTTTCAAATTGCTGATATTACAAAGATGGGGGTTTTCTTGCCCTACATTACCATATCACACCTAATGAAGTCACACTGATCCAATCAACTGTCTGGATGGCTGACATTTATTAACTGGTAATTTGGAAACATGATTTCAGAAGGTTTTATCCTATAATGAAAAAAATTAGAGATATAGGAGTGCTTCTCATTGGCTAGGGAAGTAAAAGATTCTTTGGAGGCATGCATAAATTAAGCTTTGAAATATGACAGGTAATGAGAAACTATGTGTGTTCATATTTAAGACTGCATTAATTTGGCTACCTTAATAATGCAGCTTCATGTTTTTTGTGTCTATTTCACTCTTGAACAAGACCCAGAAAATGTTTGCTAAACAAGATACACCTTTGAGTTTATTTAATATTTTCCAAAGAAATGTGTTTTCTTGTACTTATATTTCTTTTAAGAATGTATATGCCATGTAATAACTCTTTCAAGAACTTTTGGATTTTGCTATGCACAAGGCACCATTTGGGTATATGGATATCACATACAGATCTTTTTTTTTTTTTTTACAGTTACCTATTCTTAAGCTATCTATGCATTATTTATATAAAGAATTAGTTTGTTCTCTTGAGACAATGATATCCAGGATGAAAAGCAAGTTTTCATAATTTAAGAGGTAAGAGAGCAGCGTTCACTCTTTGCAGTGGCTATTAACTCCCAGGCACTTTCAGCTACTTGTGCTTTGAGCCATCTGATAGTGCTCACAGCCACAATCTTGTGTCTTACTTATATTTTGAAATGAATAATTGAGAAAAAAAATTTCCTAGTACTACTCAGTCAAATCCTAGTTTAGTTTGTTTTGTACATTTTTTTAAGACTGACATAGAGATTAACACATGTCAGACAAAAATTAATATGAGAAAGTTTAACTGTTTTGTAATTTTAATGCTTTACTCTTGGGTACTTAACAAAATTAGAAAAACCCTTATTGGTCCTTATCCAGCCGTAAAAGTCACTGTACAAGAATTATAAGTTGTTATCATATGTAAATAACATACATCATAAAGGAGCTTGGCAGGAAATAGATAAATGACTCATGCTGGGTAATTGAAGTCAAGTTTAGGAAAAATCATTTAAGCATAATGGCAGAGACTTCTGTTTCTAGGGCAATAAAATAAACACGTGTTCTCCAATTTTTAAGAATAAACAATCATATTTGAATTTAATTTATGAGCCACCATAATAATTGCTAAAAAAAAAAAAAACCACTCACTTGATACAGATAGAGACTCAAGGAACATCCCAGTGATGACTTTATGTTTTAAAATAAATTACTATATTTTTATTTCTTTTCTTTTTTCCAAGCTTGAAGTGAAGAGCCCACCAAAGGAGACATGCCCAATGTGCAGAAGAAAGAACAAAAGCTAGAATAAAACCCTGCTGTTTTGATTAATGAAGCAGAACAAGGCTAGCTTACAGAAATATAATGAGCACAATGCCTCCGCTCCACTTCAGCCCAACACCACACACAATACCATGCCATTACTCTAGCCATTGCAGAAAAGACCCATTAACGCATTAAGACATCATGACAAGCTGAAACAAATCACACTGTCCCACTTCAACCTGGGAGTTAAGAAGCCCTGAAGGCAGCTGAGGATTGCATTTCCATATGGCTGTAACAAAACTTATAGGCTAGCTAATAGGTAAGTGGGTGAGGAGTTTTGGCTTTGTTATCACTTTATGAAACTTAAAGTCCCATCAACCACCATGACAGTGCTAAGCAAGTCAATAATGAAGGTGTTTAAACAATTGAAACAGATCAGATTGTCATACCCAAGGCCACATTTCTTACACCAGATAGCGATGCCTTTATTAGGGTAGAAATGCACATCCTCTAGAAATGTCACCACTGAGCAGTACTAGCAAATCCATTCACCAGCCTGGCCCCAAGAGCATCACAGTAAAGGTCTTTTGGGGAACTCTGTAGTATGATTTTATCCCTTCCCAATGTAAAGGTGTTAGTAGGAGGTCCTCAGGCACAACTGAAGTGTGGAATGTCCTGCAAACGATCAATGGAGTCAGACTGAGAGACCTGGGATTGTTATGACTTCTTATGCATTGAAAGCAATTGTTTCTTCTAGTCCATATTCTCAAAAGAAGCAAGATAAAACAATAGCAGAGTGAGTTCTGATTAACATATTATCAGACCCAAAGCATCTATTTTTTTCCCTGTAAATATCATCTAGAAACCATGAAGCCAGAAGAAGGACACCGTGTAAATGAAAATGAGAATCAAACAGTGGTACACAATTATATAAGAAAGGCTAGATTTGTCTCAGACGGTAAAGCAACCAGCATAGAAATCCTCCAAAAGCTAATTAGGATGATGCCAAAAGCAAATTAAAAGAAAATAGATTAGAACAAAAAGACACTCCTGGTAAATATTTAGGACTTACAAAGAGGAAGCAAGTAAATATTTTATGTTTTTAAAATATAGTAGATGGCGTAAACAACAGAATAGAAATATTCAGTGAAGTAGGAGAGAAAGTGTTAACAAATGTGTATAACAGAAAAATAACCAAGCACTAAATACCTGGGGGAAAATTAACACATGTCATTTCTGTACTTAGAGAAAGGGACAACGGCACAACTAATATATACTCCCAGATACAATGTTTGATTATTCCCCAAATCTAGCAAATTACAGAAGAAGTCTACATATTAATATATATATATATATATATATATATATATATATATATATATATATATATATATATATAAAATATTTTAAGTAGAGAAAACGTTTCTGTATCACACCAAGACATGGTTGGGTCAAACTTTGGAAATCAAAAGATTATGAAATACTCATGAAATCAAAGAGGACACATATACCTTTTATTTACATCAATCAAAATAAAATGACTTCTTATCTTTCAGCAGAAAAATGACATTATGGAGAACAAGGAGAGATCAGAGGCAGACTCCTTTCAAGTGCCAAAGGAAGAAGAATATATTCTATACTCCATCTCCCAATAAACACATCCTTCAAAATGAAGGAGAGAGCAAGAAATCCACAGAGGAAGGAGAACTAAAGATTTAGTACCAGCAAGCACATTCTGTAAGAAAAGATAAGGAAGACTCTCTGAACATAAAAAAACATCAAAGCAACAACAACGAAATGAATAAAACAAAGAACTCAGAACTTTGTGAAAGAATATAGGCCATGATAAACAAAAAAGTGGACATGGTAATAAACTTTATTTTTTTAAAAAAACTTTCTAAATGTTGTGTGATGGCTGTGTCAAATATTATAATACTACTGACATATTTATTGAGTATGTACAAGATGTATATATAAGGTCACTTCTTAAGAATGGAGAGAAGAATGAGGTAAATGATTCTCTGTAATTAAACTGGTCAAATGTTATCATAAATTATGGTTTTATTAATCACAGAAGTGGAAATATAGGCAGGGTGATGAAATAATAAATAAAAGACATCCAATAGAAAAGGACACAAGAGGACTATTTCTATTCAAGAACATAGCTATCTAAGTAGGCAACACTAAGAAATCAATATGTAAAACTTATTTTCTCCAACAGCTGATTTAATATTAAAAATCTAAAAGTAATAAATAGCATGAATAAACAAGTATAAGACAATATAAAAATTCAGCTGTACCTTATGCTGTTAATAATCAGTATTACCATCACAAATATAATGGCATCTTGGAAATGTGACAAAAATTTAAATATGCAACAACAAAAACTTCAGAATTGGATGCTGTATTCTAGAAATTAATTCTAAATCAGCATAAGGTTGTTCTGGGTTCATGGATTAGAAGATTAATTGTACTAATGGTATCAATTCTAAAATAAAATTTTAGATTTTTTTCAAAAAT
Source organism: Acomys minous (assembly GCF_964271855.1). Taxonomy (NCBI): domain Eukaryota; kingdom Metazoa; phylum Chordata; class Mammalia; order Rodentia; family Muridae; genus Acomys; species Acomys minous. The sequence goes on from NC_140496.1 coordinate 26,091,652, forward strand.
TTTCCAAATATCAGCAAGATTTCTTTTATTGATGTAGCCTAGATATTTCTGAAATTTATGAAGAAATTTCAAGTTTAGAGTCTTTTTATCATTAAAAGAATTAATAAAGGACAAAAATGAATTCTACTCCATTTAACACTTAAGCAAGCAGTGTATTCAGAACATGTGATATGTAGACACATAAATACAGAAATTGACTGCAGCAGCATCCCCAAATACAAAACTGAGAAGGGAAAGGACAGTTATTTCATCAGGTAGTGTCAAGAGTAGAGTAAAGTAGTCTAAACCTATTCATGTTTCCATTGCTGTAATAATATATCTGAGTTTGGTACATTATAAAGTAAAGCTTTTTACTCATAGCTTTCAAAGACAAAGTCAAAGATTCAATTTATTTTGTTCTATCAAAGCATGATTGATGACATCATGCCAGAGAGGGCTCCAGAACCAAAAGGAAGAAGCAGAAGTGGGCATAAGTAAAACAAGGTGTATTTTTATAAAATGGTAAATTGGACATGCTTATATCTGCCACATTGGACAATGCTTTTCACATGAATAAACATGGTGGAAATTGATGTTTCTCTGGGTCTCAGTAGCAAAAGAATAGGAAGACTGAAGACATTGCTCCACATTATCACAGACTTTACAAACACTGTTCAATAAGGATCAAATTAAGATTCACTAAAAGGAAGCTTTGCTGATGTAACTTCTTGACTTTACAAATTAGTTTGACTTTTTTTTTTTTTACTTTTGTAACAAGAAAGCAATTTTAAAAAATAAAAGCATAATGTAGAAAATTGGAGTTCTCGAGAACCTCCCATCTCATGGGAGCATCTTCATGTGTCTGCCCACTGTTCACAGAGAGACTGTCCTGTAGCATAGGACTGTCTTCTGCTTGGCCATGATGATCATTTAAGGAATTTCATTATATTTTGAATGTGATAGGAAACCGATGCAGGCTTTGGCACAGGCCAAGGACATTGTCTAATACATATTTAAGGCATTTATGGAGGCTGATAAATAGGGAATATCTGTGTTGCTGACAAAAGTAGGACCGCTGAAGACAAGCATTCTGGTAAATGCAGGAGGTAAGAGGCTGTGGAGTATAAAAGAGCAAAGACGTGAAATAGATGCAAAGATACTTCTTATCTCTGTATGGTGTGATACATGACTTTATAGTATTCTCTAATTAGATGCTGATGGTTAGAAAGAAGCACCCATTACCATTCACAGGCACTACAGAGGGTACGCACAGAGAAATTTATCCATTTTCTTGAGAGGCATGCTTTTGTTTTGGTACTGCATTGATTATCAGTCTCCCCAGAGGACTGTGAACACATAGGTCCTTACATCTACAGTATACATTTAGGAAATTATCTGAACACTTTAAAAATGAATTTAAAATGAATTAAAAATTCCATATTTTCTTCACCTTTGAGTTTGGGTTGATGCCTAAAGTCAGACACTCAGGAGACTGAGATTCAACAAAACACAGTTCATGGTAATATTTTAAGACCTTCAAAAGGAAAAAGAAGTTTCAGAATCTATTATCTTTTTATACTCCCTAATAATTATGAGTATGACTCATTCAAATCAACCTTTCAAAAATCTTGTCATAAAATAAAGGACAAGTTACCAAGTTCCTTAATAAAAGGTTAGTAAAGGGGATAAATGCACTATGCTAAAGGATTCCTTTGGCTTAAGTTTAGAACCCTCTAAACTTATCATTAAAGTTAATTTCTGATAACATGTCCTAAAACTGCTCTTTCAAATTAATTTTTACCTCATAGTTTATACTAAATCCTGAGAATCCTTTTATAGTGTGTATAAAATGGTTGTACAGTAATTGCATTCCTGGTTTTCATTCAAAAATCAAAGAAATAGGATGGGGTGATTTACATATGGCCATATAATTATCCTGGCACTGAAATTCACAAAAGACAGATACCAACTTGGAGTAGACCGACACAGAAATTGAAAAAGATGACACACCATGTAGCTGTAATAATCACTTCATCATCAATTAGTGTCATGAATAAATTACCCTCTTAAGTGAGAAATTATAGACAGCCCCACAGAGTCAACCAAATCTGGCAGCCCATGCTTTCTACAAATAAAATAGAAATACTGCATTTAATTAGCCTTGATTTTAGAGTTTTTTTTTTTTTCAAATGAAAATTAGGTCTAAGAAATGACAGGCAAGTATAAAACCATCCATTGCAGAGGTTTATTTTATTATACCTTCCAAGAGACAAACCTTTAACACATGCTAAGTTTATCCTGAAGTCTACCCCAAATCACATGTATTTTTTTTTCTCAAGTAAGCATATCCACCGAAGAGGACTGGACAAAGGGAGGAAGAATAAAAACAAAGAGCATTTATTTTCAGGCTCAGATGGTAACTGGATGTTCAATATCTATTATACATTATTAATTTTTGCTTGATGAGAATGGGATAATTTCATCAACTGTCTCTATCATTGACATAATGTATATTAGTCATGGAGGATATGCTAATTGTAATATCTCTATGAAGATCCACAAGCATGCCCAGTGGTTGCATGAACCGTGATGCATGTAGCTCAGCACAATTAAAAATGGATTCTGCTTCAGTCTTCCTGGGTCATGGTTCTCTCCTAGTGCATGCTTGGAAACCACATCTTGCACGAGTGATTTCTTCTTTCCTGGGACTGGACAGTCCTGTGAGTAGTCTCGAATTCAGAGGGCTCCCATTCCACACAATCCCTGGTCCCCCATTGGTGTTTTAATCCATGTGATACTTTCCCAGTAATCACTATGCTTTATCCCTTCTGTAGCAAAACAGCCTACGCCTTCCATTGCGGTGGTAGAGAAAAAGCCCTAACGGTTCAAAAAGTATGCTGTTCCACTTCCCACTCACCCTAAAGAAGCTTAAATCACTCTTATCAATATGTGCCTATCTGTAGAAATTTACTCAAAGCATACTTTGAGACCTAAAAAAGTAGTCCTTTGATGTATCCTAGTTCGTTCTTTGTGTTGTGGGTAGAGAGCTCTTCATACATATATGGAGTTGAAAATCAATGATTTATTTCTGTAAATCACTTCATCAACTACTTGTAGCCATCAAACCATATGTAAACATTGACATAAAATCTCAGAATATAAATTAAGGCATAATCTGCACTGGCACAATAATGCAAGCATATTAGAGTGAAGAATTATGAATACTGGGCTCTTGTATTTGACCAAATCTTATAATTTATGTGTTCTACACCTTATTAAAATAAATATCATTTTACCTGTGGGATAAGGTCTTGTTCCAGACTCCATGTTGGCATGGAACTGACTGTAACTAGGCTGTTTATCAACTAATAATCCTTAATGGGACTCCTGTCTCAGAATCTCGAGTGCTGGCATCCTGAACCTGTATATCCAGCCTCAGTTTAAACTCATTCTTACATATGGCGACAAAATAACTTCTTACATCTTTCCATCCTTTTTTTTTTTTCTTCTTATTTTTTCCTTTCCTCAACCCATGGAGCATTTCACCAGTCTCTAAGTTCAGCCTTACAGTATTCTGAGGAAAAAATTCACAACTGGAATATATTCACCATAGAAGTAAGAGAATGCATTTCTTGAATTAGTAACCCTGGGACATTGCTCTTGCAATAAAGCTGTTTTCTCTTCTGCTCATAGCCTTTTTATAAGGCAGGACTCGAGAGTGAGCACAGGGTTCATGCGACAGGTCTGATCAACAGCACCTGTGGTTACCCTCCTACTTCTGCTACCACTTCTGGTGATTATACAGTTACTATTTCTATAGAGTGATACATCTTACCATGGAAAGTAGACACGTTTTATGGTTGACCAGCATTGGGATTATCGTCCTACAGAACCTGGTATCTTCATCTAAACCTTCTCTCTCTGCTTTATTCATTCATATATCAAATCTTATCTGAAAACGATCCCTTTGTAAATACTTAAACACACATCTACCATTCAAATTCTGCTTTAGAACAGAGTGAACGATTCACTTTCCCCTGCACAGCCTGCAAATACAACATAAATGGAAACCAACAGCATTGAGCCAATAAAATGAAGATTATGAATCTTCAGGAAATCTACAGTGTCTTCACGTATTTGCATATGTATATTTACATATTTTATGTTCCATTCTGAGAGATTTTTTTTTTTTCAGCCTGATGCAGGTAGCACTCAGGAATTTCCAAGTTGGTTGTGAAGCAGATGACCTATCAATCTGTTGTGCAAAATGGTGGAGATTTCCTTTTTTTTCTGAGCTATTCTCAGATATCAGTGGAAGCGTCTCTTTCAGTAGCTCTCTAGGTGTCCCCCAAATACTTTGTGTTACAAACAGAAGTCATAAAGGTGTCTTCTAGGTTCTAGATGCTAAGAGCAGCACAAACCGGTCTCATCCGGTTATAATTCCATGCCTTACCACAGAGAGTGAGGAAAGATGGGCTGCATCAAACGCTAAAGCTTCTGCTTTGTTCATGGTTGTGGATGTCTGTCAGTTGATACTTTGTATCTGTTGATTTATTTATTGTGTCTCAGTGGATGGAGAGAAATGGCTCAGCTGTTAAGAGTATTGACCAAGGTTAGATATTTAGCACAGGTAGGATGGCTAGTTCCAGAGAGTCAGATGTGGACTCCTGGCCTACACTGTATCTTCGCCCATGAGGTGAATAGACACACAGGGAGGCAAAACACCCACATTAATTTAAAATATATTAATTGTGTCCTATTCATCCAACAGAATTCTAAATGCTAAATAAAGAAGAATGAAGGCTAGGCCTTATCTTTTCTCCACAAAGGAAAAAAAAAAAAACTAAGCAAATAAATCTGTCTAGTCACCAGCCTTTGCCTTTATGTGATGAAGAGCTTTAGTAATGGTTTTTCTCATTGTTCTCTGCATGTGACAATAAATTTGAAGCTTATTCCTGGTTTTGCTAGTCTGATTCCAGGTATTATTATAAATTTTACATATAGTTATAAATTCTTCAGGTTAATTACTACGTATCATTTCCATGCTGGCTTTTTGCTTTCCTGGGGCCTTATTAACACCAGTGCGCCTTCTCATGGCTTAGCTTATCATATTTTAAGAACTCTAGATTTCCTGATTCATCATTGTCATTTGCATTTTAGAAATGAGGCAACTCACGTGGATGAAAGGCAAGCAAACTAGCAGATACTGCAAGTTGCAGAAGGGTAGTAGCATGTGTCTCTGACTCCCAACTCGGTCCATTTCCATTTCCCTGTACTGCTTTCTAAGCTGCATGGTGCCTGGCACATCTTCACTTGACAGATGGTCATGTGAGAAATGATGCATATAGAGATGCCCCTGACAATATTAAGAAGTTTATTGCTAAGACTTATTCCAAGTGAATATTGGTAGCTTTTTCCAGTGTAAAAGGCATTGCTTTGTGAAGTTTATGGAATAAAATAAGTGACGAGAATCCAGAAAGTGGGATTAGATTAGACACAAGTAAACATTGTGTCTACTTTGGTATTATATCGCTAAGAAGCCAATCCCTCCCTTCTTCTCATACCTTACACTTCATGCTCAAGAAGCAGCTCCATTAACATCTTCTGTTTCTAAAAACATAATGCATGGCATGTTCTTTCATAGCTCAGTACCTCTGAACGTGCTTCAGTCGTTACATGAAACAGTCCGGACTACATTTTTCAGGTGTCTCCTTCTAGTTATTCAAACCTGTGCACAGTATTCACTTTCTTTCTTTAATCTTCTCTTACTCTTTTGCTTACTCCTCTGCTGCTGATGCACTGTGTTATCTTCCTCATGGCACTTTTGAATATGGGCAACAAGGTTTTACATTTGTTTTTCTGTCTTCTTCACTGGAATATTGATGGAGCATTAGTAATTTCTAAATTATTTGCAAGTGTAATCTTAGTATAAGAACAGTATCTTAAATACACAAAACATTCAATAAATATGTAGGTGAATGAAATAGTGAATATTAAATGGGCATTTGGAGAAAAAAATAATGTAAGAACAATCTACTATATACACTCAGAGAAGGCATATGGGCATTCTGTTGAGAAAGTTCTGTGTTATATATAGTGTCAGTAAGAGTTACTTAGGCATCTTCAAATCCTATGTGTCATCTGTCCATGATTAGCATGAAAAAATCCTTTAAAACACAGGAAAGGATGCAGGACCATACAATAATCTTCCTCCAAGCAAAACAAAACAAAACAAAACAAAAACCATAGTTTAAAGGTCTATTAAAGCTTGACAATGATTTACAAGGAAAGAAATTTTATTTCTACATGAATGATATATGTCTCTGATTTACATGGCCATTTCCACACACTGTTATCTGCCACCTGGAATATTTACAAAGAATAAATGGAAGGAAGCTGGGCAACAGATTCTCTTCCTATCCAAGTCAAGAAGTATGACATAGAGCTCAACTCATTTATGATTTGTTCTCATTTTGATTTTTTTCCAGAAAAGCTCTTTCTGAGATACCAAGTTTTCCAATATCAAAATGGTAATTTTTTGGGAGGGGGTCTTATTGCATTTAGTATAAAAGAAATTCTATCCAAATTCAAAAAAGTCTAGAATTTCATTTGGGAAATTATACATACAGATCTAGAACTTTTGTTAATTTCAAGGAATAAAGTTTAAAGAAAGTGAATAATAAGTCTAGATATGTGAGGTTGCAGATTAAAATGCTGAGGCAAGCAGAAACAATGTAGATTCCTTATTCTGACAACCTGCCTTCAGATTTCAATTCATCCCCAGTAGAATCCTAAATTAAAAACTTGAATTAATTACTTAGAAGGTACTTTTTTTTTCATCTTATCCCAGTGAAAATATTTTACAAGATGATTGGGAAGACGAAGCAGGATAATGAAGCATTATTCATGATTAAAGAATTCTATTAGTAAGTTTTGCATTACTACAAAGTGATGTGATTAACTTTTAAAGAGAGGTGGCTTATTTTTTTCAAAGGTAGCATGGTTCAAGGGGACAATGCCTACCATGGGTCAGTGCTAATGAGAGCAGTGCATCACAAAGGGGAAGACTTGTGTCATGGCCAAAGTTCATACCACCAGCCAGAGCAAAGAAAAAGAATAATATCTCAGAACTCTATGTGGTCATGACCTTAGTGATCCTGGCCCCATCTCTTAAAAGTTATACCACAAAATAACAGTGTCATTCTGAGAAACTAGACACTGACATTTGACATTCAACAATCAAATTACAGCAATACTTACTTTCCTTTAATGAGTAATGTGGGTGATTTTTAGTGTTATTAAAAGGAACATACATACACTCTTTAAACAACACTAATGCATATTCAAACACTCACACAAACACACACACACACACACACACACACACACACACACACACACACATACTCCTTATACCACACAGTTGCATATGGAAACACACACAATATAATCTGAATAAATATATATGTTTTACATGTTTTCTAGCTTGCTCAAAATTAATTCATGTTTTATAAAATTTTTTTATTTTCATAATTAGTTGTCAATGAAACATTCAGAATATGCTTCTGTTTTACGAGGTGAGGTGGCTGATATTATATTGACTTACAAGCGAAGTATTTACTTTAGGTAGAAATCTACGACAGGCCACTGAACACAAAGATAAACAGAGAAAGACACTCTTCGCGAAGACCTCACATAAAGAAGATAATAAAAAATGGGTTTCCTAATGTTTTATACCGTATGGTTTGCCTTCAGTGATTAGGAGAGTTAAGAAATGGTATAACGGTTTGATTATATGTAGGCCAAGGGAAGAACAGCACATGCCTAGAAGACAAACATAATGATCAAGTAATACGTAGATAATGAGAGTGACCCATGGCCCACTTCAGTTATTGGAATCCACAGTGTTCCACAAACATGTTTTCTGCAAGGAGTTTTAATCAGTGAGTATACCGAGGGTAGACAGGAGTTCCAGAAGTCATACTGGGATTGAAAGGAGGATTTGCAGGTACCGTCAAGGTGGTCATAACTAGCTATTCCCTATGAAAATGATCCTCAAGAGGAAATTCACAAGGCAGATATAGGAGAACTAGGTAATGACCTTTATCTCTGCTCTAGGAATGAGGATGTTCAGGCTACAATCTAATATATATATAGAAGACATGTAGAATTAAAAGATTTACTAGGTTGGACTCCAAGTGGAACACTTCAAATATTAGAAGAATTCTTCCCTTTAGAAAAAGCCTACCCCTCCAAATTTAGTCTAGAATGATAGAATTCACCTACTATATGGGAAAAAGAATATTCCTGGAATTTTAAAATGCTCACTTTAAAAAGAAGTATGTGAATGAAAAATGTTTCTGGTATTGTCCTTTTGTTTTGTTCTTTTTCTTAACCTGACATGGGTTCTGGGAAGAGTGAGCAACCTATTTGAGAAACATGCTTCCCACTGATAGTCCTATAGGTATGTATGTCTGTGATGTCTGGGAAAGATTTTCTTGATTCCAATTGATAAGAGGAGGTCCCATACCACTGGGAACAGTTCCACTACTGGGCAGAAGGTCCTGGGTTGTATAAGAAGGTAACCCTTAGCCGGCCATAAGGACCAAGCCAGTAACAACATTCCTCTCTGGCCTCTGTTTCAGTTCCTGGCTCCAGCTCACTGCCTTTAGTCCCTTCCCTGACTTGCCTTTCTTATAGACTATAACTATTAGCTGAAAGAAATCTCTTCTGTCCCTAGTTGCTTGTGATCCTGGCATTTATCACATCAACAGAAACTCTAACGAACACGTAATCTGAAGGCCCTTGCGATGCCAGAGTGAAACTTCTGCAAGTTAAACTGATTCCAATCCAAGTTTGTGGTAAATCTCCCTTGTCAGCTAAATGCAACAAAAGTGAAGGCCAAAAAGTAGAGGCCTAGTGACTGGTAGGTATAAAGAGCCTATCCAGTGAAGAAAATGTTGGCTGTACTCAGATGCATCAAAATTAGAAGGCCGAGCTTGCTCTGGCTCTGAGATTTTTGACCCTTCTTCTCACATCCAAACAAAGATGCTAAAGACATAAGAGAGAGTTTAGTCTGTTTGAATTTTTGAATCACAACGTAACCTTAGGTAAAGATACTAATTGTTTTGACCCTGGGGTTTCCCCCTGTGTGAAGTTTAGCCCTTACCAGGCTCCTCTTCGTAAGTCTTCATATGTTTTTTTATATTAAATTTTCATACATGACTATAAATTTAATACACATCTACAAGTTGAAACTATTTTGCTATTTAGCTGATGCATCATCAAAATTGGATTTTTTTATTGACACCACTTAGATTGAGGCCTATAACCGTGGCTGAATCTTACTGCTTTACTAGAGGCCATGCCTGCACTCAGAAACCCAGGTAGGCAACCCCCCACAGCCTGCCCACACTCCCTAGGGCCTACCCAGTTTCCAAAACAGCACTTGCATGTATTTCCATATCCTGGACCACGACTGCAAATGACCTCTCTCTGTTGGAGACAAGATCACACTGGCACCAGAACCCTAGAACCTATGCCAGCACCTGGGGCTCAGAGGCCACGTGGATGTCTAGAACAACTCCAGATGCTATGCTACTACACAGAGCTCCAGCTGCCCTCTGCTCTACCAGAGGCCATGTCGGTACCTGAACTCCAGAGGTTGTGCCGCCTCTCGAAACCAAAGAGGCAATGCTGGCACCAAAACTACAGAGGTCACACAGACCCCTAACTTCAATAGAGACACCCAGGATCTGAAGACTACAAAGGAAACAAAAACCAGGGGGAAACTATCTATCCATCATAGAGAAACTCAGAAACAGGCATCTATACCTATAATCACCCCAAGCCCAGGTACTCAGAGAGGCATGAGGGTAAAATCATAATCAACAAGGACCACAAACAATATGACACGATCAGAGCTCTTCTGTCCTACTACAGAAAGTGTCCTATTATTTCAACACAAGAGAGTGACCTGACAACCAATCTTATGAAGATGCTAGAGGTCGTTAAAGAGGCAATCAATAAATAGCATAAGGACATACAAAAAACCCACAAACAATTGAAGGAAGTGAATAATTTTTTAAAAACAATGAGAGGAAACCAGTAACACCCCTAAAGAGAGCCAAGAAAGCCAAGGGGGCAGGGAGTCAAACAGGTGAAGAAAGTGAATAAAACTGTGCAAGACCTGAAATGGAAATAGAAGGGAAAAAGAAAACACAATAATTAAAAAAATAAAATAAAATAAAATAAATAAATTAAATTATTATAATTAAATTAAATTTTATTTAAATTATTAAATTAAATTATTAATTATTAAATTAATTATTTAATAAAATAAAATAAAATAATTAAATTGATGGCTGAAATCAATTAAATAGAAACCAAGAGAATGATATAAAGAATCAATGAAATGAAAGTTGATTATTGGAGAAAATCAACAACAGCGACAGACTCTTATCCAAAATAACTGACAAATGGACAGAGAATGACCTTAATAACAAAACTAGAAATATAAAGGGAAAAGGGGGACATAACAAACCAAAAATAGAAAAATAATCATAAAATCAAAAGAAAAGCGAAACAAAAATGGCCAGGCCTGGTGCATGGATTTAATCCCAGCACTCAGGCATACAGAAGCCAGTGAATCTGTGAGTTTGAGGCCAGCCTGGATTACAAAGCAAGTCCAGGACAAACAAGGCTACACAGAGAAATACTCTTTTTGGAAAAAAAAACTGAGTAAGTGGACTATAGATTAGACAGATTAGATAGATGATAGATAGATAGATAGATAGATAGATAGATAGATAGATAGATAGGAAATATAGATACATACACAGATACATAGATACATAGATATATAGAAACATAGATCAACACATAGATACATACATAAGGAGAAGATATCTTCTGTAAGACAAAGAACACTATCAATAGAGCAAAACAGCAGCCTAGAGAAGGGGAAAATATTTTCACCAACTCCACATCTGAAGAAGGGCTAGTTTCCAAAATATATAAAGAATTCAAAAAAAAAAAAACCCAAACCAAATAAAGCAATTACAAAATGGGGAACTGGCCATATCCTATAACCAAAAAAGACTTCCATTAGAGGATTTAGGACACCAACCCAGCCACAAAACCTTCAACCTACAATTTACCCTGTCAATATGATGTACTGGGTTTAAGGTGGTACATAAACTGTGGGAATGGCTAGCCAATGACTAGTCCACCTTTCCATGAAAATAAGCCTGCCCTTGACACTGCCTGCAGTACTAGAAACCAAAGACCAGATGGCCCAGATACCATGACTGGCAAAAAAAAAAAAAAAAAAAAAAAAAAAAAAAAAGCCTATTAAACGATGTCTAATGATGTTCTGCTATACTTATATTTTTCTGTCTAAGTTTTCATCAAAGGATTCATGCAGCAACTGATGGAAACAGATGGAGAGACTTACAGACAAACATTAAGCAGATCTTGGATAATCCTACGAAAGATATAGGGATGAAGGACTCTTGGAGCCAGTGGAGTCAAGAACACCATGAGAAAACCCGTAGAATCAACAAAATTAGACTTCTAAGGGCCCACTGAGTCTGAATCAACAATCAGGGAGCCTGCAGTGGTCTAACCCAGGCCTTCTGCATGTGTGTTAGATTGTGTAGCTTGGGGGAGGGGTTGTGGGACTCCTAACAGAGGGGTCAGGGGCTGTTTCTGATGCTTTTGCTAGCATTGGGGACCCTTGTCTTTGTACTCAGGTCCTTACTCAGTCTTAATATTAAGGGGGTGGGGGTTCTGAACTTATTGCAACTTGATGTTCCATGTTTGGTTGCTATCGAAGGGAGGCCTGCCCTTTTCTGAAGGTAAATGAAATAAGAGTGGATGGGGAGTGAGGAAGTTGGGGGGAAAACTTGGGGGGAAAAGTGAGGGTATACTATAGTCTGAATGTAATATATGAGAGAACAAATCAACAAAAAATGGGGTACAATTATAAACAGATAATACTCTGCTGAGGAATCTCAAATGTCCAAGAAGCACTTAAAGAAATGTTCAACATATTTAGCCATCAGGAAAATGCAAATAAAAATGACTGAGATTCCATCTTACATCTGTTAGAATGGCTAAGATTAAAAAAAAACAAAAAACTATAGTCTGGCATCGTGGTGCACACCTTTAATCTCAGTGCTTGGAAGTCTGAAGCAGCCAGATCTTTGAGTTCAAGGCCAACCTGGTCTATATAGTGATTTCCAGGCCAGCCAGGACTACACAGTGAGATATTGTGTAAAAATGTTTTTCTAAAAAAACACAAAACAAAATAAACACTAGTGACAGGTCATCCTGTTGAGGCTGTGGAGCAAGGGGAATGCTTTTCATTGTTGGCGGGAGCACAACCTTGTACAGTCGCTGTGGGAGTCAATATAATATAGCAGTTTCTCAGAAAATTGAGAATAGATATACCTCAAGACCAAGTTATACCACTCCTGGGCATATAACCAAAAGGTGCCCCATCTGACTTTTTCAAATGTCTTCATAAGAGCTTTCATCATTAAAAACAACAAAAAACAAAAAACAAACAAACAAACAAACAAACAAAAAAACAGGAACTGGAAACAACCTGGATGCCCCTCATCTGGAGAATAGATAAAGAAATTGTGGAATATTTACACAATAGACTATTACTCATCTGTTAAAAAAAAATTAACATCATGAAATTTGAAGGTAAATGGATGAAACTAGAAAAAAGAAAACCCTGGGTAGGTAAGCCAGACTCAGAAAGACTAACATGGCATGTACTTCTAAGTGAATACTAGCTGTGACGTAAAGGACAGTCACGCTACAGTCCATACAGGCTGAAAACATAAGTAACAAGAAGGGCTCAAAGAGGAATGCATGAATCTCCCTGCGAGTGGGGACATGGAATAGATCTCACAGATCGACTGAGGGCTGGTGGTGAGGGAAGAAGAAGGATAGGTAAGTGGAGAATGAAAGTAGAGTGTACTGGGAGAGACAATCGGAAGTGGGGAAACATCTCAGGGATAAGCTAGAAACCCAGTGTAATAAAAGCTTTCAAGAATATATAGCGGTGATCCTTGCTAAGACTCTTAGCAATGGGAGACAATTGGCCTGGATGGGCCATCTCCTGTAACCAGGCAAACTGGAAGTGGAAGGACTAGGACACCAACCCAGGCACACAAAACCTTCAACCTACAATGTTTCCTGCCTGAAAGATAATGCTAGGGTAAAGGTGGTGCGGAAATGAACAATAGCCCAAAAGGGCTGTCCCATGAAAGTCTTCACTTACCAGGAGATTGGGATAGATGCAGGGACTTCCTATTGGGTCTCTAGGTTAGAGAAGTATGGGAGAATGGGGAAATAGAAGGATCCAGAGAGTCCTAGAAACCTACAAGAAGAACATGATGGGCAGATATGGATTCAGCGGGGGGGGGGGGGGGTCTCTGCTCAAACTACTGCACCAACAAAGTATAATACAAGCAGTAAACATCGGACCCCTATTCAGATCTAGCCAATGGACAGGCCATTCTCCATCGTTGTGTGGAGAGTGGGGACTGACTCTGACATGAACTCTGGTGCCCCATATTTGACCACTTCCCCTTGTTGGGGAGGCCTGCTAGCAGGCTACCAGGAAGAGACTTGTTAGGCTGTGATCATATGTCAGGGGAGGAGGTCCCCTTCTGTCACAGAAGTAGGAGAGGGGAATAGGATGAAAGTGGGAGGGAGGGAGGAATGGGAAGATACAAGTGAGGAGATAACAACTGATATGTAATCTGAATAAATTAATTAAAAAAGAATTAAAAAAAGAAATTAAGGAGTGACAAACCAGTTATTACTGGTCTGGCTTAAAATTCATGCCATAAGAGGGAGCCTGACATTGTCCAGGGAGCCTGGAACCAGTGGCAGGATAGCTCAAAGACCTATAATAGAATCATTCAGGACCAGCAAAAACAAACAACTCTCTTACTTTCCTCTTCGTCTCTCTCACTATCTCTCTGTCCTTCCCCCGTCTCTCTCTCTCTCTCTCTCTCTCTCTCTCTCTCTGGGGTACCCTTCCTCCCTCCTTTTCTTCTCTGCCCATGCCTACTTAATAAATCTCTTATAATATAAAACAAAACAAGTAAATGAACAAACCCACAGATGAACAAAAGTCAATGAAACTGTTCCTAAGGATATTCTGTTATACCTGTAGACAGGAACCTAGCATGGTTGTCAGCGGAAAGGCTTCATCCAGCAACTGATGGAAGCAGATGCAGAATCCCACAGCCAAACATTAAGAGGAGTTCTGGGAATCCAGCAGAAGAAGGGTAAGGAATTAGAGGAGTCAAGGATACCACAAGAAGACTCACAGATTCAACTATGCTTGGCTCTTAGAGACTCAGAGAGACTGAACAGACAATCAAGGAGCCTGCATGCGTCCGATCTAGGCCATCTGTCTGTGTTATGGCTGTTTATCTTGGTCTTCTTTTGAGACTCCTAACCCCTGAAAGAGGGTTGCTTTCCATAATACATTTTCCTGCTTTTGGGACCCCTTTTCTCCTAATTGGTCATCTTGCCCTGGTTTAATATGAGGCAAGGTGCTTAGTCTTACTGCAACTTGATGTGCCATGTTCAGTTGATATTTCTGGGATGCCTGCACTTTTCTGAAGAGAAAGGAGTGGATGAAGAGGTGAGTGGGAAATGTTAGGAAGAGAAGGAGGGAAGGGAAATGGTGGCTGGGATGTAATAGATGAGAGAAGAATAAAAAGAAAGAAAAATAACACCACTAAATGGTTTTTAGAAAATACTGCCATTGTTTTGAAAATAAATTTTCTTTGTAGCGTTTCTGGGTTCACTAGTCATATAAGTGACCATCCAACATTTTTGGAACTGAAAATGAACTTAAGAAGTGAAATGATATTTCTGCCAGAAGATTACATCAATAAAATGGTACAGAGTTCTCCAAGTCTTTTGTGGAAGTAATCATCAAGTAAACATCATTTAAGCATTTCAAGGAGGTTACTGTGGTTTTCAGGACTCTTTCATGATTGCTCATTATTAGTGCTATTTTTGTATGGAGCTGTTTGTAAACTACTTAAACTTTATTTTTGACATATATGTATAATTTTGAAATACCCAGTGATGTTATAATTATATACATTGGTATGATTGAATCAAGTTAATTTACATATTCATTTTTAAATGCTCATTTTTCCTCAAGTCTAACCAGAACTATGTTCCCCTTAGAAAACATCTCCTTTTTCCTCCAGCATCCTCAATTTTATATTCTACAAATAAGTGAGAATATATATAGTTTCTCATTTATTTGTAAATATATACGACTTTACAAATATATATACATATATACATAAATATGTCATTTTACTACTGGTTTCATAACCATTATGCATATTGAATGCTTACATGTACACACATACCCATGCACATACAAACACACTCACATAAAAGTAATATTGAGAGTAAATCAGTCAGATATCTAAAAAATAACAATAACCAAATGTTTTATTTCTTTCCTTTCAGTTTTACTTTTCAAACAGCTGTACTTTTTTCTCTTTTTTATTACATCTTTGAGAATTTTTTACCGTGTATTTAGATCATATCCACCCCACTCTACCCTGATCTTTTTTTTTTTTTTACCATACCTTACATCTTCTTTCCAACTTTGTGATCTCTCTTTAGCTGTTGTTGATATTATTTCAATCCATCCAGTACAGTTGGTACTCTCAGTATAATCTTGGATGTGTATCCTGCTATTGTAGCAGGTCACATTGTTAACGAAACTGCTTTCTGCTTTACTAGAAGCTATCAATTGTTAGTTGCTACTTAGCTAGAGGTAGGGCTTCTTGCATACCTCCTTTCTTTATGCCAAGATTTTGTCTGCCTGTAACTTATACAGGTCATATACCTGCTCTCTCAACTGCTGTGGATTCATATGTGCCACTGTTATGCTCTGTCTGGAAACCACTGTTTCCTTGTATTCATCTACCACCCCTGGTTTTAGAATATTTTTGCCTCATCATACACAATCAGCCTTAGGAGAAAGGGTTGCAATATAGATGTCATGTTAAGATCTGATCACTCTGCAATCTTTTATGCTCTGTACTTTTACCAATTGTGGATGTCTGTATTAATTGTTATCTACTTCAAGAAGAAGCTTCTATGATGAGTATTAAGATTTCTGCTATTTCATTAGCAGAGTGGTGATTATAATACTGTGATAATTTAGCAGAATAATACCAGAAGGCTCTCATCTAGCACCTAAGATGTGTCTATTTGCAGGTGTTCGCCACCAATATTAGTGACAAATATGGATACCAACTTCTGATATCCTTGCATTCTATCAAAATGTCATTGGTTACTCCTTTGACATTTGTGCCACTTTTGCAGCAGTGCTCGTGTATTGGCAGGACCATCACTGCTGTAGTTCACAGGGACCATAGCTGGACAAGTGGAATCTTAACCAACCCATGAAATGAAAATGATGCCATTAAGTGTAGGTACTACTCAAAAACATTAGGAATAAGGGGAAACATGGATTGTAAGTTTGGTACAAAATAAAGTACGTTTGAGATTAAACAGGAAACAAATACCAAAAATCAATCTTTCATAGAAAGATCACATGAAGTACGCTTGGGAATCTATTACACAAACACAACAGGCATAAAAGTGTTTCAAAAGGTCTAAAATTAATGGTAGGGAGTTGGAATATATTTGAAGTTCCATGGGCAGTCATTAAGAAATACTAAAGAGAAAAGCGATAAAGTTAGAATTGAGTTCACTACATTCTATTAATGACCAATTGGCAGTCATTTCCTCTCTCCGTTTTCATTTCCTCATCTGTGAAATGAGAACATAGGGTCACTTTTAATAGTAGAATGTTTTATAGTCTATTATGCTATAGAATCTTTTCTGGGCACACACAATAAATCAACCTATCAAGGCGCTGGGCATTTTTATGAGTCATGGAAGGGATGTGACATTTAAATTTCATCAAGATCTTGCCAATAGCACAATGTAGTAGAAAGATCAGAGGGCAAGAAATCGCGCTTCCCACTCAATGTCTGTGTGGGAGCCTGAAAAATTACTCACAAAGCCCTAATTTGTCCATTTATTAAGTGGAAGAATGGTAATATCTCATTAGTAAATTCTTCCACATGCAGGGAATCTTTGTAAATGGATTCTCATTCATTTCTCAGATATTTTAATATGTGATTAAAATGTCTTTTTTCTCTTTAACCAGCATGCACAAATAAATGACTACCTGTGGTTTATTTTCAAACCAGGGGCAGGATTACACCTTCTATTGAAGGTTTTACATCTACCTGGTACAACAACCCCAGCATCCTTTAAGGATAAGGGAATTTAGTGTCATATTTGATGAGTTAAGTAGAGTGTAAAGTCATGACATACATTTACTTACATTTTAAAAGGTCAAATGACAACTGCCAAGAGGAAGTGTGTGTGTGTGTGTGTGTGTGTGTGTGTGTGTGTGTGTGTGCATGCGCGCGCGCATGTGTTTAGCAAAGAATATACATTGATGAAGTTCTTGGTTGTCTGAGATCCGACATCTGGGGAAACCTAAAAGGTCACCTATCTGTCCTGTAAACATGCAGGAAGAAAAGGCCTGCTTTGTGTGAAAAATCACCCCTAGTCCCTCTTCAGGCTTTTAGCGTTGCTCTCTGCTTTGTTACCATTTGTTTCAGAGGAATTCTGAACCTCTAGGAAATCTCTTCCTATGCTGATACACCGTGGTTGTTTCCCTTTGCTCTCCATGGTGATTACTTGTCTTCCTTTCATGAACTTCATGTGTTTGTGTGATTAACATAGAGAGGCATCCCAAGGGCCAATTAAATGAAAATGTTTGCACTCTAACACTAAATAAAGTAATTCTTTATGTGAGTGGACGGGTGAGTGGTGCAATAAAGCTAATGTTACACAACAAATATTTGAGTTATTATTTTCTCATCAAATATATATGAGGTTAGAAAATGACTTCTTCATAGCTACATCGTCTCTACTTGGAAAATGTACATGTCATACATAAAACTTAGTATGACATGAGGTTTCCAAGCATAAAATGGCAGAGCCCTCTATGTCTGTTCATCTGGCTTATACCTTATTTTTGAAGTCTTAAAAATAATTTATGAAAATTGCTTATTAGCACTATGTACTTCTTTTCAAACATATAGAAATTAAGCAGAATAACTGTAGGTTGAATATAAGAATATTTGAGAGCTTAAGCTGTGCAGCCTTAAGAAAGCTTGATACCCACCCTGAACATTGATATTGTCAAGATGCATTTAGAATTCTGAAAATATTTTCAGGATTACTTTCCATATTTCGATAGTTGTTTTTCTATTATTTGTAAAATGCTCATTAAAGATGAAACTTGAGAAAAATAAGAGAAATTAGATAGTTCTCCAATGAATCTCATTTGTGATTTATTCTAGATCATTTTTTGTTAATTTGGAAACTTGTATCCTTAACCCAAGTCCAGCAAACTGAAAAGGCCTTTGCAGGACACCATGTCAATAACAGAGGTTTCTACAATTCCACCATGCATTCTAATAGCTAAAATGAGATTTGGAAGAAAAATAAAACTCCCAAAATATATAAACTACAATATAAATCTCATACTACAGCATTATGTTCTGTGTACAGGTATAAAATTATACAACTGCAATACAATCAAACTCAAATTGTAGGAAATAATGAATACATTCACTGTGGCAACAGTGTACTTCTGGCTGTGTGCTACCCCTCATAATAGATAAGTGCACCACAGAATGTTCTAATGCTAGTACATTCAAACTCTTATTTACTCACTTTCCTGGGCAGGAACTGAAGGCTTAAAGTGGACGAGCACCAAATAGATGCTACCTTACTGATAAGAAATATGAAGATGTTGTGTTTCTTTTTCTTTGATCTTTGTTTTTGTTTTGTTTTGTTGTTTGCTTGTTTTTTGTCTTTCTTTCTATTTATATAGATAATGCTTCTACTTTCAGGCTTTCTGTGTTTTTATCCACTGGATTTAAATATTTTTCCTTTCCATATACATGTATACATTCAAGCCGTCATGGTGTTGGCTACTCATGGACATTTTAGTTTTTGGATTTCTACACAGGTTCCCTACCAAAAGTACCTCTATACTTAGTTCAGTTATAATGTGTTTTTAGTGATATATGCAGTTAACATCTAGTGCAATTCTGACACACTTGGGTAGTGCTTAACTTTGCTGAATAAATTTAACTAATAATCACTAGACCGAATAATGGCTACTTTGTAATAGCATCATTAATGCATTTGAAGGTCACAATATCAGTATAATAATCAAACTTATCTAGAAAAGCTGCTAGGAAGTGACAGAGTCCTATCTTGCACCAAATCCTTAAGCTAGAACTCGCATAGCTACCATCTGAATAAACACTCTGCTGACTTTCATCCAATTTTCTTGACCAGAGTTATGAGAACTAACGTGGACAAAGAGATTGGAACAATAGAGAATAATAACAGGGCTTGAATTCTGGGACATAGTTATTTTTTGAATTTTTGGTAGGTCTGTTTATCTTCAGTGGAACACAGTTAGGCTTTATCTTTACCACTGAGAATAATATTTTTTATTGCTGTGCCCATTGTAAGAACTCTGTATAACAAAGTGTAGAACATCTGACAGACTGTGATGGTTCAAAGAGTGCAAACCACTTAAATATTAATGTCACATTTCCCCACTCGCAATGCTGACTTCAGGGAGGTCCTCTTCACTCTTTATCCTCCTGCTCATTATTGAAATGTCCACCTTGATGAGAGTTTAGTTTTTAAAAGTTCAAGAATCTAGAGGAAATTTATAAAATGAAAGAACCATAAATCATTTCTAGAAGGTTTTAGGGAACTGTAATAAGGGATATATCTGTGTGTGAACAGAGGAGACTACTACACCTTACTCCATGGACAAGGAAACTTTGGCTGACTAGAATCCAGGAGACATGGAGACGCCCATAAGATGTAAAGAAATTCATGAGGAAAATTTGAAATATAGGAAACTACCATCTGAAATGCTGGAAGTGAGCATCACTATTGACAATCTCTATGTTTACTTTCCTGGAAGGGTCAATCTCTGTGGTCATAGCATCTGTGAAAAACTTTGGACTCAAAGTTCTTCAGGGTGATGCAATTGATCCTTTCACAGTACCGGTTGGGAAGAAGGAAATAACTTTGAATGTAACAGTCTTTCTACAAGTTTCAAATCACCAGCACACGTTTAGATATAAGAAAGTATCCCTTGACAACATACAAAGGGAAGATCACAATTATTTCAGATAATGGTAAGTTTATTCAATTTCCCTCATAAGTTATAAGCATGTATTAGGAATACTATATTTAGAAATCACGTTTGACATCTCAAGAAACATAAGCCAAACTTGATTAGAATTAGCAAAGTCCAATGAGACTCATTGTTACCCTAAAAATGTTGGAGGTACTTTTGCTCACTTATATGCATGGAAATTACGCAATTACAATGGTACCAAAAGGGAAAAGGAAGTGTTCTGGCAGAAGAAAGGGGAAAGTCAAAAGAGAAACAAACATCATAGAATCTATATTTAATGACTTCTCTCTCTCTCGCTCTCTCTCTCTCTCTCTCCCCCTCCCTCCCTCTCTTGCTCCTTTCTCTCTCTCTCCATCCCTCCCCCTTCTCTTTGTGTGTGTGTCTGTGTGTTGTGTTGTGTTTAATTAAAGAATAAACAGACATAGCCTCTGTCACCATAGTCTCTAACCAAGGGGAAAACAACTAGGAATTAGTCGTTAATTAACAATGCTATGACGTCTACAAAAATTTTCCAAAAGATAATGGAATTGGTGAGCATTGTGCTAAACATTCATTATAAGAAAAGAGATCACAGAGCCTTTACAAACCTTTGATCTGGATGAATGAGAAAAACACTAAAACTATGCCAGTGTAGGATTGACAGCAGTGAAATGGTAGGACTAGAAATACTATATGCATCAGTGGCTGGATAACAAACTGGAGGGGAGAGGCAAGACATCCAATCTCTAGGGAGTTACAGCAATTTCATGAAGAGACACTCAAGGTGTTTACTTTGTGCTAAAGTTTCTGTTATTTCATGAAGAGGCATGCATAAACAATTTATGGTCACCATTAAATGCCTTCACATACAATTTAAAATCTAATTCTCATATCCCTGTGAAGTTGGCATAACTAAACATTTTACAGAATAAAAGACAAATATATAGATGTGTGAAATAACTCATATAATCTTACTCAAACAGTGCCAGTTCTGATATTAATATTAAGAAGTGCCAATACACAGTTTTATTATTGATGAGGATCATGTGGGGTGTAAGTATAACTAAGTAAAATAAACGCATAAAATATTTCCAATTTTTCTTTGTTTACATATACATTTATATTATTACACATATATACCATAAACTACCTACAGCAAGAAGAACCACAACATAATCAGGAATTATATAAATAGTACATTCATAGTATTTTGTCTCTTTGTCTTTGGCAACCTTGAAGAGAACATCTTTCCTATTCTATATCTATTACATCTCATCTTTATCAACTTAAAACACCTATCTAGACCTAAAACCATCTTAACTCCAAAACAATTAAGCTTAGTTGTAAACCAAATTACCTGGTCTTCAACCCCATCAGAGACTTGAGAAGACACAAAATTAACTATATAAGTAGACAGAAAGTGCAGGTAAGCAGCTTCCAAAATGAGAATATGGCAGATAGAGTTTGATTCCTGAACAGTCATCCAATCTCTCTATAATGTTGGAGCATCACCAACCAAGGACAATACATGCAGTAAACATTGAACCCCTACTCAGATCTAGCCAAAGGACAGGTCATTCTCTACAGATGAGTGAAGAGTGGGGACTGACTTTCACATGAACTGAACTTGAGGTGCCCCATATTTGACCACGTCCCCTTGATGGGGAGGCTTGGTGGCACTCAGGGGAAGGATAGCAGGCTACCAAAAAGAGACTTTATACCCTATGATCATATACAGGGGGAGGAGGTCCCCCTCATGGGAGGGGAATAAGGTGAAAGTGGGAAGAAGGGAGGTAGAAATGAGAGGATAGAAGGGATGGGATAACAATTGAGATGTAATATGAATGAATTAATAAACAAATAAAATAATATTGGAGCATAATCTTTAGCCTTCTGGCCCAATATATAAGACTGACATATTTATGAGGCATAAACTACTGAGGACTTTCTTACCCTGTCTTGGCAGAGTTTGGCCATCGAATCTGCCTGCATCCAAGATTGCCCATTTTTAGGCAGAATTCTGTGTGTGACAGAAATGAGGACATTTTGCCCAGTGGCTGGTTTGCCACATTTGAAGCCCTCTCTGTAAGGAGATTCATTGATGCTCCTCAACTTCTTTGAGGTAGGCTGGGTGTTGTCAGGAGTTAATATGTCTTGTTGTCAAGGACTCTTTAAACTAATAAAAACATCTTTAAATGCCATATTCTATAGGTCCCTAAGGTTTTTTGAAGACCTTACCTAACTATTTACCTTATCTATCTATAGAATCCTATGATAAACCTAGGATGTATATTGTTATATAAATAGACTAGTAATTGACATAACCATGATTTGGTCAATTAACAATTAATTTGTATTACTTACCTATCCTAAGCAGTCTGCAATAGCACTTTCAAAGTATTAGGAGTAAGCCTTGTATTCTAGCTGAATTGTGTGGGCACAATACTTCATATTAGAGTAGAAATATATATATATACTGTGTGTGTGAAGAATGATCTTAAATTTGAACTTTATAACAATGTATCAAAATTAAACTTATTTTGCACAAATATACAAAGTTCTATACCAATGAATTAAAAATAACCTTGTGAGTAACAATTAAGGCATTAAGTTGAGGAGTAGATTCAGTAATCTACTTTTTGTGCTATCATCCCTATATATTTCTATATTCACCCTTCTTTATTTTCAACCCCTATCATTAAACCTACGTATTTAGTAGCTCCGGTTTCTCTGATTTCTACCATCCTCCATCTGTTTGGTTTTGGTGGTCGGCCTTGTAGTGTCCCCCGTTCCTGAGCTGAGTGCTATGATACGGCCTGTCTATGGCAGCTCACTTCTTTGTGAGCAATTTATCTCCATAGTAGTGTAAGGGAGCACACTTTGCTCTAGCCTCTAAATCCTACTGGAGCAATTCGAGCTGAGACTGATTTGTGTTGTGAAAGTCCACCAAAGAGATTTATGGGGTTGCCATCTTCAGGGAGCCATGTGAAGTGTAATTAGGTGAACTGGGCCCTAAGCAATGGGAAGAATGCCACGCAGGAGTCACAAAGCTACATTCAATCCTGGCCTTACCCTCAGGTAGCTAAGGGCCAGCTCAGACTCCGCATTCATTAGGCTGACTATGGAATTTCTGGGGCTCCAGTGTTCTTCAAATGAGTCCCAGGGGCCAAGGTATATAGTGCCTGACATACTCAGATTTGAAGTTATGGGACTGCACTCATTCCTAAAGGGGACCATTCTTGTTTTTGTTTGTTTTTAAAGGTTTAGTTTCAATAGTTTATTTTTTAAAACAAAGGATGTGTGAAAGTTTGATAATTTTAGATTTAAGATAGGACAGAAAACTAGATTCTCTGGCAATGTTAGATATGATTTTGGCATAGAAAATAAAATATTTCCTATCTGTAGAATCAAGCCTTTCATCTTGTAATCACTATGGGAAGATCATATGAAGACACTGGGATTTTATTGTAATAAACTGCAAAACACAGAAGGGAAGGGTCTTTTGTATATTTGGACAACAATACTAGCTCAGCTGCCTCTCTCAGTTTTTTGCTTTAGATGGACCATGTGAATCTCAAGGCAAGGCATATGTTTGTGAAATATTCTACGATGATTAGACAGCATTCGTTATGAATGGGGTAGGGCAATACTAGTTGGTTCCTTAAATAATCTTAAACAGGTGACTGTACTTATATTAGACCGTATGTACTGTGGGCAGATTTAAAATGCCTTATTTCATTATCCAGAACTTTTCAGGCAATTACTAGCCAACATAAGTAAGAAGGAGGAGAAAGAGGAGGAGCAGGAGGGAGGAGGAGGAAGAAAGGGAGGAGGAGGAAGAAAGGGAGGAGAGACACAGGGTGAGTCTACAAACAGTAATTCAGAGTCAACCCTTGGACTTGAATGAAGAATGAAAACAGTGCTTTCCACAGGACCATAGTAGAACATATCTGCAGACACTGCTCAAGCTTGTGTTCTCTCACCTGCTCTCTCAGGCAGCTGAAAGGATATCTATTTACACCAGCTTCCCTCCTGCTTTGGTCTTCAACTGAGGCAATTCTGACCTGGCCTCCAGGGTTTCCTAATAAAACTGATCATCCCTGGGTCCCTAGAATAGTAGCCTATACCCTTATGCCTGTGGCATTACGTCCCTTCTCTCTAGCTTGTGACATTTTGTTTCCTGCATGCTTCTTCGTAACCTTGGTTTTGCAGCTCTCTGAGTAGGGTATGCACAACTGTTAACTGGTTAACGGGGACTTCTGTTTTCCAAATATTCTTCCCTCTAATTCTAAAGCCCCTGGTTTGTCAACTCTACAAGCTGTGTCTGCATATGGGAAATGTAGATAATCTCTTTAGTGGCTACATATTTTTAGACAGGTGGAATTTTTCTCAGAATTGTGGCTTTAATTTTAAAATTGTATTCACAAATTCACTTTTGTTTCAAAGTGTTAAATTAGGAACTCATGTGGGCTTATTAAAAAACAATTGAACGTGGCACCGTTTGCAAGTGGCTTCAGTACTGTTGTATCTTGCTGCAGGAGGGGAGGAAGGTGTCTGTGACCTTCTACAGTGTCTGTAGAGGTTGGGACAGAACAGATGTAACCTGCCACTAAAGGAACTTGAGTATTCTGGTCTCAGTGGCAAGCTGTGAAGACTGACTGGATTACCATATGGGGTAATCCTCAGTAAAAACCTAGAGAGATTTCATTATCTCGTGTGTGTGTGTGTGTGTGTGTGTGTGTGTGTGTGTGTGCGCGCGCGCGCGCGCGTACATATCACATAAAGGCTTGAAACTTTCCTGCTTCTTTAGACTTGGCTGGCATTCATACTTTGTCTTTTTTTCAAACTTAACATGGTACTCAACATAGGCACACTACACGAAAGTGTTAAACTACATTTCAAGCCCAATTTAACTTAGATATTCCTACCAATCTACCAGTTCCTATTCCTAACAATTCTACAGGTGAATAAACCATGATTCTATAATTAGTTAGCCCTCAAAAGGCATTCCAAGGCCATGAAGTAGAGAGTGACAGTCTTCTCCATCAGTGTTGACAAGTTACCTGTCCACACAGAGGAAACTGAAATGAGACACTATTTTTACACTACATACAGAAACCTTCTCAAAATAAATGAGATGCTGAAATATGAAATGTGAAGCCATAAAATAATTGAGAAAAATAGGTAAAAGATTACTACTTGATATTTGTCTTTTTGCATTTGACACCAAAGACAAAAGATCTTTAGATGTCTGACATTCTGATGTAAATAATTCCAGCCATGCTTGATTTATTGTTCTCTTTTGTCACAGACTTAAAATACAAGTACTAGTCCATATATGTTCTCTCGTTTTCCACCATGGAAGAGGG
This sequence comes from Acomys minous, assembly GCF_964271855.1. NCBI lineage: Eukaryota > Metazoa > Chordata > Mammalia > Rodentia > Muridae > Acomys > Acomys minous. The sequence continues at coordinate 26,117,311 of NC_140496.1, forward strand.
ACCCAGTTAGCCAGCGTTATTAGGATTTGTTTGTAGTATGTTCTGTGCTGTGAATGTTGCCCCCTTATGGAAATGTTTCTGAATAAAAATAAAATGTTTCAATGCAGGGTGTCCACTTTGGAAGTAAAGTCGTCATGATCCCAGGAGTCAGGGTTTGTCCTTATTGAAACTGAGAAGTTGAGGCTTCATTTCATCATGATATGGGTTATGTGGTCTTTGTCTTTGAGGATGCCCAGTTGACTGTGGGCTGAGTATCATTACTGATGAATAAAAGACAGCATGGTAGAGAATAAGGGCTATTAAAAGCAACACATTTTGAAGGTGTCCTCCAACAAGATAAGGAAAGCAAAGCCTATTATTTAATCTTTGGGATCAGTTACTGTTAAAATAGGTAAATTTCTATGGTTTGATTAATGCGACCAGGGCTTGGTACTCCTGAATGGAAGTGTTTTTCTGGTTTGACTTCAATTCAGTTTTGTATAGTCCCTATATAAAGTCAGATGAATTGCAGCAGCTGAGTGATGAAGTGGCTTTATAAGTGTCTGCAAGAAAGGCTGATGATAAAAATTGGCCTGGACAAAAATATCAGTTATAATCACCAAGCAACTGGTAAGGGGGAGGAAGTGCCACTCATCTCTAATTCCAACTGTTAATTACCTAAAAATATATACATTTCTACTTATATTTTTGGCATATTATGATTTAATCAAAACATGGCCTGTCGTAAGTTTAGGGAAAAACATGTTCAATTCATAGGGTATTTTTAAAAGTGCAATACTCCTGACAGATTAGAACCATAGACATAAAATAATAATAGAGGGATATACAACATTTAGTATCACAGAAATGTAAGCATCACAAATTAGGTGTCATATGACAGAAAACCATACTTATTTGCAACTATCTTATAATTTGTGTGCAGTCTGAACTGCTTCCTATCAGGTTGGCCAAGGCATTATGTAATGTGGTTCAGATTGGTAAGTTAAAGTCCCATGGAAGTAATGTCTGCTATCTACACATGAAACTAAAACTCAGTGAAACATCTGCAAAAAGAAAATATCAAGGGAGAAATAGATAATGTCAGCCTGTGGTACAACAATACCTCTTATTTGTGTAAGTGGGGTTGAAAAAGAAGGACTTCATTCTTGATTCCTGGCTCTCTGTCTGACAAATGCAACAGTAAGAGTAGTGATTTTCAAATAATGTCTATGCCATGGGCATTTTAAATGATTCAAACAACTGTCATTTTGCATAGTGCTCATGGTTATCAAGAACTTTTCAGTTGATAACATTAAATATTATAGTAATTTATTACATAGCAAATGGACCATGAATTATTTATGAGTATAGTAGCTTGTACTTATATGAAAATACAATATTATGTTTTAAACAATAGGGAGTTTCATTTTCTTGTGACCTTCAAAAGTAAAATTTTTATTGTAATTACGGATGCCTGACACCCACTGCTACCTGTATGCTACCTTCAGAACATTACACCAAGTCATCCGTGTTACAATGCATGCATCCAAAAGAGTAGCTGGTATCTCTAATTATACTTATGAATTAGAAACATGACAAATATTGGAAATAATATTGGTGATGATACACTATGATGAAGAATTCACTAAGATTCATAAGACATATGTCTTCCTGAGACATACACTATAAAGATGTTTAGTTATAAAATGACTTTGGTTTTGACCTTGAAAAGTACAGGTTTTGGAAGTAAAGATGGACTCTGAGAACCAAGGTGGAATGCATGATTTATAATAAGAGGGGGGGAGTGCCTACTAAATAACACAGCCACCAAAAGCCACTTAACTATTAGAAACTATAAAAGCTCCTTTGAAAGATTCTAGAACATTGTGTTGGTTATGTGGGAAACTGGATGAAAAAAAATGCTTGATAGTAAAAATGGAATAACCTTTCATACAAATAAGAACCATTGTGACTTTCTGTTTTAATTCAATGACCTACAAATATTTCAAGTGGTCCATTTAATTATTATCATTATTTGTAGAACTATAAGGTTTCATAATGTTGGAAAATTAAGTAAAGGGAAAGGAACTAACTGCTGATATAATTCCTTCAAATTTTCTCCTATTAAATAACAGCATCATCTTTTGTGTGTCAGTGGGGGTCTCTCTTGTTTTAAAGATCAGTAGGTGACAGTCTTCCTTTCAGAATTTCTCTGCATTTTACAGTTGAGAAGAATCTCAAAAAAATGTTGAGCTCTATGCACATTGTAAAACTGTCAATGTGATCTTATTTCGACCTAATGTGTGGGCAGCAGCAAAGAGACAGATTTAAATTTGCTACCAAAAGATGCTTAAGTAGAAAGAAAATGCTGTACAATAGCAGAACTTATTTGCCATGTGACTCAAAGAGATCACAGAAGCTCAAAAGTCAGTGCAAGCAGAGGGCAAAAGGACTTCAGTTTCAGGTTCCCTTCAGAACCTTGTTGAAAGTCTTCATTATTAACCAATTCCACATACTGAGCATGTCTGTAAGCTCCTGGAAGTAATTTTTATTAACACTGCTCTTGGGTATAGGAAACTGAGGAGAAAAACCTTGATGCTTTTTCATGATGATGATGCTGATGATGATGAAGGAAGATGATAAGGAGGAGAAAAAAGTAATCAATTATATATTTTCTTTTTGAGATTATTATATAAAATTTCTTCTCTTTTTTAATGCCCTCATACCCTCCTATATGCTTCTCCCTACTTTCCCTCAAATATGCTGCCTCTTTTTTTATTACTGTTATTGTGTACATATATGTATATCCATCTATATTCCTAAAAATAACATGTTTAGAATGTATAATGTTACTTAAATGTATGTTTTCAGGTGTGACTTCTTTGCACGGAGCAACTCATTGATCTACTCTTGCCTTGAGAAGAAAACCTCTACTGGTCTCTGCATTCTTGAGTTGTTTATAGTTTTTTGTGTAATGTTGAGGCCTTGTGGGCTTTCCCCATCTAGTTTGCCTTGTCTACTGGTGCCATCCTTTTTCACCTCACATTTGCACAGTCACATTAGTGAAACTATATGGGTATAACTCATGACACAATGTCACGATTTCCTCATCTTCTTTCCCATTTTCCGCAACTTTCCCCGAGCCTTCTGTGTGTGAGAATTAAACTTAACAAAAAAATCAAGATTTGCGTTATTTGGGGATGTAAGGTATGCTGGTTCACGGTTTTAAGCCCAGTGCTTGGCAAGCAGAGGCACCTGGATCTCTAAGAGTTCAAGGCCAGCTTAGTCTACAGAGAAGATTTAAAGCCAACTCAGGTCATACAGCAAGAACTTGTCTTAAAAACAACATCAAAAATAATGAAATGATCTATTTCATTTTTATTTATGCATAGGGGTGTGTGTGTGTGTGTGTGTGTGTGTGTGTGTGTGTGTATGTAGACATGATGACCATTTCCGACTCCCTGGACCTGGGACTTTACAGACTGTGGTGAGCTTCCTATCCTGGGTGACAGGAACAGCCTGGACAAGGATAGAACATGGATCTTCACAAGAATAGCAAGTACTCTTAGTTTGTACTTTTACCTCTCTCTCTACCACTGAATAAACAAGCTTGGTAGTCTCTTTTATCTTTTAATAGGAAAACTTAGTCAATAAACGAACCCTTGCAATCTGATCATAATATCTTGATGTCAGTTACAATCTGTGAGAAAACTGTGGTACTGTTGTGAGGTTTTCTTGTTTTCCTGGATTTGTTTTTTTTCTTTCACTCTAAGAACTGTGCTGTATAATCAGATTATGAACATTTAAGAGTTAATTTGTCCCCTCAAAATTTAATATTAAAGATATCACTTTTTTAGTGGGCCTCTTTCCTTTGAAACTTTAATGGCAACTTCAAGAAGTTGATCCTTGCCTTACACTCTGAAACTAAAGACAGGCTTCAGGTGTGTAGTGAAGGCTGAACCTGATGCCAGCTCCCCTTCCATGAGCAACAAAGAGTCCTTGAATCTTTAATACCCTGAAGTGTTGTTTCTCACAAATGAACAGAAATATTGTGAACCAAAATTACAGCCACTTTGAGTTTGCTGTGGACACAGCATTTGGAGAGAATAATGGGAAAACAATGAATGCTGTTATTTAAATTGTTGACAGTTCACTCACATTGACTGAAACTGTTGTAGTGAGACCTGAGGTTTACTAAATGTCTTACCTATGGAAGCTTACTCTGCATTTTCTTTGGCTATGCTGCCATTTCCCCACATGGTAGGCTGTTTCCTTCCACAACCAAGCAAGTAGAAAGACATCTCTGAATTGGCCCACAATATGAGTGAACATCATATGCTGTATTCTGACCTGAAGAACTAGGTAATATTGTTAGTTACCAAAGCAAAATGACCTGTGAGATTCACTTAACTGTGATTTCCATGTACTTTGCTTGAGAAATGGGATTAATGAAATCAGTCATAAATTATAATGTGAATTTATTTCAGGCAATATCCTCTGTCATGTGAGAATCTCTTAGACATATTTGCATAACTAGCAAAATAGGCTGTTAATAGTATAAACAAAACATACCATTTTCCCCTAAAATGCTCATTTGATGTCTTTTGCTTTTAGGTCAATTTAATACTATATATAAATATTCTTTAAAGAGATTTTTTTTAAAAAGGCAGAGTATCTCTTGAAGCATGCTTCAGTAACACAAACGAGATACTTTATGAGAAATCAGAAAACGATTTATTGGTATCCATTGATTCATTGGTTTCTAGTTAGCTTGGAAAAATTACAACAGTGCCCACATCTCATACGATCACAGAAACTCAAATTTGGACACGTGACCATGGCAAAACACCTTCAGGCACACTATGAGATCCAAGTGAGATCTTACAGCCTCTGGTGCACCTTAGTGGTGAGGATCTACTGAAGCAGGCAAGAGAGACAGCTTTATATTATTTATGGCAGTTCCCCCCAATCACTCTGATTATGTATTGGAGAAAACCCCTCTGCTTGAGAAAGAAGAAATTCACACATACATTTTCTAAAGAACACTGCATCAGGACCAAGGAAACTACTTGTCAATGTAGCTGCAACACCACCTAGAAGCTCTGGGTTTCACAGCCTCAGTTGAAATGCTAATTGAGGCTCAGGGCTTTGTGTGGAATCCCTGCTTGCCCCAAAGTGTGTTTTCCCTACACCCTAGGGCCCCAGATACAGTCAAGGCTATAAGTTAATTTAGTGTCTGGCTAAACCCCTCAGCACCAGATACATGGATTGGCCTTCAAGCCCACATTACATTTATATTTGAGCAACTGGTTTGAAAATCCTCCTGGCTCTAGGATGAAATTCACAGACGCATCCTCACAAACATATTAGCCCTACAGATGCCAGAATTATTCTTTGACATTTGTGGAATCAATTCACAGGTCTGATCAAGCTGAATCCAGTGCTAAAGCTGAATCCATTAATCTAAGACCTAAGCTACACCCATAAACAACAATAACAAATCAAGACAACAACAATAACAAAGTCAAGAGCAGTTGCAATAATAGATTAGTGGGTGACTATGAGCCTCATCACAAGGAATTTAAAAAATTGTTATTATGTTTTATTCATTTACGGTACGTTTGCAAGTATTCATGTGAATGTGTGTGCATTTATATGTGGGGTGTGAGTGTGTTTGTGTGTGTATGTGTGTGTGTGTGTGTGTGTGTGTGTGTGTGTGTGTGTGTATGTACTTGTGGACTCATATGTGCACCAGGACACATGGGAATATCAGAGGACAACTTAAGAAGTTGTTTTTTTCTTCTTTCATCAGAAAGATGAGAGGGATCAAACTCAAGAGGTCAGGCTAGACAACAGCCACTTTTCCCTAAAGAGCTATCCCATAACTTTACTCCTTTTTTAAAAACTGTGTTTTATATGCTCATAGAATATCAAGTCTCTTCTTAGTAACCTGCTATCCTTCCTCTGAGTGCCACCAGGTCTCCCCCTCCAGGGGACATGGTCAAATATGAGGCACCAGAGATCGTGTGAAAGTCAGTCCCCACTCTCCACTCACCTGTGGAGAATGTCCTGTCCATTGGCTAGATCTGGGTGGGGGTTTAAAGTTTACCGCCTGTATTGTCCTTAGGAAATCCCCCTCAGGAACAGTCATAGGGGAGAGGAATAAGGGGAAAATGGGAGAGAGGGAAGAATGAGAGGATACAAGGGATGGGATAACCATTGAGATGTAACAAGGATAAATTATTATATGAGGCCATAGTCTCATTGATACCTAAACCTCACAAAGATTCAACAAAGAAAGAGAATTTCAGACCAATTTCTCTGATGAACATCGATGCAAAAATACTAAATAAAATACTTGCGAAACGAATACAAGAGCACATCAAAGATATCATTCATCATGACCAAGTAGGCTTCATTCCAGGCATGCAGGGATGGTTTAATATAAGGAAATCCATCAATGTAATCCACCATATAAACAAACTGAAAATAAAAAACCAACATGATCATCTCTTTAGATGCAGAGAAAGCATTTATAAAATCCAACACCCATTCATGTTTAAAGTTTTAGAGAGATCGGGGATACAAGGCATTTTCGTCAACATAATAAAGGCTATATACAGCAAGCCAATAGCCAAAATCAAAGTAAATGGTGAGATACTCAAGGAAATTCCTCTAAAATCAGGAACAAGGCAAGGCTGCCCACTCTCTCCATATCTCTTCAATATAGTACTCGAAGTTCTAGCCAGAGCAATAAGACAACAAAAGGAGATCAAGGGTATCCAAACGGGAAAGGAGGAAGTCATATTATACCTATTTGCAGATGATATGATAGTGTAAATAAGTGATCCCCAAAATTCCACCGGAGAACTCCTACAGCTGATAAACACCTTCAGCAAATTGGCTGGATATAAAATTAACTCAAAAAAGTCTGTAGCCTTCCTATACACAAATGACAAGCTTGCAGAGGAAGAAATTAGGAAAGCCACACCCTTCATATTAGCCACAAGCAATCTAAAAGATATAGGAGTTACTCTAACGAAGCAAGTGAAGGACTTGTTTGAAAAAAATTTCAAAACTCTGAAGAAAGAGATTGAAGATGACATGAGAAGATGGAATGATCTTCCATGCTCATGGTTCAGGAGAATTAACATAGTAAAAATGGCCATCCTACCAAAAGCAATCTACAGATTCAATGCAATCCCTATTAAAATGCCTACACAATTTTTTAAAGACATTGAAAGTTCAATTCTGAACTTCATATGGAAAAACAAAAAACCCAGAATAGCTAAAACAATCTTGTACAATAAAAGGTGCTCTGGAGATATCTCCATACCTGATCTCAAACTGTACTATAAAGCAATAGTAATTAAAACAGCATGGTACTGGCACAGCAACAGGCTGGTTGATCAGTGGAATCAAATCGAAGACCCAGATATGAATCCACACACATATGGTCACTTGATTTTTAACAAAGAAGCCAAATCCATTCAATGGAAAAAGGATAGCATCTTCAACAAATGGTGCTGGTCTAACTGGATATCTATGTGTAAAAAAATGCAACTGGACCAATATTTGTCACCTTGTACAAAACTCAAATCCAAGTGGATTAAAGACCTCAACATAAAACCAGAGACACTAAGTCACTTAGAAGAAAAAGTGGGGAAGAGCCTGGAACACATTGGCACAGGAGACAACTTCCTGAACAGAACACCAACAGCCCAGACATTAATGTCAACAATTAATAAATGGGACCTCATGAGGCTGAGAAGCTTCTGTAAGGCAGGAGACACTGTCAAGAGAACAAAGCGACAGCCTACAGACTGGGAAAAGATCTTCACCAACCCTACATCTGACAAAGGTCTACTATCAAAAATATATAAAGAACTCAAGAAATTAAACACCACCAAACCAAATAACCCAATTGAGAAATGGGGCTTGGAACTAAACAGAGAATTTTCAACAGAGGAATACCAATGGCTGAGAAACACTTAAAGAAATGCTCAACCTCCTTAATCATCAGGGAAATGCAAATCAAAACAACTCTGAGATTCCATCTTACACCCATCAGAATGGCTAAAATAAAAAATTCAGGCGAAACCACATGAGGCGAGGATGTGGGGAGAGAGGAACACTCCTTCATTGCTGGTGGGAATGCAAACTAGTACAGCCACTTTGAAATCTATCTGGTGCTATCTCAGAAAAATGGGAATAGGGTTTCCTCAAGACCCAGCTATTCCACTCCTTGGAATATACCCAGAAGATGCTCCAGCACACAACAAGAAAATTTGCTCAACCATGTTCATAGCAGCCTTATTCATAATAGCCAGAACATGGAAATAGCCTAAGTGTCCATCAATAGAAGAATGGATAAAGAAACTGTAGTACATATACACTGTGGAATACTATTCAGCTATTAAAAACAAGGAATTCCCGAAATTTGTGGATAAATGGATTGAGCTAGAAATGATCATAATGAGTGAGTTTACCCAGAAGCAGAAAGACTCAAATGGTATATACTCACTTATATCTGCATATTAGCCCAAGCTGCATGTCACATGAAAGAGTTCAATTACCAGGAAACTGGGACAGAGGGGAGGACATCCTATTGGGACTCTAGATGAGACAAGCATGGGAGAATGACAAAGTAGAAGGATCCAGAGGGTCCTAGAAACCTACAAGTAGAACATTATGATAGGCAGATTTGGGCCCAAGGGTCCAGCTCAAACTAAGGCACCAGCCAAGGACAATACACACTATAAACCTTAAACCCCTACCCAGATCTAGCCAATGGTCAGAACATTCTCCACAGTAGAGTGGAGAGTTGAATATGACTTTCTCATGTACTCTGGTGCCTCATATTTGACCATTTTCCCTGGAGGGGGAAACCTGGTGGCACTCAGAGGAAGGACAGCAGGTTACCAAGAAGAGACTTGATACCCTATGAGCATATACAGGGGGAGGAAATCCTCCTCAGGAACAGTCATAGGGAAGGGGAATAAGGGGAAAATGGGAGGGAGAAAAGAATGGGAGGATACAAGGGATGGGATAACCATTGAGATGCAACAAGAACAAATTAATAAAATAATATATATCTTGGAAAAAATAATCTAATTAAGAATAAGTACAGTTTTACACTATTATTAGTGAGAAAATACGTATTTTAAATAAAATGTTTTTTTAAAAAAAGAATAAATTAATAAAAAATTTTTAAAAAATGTGTTTTAGACAAAATATTTCTCAATAATACCCTTAAATACTAAGTGACTTATAGAAAACTGCAGCAACAATAAAGTATTTAAACTGTAATACTGACATTAATTGTTTTAGAAAATCAAACATGAAACATGAGAGTTAATAATACAGCTATTGAACTGAAATTTTCCTAAAACTACTCAATAGCTAACTTGGAATAAAAACAAGCCACTTGCTTTAAAGACAATCAATCCTTCTGAAACTACAGGCATTGGGAACACACGTGCACACGTACGCGCGCACACACACACACACACACACACACACACACACACACACACACAAGAAATGCAAACTATAAAAATCCTACAGGTTGATTATAAACCATCAATATATGCATTATGATAATTCAGGATGCAGTGGAGAAAGAAAGATTAGTGACAGAAAACATTCTCAAATTGAGATAGAAGTGCACATTTATATCTATTAATTCCAAGGTTTTTTTTTTTATAGATATAAATCTCTGGGGCTGGAGAGATGGCTCAGAGGTTGAAGGCAATAGTTGTTCTTCCAAAGGTCCTGAGTTCTTTTCCCAGCAAACACATGGTGGCTCACAACCATCTATAGTTAGATCTGGTGCCATCTTCTGGCATGCAAGCACACATGCAGACAGTATACTGCATAAATAATAATTTTTTTTTTTTTTGGTTTTTTGAGACAGGGTCTCTCTATGTTAGCCTTGGCTGTCCTGGACTCACTTTGTAGACCAGGCTGGCCTCAAACTCACAGTGATCCACCTGCCTCTGACTCCCAAGTGCTGGGATTAAAGGCATGTGCCACCACGCCCGGCAAATAATAAATACATCTTAAAAAATAAAATATATAAATCTCCAAAAGTCATGAAAGACTCAGAGATTACAAACAGTGTGGATTTTAGTACATTGTTTTGGAAAGTTAGAAGTTTGAGAGAGAACAAAAGATGGAAGATTAGAAATCCTTCATTCTAGTTATGTCTGCAGCTTGTTCAACTAAATCAGCAAATGCTTATTCTCCTTATAACATAGAGCAGGGGTTCTCAATCTGTTGGTCACAACCCCTTTAGGGTCAAATGATCCTTTCATAGGCGGTTCCCTAAGATCACTGGAAACACAAATTTTTACATTATGATTCATAATAGTAGCAAAGTTAAAGTTACGAGGTGACAGTGAAAATAATTATATGGTTGGGGGCTTAGCACAAGAAGAAGAACCGTATTAAAAGTGTGAGAGCATTAAGAAGGTTGAAAACCACTGACAAAGGGTATTCTGGGATGCTGTTGAAGTAGAAGTGGATCATCATACTAAAATAAAGCTATAGTCCACAATACAGACTTCCAGCACTCTAATTGCATCCATTGTGACACTGTTCTGAGCTTTGCCCTGGCATCCATGTTGCTTCAAGAGCTTTTCTTCTTCCTCAGCTTGCTAGTAAACACAGCTCGTGCTTAGCTCTTACTGGAGGGAGAAGATACTGGAGCATCTTGACATAGCAGAAAATGCATTCTGCTCTTTAGCTCTGAACAGGGTAAAGTGCATGTATCCACACACAATGCATACTAATTTATTTGCATTTGCATAGCATTAATATTCATGATTGTGCTGTCTATTATTAATAAATGCTGAGGCTTAACCAAAGAATATCTGTAACCTCGAGCACTGAGAATGAAGAGCAAAGAAGCCAAAATACACTTCTGAAATAGGCTTCCTGCAGCTGCTTTCAGCTCAATGAAGCCCATGCTGTTCCATGTTTCATATCTAATATTTCCCTTCACTACTGTCCGTTATAAAATATAACCTGCATGGGTGTCCTGTTTAGATGGTACCTGCATAACTCATGCTGAATTTAAGTTTTCATTATGACGGGATTAGGAGATAGGAACGTTAAAAGCCAGCTAGGTCTTGAGGAAATATCCTTCATCACTAGATAAGGTCGTTATCCAGGGAATGAGTCAGTTATCAGAGGAACGGTCTTCTCAGAAAAGTGAGTTTGGTTACTGATGTTTTCTTGTCTCTGGTCTCTGTTGTAGTGCTGCTGTCTCATATGTCATGTTTGATGCATGCAGTCATGGAGCAAGGATGCACATGAGAAGTCAGTTCCATGATCTGGGACTTTTAGCCCCTTGAAATGTGAGAAATAAATTAGTTTCTTTATAAAGTATCCATTCTTTCAGAGTCTGTCTCTCCATCAGATCTTTGACTAAGCAGTAAACCAGGGGATTCTCATGTGTCTGTGATGGGCAGCAGGCAGGCATGTAGCGTGGTAGGAAATCAGAGGAAGAAGTGAAGAAGCAAGGGGTCAAAGTACGCAGGCTCCCACCTCCCTGCGTATAAGGTTATCTCAGGTCATTCTCATACAATACAATTGTGCTTTACCCACATAGTACTACATATAAGTAGCTGCTCCCTATCTGTGAACATTTAATTTCAGGGATTAAAAACAGTTCTAGGTGCCAGTCCAGAGTTTTTGCATCATTCCCCATGCAGTGCAAGTACAATTTACACTATTGTTCATACTTCACTATAGCAACCCCTTTAAGCAAACTCCCCTTTAACTATCTCAGTTGTGTATACTATATACTTACGTATAAGTCACTGAAATAAAACTATCAGTAGTGAAAACAACCTGTTGGCTGCATGAGGAGAAGCAGAAAACCGAGAAGAGAACATTGATATTAGAAATAGACATTTCAAGTCATGGTTACCTTATAATGTATGCGTGTTATGAAACAAGTTATTGAGGTCCTTTGAATTTTAAGTCTCTCATATATAAAAGAAATACAATAATTCCTTAATTTCAAAATGAAAGTAGGTTCACTTTTTGGTGTCTCTTGGGGAACTGCTTTGAAGAACACCTATATATAAAAAATCTATATAAATTCAAACACCGCTTTTTAAATTGGTCTATACACAAGATATGCACATCTCCTATACTTTAAATCATATCTAGATAATTAGTCATATTTACTCCAATATAAATGTTAAGATAACTCTACTGTTTCCTGAAAAACAAGAAAATCTTGTAACTATGGGTAACTGTAACTACAGGTTTTTTTTTTTTTTCTGGATAATTTCAATTACCCAATTGACTCACAAATAGAGAACAATTTTAGGAGACAAAGTTACTTTATACAAAATCAGTCGGAGACAAAGTTACTTTATACAATAGCCACCTGATTGGTGCCTGAAATTTAATGTCCTTAGAGGCTAAAAAAAAGATAATATAGTATTAAAAGTCTTCCATTTGTGGCTGACTAATTGTCTCACAAAATATAAACTGTCACTTGTAGGGAAGTACAATGCCATTGTCTCTCATTTAAATTCCTATAGCTTAATTTTTGTGATTCTCTAAATTTTGTTCGCAAGAACTTGATGTAATTTGTGTTTGTTTTCAGATAATGTAATTACAGCCAGTGCATTGATACTATTCCACAATGGTAATTCTGTGATATACCTCATCACTAAAATTAATTTCTAAGCAACTTCTCTGTATGTAGGAGGAAACAAACTCATCAGAGAGGGAGGAAAGACTCAGACTGAAGTTTTTTTCTTTTTCCAGCTAGTAGATTTGTGAATGATATTATATTATTTTCCTAATTTATGTGTGTCTAAGTCTATCTTACGTGAAGAACAAGTGGATGAAATATGAGAGTTTTGCAAAATTCATCGTGAAGTTTTCCATTGATAAGGGTAATATGTACTGTGTACCTCCTTTGTGTTTCAAACACAGATGAACTCTTTCATACATGTTTTATATGACTGTGGCAATTCTGATCCAATTAATTAGAAGTCCAACTCAGGCAGTGTCATACTGTACCTGTGATCTTAACCATAAAGGCATAAAGGAAAAGCCCATTTTGTTAATTATAGTTGCAGCCCATACTTACATAATAAGCTTAGCTCTGCTTTTAACTGGATTACATGATTAGATTTTATCTTGTTCTTGACACTTAGATACCAGAAATAGCAAAATCCTTTACTGTTTATGTGTGATAAAGTCAAACCCTACTGCTCAGGTATCTTCCGGAATCTAATGTCACCATCAAGACTCTCCTAAGCAGTACCTATAGCGATCTCTCCAGTGTTGCTGCTGGGGCAGCTACTAGATCAAAGCTATCTCCTTGGCTGCTATGGCTGGATCTAAGCCGCTGTTGAGCCTAACACCACCACCACCACCACCACCACCACCACCACCACCCTCCTGCCGAGGTGAAAGCCATGGTGCCTTGCCTCAGGCCTCTGTGCTGTAGTGGCCCGCTGCTTTCCACTGCTCCCCCCCCCCAATCCTTTCCACAGTATCATCACCCCCAAAAGCTATGTCTAGCCCTGGAGCAGCAGGCCGCTAACATTTAAAGTGGCTCACTTCTAGTACTCCTTCGTTCCTCAGGGCTGTCAGTCTCTCCTTCCCACACAGGAGCTCTGGGGACAGGAGACGAAATGTAGGCTCCTGTCGGGGTCGCCGCGCGAGCTGTCCATCGTCACTATTCCTGCTTCAGCCAGCAGCTTTATGACAGCCATACACCTTTCCTGTTCCAGAAAGCCTGCTGCCGCTTCTAGAGGAGCTGTCCACAATGATGGCAACCTTTCCTGCTTCAGCCTCCTGCCTTCGCAGTGAACTCGTGGTAAATTTTGGACACAGGGTAAATTACCCCTCAAGGCAGAAAAGCGGCCAGATCTCTGCTAAGACAGCTCCAGAAGCACCCCCGCCCCACTCTCTAACTGCCATCTCCAGCTCCTCAGTAGGACGCATGCTAGATTATTCTAATCTGAGATAAGAAGTCTAGACAAAACCCCACCAGTCCCTGAGCTTCCCTAAACTCAGGCTTGGAATCTCACCAATCCACACTCTGGAAATCCCTGTCCCAGGAAGCTCTGCCCCCATAAGAAACCCTATATAAAGGCTGTGTCTGCCCAGTTCCCTGCTGTGTTCTCCGGGGAGCCGGGGCAGCTACTCCTCGATCCTTCTGTTCCTGCATGTGTCCCTCCAATAAATCTCTTTTAAGAAATGTACTATTGCCTGCCATGACTCTCTAATTGGAGATGGAGAAAGAAGAAGAAGAAGAAGAAGAGGAGGAGGAGGAGGGGGGGGAGGAGGAGGAGGAGGAGGAGGAGGAGGAGGAGGAGGAAGAAGAAGAAGAAGAAGAAGAAGAAGAAGAAGAAGAAGAAGAAGAAGAAGAAGAAGAAAATAAAAAGAAAGGAAGAAGTGGAGCTTAGACTTCAAGGCTCCTTAGCTCCTCAGGTATTTGGGGCAACCCTCCTCTGGGAGCCGTATGGTCTCTGTTAAGCAGGGCTCCTCTAAGAGCTGTGAGAGTCCTGGCCTCTCAAGCCTCAGGGTACCCTGGGGATACTATTCAATCCCAGAGCTGTGATGGTCTTGGACTTTCATGCCTCAGTATCCCACCTCAGGGATGGGATGCCTTTCCAGCCCTCAGAGTTGAACACCCTTCCACCTGAGTACCAGAAGCCAGGCTACACCCACACTGCAACAGTACCTGTTCTGGCTAATAAAATCTTATTATGGCATTCAATCCTGGGGACTCCTGTACTTTTCGTTTGCTTGCATAGAAAATTTACCTACCTGATACTGTTTTTTGCATAATCATCTGCCTACTACTCATGCTAACTTTAGCTTTTATATAATACACCTTGAAGAAACATCTCTGTTCACAGTTCATCTCAGAGAGCATTCCTGAATTCCATCACTACACAACTTTCCACCTCATTAGCTTTTCCTCTGTTTAAGTACACTTTTTTTTCATGCAGAGAGCCTGGCACTTTTAGGACTCTGCTAAAACCACGCTCTTTCCTTTTTCTGATACATGGTCTTTCTTTTTCTATTCTTTCTTTCTTTCTTTATGTCTGTCTTTATTACCATCTTCCTTCCTTCATTTCTTCTTTTTACTAAGTTGGGAACTTCTCATTTTCAGTTAAAAACCAGTGAATAAAAGCACTTGCTGTAGAATCTAAACACCTCAGTTTGACTATTATGACTCACATTAAAAGAAAAAGGGTATTCTCTCCATAAAACTGCTTACACACAAGTACCGTGGAGCAGGCTGGCACACACACACACACACACACACACACACACACACACACACACACAAATACACACACATATATATACACATACATGCACGCCCACACACACACCCCACCACCACCCCCACCCCCACTACAATCAACACAAATAATAAATTAATACCACCAACAACAAGATTTTATTTGGACTCTCTGAATGTATTTATCAGGGGAAGAAAAAGGCAACAGATTATTTTGATGTTTAGCCTTATAACATAAAGCCCTTGAGTAGTATTCTATTTAAGTTTCTTGCTGAAATGCAAAGAATGTGGAAACTGCCCAAGGATGAGAAATCTGCACAGAGAGGAAAGCTCTGATTTGGGCCATAGATGTTTAATAGAGAGCACAAATATTGGTGGTGGGACTAATAGATGGAAAAGCAGAGTAAGACTTGCAGTTGAACACTCTAAGTATTCAGCACCTTTGCGAGAGTTGCTTACTGTTAGGAAGGCATACATCCACAGCTGATTTTCATGAGAATTTGAACACAATTGAAGAAATTCACACCGAAGATGTTCAAACAAGTTAAAGGTCAACTTGAGACTTCCGGTTTATAAAAGCTGTCCCATGGTGATGCCCCTGCCCTTCCACTCCCTCTGTCATTTTTCTTACCCTCTCAATAAATCTTAACCCTCATTTTTAGAATTTTTTTTTTCAAGCTTAGAGTCCTCATCTATTTTTTTCCAGGATAAATTACATCTCACTCTTGATTCATCCCTAGCCTTATCTTTGGATAATTAAAAACCCATTCTTGTTCTCCAATAAAGACCAGAGAATCTCCTTTATATCCGGGAAAGCGGGGCACAAATCTACAACCATAATATCTAGAAACCAGTTTTTAAAAAAAAAAAAACATTCATCTTCATCTTCCCTCATGTTTTGGTCTTGCAGAGTAAGAGAGAAATACTCATTACTATAAATTAATCATTTACTGCTTTTAAGAGAACGGTAAAGCATGTGGAGTTTTTAACATCCATCATGACTCCCTTTACAGCTACTATAAAAAACTACAAAGTCATTACACCTATCTCAACACCATAAATATGGAAACAGACTCAAGGAGTTTGATTTGTCTAATTACCACACCTAACCAAGTTCTGAAGCTAATATCTGAACCACCCAAGTCTTTTGGGTACTTCTAAACAATTCTGAAAGGCCAATCCACACAAAACCAGAATTTTAATGTGACCTATGGTGGGAAAAAGAATGTCCCAAGTGTCTTAGCACTGGGGAAGTACTCCTGTACTTTCTGGAATGTCTTACAGAATGAATTTGGAAAATAATAGAATTAACTGGTCAGGTGCAATCCCCAAATGAAAAATCATTCTTTCTTCAATCACTTCTTCACGGAGTTTCTGAACCTTTAAGGAAAATGGTTTTGGAAGGAGTTAAGGATTGGAGTAAGACTGGCACTCAAGTGCAAATTGCGTGAAGCTTTATGATTTGGAGTAAACGGCTTGTTATTACTGTGATTCCTGTCCTGAGAGCAAGTGAGACCCAGGTTGCAATACTTTGTAATTTGTTTTATTGTTTTAGCTAGAACCTGTTCATTAGACCATCAGTAAAATGAAGCAATTTTCTTACAGTATTCTTTATACCACTCATTTAAAATTTTAATTCTCTCAGTCTATATAAACATCTATATATGTTTTCATGTGTATGCCCTTGCGTGTGGGTGGTGGATGGGCCCATGTGATTAAATGCCAGAGGTTAATGTCAGAGGTGTAGTCCACAGTGACACTCATATATATATATATATATATATATATATATATATATATATATATATATATATATTATAGGAAGTCTTGTGAATTTCAGGCTTTTGTTTTACTATTGAACCTTCCAGTATGTGAGGTACTATATTAATTTTCCATGTAATTACTACTCACTGCTCCATTGATGTGGTAGAGATCACACATATAGACTAACAATCTATTCTTAAATGTTTAGTAGTCACAAGACTATAAATGGTGTCTCAGTTTCTTGTTTTTATGTATTTAATTAATTTATTTATCCTGTTTCCCCCGTTCTATCTTCCCTCCCTACTACCCATACTTCCTCTCTTTCTCTTCAGAAGAGGGTAGCCCCCCCCCCCCCATGGATATCATCTGGCCTTGACATATCAAGTTTCAGTAAGATGAGGCGCATCTCTTATTGTGGCTAGATCAGGTAGCTAAGGTACAGTAAAGGGATCCACAGGCAGGTAACAGGGTCAAAGAGAGCCCCAATTCCCACTATTAGGAGTTTTAACAGAAGTCTAAGCTACATAATTGTTACCTATGTGCAAAGCATGTAGGTCAGTCCCATGCATGCTCTCTGGTTGGCAGATAAGTTTCTAAGAACTCCCATGGGAGCAGGTTAGTTAACTCTGTAGGTTTTCTTGTGGTGTCCTTGACCCTTCTGGCTTCTATACATTTTCCTTCCTGTCTTCCTCAGGATTCTCCAAGCTACACGTAATAGTTGGCTGTGGGTTTCTTCATCTATTTCCATTAGTTGCTGAGTGGAAGCCTTTCTGATGACAGTTATGCTAGGCTCCTGTCTATAAGAATAGTCGAATATCATCAATAGTGTCAGGAGTAGGCTCCCTATAACGTACGGATCTCTATCTGAACCAGTCTTTGGTTTGCCACACCCTCAATTTCTGCTCTATTATTATCCCTGGACATCTTGTAAGCAGGGCAATTTGTTGGTCAAAGGTTTTGTGGCTGGATTGTTGCCTCATTCTCTCCATTGAAATTGTTGCTCAGTTACAAGAGATGATGGCCTGTTCTGGCTCCATATCGCCCATTGCTGGGAGTCTTAGGTAGGGTCACCCTCATTGACTCCTGGGAAAATAGACACTGTAGGTGAATGGTGTAAGGGGACCGGGTGGAGCAAGGGATGGGATAGGTACAGGATGGGGGTAGGACAGGAGGAGGGAGTGCTGGGAGAAACAACTGGAGTGGGGGGAAATCTCTAGGATGAACTAGAAACCAATGGCAATATATCATATTTTTTTTGAGGAATGGTTTCTCACTGAACATTGAACTAAACTGGCTATCAGTTTCCAGATGTTCTCTTGTCAGTCTCCTCGGGTGTTAGTTTATAAGGCTACGCCATCCTGCTCAGATTTCTATGCTGGCTCTCAGGTCCTTATACATATTTCTTCCTTTCATTTTTAACTTTTTGCTGTAGTTATTTGACAACCCTCACACACAGACATTACTCCCTACACTTGCCAACGCCAACAGCTACAACAACAGAAACAATAACAACAACAACAGCTACTACTACTACTACGATGACAATGACGATGATGACGATGACTACTGCTGCCGCTGCTGCTGCTGTTTTTAAACATTAGACTCATAAGTGCATTTATTAGAGGAGGGGGAAAGAAACAAAAGATTAAGTTATTTTAGCCCTATCATTAAATCCTTTTGAGAAAATGAAAGCAGACACCTTGGAGTGCTGGAGTTGATTTAGAGCTACTATGTATTCAAATGTTAATTGCTTGCTCCATAGGATTCTTATGAGCAAATTTTCACATATCCAAAATGACATGAGTCTTGAGTCCTAATACTGTTATGAATCATAATGCGAATGAATGTCTGTGTTTTCTGATGGATTTAGGTCACCCCTGTGAAAGCGGCATTCAGCCTCCCCGAGGGGTGATGAACCACAGGTTGAGAACCACTGCTTTAAACAATCTTTTAAACATACTCATCTATCAGTTTCTCTGCGTTTTCTTCCCTTTATGTTTTGCAGCCATTACGTCGCTATTATTCACGCACCCTTCCAACCTACATCTAATGTTACCCAGACACTTCCACTCCTTAACAGGAAAGTTAGTTGTCTCAACTTCCTGCCATCCTGTGTTATACCCCTAAATATCCTCACCTCAAAATGTCTACCTACTCTAATTATCAACATGTTGACACTATTATCTTTGTTTCTGACCATTCTTTATTATCCGATTGCTTCTTTCCAATCCTAGAGTCTTTGGCCGACCACTGTATTTTTATCGCCTTCAGTACCTTGTCCTTTTTAATACTCCCTTACAAATCTCCAACACTGGAGAAGACTGTGAAGTTTCTTGCTTAATGCAAAGTTGGGGTTTGAAGATGCATACAATGATGCAGTGTTTACTTTGAGTTCACTGTGCTAAACTCAGAGTGACTTGTGACTGTCAGACAATCCTACCCTCTTGCCATCATCTGTGCTCTTCCTGTGTACTGTCTATGGCGAGACAACAAGCCTGTAGGATACCACTCACTGTAAGAGGTGAAAAGCAACCACCAGAAAACAACTCCTTTTCCACACGTTCTTTGTGCCTTAGGTATGGAAAATTAAAAATGGTACCAAGATTTTACTTTGGGATGGCTACGCAGGTGAGGGCTTTAAGACTAACACTTGTAGGACAGTGGTACATGCATCTCTGAGTTCAAGACCAGCCTAGTCTACATGGGGGGTTCTAGGAAACCCCAGGTTATACAGTGAGACTTTGTGTTAAAAACAAACACATGTCTTAGAGTGACTAGATTGTCAGTCAAAGAAGTTAAGCAGCCTGAGAACTACCGTGACAATTTTTTCTCAGGATAAGGAGCTAAAACTTCTTTGCTGTGTTATGGTTTAAACAGCTCCTCATTAATGATACCTGGATAATCCGGTTTTTTTTTTCACATAAGCTCTGTTAAACAATATCATGTTCTGTTAAAACTATTATGATTCCTATTACGATAGTCAGATATTACCTTGTTCCTTTTTGTGCTTTCTCCATTAAAGTCCTTCAAACTCTTCTCTTATTTCTTAAAGCACTTTCATTTATCCTTCTCAGTTAATGCCTATGTTATGAAAGGAAGTTTCTACTTTCCTGTAAGGTCCATTTCAGTTAGCACCGAACACACACACATACACACACACACACACACACACACACACACACACACACACACACACAGACACACACACACACACACTTTCCTTTATGATTCTCCCACCTGAAATATTGATTATGTTCCCAAGCCAATTTTTCCTAATAATGCCCCAATAAGTCCTGAAGGTAATTGCATGTCCCTTCTTTTCATGAACCTACCTGCCACAACTTCCCTCCTTTTCTTTATCTAATACTAATACATATCTCTTCTCTTTTTCCAAAATTTGAAATTCAGCATCTCCTGCGTACTTCACTAGTGTTCTATACTAGTTGATTGCAAAATAAACCTAGTAATTATATAATAAGATTCATATACTTGAATTACTCCATACTGATAAGCATTTGTCTGTGCATTCCTGTACTCTATCTTCCTTCTTATACCTTAGGATGAATTATCTGGACTCTCAGTTAATGGCGTTTTTCTTTTCCTACATATTATTTTTTATTCCTATAACTTAATTCAATCTTCTCAGTAATACCCATTTCTCTAATATGCCATCATTTTTCCTACAAAAATCACAGTTATCATTATAAAAGCCTGGACTTATTCCCATATAAACCTATGCCTAATATATTATGCTCAAAGACCACTCCATTTCTATGTTTTACTTTATAGCATCAATTTTCACTTGAACTCAATCCAGACTTTACCTTCTCGTCTTCCATATCTATCAAAACTGTTCTTGGAAAAGACCCCAGGAAGTGTCATTTTTCGTAAACTCAACAGGAAAGTCTAAATCCTCACTTTCATAACTTGTTATAGTTGTTCAACCAATTCCTACCAATCTTCATGTATATAGTTTTTCTCTTTTTTTATTTAATTAATATATTCATATTACAGCCCAATTGTTATCCCATCATTTGTATGCTCCTGTTCTTCCTTCCCTCCTGTTTTCACTCTATCCCCTCTCCCCTAGGTTTATGACCAAGGGGGACCTCCTCCCCACTGTATGGTCATAGATTCTTCTCTACTCTCAGCATTTTCCCTCTCTCCACCACCTCAGTAGTCTTTTTTTCCAATTAATTATATTTAAAAGACAAAAAAAACCAAACAAACCAAAATCCAAAAATGAAAACAAAACAACTCTCTTTCCACTGGACCTCTATGCGTTCGGGTCTAGGCAACACCATTCAGTATGATTACTAGAATACTCTCTGCATTGGTTATATCTCTTTGCCTGCTGCAGGATCTTCCTTAGCCTCAAAAAAAAAAAATTAATGAAACTACCTACCACTGCTAAAAGATACACATCTGATCTCATCTCCCAACTCTCACATCCCCATAGTCACTCACTGTACCACATCTGCTCCACCGCAGCATACTCTGCCTACATTTAGTCTATCCACAATCACACCAGCACTGACTTGGACCATTTTTTGGTTGTGACTATCCTTCTTCATGAGACACTCTGTCCTGAATATGTTCCTGTTATTTATATTTTAGTCAATATTCAATATTCCTCAGAGGATCATCATCTGCAAGGCCAAAATGATCATGATCTGGCAGTTTCCTTTCACACAGGTGTGTGTGTGTGTTGTGTGTGTGTGTGTGTGTGTGTGTGTGTGTGTGTGTGAATTCAAAGCCCTTAGTTTCTGGTAAAGATATCACACTTAGACATCTTCATTCACAATCATCATCTTTGCACATTTAACTACACTGGTTATTTTGGCATTAAAACATACAAACAAACAACAGAAATAATCACAGAGGACACTCTCTATATTGCTGATTTGCCTATAATTTCTTTCTGTCCTTACCTATAACTATAATACAAGCACAAAAGAGCAAAATGAGATTTGTGCTGTATTCATTATAGAAACCCTTGGAACCTTCTTAGACTAGTGTCTACTACAAAACAGATTGTTAATACTAACATAGAGCCAATGAATAAAATCTAATTAAATGTTACAAACCGGTGTGTGATATTTCTGTAATTTATCAATGAAAACCTTTTTATTTCCTTACAAGGGTGGAAAAAAAACTCTATCTTCTGTTATAAGAACACTGTAAAATTTCCTCATCTTTGTATTTGTACTTTCATACTTTCTTCTTTTTTCCTCCTATGGTTCATGTTAAAATATATATTATATTTATGTTTAATATATAAGGTACATTTTATATATAATCTTCTGAGATAAAATACTAATATTTTTAATAACTCTTTAAAAATGTGTGAAGTATCAAATGAGTATCCTTTAGTATTTCTTTTTGACAGACTCTATGTTCTGTGGAATACATCTAAAGGTTTTGGGTGTCTGACAGGAATGTTATGCTGTTATTAAATTCACTGGTTATTTTCAGGGTTAAGGCTACAACCAGGAGAACTATATGGTAGATAAGTTCTCTGCTACAGAGCTGTTTTCCCAACCCCCTCACCCTTATTTCTTGTTTCTTCTAAAGTCTTGTTTCCCACATCCTAGAATATGTGACTCAAAATTTAAAATTAAGCAAGGTTTTTTTTTTCAGTTATTATAATTGCAAAGCCTGAAATATTAGCAGGTATCAAAAGATTCGGGTCTTTCTTTTTTTTATTAATGACTTACAAAGGACAAATGCAGATTCAGTTCTTGGCATGGTAAATTATCTTCATATAAGTAATGGCAGTGATGGGAATGCCTTGTGTGTGGGACCCTATGGTATAGTGGAACATCCTGTATCTCCTGCAGCTATTTATTTCGTCGGGTTTCTAAAATCATACCTTACTGAAGTGTGAAATAATTTTCTTCCTACATTTGTATTGGGTCTATATGAGAAATTCATGAAGCTTGCAGTAGTCTTAAATTTCATAAGAACAGATCATTTTAACCCTACCTTTGTTATGCTAAGAAAAATGTCTTTGAACTCTAACTTCTCTGCCCCTCTGGATTATTGCAAAAATAGTATTTTTATTAACTGTCAATAAAAGGTGTTCTATAAATTACTTCTTTTGAGGCTCTGAGGAGAAAATACAAATTCTCACAGATACTTTCATTATATGCATTCCCACAATATCAATATTAAGAAAGTCTTCATTTTTCCTTTTCCTTTATATATGTATACTGAGCAAATAATCTAGATAGACTGAAAGAACTAACAGTGAATAAAAATGAAGAAATGTAGCTCAGGAGATTGCTGCTTGCTTTAATATACCTAATACTTGCCTTGCCTTTGTGAACTCTGACTGATACTTAGTCTTTAGTGCTGTCTGCAAGCGAGTCAATAATACTGATGCATTTAGGAGTCACACTATTAAGGGAAATGTCAGATTCTCAACATTTCTGAAATGAATGAGCAATTTTCAAAGAAAAACTTTCAGCAGGCAGAATTACAAGACAAGGAACGAATTACTCAGGGCTATTGTAGAGGAGGAGACAGACAGAGGGAGCACAACTCTGCTGAAACACAAGGACATCTTAGGTCAAGAGTGATCAAATGCAGAAATCCCTGATGATGCCAGGAGTGGGCGGCCATATCTGCTTGCTAATTGGCCATTTTGGAAGTTAGGTACCATTCTTGCAACAGAGACAGGGATAGGTTGCCTGTGTTGTTTCTGTTGCCTGCATTTCAAAAGGATAAGCCCCATGTCCTCGAGAAAGCCATTTCTCGAAGAGAAAGTGCTTATAATGCCCTTCTTTTCATCTGCAAGCACCAAGTATGCATGGGGAGATCATACACCCTTGTAGGAAAGCCCCTCATGTATGTAAACTCAATCAATTAATCAAAATAAAAAGTAAAGGAAATCACTTTTGGGGAAAAGAGTTGTTGAATTTAAAGCTATGTGCAAGTTGGCAAAGCCTTTCTTTGGTGGTGAACGGAATTACTTGGGAGGATCTGTCCCTTCTTGAGCACTTTTAAACTTTACCAGGATCTTACATGAAATTTTGATTAAGGGAAATTTCTTGTATATTGGAAAAAAGAATCACTAAAATAAATACCCATATTCCCATAAAAACTAAAAGAAAAAAATTGATCTATTACTACTATTGCTATGATCCACATGTTTATTTGCTAGTCCAAATGCTCTGTTAAATATGATGTTGAAAATATTCTTTTTTTCTTTTTTTTTTTGTCTGTGGGAATATTTTATTTTTTTAATTTTATTAATTTATTCATATTACAACTCAATTGTTATCCCATCACCTGTATCCTCCCATTCCTCCCTCCCTCCTGCTTTCATCCTAATCCCTTCCCCTAGGTCTATGACCAAGGGGGACCTCCTCCCCCACTATATGGTCATAGACTATCAAGTCTCATCTTGGTAGCCTGCTTATTCTTTCTTTGAGTGACACCAGGTCTCTTCACCAAGGGGAGGTAGTCAAATTTAGAGCACCAGAGTTCATATCAAAGTCATTATGATCATTTCTAGTCCCATCCATTTGTTCACAAATTTAGGGATTTCCTTGTTTTTAATAGCTGAGTAGCTTTTTTTTAAAATATGGCTGAAAATTATAGAGTCAAAAGTCAGTCAGTCAGTGGTGAGTTGGATTCCGTAACATGAGATTCCATGTCATTTACTTCTAAGCCCTGAATTTACATCTCAAGAGAAACCCTTGGAACCTAGATATGGTATACAGATACAGATGCACATGATTGCACAAACTGGGCTGTCATCAGTATTAGTAGAGCAAGTACTTCAGCAAATATTTATCAGGTGCTCATCTATTTACACTCTGTAATCTGTCTTCCACATTCTCAACTAGAGTGATCTCTTAACATAACAAATCTTACTATGTCACTATGCTTTTAGAAGCCCCTAGTAGCTAGCTCTCCTGGAATTGTTTTGCTCCTTGGAGGACACTGTCACCAGATCACAAAGTGTAGTATCAGGGAGAGCAGTACTATAGGAAAACATGGGATTGGTTTTGTTTTTTTTTTTTTTTTTTTTAATAATTAATGTATTCAATTTACATCCTCATCACAGCCGCATCCCACCCTCTTCCCCCTTCCCCCCTCTCAGTAAAGGGAATCCCACCCCACTACCAACCCACCCCAGCACATCAACTTACATCAGGACTAAGGGCATCCTCTGAGGCCTGACAAGGAGTTCCAGCCAGGGGAAGTTAATTCAGATGCAGACAATAGAGTCCATGTCAGAGAAAGTCCCCACTCCACTTGCTAGGGCACCCATATGAAGACCAAGCTGCCCATATCGGTCCAGTCCATGCTCTTTGGTTGGTGGTGCAGTCTCTGTCATCCCCCATGGTCTTCAGTAAGTTGACTCTGTTGGTCTTCATGTGACAATTCTGTCCCCTCTGGGTCCCTCTATACTTCCCCCAAGTCTACCAAAAGACTCCCCAAGCTCCACTCAATGTTCGTATGTGTGTCTCTTCATCTGTTTCCATCTGCTGCTCAGACAGCAGGTATGCTAGACTCCGTCCTGTCTACAAGCACGGCAGTATATTTACACAACAGAATACTACTCAGCCATTAAAAACAAGGAAATTGTGTTAAGCTAAAAAGAGGGATTGGTTTTCTAAATATGTTTAAACTGTTTTTCAGTGTTTCCAAATATTATATCTATGCAACTTGAACTGCCTCTTACTCTACCTTGTGTTTGTCTTTGCGAACAGATACGTAGAGGTTATTAGTTCCTTTTCATTAACATTGGCTACAAAATAAGGATCCAAATCCATACAAATGACCTATAGGTGATCTGATACTTCATCATCATATAATTTATACCAATTGAACCCTATCAGGCACTATCACTAAAAGCACCAGGCCTCGAAAGAAGCAAAGAGCAAAGGTGGTTTGGTTCTGGGTGTTCTCTATCTATTTCAGCAAAGGACATTAATTTCCTCCTCTTTACTAGACTAACTTTCCCATTCATATCTTTTGAATTATTTATATGACTTCCTCACTTTTAATCGATTCCGAGGGTGGTTTGTGAACTACGCTGGTGTTTTCTTTTTTTTTTTAGTGCTATATAATGTTCTGCTCCTGTTGCTCAACCTTTGTATAGTATTTTGAGTTTGCTGAGGTAAGATGAGAAATGTCCTTTTGAGGAGTAGTGTTTCTCTCTTCTGGAACAGCAACTCAAAAGTAATAATAAAAGCATAGGTTTCAATACAACATTCATGTGAATATTTTTGCTGAAGTATAATGCAGTTGTTTCAAAAAAAAGTTGTATGAATTTATTTCTGCCTTTTTGGCATCTATTTGCAGTCACTGAGGAAATGTGTTCTAGCTGAGCTTTTATCAGGGATATCTGAATTGAAAACCGTGGTGACCATCAACTTGGCTATTTTCTACACTGCAGATATTCATCATATGCTATGCATTGTTCATACTTTCAACACTTGTACAATCAGTCTCTGTTAACTTGGATTAAATTTATTTTCTGCTAACTGTCATTGGCATGCACTAGACAGAAGACAGGGTTGCTTTCATGAAAACTGTTTTAACAATGTAAAGACATTTGTCATCCTATTTCTTTCAAATATAAATATATCTTCAGATCTTTCACAGAGAATGTGCATGGGGAAATTAGTTTTATACTTTGCCTCAGTGATGGGAACATGGACTGCTATCTTCCTTTTTATTTATATTTACAAAAATGACTCTCATGCCATAAGAAAAGCGTCACTAAAGTATAATATGGACAAGAGAAGAAAGAAATTTGAATCTCAAAAGAGAGCAACATAAATTATGACCCTAAGATTCTAAGGAACATTGTCAAGTCAGGTGCTTTCTAAGACTGTTTGATGTAATTTGGCATCCTAGTTTCACTTCTGCTGCCAAGGCAATTTGCCAGAAAGATAGTGATGCAGAGAAGGAAAGGGTTCATTTGGCTTAGAATGCCAAGTTACTGTCCAGCATTCTGGGGAAGTAAGCCTGGAATTCAAGTACCTAGTAGCATCACATCCAAGAGCAAAGATATAAATACATCCTTCCTTTTCTGCTTTCATCAAGTTTCTCCTTTCATACACAGGACAGAAACCCACACGTAGAGAACAGTGTTATGTACAATCGGTTAGACCTTTCCACGTGTATTTATTAACAATAAAGAACTCCCTCCAGGTACGCCTGTGGACATATATAATTCCCTGTAAAGCTACTCATCCCAAGTGATCCAAGATTGTGATAATTTTACCCTTATACAAACAAACACAACTGTGTTTGAAAGGAATAGCAATTTCCCAAGTAGGAAACAAGTTAAAGGAGACTCTACCCTCAAGAGAGGGACCTAATATTGATTGAGTTGGATATAGAGAATATTAGAAGAAAGTGTAAGGAGAAAGGGACCTCATATCTCTTACATCACGTACATAAGTCTCAGTTAAATTAGTCACCACTCCTCCCTCTTTAAAGGCCCTGTAGCTACCACATCCTCTCCATAATATCATCACTGACAGTTTATGTTCTCATGCATGGATTACACTTTTGATTTGTCAAAATCAAAACGATAGTTCAACGAGTCCACCGGTCTCCCACTGCTCTTATATTTTTGAACCAAGTGGAACCCTTTAGCTGTTCCCATGCCCTAGCTGCATTTATACAATCACTTGAAGCACCTTTCCTCACCCCCGTATGTGTTGAAATGGCGCTGGTAGTCATTCTCTTTCACACATGCGCACTTGATACCGCCCCTCATGATTTTATATAAACATCACGTTTACCCTGAATGTCAGAGCTGCAGGCACACTTTCCCATGTCTAATTCTTGTTTTTCCCTCAAGAGAATATCTTGTGCCCATATGGAAACGTCACTTCTTAATAATAAATTTGATACTCTGTAGCTTAAGCAGGAATTAGGAGATGGGACATATGACAGGAAGAAAGAATTCTAGGATAAAGCCAAGTGCACAAGATTCATTTGGCAAGATACTCTACATAATAAATAAAATGAAAAAAAGTATCAACAATCCTAACAAAACTTTGGTAGTGATGATAATTTCAAACTTAAACATGGTAGTGCACATATATACTGCCATCGCGTGTGAAAGGGACGCAGGAAGCCCCGGAGTTCAATGACAGCCTCAGCTATATAGCCTGATGGAGGCTACATGGGAGACTCTCTCTCTAAACAATCACACGCAAAAAGGCAACTCTTCAAAAGTCCAGTCATTCCAGGTTCTAATAAAGGGGATTTCAGTGAAGCAAAGATGTGTAACAAATATGCAAGATAAGTTTGGCATATGTGAGGAAAATAAGAAAGTGAACATAATTTCAGAATGATGACAAATCAGGATATAAGTTTACGATAAGAGATAAACAGCAGTCAGATCAACAAACAAGGAAAAGAAATGTTGTATTATATTCTATTTTGTCATAGGAAATCATTGTGCTCCTTTAAACAAAGAAGGATTGTGGCTTAATTCATTTTCTTCAAAAATGTACTTTGACTCATATAAACATCAGTGTTGCCCTACTGATCAGGAGAGAAGCAACAGATAACATAGGAGGTTCTCACGGTCCTAAGGAAGTCATGCCGGGCATCAGAGGGTAAAAATGAAGAAAGAATCAGATGGAATATGAGGTATGAGTAGAATAAAAAACTTCAAAACAGTTTATATTGGTAGCCAATTCAACAACTTCTCTCTTTCCTGATGTGGGAAGAGAGGGAAGAAATACATTCAAAGTAATGTAGGAGTGTATGAATCATAATGTTGTATATTTCTGTACTATGTATTATTATCTATAAAACATAAAGTAAGAAAATATGCCAATTTACTTTAAACAAGTGATTTATAGAAAGGTTGGCATTTAACTAAATAAACAAAATGGCAAAAATTAGTTTACAGGAATAGAATTATAAACATGATACAGATTTATACAGATCTATACAGATTTAAAGTGTCTCTCAGTTTCAGACCTTACCTCAAATAACTCTCTGATTATCAGTTATAATGTGTATTTGAACTTATAGTTGTTTTCTCATAATTTTTTTTCTTCTCAGCTTCTATTTACATCAATC
Organism: Acomys minous; assembly: GCF_964271855.1. Classification (NCBI taxonomy): domain Eukaryota; kingdom Metazoa; phylum Chordata; class Mammalia; order Rodentia; family Muridae; genus Acomys; species Acomys minous. The sequence continues at coordinate 26,146,415 of NC_140496.1, forward strand.
TCAGGTTAATATTGAGAAATGTGCCACTCTTTAATTAAAAAGACCCCTCCCTGACTATGGCACCTAGAATAGGTTTAATGTCTACTGTGCCCTTGTGGAGCAGTGGGCTTTAGGTTGGTGTTGATATGCACATGGATAATAAATTCAGAAGGAGAAACTCTTGTCCACTATAGGCATGCTCATGGGATCCTATCATCACTGTGACTGCTAATGTGAAGCATGAGTCATCAGTAAGGAGGGTGCCAAGATTACACAGAAACCAAATAACAACTGCCTGCCAAATCAGTCTGAAAAATGAACTCTACCTTAATTAGAAGGACGATTATGAAATATACCTGCGATAACAGAAGGTTACTCAAGATAACATAAATTAAAAAGCAGTTGCAGAACTCATGGAACACTTAACAAAAATAAGGCTGGATCATAGAAGGGGAAGATCTGGACAAAGAGAACATTTCATGCCCTGTCTCTCCAGAATAATAATAGACACTTTAAAAAGAGAAGGGCCACTAACAGGATGATTGGCTCAAGTCATTAATTGGAAAACATTCTAACAATGTCTCTGAGATTGTTTCCTCATGTTTGAAAACTTCGATTTTAAAGTTCAGAGGTTAAATTTACTTCTAGCCTTATCTACTTATTCATTAACATAAAGCCCTATTTGATCTTTAGTAGAACCATGCCCTTCCATACTTGATTCAACAGTCTTCCGAATATAACCATATTTCCAATGGCTTGTGAGCTTCACGCAGTAATGTGAGAATTCACAAGCGAATTATAAACAAACACAAATAGATTAAATATCACAACTTGGGGATATGATGACGTCACTCACTCAATAGCATTTGCATTAATCTAGAACTCATTATCCTTACATATTCTACTAGATCTCTTCCAATGCCATTCATTTAGCTGAAAAAGAAGCATTAAAAAAATCTTTGAAAGAAAACCAACAATAAAACAAACTAATTAATTCTGTAATATAAATCAGATGTTATACAACTATTCTGTACAAACTGCTGTCCACATGGGCACTTGCATGAAAATACCCAGATCATTTCTCCAGGCCAGTATCAAGGAGTCTGTAACAGGTAAAACAATCCTGTAAATGAAAATAAAAGATGAATAAACAGCTATGTGATCCACATGATCTGATTCTAGGACTTACTACAAAGTACATGATTGACAACTGGGTGACACTAACAAAAAAAGACATATGTAAACCAATGAGAAGAGTAATTGAGAAGCAAACCTTTGATAAATGACCATGTTGTTAACGAAGGACAGTCTATACAACAGAAAATGAAGGGAAGTTTAATGCTCAAAGAAAGAATGAAGTTGGAATGTTATAGTGATATGATTAAAATAATTTCATGACTGTGTCACCAAGAAAATAAATACTATCTACAACATAAAAACCATGCATTCCCTTTGATAGATGACTGATTGAGTAAAATTTGTCATATACATTCAATGGGGTATTTTTCAACCTTAACAAGAACATAAGTTAACATATGCTATAAAATATATTAACTATAAGTATACTATAAAAAGTCAATTAACAGTGGGGTCTGACTTTCACATGAACTCTGGTGCCCCATATTTGACTACATCCCCTGGATGGGGAGGCCTGGTGGCACTCAGAAGAAGGATAGCAGGCTACCAAGAAGAGACTTGATACGCTATGAGCATATAAAGGGCGAGGAAGTCCCCCTCAGTCACAGTCATAGGGGAGGGGAGTAAGGGGAAAATGAGAGGGAGGGAGAAATGGGAGGATACATGGGATGGGATAACAATTTAGATGTAATATGAATAAATTAATAAAATATATTTTAAAAAGTTATTAACTACTTATAAAAAGAAAGGCTAAGGCCAGGCGTGGTGGTCCACGTCTTTAATTCAGGAGGCAGAGGCAGGCAGATCTCTGTGAGTTGGAGGCCAGCCTGGTCTACAAAAAGTGTTTTAGGACTGCCAGGGCTATTACACAAAGAAATCCTGTCTCTAAAAACTAATATATATATCAGAAAATTGTTGTATGATGCAACTTTTAAGAGTCATTTAGCGTTGGAAAGATAATAGAAACATAAACTAAAAACAATGTTGGGTGCTCAGGCAGGAGAGAAGAATGGGTATTTTTTTTTTTAAATAAACACAAATTTTCAATTTTGTAGAAATGAAGAAAAGAATTAATTACAGATGTGGATGCCCTTGATGGTTTTACTGAAACCTAGAAGTACTGAATATAAAAAGTGAACAATCCCATGATTTATATAATAAAACATGTGTATTCTGTAGTCTTCCACAATGCAAAAATGACAGAAAAATTATTTGAGTGACCAAGCATGGTGATCTCTGACAAGAAGGTGTTAGAAGGTATGAGAATCTTTGACTTGTCAAACAAGTCCTCTGAACTAGGATTGTGATTGTAAAAGTCCACATGATTTGTACTTATCGGGTTCAAAAAGCTCCCCCGCCCCGCAGCATTGTTGCTTTGTGTGGAGAATGAGTCTCCTCTTCCATTCCTCTTCCTGCACCACATGTTTTTAGACCCTCCAAAGCACATAACAAACCAAACCACAGTTCATAACTTCACACGTAGACTCAACTGCATGTGATATAACTGCCACTTTAAAAGGAAACAAAAAAATGCCTAAAACAATATAATGTTTGGGCATTTCTGTTTACTTGATTTTTATGCTTTTTCCATCCCTTCCCATCTCCTTCTTCTTAAGATACGTGAGGCAATGAACTGGCAAGTCCTATAGTATTCAAACACAGCTCCGAGACTATGTGAGCTCTTTTAACATTTCTCGCACTCACGCGCGCTCTCTCTCCCCCTGATAGAATATATTGCTATCTCATAAACTCCAATTCTTCTGAGTTTGCATTTCAATCAACAGCTCAGGTAATTCTCAAGCTGGCAGAAAGCCAAGCTCTATTAGAGAGAAGAAAATAAAAATCCATTGACGAGACAAATAGCTAAATCTCAAGTTGCAGAATGAGGTATTCAAGCACTTTTGAAAACATTCTTACCCAGGATTCCCTGCTGCTTGCCTTAAGATATTGTCACTTGTTACCTTAGTCCATTGCTTATCGAGAAATATCCAGAGAGATGGAATCCTACTGCGCCAACCAAAATGAGATGCTGTCCCATTCCCCACAAGTCTAACACACCTAAGAAACTGCTGAAAAACTGAGAAAGCCATTCAGAAGAATAGTATATTATCCCTAATGAAGTAAAACCTTACCTTCTAAAATATATCAACATGTGGAAAATACACAGATCTGTGTACCATAGCTTTACATACTCAGGCAGATCCAGAGCAACCGCTCTCAAGAGAAATGCAAGTAACATGGATATGAAAATGCGTTCCCTAATGCTGTTTAGGATGTTTATGTAGATTGGTGCCCCATGGTTCTTTGCCAGCTTTGCAGACAATTCTTTTACATTTTCAGAATTCCTCATGACAATTTGAGTCCATAATGGTTATACCTCCACCTATGCTATTACCTCCACATTCATATTTGTAATATGCCCTTTCTCTTAAAAGACTTAATGCAATTATTAAATTTCCTACATCTTAGTTTTTTTCTGAAACATAAAGCATGTATATATATTATATATTATGTGATCACATGTATTTGTATAGTAAGTGAAGGCCTCTATTATTTATAATAATATTTCCACATTTCTGTGTATTTGGTACCTTTGATGATTCAGAATCTTATTTTGTTGTTGTTGTTGTTGTTGTTTTTTTACTGTCAATTCCTGACATCTATTATAGTTCCAGTTGACCTTTAGAAATCTTAATCAATGTTCCTAATATATAATATATATAGTAACAGTAGGTGGACTTTTCAAATATCTTTCTCAAAAAATATAATTTTAAAATATGACATTGTTAAAGGTGATTAAATAAGTAATGAGTATATGTGGAGTAATTAATACATTCGTATAATGATTTATTTAAAAATCCCTTCTGTATAGCATGCCAATTTTCTTGTGTTATTAAAACTGTAAGGTGGTAGTGAGCAGTACTTTAGTTGTGCACTCTGAACCCTAAAGGGAAAGGAGGATGGGATTTTACTTTGGATGAGAAATTTCATTTCACAAAAGTTGTCAAAGTTTGAAGCTACTACAAATAAAAATGACCTTGAAAACAGTAAGATGACCAGTAATGACTACAGCTAGGAACTAATATGCATCTGAAATGCAATTATCTTTGTTTTGAATTTTAGCCAGATAACATGGAACTCATGAAGAATTGAGCTTATGTACCCTTTTCTTTCATCTTCATCTCCCACAACACCCCAATTTTCCTTTCATTTTCTGCCTGCACCGACTCTGAGGAGGTCTTACAGGGATCCAGTGTGGAAGAAAATCATATTTGAATCACATATTGGTTGTGTGAATAGAACACTACATTGACAATTTCATTTAAACCCCGGTGTACTAGACATATTATTTAGTCAATAACTGCATTTACTATTTAAGAATTGAGGTTCAAGGAATCTAAATCATTGGTATGGGGCTAGAGAGGCTAGATTTTAATCTTGGTCTACATATTGTTGAAACCTTTATAAGTGAAAAATGTTCACCACAGGTCCCCTGAGTTTGCCACCTGTTCACTGAACATCTGCCTGGGCACTCTTATATGGCATGAGACCATATGGAGTCGGGGGGGGGGGGAGGAATGATGATCCTATATTCTTTTGCTAACTATGTATTCCAAATCTCCTAGGTATTCAGCCAAGGATCTTGACTTATGTAGATGATGACCTTGAAGAACAATACTCTTTTTTTATTATTAATTTATTCTTGTTACATCTCAATGGTAATCCCATCCCTTGTATCCTCCCATTCTTCCCTCCCTCCTGTTTTCCCCTTACTCCCCTCCCCTATGACTGTGACTGAGGGGGACTTCCTCCCCCTTTATATGCTCATAGGGTATCAAGTCTCTTCTTGGTAGCCTGCTATCCTTCCTCTAAGTGCCACCAGGTCTCCCCCCCCTCCAGGGGACATGGTCAAATATGAGGCACCACAGTACGTGTGAAAGTCAGACCCCACTCTCCACTCAATTGGCTAGATCTGAGTAGGGGTTTGAAGTTTACAGCCTGTATTGTCCTTGGCTGGTGCCATAGTTTAAGCGGGACCCCTGGGCACAAATCTGTCTATCATAATGTTCATCTTGTAGGTTTCTAGAACCCTCTGGATCCTTCTACTTTACTATTCTCCCATGCTTCTCTCATCTAGAGTCCAAATAGGATGTCCTCCCCTCTGTCCCAGTTTCCTGGTAAGTGAAGACTTTCATGGGACATGCCCCTTGGGCTAGTATGCAGATATAAGTAGGTATATACCATTTGAGTCTTTCTGCTTCTGGGTTAACTCACTCATTATGATCATTTCTAACTCAATCCATTTGTCCACAAATACAATACTTTTATATATGCTGAGGAATGTAAATAAGCAGAGAACAACTAGTATCCTTAAGCACTCTTTTGAGGATTGTGGCATCTATTGCTTATAATAATGCTAGTGATAGAGTGAACAAATTATAATGTTTCATTTTTGCTGTCCTGAATATTATTTGCTTCCTTCAATATGAGTCACATACTTTAAAAGTATACACACAGTTTCAGCATTTCAGGATTTCCATTGAAGCTGCTGGTCAATTTGGAGTTGTTTTTATGCAGAGTGGTAGAAAGAGGCTTCATTTAATTCTTCTACATGTATAACTCCAGTGTCCTCAGGACCATTTGTTGAAGATGACATCCTTTCTCGAGTGTGTATTTTTGTCATCATTGTCAAATGTCAGATGACTATAATTAATTGTACTTACGTCTGGATCTTGTATTTTGGGGCACACAGCAAGATAGCAGGTAAATAAATAGAACTAGAAATGATCATACTGAGTGAGGTAATCTAGACCCAGAAGGATAAATGTCACCTGTTCTCTCTTTTAATCTTTCTAGGTCTAGATCTTCAGATGTGAGTAGATAGACTACTGTATTTACAGAAACCATGAGAGTAAAACAGCACCATTGCCAAGATATGGGGTTCGGGAAGCAATAAGGAGCATAACAGCAGAGAATGTATAATCTGATGAGGAAAATGGGAAATAAAAGTGCCTTTGGAACAGAGAGGAAGGTAAATATAGAAGACATTGGAGTAATATAAAGTAGAATAGTGAGATGCAAGTGATCTGAAAGGAAAATGGAAAAATCAAGGCTCTTTAGGAAGAGGGGATAGACAAATACAGAACTAGGAGGGAGGAGAGGAAAAGAAAAATTATAATGTCTAGACAAAAATCACAAGGAACCATATTGTTACTAATTATGTTTAAAATGTACAATGCATGCAATTCTGTGTATAAAATATACATATAATTTTAATGAGGTTTGTTCAATGGCCATGTTACAAAATTCTAATACCAGATGTGAGATGCCCTTTTGAGTTATTGGCTGGGGGTAAAGAAGAGACTCCCAAACCATCCAGCCCATTGATTTTACAATGGTCAAATCAGATGTGAGTGAATAGCCTACAGTATTTACAGAAACCATGAGAGTAAAACAGGACCATTGCCAAGATATGGGGTTTGGGAAGCGATAAGGAGGTTGTCCCCCAGAGATGCAAAGTAATCTTTATTGCTGACATCACCTCACACTGCAAAATCAGGATGCAGAGACCCTTGTAAATGGAAGTCACCCAAAGGCTCTCTCCTAAAGAACTAGCTTTTATGGTACCAGAAGTCATAATTCAAGCTTCTGAAAGAGAAAGAAAAACAATATTCTTGTACATCGACCATACCTATAGGCATTGCCACATCAACAACAAGCATGATACAATAGCACTAGAAGAGCAGGAATGGTGCACATAAGTTGGCAGTAACCAACAGCTCTCTAATCAGATTTAAGACATACTCATCAAGAGCAAAACCATACCTCATACCAGAAACCTGGCTAATTACACATTGTTAGTGAAGTTATGGTACTTGGAGGAGAATCTGTAACCACTAATTTACTAAATCAGCACAATTATGGAAAGCAATATATAAACATCCGTCCTTATATCCACAAATAAGCATAGTCTGGGACTCTCATCAATGGAACTTCTTGCAACAGAGAAAACCATAGAAAACAATAACCAATCAAAATGTATGATGTTGAATTCACCTAATGGCTCAGGGAACATTGGGGAAGATGAGACAGAAAGAATGGAAGATCCAGAGGATAGAGGAGGTTTCTCTGAGACCGTATCTCCTGGTAACATCAGACACTACACCCATGAAGACTTACAAACATGCCTGCAAAAACATGAGCTGAACAAGTAAAACAACAGTTGTGGCAAAGTCAACACAGAAAGCCCATGAGGCCTCAACCCTACACAAAGAACTTTAGGCACCTGAGGAATGCTGGAAGTTAGAAGCAGGAAAAGTCATCTTTCCCAAGGAAAAGTGCACCAATTGGTTTGTAATGTAAAATGATTTTACCTGAAAGTATATATACAAATAACATTTTACAGTTCAAGAAGATTATATTTAGGAATATATATGTACATTACATACCAATTAATTTTAAAAAGAGATAAAAAAAATTGATGGAGTGTTGGAGGCAAATACGGGGGTGGTTGGAGGAAGTAGAGAGTAGGGAGAAATATATAGTTATATTATAATCTCAGAAAATTAAAGACACCCATAAGGATGCAATAGTGGCACTTTAATGCAGAGGTAACCAACAATCTGCTCTATAGGAAGAAATACATACCTGATACTGTTAACCTACCCTAACAATCCTGCCGGGTGAAATCATGGCCTATAGAGGAGAACTTACCACTGCAAACTCTCTAGACCAAAATAGTTTATAATGACATTCTAAATTCTTATCTTTATGCTTGTAGATAAGTATAGATCCCTGAGCTCACGGAGAAATGTCTTTTAAAGCAGAAATCCTCAAATGGTCAAAATGTGGAGAAAAACTGACCTGGGGTGTCCTCTACATCTGATACCTATGAAAGATAACCTCTACACTGAAAATGTATGCAGCATCACAGAAGAGGAAGAGGAAACCTTGGAAGAGACACAGAAACAGGAAGCTGTACCCATGAAACTTCAAAATCATGGTCACTTAAAAACACCTGCCCAATGACAGGAACAGCTGACATGTCAATTTAGAGGGTGGTAAATATCACAAGCTCCCACCTTTAGATGGAGAATTATAAATAGTTAATGGCTATTCATAGAAAGAGAATAAGACTTTTTCAGTGAATAAGGCAGTGACAGGTTATCATGTCCCAATCATACTTATACATGCATACACACATATGAGCAACAGTAAATCTCTCTCTCTGTCTCCGTCTGTCTTTCTCTCCCTCCTCTCTCTCTCTCTCTCTCTCTCTCTCTCTCTCTCTCTGGGGTAATAATAGATACAGGAGAGTTCATGAATTTGAAAAGCAGTGCAGGGACATGGAAAGAGTTGTATGAGGACAGGATAGGATAGAAATTATGTAAATACAATACTCATGCAAGAAATCTCACAATAAGTAAATAAACATACACAATATAAAGGAAACTGTCTTTTGGGGCTTGCTTCCATGTTTTGTTATCTTATCAACATGTACTTCAGCATAGAGAGACTCTACCAATAGGTTTGTTAGGATATTGACTGTAAATTAGACAACACAAGTAGTTTCCATGAAATGATATGGTTCATGTCAGCAGGGTTGGCAGAGTCCATGGGGAGTCGTCCTAGCAAAGGAACTTAGGCACACAAAATGTTTCAGCTTTGCAATATAGCTTTTCTCTGCAGGGGCGCTTCATAAGACTTATTGCACATGCCTGACAGTTTTCTGTCGTGGTATTTTTATTCACAGGACGGAAAGTGCATCTCTTCAAAATCCCAAGGAGTATTACTTCAACTCCCTTTTCCACCCCTAATCACTTCTGGGAGAAAATTACTGTCCTTGTTCATGTAGGTTTACAAGGAGGTCGTCAAGGGAAATGAGATTCTGTTGTTTGTCCAATGGGAGTCAAATAACTGTTTGCGAATAAACCAGCAAAGGATGGTGCTCATTAAAGTTCTATATGAGGGCAAAAGTATTGAGACAATGTTTAAGAGGATGTGCTGCTCTTACGGAGGATTGGAGTTGGAATTCCAGAATCCAGAGCGGGCAGGGTTTAACCACCTACAATTCCTATTCCAGCTGAGCTGATGCTTCCTCTGGACTCTTTCTGAGCGCTGCACTTGTGTGCAAATGATAAGTCAGAAACAGACATACACAAGCAATTTTTAAAGCCCTATCTCAGTTATAGTAGCAATGCAGGAAAAGTGGCTTCAGTAGTTTCTGACAGGGGGGAGCAAAGGAATGACAGGTTTGAGAGAGACCACTGGAAAGGAACCATGAGACACTGTGGGCTGTTCTGTCACTCATCTGCGTCACACCCTCTCTGATGCCTAATAGGGATTCTGGGTCACTCAGCAAGATAAGGACGTTTCAGAATGTTGTCTGACTTGTTTTGTTAAATCCAACTTCTCTAAATTGCATATAAGGATGTTAAGGTCACCACGTGACAGAAAGTAGACAGACACTCAGGGTCTTGTGACACATAAGTAGTCGTATGATTATGTGAATAGGCTATGACATGAAATTCTCAGGAAAATATCTGTTCCTAACCTCTCAACTATTCCAGAATTAAAGAACTATTGGGAAGTAAAAAATAAAGTCACTATAGCACTTCTAATTCATCTGACTATTAAGTTTCACATTATCTAAAATAGTTATGACCTACGGTTGGGGATGACAGTCTTACCTGTGGATAAACTGCTTGCCACACAAGCATGACGTTCTGCATTCAAATCTCCAGAAACCATGTAAAACTAGACATAGTTGCTGACCTCTGGATTTTTAGTTCTCATATGTGGGGGAGGGAGGGAGGGAGGGACAGGAAACTCCTGCGAAGTGACCAATAGATACATTCTTAATAAAAACTGACTCATCTTCTCCCAGATGACCTCAAATGTTCATGGCTCAGATAAGGAAGAGTTCCATGAACCCTTCCTCCTCTGTGTTAGATTGCTTAGTGGCTTGATTTTAGACAAACATTATGAGGTCGTGGGTACATTAATCCATAATGTCCAGGAGGCACTGTTTTTCTTCAGTTCTCTCACAAATCTGTCTTGTACAATCATTCTACCACTATTCCTCAATTAGTCATTGATCCTTGGAGAAGGGAATGATGCAAATGTCCCATTTGTATCTGATAAAGTCACAGTCTTTTTTATTTGTATTTTTTTTACATTTTAATCAATAGTGACCAGCATGGTAAAATATACCCATGAATGCAATAGTGACACAAAGGTTATGGAGGTAGCCAACACATTTATGATGGGTTTAATGTCTGGTCTATAGGAGAGAGAACACATAATGAATGGGTAATGGAAATTTAGAGTACAACACTTGGCTAGAGATATCCCAGGCACTCAGAATAAACTTACTACTATTATTTTGATAAAAGAACATAGTATCAAATTACTTTTAAATTCCTATGTCTAAAACCATAGATAACTTCAGCTTTCATACCTCATAGAAAAGTACATCTTTTAATGGACAAATGAATATTGTATATATTTATGGTATATAACTTGATGTTTGTGAAATGCATTATATAGTATACCTTGGCAAAATGAAAGTAATTAACAATTTATCTAGTGACAATTGTAAATCTATGCTCTTAGCAACAGAAAACTGATTACAATGTTAAATTTGATATTATCCTAAATTACATCACAATTATTTGGTCTATTGGTAGATTCCCCATAAGTTTTAATACTCTTCAAAATGTTGTCAGGATGAAAAAATATTGAATGTATATGTATTTATTTATCTGCTTAGTTTGGGTTTATCTGACCCTCCTGATCTTGCAATTTCGGGGCTAGCCTTCCAAACTTCTACCACCATGTATATTTGGACTTAGTGGTTTTCCATTAAAAACAAAGCAAAAGAAAAAAAATACATAAGGTTGGGAAGGAGATGTGTTAGTACATTACATGGGGAAATTGGAAAGAGGAAATTAAAACCTGGATATGATTATTTCTGGGTACTTATGTAACAAATCCTGAAAATGAAGCAAATATTAAAAAGATATAATATGCCATCAAGTTTGAGTTACATAGCAAATAAGTAAGTAAACAAAGAAAATTGGAGATTTGGCCCATCCTTACATTCAGTATTACTGTTATAAAGTTTTATTTTTCTCTATAGTAATAACTCACATCAACAAACAAAGAGAATTGTCAAATACCATTAAAGTTACATTTAGTACACCCACCTTTAAAACAGAAAACTATCTATCTATGAGACTTTGAGAAAATCAGCTGGGCCTAGGCCAGGCCTTCAGAATTAGAAAATACCCAGTCATTTGTATTTCCATGTAGTGCTACAGAGATCATGAGACAGTTAGGGGACACTTTCTCTGCCAGCACATCCTATCAGAGGGCCAGCTACAGATCACTTCCCTCACATGTCATTCTGGCCGGGGCTGGGATCATTTCTAAGGGCCTTCTCTGAGTTTCTTTCACCTTCCTGATTGCTAAAATCTTGAGATGAACAAAACTCAAGTATTGTTGTCTTTTTCATCCACCCTAACCAAGCTAAAAAGTTTGCCCATTTTACACCATTTCCTCTGTTCTCAGGTGCTCAATGTCTCGGTGCACATCTTTCTTTATCTAAATTTCTCTCTTTCACTTTTATTTCTGGTACATGTTTTGAACTTCTGATAAGTTCCCTGGATTTGTTTCACTTTTTCTGCTCTTTCAGTGGCTCATCCAAACCCCTCCTTACTCTAGGGTAAAATAATGAATACAGCCTTCCTTTGTTATGCCTCCATGACAGAATTAATCAATTATTTTCAGTTATTTATTCATACATCAGATTTCCCAGCTATTATATTAGGATTTTAATGACAGTGGACAGGTCCTAACAGCAATAATGAATTAGATGCCTGGTCTGTGTTAGGCACTGTATCTACATAATTGCATCATATGTTTAGAAGTAGCTCAATTCCTGGCGGTGGGTTTTTTTTTTTTAATAAAGCTGGCAGGAAATAAATTCAAACTGACTCTCTAAAACTGAAAAGGCCACTTCGACTCTATTTCTGAAAGCCCAGAAAGGAAACTTCTTCTCTATACTTGATAAGCAACAGTGAACCCAAAGTTCCTGGTAGCTGGACACCCGCCATACTTTTCAGTTGCCTCCTTCATGACTTAGCCTATACCCTGTGGCATATGCTCAACAGTGATGCCACACTATAACGATGTGTGTTACTTCCTCTCCCTTCTTTGCAGTTCAAGAATCTAAGTCTTTTTTTTTTCTTTCCTCAGGAATTTTTAATTACATTTTTTATCATTTAGAACAAATTTTAACTTTTAACATAGTTTAATCATATTCTTTCCCTCGCTCTAGTCCCTCCCAGTCCTCCCCACTCCCTACCCACCAAACTTTCAGTACTTTCTTAAAACAAACACAAAAACACAATATAGCAACAGAAGGCCCCCAAAGCAAGACGACAAGTCTTGATCTAAGCATAACTTGCTTTTAGAGTATTACATAGCTCTCAAGGTATAGAGGCCTGGTGCTCTATCTACCAATGTACAACTAGGGTTGCAAATGTTGCAGATATTCACAGCCCTTTCTCTCTCTCCCTAGGCAACTCTGTTTCTGTGTAGTATACCATTATTAACTTAATAAATGTATCTATTTTCTGGGGGTCAATTGTTTACTTTTCTCTCAAACACAGTATGTTTATGATTTTGTGCCTGGAATAAAGAATATGTGTTTGATTTTAAAAATAATGTTGCGCTTAAATAAAAGAAAAATACTTTTATTTACTTTTGAAGTGCCATGGATTGATCCCAGGACATTTTATATCTCAACATGGTACTCTCTGACTGAATTATACTCTTCCTCACTCCAGAAAAAAGATTTAATATAGGAATCTGAGAAACACATGAAACATCTGAGGTACAGGCATCTGAGAAAATTTGAATCAATTCATAAACATCTCTTCTGTTAAGACACACATGCTTTCCTCTGAGAGCAGCTGCTGGATTCATTACGTTGCAAGGGTCCCACTCATTTAGACAAAGATTAAGGAACAGAACTTTATAGCACAGTTATTCCAACCAACTTGAGGCTGAAGGCAATCCAGATTTCATTCCATGGAAAATGGCACTAAATATATAAGGTCTTGCTATACCATTTGGTAATGCTAGTCAATTCAAAGGAACAAACTTTAGATGCTGACAATGCCTATGTTTCTCAAACACATTTTAATATAAGAAATCAAATAGAAGACAAAATATAGCATCATTCTCTTGACATTCAATTTCTGAAAGGCAAGGGTGGTTGCTTGGGGTAGGACTGACATGCAAATTGATGGGAAAAATATTGGGGTCAAGGAAATATTTGAACTCTGGACTAACTCTGCTAAACAAACTAGAGGACTTGGCTTTAGTCCTCAGTGCTAGTGTAAGATGTCAGCCATGTGAAAGCACACACAGCTCTAATCCTAACCCTGAAGAGGTGTAGAGAAAGCAGATTTCCTGGACATGTGGCCCAGTCAGTCTACTGAGTCAGAGACTTTCAAATTCAGTGAGAGACACTGTCTCAAAAATGAGGTCTCATAGTTTTAGCGGGACTATGGCACCAGCCAAGGACAATACAGGCTGTAAAATTTAAACCCCTACCTAGATCTAGCCAATGGACAGGACATTCTCCACAGTTGAGTGGAGAGTGGGGTCTGACTTTCACACGTACTCCGGTGCCTCTTATTTGACCACGTCCCCTGAATGGGGAGACCTGGTGGCACTCAGAGGAAGGATAGCATGCTACCAAGAAGAGACTTGATACCCTATGAGCATATACAGGGGGAAGAAGTCCCCCTCAGTCACAGTCATAGGGGAGGAGAGTAAGGGGAAAATGGGAGGGAGGGAGGAATGGAAGGACACAAGGGAGGGGATAACCATTGAGATGTAAGATGAATAAATTAATAAAATAAAATTTAAAAAATGAGGTCTCACAAGTAACATTGGAGTGCACAAGTGTTGACTTCTGACTTCTGTATGCACATACACTCATATATAAACAAACATACATATGCACCTCCATATACATGCCTACACACACACACACACACACATATTACATTCATGATATTGACCATAATTATTTGAACTTATGATTGTTCGAGTTCAGTGTGTCTGTATGTGGCCTAATTATACTTCGTTATCTTTCTTATCTATCTTTATAACATTTAACACAATTGAAATATTGTATCTATATTCAAAAATATTTTACTTTGCCCATACCAGCAAGTTGCTAGCAAAGAACTCTAACTACTAGGAAGCAGAGGTAATGGAAGAATTACTCAGTCCTAAAATCACACTTCTCAGATGTTCATTGCTAATATCAGCAGCAGCTACTTCCATGAAGATTTGCCTGAGGTGCTGCCACTATTTCTTTAACACACTGGTCCCCAAATAGATCATTCTCCCACTCACCTTCTGTTTAAAAGGGCTAAGAACATTCAAAATGAATAGTAAACTCAGGTTTGTCCCCAAGAAACTAGAGCTAAGGGGTGAAGTGACAAGCAATTGCTGGCTTTAGGTGTAAATGTTCATTTAGCATAGATAGCTTCATGTGGCATGTGTGTGCACGTGCACATGTGTGTGCATGCCTGTGTGTGTGTGTGTGTGTGTGTGTGTGTGTGTGTGTGTGTGTGTATGAACCGAATCTCAGTTACTTGATGAAGCACAACTGCCAACCTCAGCTGAATAAGGCACAAGCTCAAAGAAATCAGCCAGGGACCAGAAATTAGACAGACTGTTAAGGTCTGAATATAAATTGTAATTAAAATAGGCTGTTATGGTTTGAAAATGAAGTGTGCCCCCACACACACAGGACTTCTGTGTCCATGATTTTATCTATAGTGGTGGATCTAGTAATTAAGGGGTAACTAGAGTGCTGTCAGCTAATCAATGGATGAATATATTGATGGTATCTTAGTTTGATGGCCTAGTTTTGAGGTGGTAGCAATCTTCCCTGGTGAGATGTAGTTGGAGTGACTTGGTTATTGAGATCATTTTCCAGGGGTAATGTTTGTTCTCACATTCATCTTTTCTCTCTCTGCTTCCGGATCCTATAAGGTAATCAGGTCCGGTCCACTATGCCTGTCTATCACAATGTTCTCCTCACCCGTTTGACAGTGTTTCTCGCCACAGGCCTAAAAACCATGACACCAAAAGACCGTGAACTGAAACCTCTCAAACAGCCTGAGTTTTCCTCCAATGAGTTAGTTTTTCTCAGGTATTTTGTTGGAGGGATGGAAATCAAACAAACACATGTGCTAGCTACAAAAGTGAATCACTGAATTCCTTAAAACGATGAATAGCAAAGAGACACAATAATTCTCCTTTTTAAAATATATTTTATTAATTTATTCATATTACATCTCAATGGTTATCCCATCCCCTGTATCCTCCCATTCTTCCCTCCCTCCCATTTTCCCCTTACTCCCCTCCCCTATGACTGTGACTGAGGGGGACCTCCTCCCCCTGTAAATGATCATAGGGTATCATGTCTCTTCTTGGTAGCCTGCTATCCTTCCTCTGAGTGCCACCAGGCCTCCCCATCCAGGGGACGTGGTCAAATATGGGGCACTAGAGTACGTGTGATAGTCAGAGCCCACTCTCCACTCAACTCTATCCATTGGCTAGATCTGGGTAGGGGTTCGAAGTTTACTGCATGTATTGTCCTTGGCTGGTGCCTTAGTTTGCGCCAGACACCTGGGCCCAAATCTGCCCATTTTAATGTTCTTCTTATAGGTTCCTAGGACCCTCTGGATCCTTCTATTTCCCCATTCTCCCATGCTTTTCTCACTTAGAGACCCAATAGGAAGTCCTCTCCTCTGACCCACTTTCCTGGTAAGTGAAGACTTTCATGGGACATGCCCCTCGGGCTAGTGTCCAGATATAAGTGAGTATATACCATTTGACTCTTTCTGCTTCTCGGTTAACTCACTCATTATGATCATTTCTAGTTCAATCCATTTGCCCACAAATGGGCATTTCGGGAATCCTTTGTTTTTAATAGCTGAGTAGTATTCCATAGTGTAAATGTACCGCAGTTTCTTTATCCATTCTTCTAATGAGGGGCATTTAGGCTGTTTCCAGGTTCTGCCTATTATGAATAAGGCTGCCATGAACATGGCTGAGCAAGTATCTTTGTTGTGTGCTGGTGCATCTTCTGGGTATATCCCAAGGAGTGGAATAGCTAAGTCTTGAGGAAGCCTTATTCCCAGTTTTCTGAGATAGCGCCAGATAGATTTCCAAAGTGGCTGTACTAGTTTGCATTCCCACCAGCAATGGAGACACATAAAATTCTTAAGTAGGTGATGGTGCTTTTGTAGCCCACAGCTCCTCTGGAGCCCCTGAGGCTCTGTGAGCCCCTTTCTTTGAGTCTGTGTGGTCAGGGACCCAGGGATTTCCTGTGGATTAGCTGCAGGGCCTGAGGCTGGACTCACAGGTGTTTCACACAGTTTTGACCCCTCTCACCTTGGGATCTGTTTTGTAGTTCTCAGTTCTGTTCTTAGGTCCCCGGGCAGTAACTGCTGTCCTGCTGATTAAACAAAGTGCGTGCTCTCAGCAGAAGGTTTGGGGGATGGAAGGACTGGTAGGGGCAGATGGGGATTGTCAGGAGCTGCAAAGGTGGAGAGATATGGACCCAGGGTTGGCTGCTCAAGCAGATGAATCAACCAAGGACTTTGCAAGCAGAAAACCTAGACTCCTGTTCAGATGTAGTGAATGGATAACTCATTCTCCATGTGGGGAATAGGCAGAGGAGAGCAGGGGACTGCCTCTGACATGAACTCTGGTGGCCCCATTTTTATCACTGCCCCTTTACTGAGAGGCCCTGCGGGGACACAGAGTAAGAGGATGCAGGCTATCCTGGTGAGACCTGATAGGCTGTGGTCAGATCATAGGGGAGAAGGACCCCAACTGTCAGAGGTCTAGGGGAGGGGAATAGGGCTGGAGAGGGAGGGTGGGAGGGAACAGGAAGATAAGAGCAAGGGGATTGCATTTGGGATGTTATGTGAATAAATTATAACAAACTGAATAAATAGAATAAAATAAAATTCTTAAGTGGAAACCTGGCCATTTTGGTTCCCTCATTTGATTAACCGAAATTCTGTTTCCCTCAGGCTGAAACTAGACTTGATAGGAAGATCTCAGCATTTTAGTCATCAGAGTAATATTAGTTGTGCTTGTCAGTGATCCACACTGGCCCAAGTCACTACCACTGGAGCAAGGTTTCAGTTGCCCCTTGGACTTCATAGAACACGATCAAACCAATCTTGTAATTAGATGTGTAATTTTAAAGTGCCTTTTTATACTAACATATTACTTGTGCCTTTTGATAAATTTCCCTCTTGGGCATGCTTAAAGTGCATAGGCATGCCTCATTAATAATCACTGTGTTTAAAATTATTTAGTGTCCAGATGTGATGATCATGTTTTCAAAGAAATTAAACACCTCGATTTTGCATTGCAGTTAAGCTGTAGATAACAGGATGGGGGAAGAAATGCCATCATTTGAGCTACAATTAGGATACCTTTTAAAGTTGTGACAGCTTAAGGTAAATGTAATCGCAGAACAATTAGCAGGTAATTATGCAGTTAGTATGTAAAATCATGTCTAGGGTGAGCAAAGATCCTGAATCTCAGCCTGTGACACTTTAGTTGAATTATTTATTTTCACTGAATAATGATAGAGGCAAGGAAATGAAGCCAGAACGTAATGTCATCCATTTCCCTGACAGAGCTAAGTGTAAAAGTCAAATAGCCTATGTGCTAAATAGTTGGAAGCCCATTGAAAGAGGTTATTTACATGAACGGTCTCTGGCAAAACAATTACATGATAAGAGATCAATTTTTTTCAATGATACTTTAAGTTTTACCTTGGCAGTTTTATTACAAAAATAAATAAATAAACCTGTTTGTAAAGCGATAAGACAGTTACCTTCCATGTTTGTAAATCTCTCTACATAGTAGCACAGTCAATTTCTCTACGGTTGGTTCCCATGACTTTGGTCTTCTTACGATGCCTCTCACATAATGCTCTACGTAAAGAAGACAGGTTAATGATGAAACACATATTGACAGATCCTAGCCGTGGCATCTCTAAGATGTTCTAATTTGCTTGGTGCTGTTTAGAGAATGTAAGCAAAATGCTCATCCCTTCATGGGTGTTCTCACCTGATGAGCAGAATCTACATATTTTACAGATAAGGGAAGAAACGTGTCTCTCTGGTAAGCATTTGTTCTCAATAGAGTGTTCTCATTCAGTGTTCCTGGTCCTGGAATGGTGCTTTTGTGGACGACATGGAACGCTCACAAATGCTCTGGTGTCAGAAACTAACCCTTGCATTTGCTGGATGAGTAGGTTTGGAAAGTCATTGACTGATCACTGAGAACCACATGTCACTCTGTCCAAACTGAGTTCAAGTCCTGGCTCAGCTGCAGTCAGGATTGTAGGTTTTCACTACTCGTGTAATCTGGAGACAATATGGAAATAGATACTGGGATTACAAATTCTAGCGCTCATAACATAACACCTGTCACATAGCTTAGGACAAAAGTCAGGTTGTATTTGGCTGGCGGCTTTGTTACTCAAATACATGATGGCAGCAGCAAATTTAAACACTGTCTCTTAAAGTTACTGCAGAACTCCAAGGCCAATGTTATTTTCATTTTTTATTATGACTTGTTTCAGATATTAGTAGGAAACGTTCACAGAAGTATACTAGTTTATGGATATGTATTAGAGAGATAAGAGAGCTTCTGACCTTGTTTAAAGATTCAAATGAAAGAAAGTCAAGAGAAGCCAGGTTGAAACAGTGAGCTTAGAGAGGAGCTCAGGTTAGAACAGCTGACTTGAACCAGCCATCAAGAGTTCAGAAAGAGCTAGAAAGCCTTGGGAACAGCTCTCATCTCATTTCCTCTTTTGAGAAAATAAAAGCAATTATAAGTCATAGTCCACTTATAGTTTTGTTGATATTTCTGTGTTTAATATGGAACTTTGCTTTGTTTTGTTTTGTTTTGCCTTTTGCTTTTTAAACATTTGGCCAAAAACAACAACAATATATCTTCCAATTCCTTTTAGCAAGTAATAATATTGTAAAGATTCTTAATGTAGTGTAAAAATCGACTTGTAAGTTGAATGAAGAGTGGTGGCTACTGAACTGAATAGCCAAACAAAATGAATATCCCGTTGACAAGCATGGGGTCATTTCATTTAATACTTATCATTATGCTAACACAGAGGGAATGATATTTGCTCACTAATTCATTTGTTTTCTTAAGACATCTACTTAGTTTTCATTTATTTCATATCAATATTTTAGACCACCAGACTTTAATAAAATCAAATTACATATATTTGTTGTATATTTTGGTCTCATAATTATAAATTATTTTCTATCAAGTAAGAATGTAAAATAAGTGTATCTAATACATTTTCTTAGTTATTTCAGTTTATTCTTTTTTATTTATTTATTTATTGTTTTTATTAATTTATTCTTGTTACATCTCAATGGTTATCCCATCCCTTGTATCCTCCCATTCTTCCCTCCCTCCCATTTTCCCCTTATTCCCCTCCCTTATGACTTTCCTGAGGGGGACTTACTCCCCCTGTAGATGCTCATAGGGTATCAAGTCTCTTCTTGGTAACCTGTTATCCTTCCTCTAAGTGTCACCCGGTCTCCCCCTCCAGGAGACATGGTCAAATATGAGGCACCAGAGTATGTGAGAAATTTCTATCAGAATATTTCTATCAGAATATTTCTATCAGAATATTGTAGCTTTACCCAACTCAATCTTGCATATATTTTGTCAGATTATTACTGAATTATTACCCACAGTGATATCACAACATTAGTTTCAGTTCCAATAATCATTTTGAGACAGGCGAGAATAACTGCTATTCATGGATCTTAGGTCCTGTCAACGGCATGAGCATTAATTGATGCTCTAAATTTTCAAAGATGGACAATATTTTACAAGGATTCTGGGATATAGTGATTTAATCTGTACTTTTTCAATCAGTATGCCATTTCTTCCTTGTTGCATCTTCTTCCTTTAGCTATGAATTCTAGTGTGACACTGGTAAAAATAATAATATAAAACATTCTTGCCTTTAATTTCCTATCTTAGGAGTAAAACACTCAGCTCTTTATGATTGTCTAAACTTCTATATCAAGGTTCTCTTTAGATATTCTTTACAATTTTACAAACTTAGTTTCATATGCAAGTTAATGTGAATTTTATTCTTAGATAAAATGTTGTTCTATATCAAATGTCTATTCTTGGACCAAACATTTTTCTTTGGCCTGTTTATATTGTGGATTATTTGCTGTACTTTTTGAATGTTGAAACAGCCTTTCATTTCTTTATAACATGGAATAATTTTAAGCACAAACAGATTTGCTTTGCAATAAGATTTTATTAATTATTTAATTTACTTTACGTTCTGATGGCATCTTCCCCTCCCTCCTCTCCTCCCAGTCCCTCCCTCTGACCTTCCCCTTCTCCCATCCTCCAGCCCTCCCTTTCTCCTCAGAAAACAGGAGGCCTCCCATGGATAGCAACCGGCTTTGACATATTTACTTGCAGTAGGACTAGGTGCATCTTCTCTTATTGTAGCTAGACAAGGCAGCCCAGCTAAGGGAAAGGGATTCAAAGGCAGGCAACAGAGTTGGAGACACCCACTGCTTCTTCTCTAGGAGTCACACATAAAGGCAGAGCTTCGTCACTGTGACATTTGTGCAGAAGGCCCAGTTCTATCCCATGCATGCCCTTTGTTTGGCAGTTCAACCTCTGTGAGCCCCTGTGGGCCTAGCTTAGTTGATTCTGTAGGGTTTCTTTTGGGGTCCTTGACCTCTCTGGCTCCTTCAATTCTCCATCCCCCTCTTCCATGTGATTCTCCAAGTTCTCTCTAATGTTCACCTGTGGGTCTCTGCTTCTGTTTCCATCAGGCGCTGCTTGAAGCTTCTCAGATGACAGCTGTACTAGGTGCCTGTCATGTTTGTCTTTTGGGGTCTGCGTTACTTCCCTTGGGATGACATTTTCTAATTCCACCTATTTGCTTGCAAATTTCATGATGTCACCGTTTTTAATAGTTGAGTAAAATTACAATGCCTAAATGTACATTTTCTTTACTCATTCTTCAGTTGAGGGAAATCTAGGTTGTTTCCAGTCACTGGCTATTATGAAGCTGCTATGAACACAGCTGAGGAATATTTTTGAATTTTCAAAAATGTCTGTTTTTGACAATCTGTTCTTTATCTCTTAACTGGACTAGCTTCATAAAATAAGATGGAAGGTTGTTGGAGGTGGGTCTAATGTAATTTGATGCTAATTGCTGCTTGCTGCCCTTGCCCCACCTGTACCTTGCCTAAGAGCCTAACCTATTTGACCAATAAGAGGCTACCACATCTGGGTGGGACAAATGGGATAGATGTGGCTAAGGTTCCCAGGCTTGGGGAGAGAAGGACACTCTTGGGGGGAATGGAGACTCAAGTAGAATAGCAGAGAGGATGCTGCAGCATGGGTTAGGTGGAGGGGAAGCAGGTGGCCAGCGTGGATGGAGGGTTTGGCCCAGAGGAAGAACATTAGCGAGTATTTGGGATTATGGATGGGAGGTAGCTTGATAGAAATTATTAGAACCAGATGTCACGGGATTGGGACAGGGATTCCATACCTGCCCCACTATGGGAAGTAGTTTAGGGCATTAACATCTGCCCTGCCTCAGGTTAACTAAGGCTATTTTAAAATATAACAGGTGTCTGTGTCTTGATTAGTTGCCAGTGGGTTAGAAAATACTGCCGTAATAATAATTATAGGCCTAATAATAAACATTATTAGGTCATACTGGTAAATTAACCACAACAGGAGGTAGCTTCTTTGCCTTTTTCTGAACAGGCATATACATGAAGTTATCATTTCTTCGTATGTCCATGCACTATTTTCATAATGTTAACAATTATAGGTACAATAATTATATAGACTTATACATACTAAAATTACATTACTTCTTTTACCCTGTACTTTTTATGTTTTTAAATAATTTATCTCCTTTATGTTATTTTTCAAATCTTGGGACAAATCTTACACGTTGTTTTGGCTTACTGCCAAAAGTATCAGTAGTTAATTCCTGTCTCTGTCTTTTTCTTATGATGAAACAAATTTTAGTTTTATTTTTTTACTGATATTTTTAAATATACCAATTAAGAATGATATTGATATAAGCAAGTTTTTTTATTCAGTAGTTAAATAAACAACACAAAATATTTGTCTAAAATTGATTTAGAAGCAAACACATGTAATAAAACTTTAGGAATGTTATGATGAATCATGACTCAAAGCAAATAGGAAATAGCTGTATTAATTTATCACAAAACCAACTTCAGGTAAGGCAGCCTTACATAAAGATGAAGTGGTCTATTGTTCAGGATGATATAAGCCTAAAGATAATGCGACAGATAACAGAGCAACAAATCATTTTGTTGCAAAACAGATATTAATGAAAAAAAAAAACCCGCAGAACTGAGTATTACAATGGAAGATTTTAGCAGCCCCCTGGTAGTAATTGAAAACCCAGTGGGAAGTCAGCTGGGTATACTTGAACCCAATAGCTCTGTTATTAATCTAATTGACAGTTAGGGAATTTTTCATCCCCAAGCAGCATATACACAGTACATTCATGTTTTCACAGAAATTTCAACACACAGGACATTCTAATTCCCAAAGTATGCTTTACTATCCTTATGCTAGAGAAATTTTATTTTTGTTTGCACAAGACAAGTAGTAAACATTATGAACATAAGTTACCTAACATTCATAAATATATGAAAACTAGACAAATCATTGTAAACAAAACATGGGTCAAAGAAAGTTTCAAGAACATTAATCTATGTGTGTTAGTCAACATTAAATATTCACCTATGGAAAATGTGTAGAACTGAATGTGAGTATAGCTTTCACAGAGACATATTTAGTAAAATTGTAGGTACCATTAATAAATACAGCAATATAATAAAATAGTGTAATGCTCTCTAGTTAATTTATTTTCCATTAATTAACTTCATAATGCTTTTCTTTTAGTGAATAAAATTGCATTATGTGCATCCCATGTGCATTTTCCATCCTTCTTGCTGGTGGGCACCTGGGCAGGTTCTCAACTTTCCCTAAATTTTCAACTCTATTATAAGTTCAGGAAAAGTCAATTTTCAGCTTGCACAGTTTTTCATGTCTTAAGTATGGTAGTGAATACTTTTTAACTTTTAAAGTATTATAACAGAAACAAGAAATATCTGTACCACTGATGTAGAAAATAATAAATTATTATTGGTCTATCACACCGTTAATAAGTAGGAACAAAATTTGAATTAAATGTAATGAAAGTAATGAAATTTCTTTTTATCTTATGCCCCAGAAAATCCTTAACCTTTCCTTCAAAAGACTGGAAAATGTAAGTGATACCCTGCACAAGAGAATAAGAGATAGATTTGAACTCAGGAGCTCATATGAGTATTAAAACAAAATGAAGTTAATGATGAACACTGAAGCTACTTTATAAACTAAGCTTCCTACAGAGAAGCCACCTTCCTAAGCATCAGATGCCAGGTAGGTATCACAGCCTACCATTCTCTTCCATTCATGAGTTGTTAAATTACTCCTATGTGCAAAAACATGATCTTTAATATAATACATCCAATACTACATAGTGAGATTTATCTGTGTTATGCCATGCAATCATTAATCCAAGATTTCTTCTTTGAATATAATACATGGAGCTCAGAATAATTAGGAAAATTCACTGAAAGCGTTTAAACAGACACTGATTGATGATTTATTTGGATAGTTTTATATTATCATATATGGCTAACATTTAGCTGTGAATAGTAAATGTGGTACAGTGACTTGGAAATTTTTAAGGACGCTGTCAATAGATGTGTGATCCTCATAGTAGTAACTAAATAATTTTGGCTAAAAACTATGGGGATTTGGAAACTGGCAACTTTTAATTGCTGATCCCCTTTTTCCTACACCATATGTATTATTAAATGGCAACAGACAATAGATATCTGGCTCAAATTAACATAAGAAAAATATGAAAAGGCAATGCCAAGTGTGGTACAATAGGAGAGTTAATGAACTCCTGTGAGTTAGGAGGAGGGTCAACCGAGAACTTAATTGAAGACATGTGACAGAAAACAACCCAAAGAGGAGAAGTGACCTCTAGGGGATACCACACCCTGAAGATCAACCCCTCCCTTCAGTCTTAACATTTCTGTCAACAAGCCAAACCCAAACCAGAGCAGTAGGCCTACATACTTGGGAAAATATTTCTCTGTGTAGCCCCTGATGAAGTAAAACATGTCAGGAAGGCAGGTGAATAAACAATGAACAGAAAACGACAACACGGTACCACAACAGCCTCTGATGCTTAGAAATGTGAGGCTTACAGCAATGAGCATGGTGCTCAATTGGTCTTCATATGGCTTTGAATATTACTGAACAGAAGCATGCACACACGTGATGATGCTGCTCTTCACGGCTTCCTGTCTGAAGGGCTGCACTTTTATAGGAAGGATAAGAGGACTCCCTAGAGAGAGCTTAATTTTCACTTTGCAGAAATCATATTCAGTGTTAATTCGTGTGTTTAAAACCTCATCTGAAACAAAAGTAAATATTGACAAACTTTCATCAAGAGAAATATACATTTGCCAGTACACAGACAACATACATATAAATGTATGAGGATTCTATAAATATTGTTTTCAACACCTTTTATAATTTTAAGGTCTCTATTTTCTTACACATATCATAGTCATCCAAAAATAAACCTACAAGTTGGCCATTAAATTTTATCTGACATACTTGGATAATTTTCAGGTAAAATGGAGAAGTTTAATTCTTCCAAAAAATAAAAAAATAAAATTAAAGTGAAACTGTGTCAGACATTATGTTATATATTGATTTGTTTCATCAAATTATATGACTTACAGGACTTCTCTGGAACCGTTTTTATGTGTAAGGGGTGGGTGTAGAGTCAGTAAAGAAATACCTTTCATAGAGAAAGATTTGATCAACAAGTCCAGTGTTAGTGTAAATATGTGCAGATGCTTTGAAAGAAAAATACATAGCCTCTTTCAAATTGAAAATAACTAACTCTAATTTAGTCAGGATTTGTTCATGGTCTTTTTCTAAGGCAACTGTTTCTGGTCCTCCTGTAATTCACACCTCCTTTATGGAATTGGAGGTGGCCTGGCTATAAATAAAAGACATTGAAGTCAGTGAGTTGGTATTACATAAAGTTACGAGTTATTTCCACATGAATGACTTTAAAAGAACATGAGTTAACAAGCAGAAGTAGGAAATGTGTGTAGATGAACTTCAGTTTATGGTAGTGGCATGCTTGACTAGCTCAGAATACTACTGTCCCTAAATATATGTCAAATTGCATTACATGATAAAAAAAAATAGTCATTAAAACACCTAATCAAAATCAAAATCTGAAAACAAAACATTGTTGAATTATGAAGTCAATTTTCTGAGGAAGTGCTATATGCAGATTTGCATAAGAACATATGGGCAGCAATGTAGACTGTAAAATATTCACTGTAATCACGAGTATCTTGCTTCTGGGCCTCCTCTAAAGCAGAGGTGATGGACCCACAGTTTGCATAGCATTTTCTTGTGAGTCTCTATGGATCTGAAGGAGTAAAAATTATGTTCTTAGTGAGACAGAGAACCATTTCTATAAGTGCAACTACATCTCTTTCAACCACTGTGTCTCTCTATCAAAGGAAGGCATGTATTTGATGTTTAAGTGTCCTGAAAACCATAATCAAGATTTAATATAATACCAGGCAGAAGTTACCCTAGATATTACTAGGTGCCTAGGAAAAAGAAATATAGATCTCTAAACAAGTTATCTAAGTTTCTTGAAAAGCAACAAACAAACAAACAAACAACAACAGCCAAAAAGAAACAAACAATAAAAAAGGTCAAAACCCAAAAACAACCTTACAGGGCAACTTTTTTTTTTTTTGAGGAAAAAATGAAAAGGAAGACCATGTCACAGAAATAACCAGATTCAAATGTTTGCATCTATATCATCAGAAAGGTAGAATCTAGAGAAAACTCCATCCTAATATAAACACAACCTTGACTTTAGAAAGCTAATTTCACTACTTTGACGCATCAACATAAGATTGAATATACAAGAGCTTTCTTAACTACACAAAGAAATATGCAAATCCTAATGGACATGTTTTTTTCAAATTAAGTAAGTTTCTTAGACATAAATAATCAAGTGACAAAAAATATTTTTGAAGTTCAACTGGACAAACAAATCACAATGGTGAATTTAGAGCTTCATATTAGCAAGTATGCATATTTGAGGTAGGAAACTACCAGGCAGGTGATACTTAACTTCTAACTGTTGGCCATATGGTCCAAAAGTCCTTCAAAATACTATAGGATATGCCCATTGCTCGTCGTTGTCTACCAAACATAAAGGTCAGACCTTGTTTTTGAAGACAGCAAACACTTTGGTAGCAGTACTTAGAAACATCCAGTTGGTATTTACCTGGAATCCTTCTTCTTGAGGGCTAAACTCACAGGTTCAGAAAATGGTATGCAACCTGTCACAGAATAAAGGACATCAAGTCTTCTACCTGGCTGCCTGGCAAAACCCAAGAATCAGGACAACCACAATGATCTATTTGTACTTAAATTTTGGAGTCAAACATTATGTATATATTGAACCTAAAACCCACTCGGTGGCAAGGGACTTATTCTTAATACTGTAAACCTCACCGGAAATTCAAGGCTGAAAAAGTCAGAGACCCTGGAAGTGAGGCAAGTAACACCACAATAGCAAATTAATGTAGTTTTCAACTCTATTTTAAATGACCATATGTCAGTGCAGCTATTGTATCTTAACAGAGAATCTTAACTTTTGCAGCAGACAGAGACTACTAGGGACACAAACAGCTAATTGAAATGCAGAGTTAAGCGGTAATTGTGGTGTCCAGCCCCAAATGGGACGTGTATAACACAACACCAATGGCTTAGAAAACATTGCAGAAAGTGAGAGAGAAAGACTGTAGGAGTCTGAGGACCAAAATGATTTTAACATGTTACTTTCTTCTGGCAGTCATAGTCATTTTACTCTCACAAAGTCTTAAAAATATGGCCTACAAATCATGTATAAAACCAAAATGATTACCAGGCTTACATGAGTAGAGGAAAATTTCCCAAGGCCTCACATATAGACAAAGAGATGCAGGTAGTCAATGAAGGCTGAGGGAGAAAAAGAGATCAGCTTATTTCCCCTCCCTTGTTTTTTAAGTACAAGATCGTGGTCCTCAGAGGACACCCTTAATTTCATGACATAAGGAAAATGCTAGTTGCGTTCAGTAGGTTTGTATTCAGTAATTGAATTAACTCATGAGGAGTGTGAGGGAAGAAAACTATTGAGGGTAGGGTGGGATACAAATAGTGCACACATGAAAAAAGAAATCAAAATTAAAAATGCCAAACATGCAATGAAAGGGAGTCCATGAAATTTCAAAATCTGATTGCATAAATGATATCTGAATAAATGGTACCACCCACTGGCATGGCAACATAGCTATGGGTTATTTTCACAAGGTCCCACTTCTATATAGAGAGAGTTATAGGTAACCAATGGCTATTAAGAAAAAAAGAATCAGTTTTGTCTGAGGATGAGCTTGATATACAATCTATGCTATATGGATTCAATAGAAAATTATCCCTGTGTGTGCACATGTCTCTGTGTGTGTGTGTGTGTGTGTGTGTGTGTGTGTGTGTGTGTGTGACTGTGTGAATAAACACAATAATTTAAAGAGAACTGAAGAATTAGGACTGACTGGGATAAGGTGATTGGGACTGGAACTGGTGAAGGTAAAGAGCTATGTGAAAATTATTTAAATATAACAGTCATATATGAAATGTTCCAAAATGTTTAAATTTAAAAATGTAAGAAAAATTCTAAAAAGTTTAATAATCTTTAAAAAACTTTCATGTATGTAATTCATCATAAAATATTTACTTAATGCTAAAGAAATTAATGAGTCTATTTTTATAGAAAATTTTATGAATGTTAATAAAACTACTTGTCAATTCTTTTCAGGAAAGGACCAAATTTGACATCAAAACAACTATAATGCAAAAATAATGCCTTTTAATTATTTATATGAAGTAAACACACATTCTTTTTATGTAAACACCTTTACAAATGTTCATAACCAACTTATTTTCTCAACAAAAATGATTTCCTTAGAAAAATCGTTCAATGTAATTCATTAGCATAAACAAATTATTTGTTTAGTTTTATAGGTAAAACTCTAATCTACGAAAGCTTAAAAAATATTTTTTTATATAGGAATCTGGATTTTAATGAGGATTACCAGGCACTAATACAAACTCCACAGCTGTTAGTGTATAGAGTCCTTTTAAATCTATTAGAAAAATAGAGCATTAAGATAATATGATAAATTATCAAATGAAGAAGAAGGGTGGACCATGGATTAAACCAGTGGATCTCAACCTGTGGGTTTCAACTCCCATATCAAATATCCCATATATTAGATATTTACATTACAATTCATAACAGTAGTAAAATTACAGTTATGAGGTAGCAACAAAGATGAGTTTATGACTGGGTTCACTGAAACATGAGGCACTGTATAACACTATCACAACACTAGGAAGGTTGAGAATCACTGGAGTAAATCAAAGGCCAGTCTTTATTTATAGGTAAGCCCAGAAGAAGATACTAAAAAGGGAAAACCTGTCAAAACAGTAAGAGCCCCTGAAGAGAGTGATATCCTAAGAGCTAACATAGTGGATCCTGTCCAGGCCTAACATCAACATGTTCAAAAATTGTCTGCCTAGGGCCAGGAAGGATGGCTTAACAGGTAAAGGTCCTTGCCATACACGCCTAGTGACCTGGATTTGATTTGTGGAACACATATAAAGGTGGAAGAAGAAAATCAACTCCTCACAATTTTCCTCTGACCTCCATACATATGCCTACTCAAGCATCCTTCACACACACACACACGCACACGCACACGCACACGCACATGCACATGCACAGAGTATAAAATCATTAAAAAGGAAGGGGAGACTTGAGATTTGGTCTTCATTAGACAATACTGAAGTCCAATTTTTTTCATTTTTTTTCTCCTTTATTAATTTATTCTTGTTACATCTCAATGGTTATCCCATCCCTTGCATCCTCCCATTCTTCCCTCCCTCCCATTTTCCCCTTATTCCCCTCCCCTATGACTATTCCTGAGGGGGATTACCTCCCCCTGTATATGTTCATAGGGTATCAAGTCTCTTCTTGGTAACCTGCTGTCCTTCCTCTGAGTGCCACCAGGTCTCCCCCTCCATGGGACATGGTCAAAGTTGAGGCACCAGAGTATGTGAGAAAGTAATATCCCACTCTCCACTCTACTGTGGAGAGTGTTCTGTCCATTGGCTAGATCTGGGTAGGGGTTTAAGGTTTACCGCCTGTATTGTCCTTGGCTGGTGCCTTAGTTTGAGTGGGACCCCTGGGCCCAAATCTGCCTATCATAATGTTCTACTTGTAGGCTTCTAGGACCCTCTGGATCCTTCTACTTTGCCTTTCTCCCATGCTTGTCTCATCTAGAGTCCCACTAGAATGTCCTCCCCTCTGTCTCAGTTTCCTGGTAAGTGAAGGCTTTCATGGGACATGCCCCTTGGGCTAATATGCAGATATAAGTGAGTATATACCATTTGAGTCTTTCTGCTTCTGGGTTAACTCACTCATTATGATCATTTCCAGCTCAATCCATTTATCCACAAATTTCAGGAATTCCTTGTTTTTAATAGCTGAATAGTATTCCATAGTGTATATGTACCACAGTTTCTTTATCCATTCTTCTATTGAGGGACACTTAGGCTGTTTCCATGTTCTGGCTATTATGAATAAGGCTGCTATGAACATGGTTGAGCAAATTTTCTTGTTGTGTGCTGGAGCATCTTCTGGGTATATTCCAAGGAGTGGAATAGCTGGGTCTTGAGGAAGCCCTATTCCCATTTTTCTGAGATAGCACCAGATAGATTTCCAAAGTGGTTGTACTAGTTTGCATTCCCACCAGCAATGAAGTGTGGAGAGCCATAGATAGCAGCGCCCCCTGCTGCTTCACCAGCGCAATGCGCCCCCTTCTGCGCATGCACAGTGAGAAAACCCTTTGCGCATGCCCAGTGAGTAAGCCCCTTATGTGCATGACATAAGGTGGCGTGATTCTGACAAGGCATGGCGTGAGGTGGTGTGATCCGAATGCACCAACCAGGAGTGGCGACGCGGCAGTTTCTGATAGGACAGGCACACTATAAAAGGTTCTGTGGGAGCTTTTCCCACGGTCACTCCAATAGTCAAGGATCCCGAATAAAAACTGCTACAAGAAGAGTTCCCGGTGTTGGTGTCTTTCCTGCTGGACGGGAGCGGCATCAGCAATGAAGGAGTGTTCCTCTCTCCCCACATCTTCGCCAGCATGTGGTGTCACTTGAATTTTTGATCTTAGCCATTCTGATGGGTGTAGGATGGAATCTCAGAGTTGTTTTGATTTGCATTTCCCTGAGGATTAAGGAGGTTGAGCATTTCTTTAAGTGTTTCTCAGCCATTTGATATTCCTCTGTTGAGAATTCTCTGTTTAGTTCCATGCCCCATTTCTCAATTGGGTTATTTGGTTTGGTGGTGTTTAATTTCTTGAGTTCTTTATATATTTTGGATATTAGACCTTTGTCAGATGTAGGGTTGGTGAAGATCTTTTCCCAGTCTGTAGGCTGTCGCTTTGTTCCCTTGACAGTGTCTCCTGCCTTACAGAAGCTTCTCAGCCTCATGAGGTCCCATTTATTAATTGTTGACATTAATGCCTGGGCTGTTGGTGTTATGTTCAGGAAGTTGTCTCCTGTGCCAATATGTTCCAGGCACTTTCCCATTTTTTCTTCTAAGTGACTTAGTGTCTCTGGTTTTATGTTGAGGTCTTTAATCCACTTGGATTTGAGTTTTGTACAAGGTGAAAAATATGGGTCCAGTTGCATTTTTTTACACATAGACATCCAGTTAGACCAGCACCATTTGTTGAAGATGCTATCCCTTTTCTATCGAATGGATTTGGCTTCTTTGTCAAAAATCAAATGACCATATGTGTGTGGATTCATATCTGGATCTTCGATTCGATTCTACTGATCAACCAGCCTGTTGCTGTGCCAGTACCATGCTGTTTTAATTACTATTGCTTTATAGTACAGTTTGAGATCAGGTATGGAGACTCCTCCGGAGCACCTTTTATTGTACAAGATTGTTTTAGCTATTCTGGGTTTTTTGTTTTTCCATATGAAGTTCAGAATTGAACTTTCAATGTCTTTAAAAAATTGTGTAGGTATTTTGATAGGGATTGCATTGAATCTGCAGAGTGCTTTTGGTAGGATGGCCATTTTTATTATGTTAATTCTCCCGATCCATGAGCACGGACGATCCTTCCATCTTCTCATGTCATCTTCAATCTCTTTCTTTAGAGTTTTGAAATTTTTTTCAAACAAGTCATTCACTTGCTTAGTTGGAGTAACTCGTAAGTACTTTATATTGCTTGTGGCTAATGTGAAGAGTGTAGTTTTCCTAATTTCTTCCTCTGCAAGCTTGTCATTTGTGTATAGGAAGGCTACAGACTTTTTGGAGTTAATTTTGTATCCAGCCAATTTGCTGAATGTGTTTATCAGCTGTAGGAGTTCTCTGGTGGAATTTTGAGGTTCACTTATGTACACTATCATATCATCTGCAAATAGGGATAATTTGACTTCCTCCTTTCCCATTTGAATACCCTTGATCTCCTTTTGTTGTCTTATTGCTCTGGCTAGAACTTCGAGTACTATATTGAAGAGATATGGAAAGAGTGGGCAGCCTTGCCTTGTTCCTGATTTTAGAGGCATTTCTTTGAGTATGTCACCATTTACTTTGATTTTGGCTATTGGCTTCCTATATATAGCCTTTATTATGTTGAGGAAAGTGCCTTGTATTCCCGATCTCTTTAAAACTTTAAACATGAATGGGTGTTGGATTTTATCAAATGCTTTCTCTGCATCCAAAGAGATGATCATGTGGTTTTTTATTTTCAGTTTGTTTATATGGTGGATTACATTGATGGACTTCCGTATATTAAACCATCCTTGCATGCCTGGAATGAAGCCTACTTGGTCATGATGAATGATATCTTTGATGTGCTCTTGTATCCGTTTTGCAAGTATTTTATTTAGTATTTTTGCATTGATGTTCATCAGAGAAATTGGTCTGAAATTCTCTTTCTTTGTTGAGTCTTTGTGAGGTTTAGGTATCAATGAGACTATGGCCTCATAGAATGAGTTTGGTAATGTTCCATCCCTTTCTATCTTTTGGAGTAGCTTGAAGAGTATCGGTATTAGCTCGCCCTTGAAGGTCTGGTAGAATTCTGCACTGAAACCATCTGGCCCTGGGCTTTTTTTGGTTGGGAGACTATCAATGATTACTTCAATTTCTGTAGGGGAAATGGGACTATTAAGCTTGTTTATCTGTTCTTCACTCAACTTTGGCAAGTGAAATTGATTAAGAAAATTGTCCATTTCCCTTAGATTTTCAAATTTTGTGGCATATATGCCTTCAAAGTAGGATCTTATGATTCTTTGTATTTCTTCAGTGTCTGTTGTAATGTCTCTCTTTTCATTGCTGATTTTGTTGATTTCAATACTGTCTCTCTGCCTTTTAGTTAGTTTAGCTAATGGTCTGTCTATTTGTTGACTTTCTCAAAGAACCAGCTCTTGGTTTTGTTGATTCTTTGGACTGTTTTCTTAGTTTCTAATTTGTTAATTTCACCCCTGAGTTTGATTATTTCCAGACGTCTACTCCTTTTGGGTGTTTCTGCTTCTTTTTTTTCTAGGGCTTCCAGTTGTGTCGTTAAGGTGTTTATGTGCGATGCTTCCATTTTTTTTTTTAAAGGCACTTAGTGCTATGAATTTTCCTCTTAGCACTGCTTTCAATGTATCCCACAAATTTGGGTATGTTGTTCCTTCATTTTCATTGAATTTCAGAAACTCCTTGATTTCTTTCTTTATTTCTTCCCTGACCCAGGTGTCATTTAGCAGAGAGTTGTTTAGTTTCCACACACGTGTAGGCTTTTTGTTATTTCTGCTTTTGTTGAATTGCAGCCTAAGCCCATGATGATCTGATAGGATACAAGGTATTATTTCAATCCTCTTGTATCTGTTGAGGCTTTCTTTGTGAACTACAATGTGATCAATTTTGGAGAAGGTTCCATGGGGTGCAGAGAAGAAGGTATATTCTTTCTTGTTTGGGTGAAAG
Organism: Acomys minous; assembly: GCF_964271855.1. NCBI lineage: Eukaryota > Metazoa > Chordata > Mammalia > Rodentia > Muridae > Acomys > Acomys minous. The sequence continues at coordinate 26,179,923 of NC_140496.1, forward strand.
GTTCTATAGATATCTGTTAGATCCATTTGACCCATGGCATTGGTTAATGATGTTATTTCTCGGCTTAGTTTCTGTTTCAATGACTTGTCCTTCAGTGAGAGTGGGGTGTTGAAGTCTCCCACTATTATTGTGTGAGGATCGATGTGTGGTTTAAGCCCTTTTAGCAGATCTTTTACAAATGTGGGTGCCCTTGTATTGGGAGCATAGATGTTCAGAATTGTGATGTCATCTTGGTTGACTTTACCTTTGATGAGTATGAAGTGTCCATTCTCATCCCTTTTGATTAATCTTGGTTGAAAGTCTATTTTGTTCGATATTAAAATGGTTACGCCTGCTTGCTTCTTGTGACCATTTGCTTGGAATATTTTTTTCCAACCTTTTATCCTGAGGTAACGCCTATCATTATGAGTGAGATGTGTTTCTTGAATGCAGAAGAATGTTGGATCCTGTTTATGCACCCATTCAGTTAGTCTGTGTCTTTTTATTAGAGAATTGAGACCAATGATGTTGAGAGATACTAATGACCAGTTACTATTAAGAGTCTTAATTTTGATGTTGGTCCCAGTCGAGCGTTTGTGTAGTTGTGTTTTTGCCATGGTATAGCTATCTATTTCCTGAGTAGTTTTGGTTGTAGCTTGACCCTTTGGGATGGAGTTTTCCTTCTAGTACCTTCTGTAAAGCTGGATTTGTGGATAGGTACTGTTTGAATTTGGTTTTGTCATGGAATATTTTGTTTTCTCCATCAATGGTTATTGATAGTTTTGCTGGGTAAAGTAGTCTGGCCTGGCACCTGTGGTCTCTTAGGGTTTGCAGGATCTCTGTCCAGGCCCTTCTGGCTTTGATGGTCTCTGCTGAGAAGTCGGGTGTAATTCTGATAGGTTTGCCATTAAATGTTATTTGGCCCTTTTCCCTTGCAGCTTTTAATATTTTTTCTTTGTTCTGTATGTTTTGTGTTTTGATTATTATGTGACGGGCAGTTTTTCTTTTCTGGTCAATTCTATTTGGTGTTCTGTATGCCTCTTGTATGTTTATAGGCATCTCTTTCTTTAGATTGGGGAAATTTTCTTCTATGATTTTGCTGAGAAGAGTTTCTGGGCCTTGGAGTCTGATATCTTCTCTTTCTTCAATGCCTATTATCCTCAGATTTCTTCTTTTCATGGTGTCCTTAATTTCTTGGATGTTTTGTGTCAGGAGTTTTCCAGATTTGGCATTTTCTTTAATGGTTGCTTCAAGATCTGTTATTGTATCTTCTAGACTTGAGATTCGTTCTTCCACCTCTTGGATTCTGTTAGAAAAGCTCAGTACTGTGTCATTCGCCTTCTTCTCTGAGGCCTCACGTTCTCATTTTTCTTCTGTCTGTGTGTTTATCATTGAATCCATTTTCATCTTCATATCTTGAATGGATTTTTTTATTTCTTTCATCTGGTTGTTTACATTTTCCTGAAAAATTTCCAGTTCCACTCTATGTGCTTCTTTTATGTCTCGCACCTGCTTGGCTGCGTCTTCCTGCATCTGATTTCGAATTTTATTTGTTTCCTCCGTTATCATCCTCATTACCAAGGATTTTAGGTCATTTTCTTGTGTTTCCATTGTATTTGAGTTCTCTGGGTTGTTTTCTTTGGGATAGCTGGGAACTGGAGACGCCATGTTGTTTTGGGGGTTTTTGCGTATGCTTTTACACTGTCCTTTAGACATCTTGCCATCTCTGTTTTTGTTGGGTAACTTCCAGAGTTGGGTGGAGGGAGTCTGATGATAGATTCACTTGTTTTCCCACGATTTCTGTAGGCTGGAAGCCCTGATACTTCACTGGTGTGGATGGCAGGAGGTTAGTCCTGTAGTTTTGGGCTCTCACAGCCAGTGATCCTCAGCTCCCCTTTGCTGTGGGTCCTGCAATCGTTCTGGGTCTCTGAATGAGCGTTGGATCAGGCCAAGGTATCCACAACCTTTTGGGTCCTCTGCCAAGTCCAGCCAGGGATACTGGGCCCGAACCACGCGTCGAGCTCAGCTAGTTTCTCAGGGCCTGAACCGTCTGCCACAGCAGGAGAACTGCGACTGCACTGAGCAAGCACCTATGGTGGAAATGAGCGCTCCGCCCAGCTTGCGTCACAGCAGGAAAACTGCGGCTGCGCTGAGCTGGAGCCTAGGGTGGAAGTGATCACTCCGCCCAGCCTGGTTCACAGCAGGGGAGCTGTGCCTCAGGCAGAATTGCTTGCTGAGCTGAGCCAGCTTCTCCTCGGCACAGCTCACTGAGCAAACCCAGGACTCTGGAGCTGAACTATCTGCTGAGTCCAGTTTGGGTCTCAAGGCACCACGTGACCCAAATCCTGTCCAGAGTCCCCTCTCCCGCAGCAACTCCCACCATCCACCACACCAATCGCCTGCACTAGAAGGCTCTGAGCTGCAAACCTCAGCCACCACCGCTGGAGCCTCTGGAGCCGCTGGTGCCGCTGGTGGCCCTGCTGTCTCTGCCGCTGCTGCTCTGATCCAAGAAAGTCCGCGCTCCTTCCGTGTGCCAGGGCAAGCAGGTCTTCCGCACCCTGGTCCCTCCGAACCGTGGAGTACTTCTGCTGCAGTGGTGTGGGGACCTTGGTGTTCCTGGCTCAGAAATCTGTGCAATTCCCTGAATTGTTCACTGGAGCTTTCAAACACGGTCCACACTGCTCACCGCCATCTTGGATCCCCCAAAATATCTGAATTTCCTCTGGAAGCTTAAATGGACAGTGAACAATTGCTGGTAAGAGGAGCTGGCCATCTGAGCTGTCCCCAAGCTCTGCCAGGACCTTCCGGTATCCGTTCCACAGGACGGGTCCTTAGATGTTTCTCCGTCCCGCGTGCTGGTCCGGCTGCTCGCTCCTCTCCACGTGCTTTCCTCCTCTCCTGAAGTCCAATTTTTTAACTTCAAAAAAATCAGAATTTTGAATGATTTTATTTTTATTATCTCTACTGATGCCACTGAGTTACCTGATGGAATCACAGCTATTTTCATAAATTCATATTTAAATAGAGCTTGCAATTGAATGTCACATTAGACGATTGTACCCATAGTGAGTGATAAATTACAGAGTAGAAAATTATGGTAATATTGAGCTAAAAAGTTCCCAAATAGTATGTTTTATTATGTGATAAATAACACAATAATTCACCTAATATTTGTGAAAAATCATCATAACCTAATTATGACAAGTTTTTTATAACTTCAAAAAATAATAACAGAAGTCCTGTTTTATTTTGTACGTAAACTGCAATATTTTTTTACAACTCAAGTTCATCATCTCATGTTATTTTCATTAATAGAACTTGTCAGAATTACGATTAAATTGGGAATGATTCATTTATATAAATTTTTATAGGTCATGGACTCAAAAGGTTTCAGACTTGTTGAGGTGAAATTACCAGCTTACTGCAAGAGCCATCCAATAGATCTTTCCCATCTCCACCCCTACTTTCCTTTTTAAAAATATTTTTCTTTTATTGAAAATAGATTCTTAGGGGAGTAAGGAGAAAATGGGAGGGAGGGAGGAATGGGAGGATACAAGGGATGGCATAACCATTGAGATATAACAAGAATAAATTAATAAAATAAAATTTTAAAAAAATTAAAAAAAATAGATTCTTTTTCATACAAGATAATATAATTTTTCTTTCCCCTTCCTCTATTTCACTTACTTCCTCTGTACATCTCTTCTCTTCCATGTCTACACTCTTTCTGTCTCTCATTAATAACAGGCTTCTAAGAATTAACAATCAAAATGATAAAATAAAACAAAATATTTGAGCAAAAGCTACCATATTGAACTTGGACATGGTAAGAAGACATAGACACTTGAGATTCTATACCTCCCGTTACTACTAGTCCTCATTAGCTTGACCTTCATACATTCTGGGAACTTTCCCCTGCCCTAAGTTTCCACAACAATTTCCAAATACCCCTCAAATTTCAGCTGTCCTTTCCTGAACTCTCTCTTTAATCCCGCCAAACCTGATTTCTCCAGATCCCATCCACACCCAACATGACTACACCTGTAAAGCATATTGCCTTTTCTCGGGGACAGTCATGCCTCCCCATCCTAAACCCCTCCTCTCTACCTAGCCTGCCCAGGTCTACAAAGTATAGCTTAGTTATCACTCACCTTAGTGGCTAATGCCTCATTACAAATGAATATATACCACATATAGTTACTTCATTCAGGATGATATTTTCTAGCTGCATCCATCTGCCTGGAAATTTCATGATCTTTTTCTAACAGCTGGGAAATATTCCATTGTGTAAATGCACCACATTTTTTTTTGTCCATTCTTGAGTTGAGGGGCATCTAGGTTGTTTCTAGTTTCTTCTTTTTAAGAATAAAGTAAGTGGCCTTAGGCTAGGATTAAACATCCATTGGGAAGATACCTAAGAGCAGTACTTTAACTTCTTCTTCCTTTTCAATTTGTATCTCCTGGGTCTCCTTCAGTTTTCTTACTGTTCTAATAGACAACCTTGTCTTGCTCCCTATTTTAGTGGAAACGTTTTGAATCTCTCTAAATTTAATTTGGTATTGTCTAAAGACTTGCTATAGATTGCCTTTATTTTGTTTATGTATGCTTCTTTTATCTCTAGTCTCTAGGGACCTATTGTCATAAAGTGGTGTTGGATTTTGTCAAAGACCTTTTCTGCACTTAATAAGATGATCATTTCTTTTTTGCTTTCAGTTTGTTGATAGGATGGATAACAATTACTGATTTTTGTTTTTTGAACCATTCCTACGTCTCTAAGATGAAGCCTACTTGGTCATGGCGGATGATATTTTGATGTGTTCTTAGATTCAATTTTCAAGTGTTTTTATTGAGTATTTTCATATCTATGTTCATATGACATTATAGAGAATTATGGGTGACTGTTCACGCAGCAAATTGTCTCTGTCATCTTCTCACTCGGGAAACTGTTAACCTGCACTCCTGCATATTCAGGTAATAGATTGTATTCTTTCTCAAGTCTCTGATGGGGTTGAAAACCAGATAGTTTAGTTTTGCAACTAAGCTTAGTTGTTGAGGGGTTAAGATATTTTTCATTCTAGGTGATGTTTGACGTTGATAATATGATAGATACTGATTTACATTCAGAATTTTAGGCTCACCAAGATAAGAAAGACGTTTTCTTCAAGGCAGCCAAGTACAAATAGCCAAAACATTACAAATGCAACATGTATATTATTCCTGATTGTTTTGTGGCTCTTATTGCTGTAGGTAGTTTGTTGTATATATGTGTAATAATATAAATGCATATGTAAAATATTTAATAAAAAATGAGAAAGAAAAACTCAGCCCCATTGCTTCTTTATATTGTTTTCTTTGTGTCTATTTTACTGATTTCAGTCTTCAATTGGATGATTTCTTGCCACATACTCCTCTCTCTCATGTGACTGCTTCCTTTTGTTCTATAGCTTTCTGTTCTTTGTCAAGTTGCTAACATGAGCTCTCTCCAATATTATTTAAGTATGGGCAATTACTGCTATGAACTTTCCTCTTAGCACCGCCTTCTTTGTGTCCCATGAATTTGGGCATGTGTTTTAATTTTATTTAAAATCTAGGTGATATTTATTTTATTTCTTTATTTCTGTCTTGATGTATTTTTTTCACTCAGTAGAGAATTGTTCAGTTTCCATGGGTTTGTAAGCTTCCTTTTACTCTATTGTTGTTGATATCCAGCGTGATATGTGGTGGTCTGATCGGATACAGGGATCCTACTTCAATTTTCTGGTATCCAGTGGGACTTTCTTTGTGTCCCAATATGTGGTCAATTTTGGAGATGTTCTGTGACATGCTGAGAAGAAGGTATATTCTTTTAGATTTGAGGGAAATGTTGTGTCAATAACTGTTAGTTCCATTTTGTTTATAACTCCTAGTATTTCTCTGTTTAAATTTTGTCTGGAAGACCTATCCCTTGGTAAGAATAGGGCACTGAAGTTTCCTATCATCAATGTGTGAGGGTTAACATGTGATTTCATCTGCAGTAGTTTTCTTTTAGAAACATTGTGGCCCTTCTGTTTGGGGCATTGATGCTAATTATTGAAATGTCAACATGTTGGATTTTTCCTTTGATGAGTATGTAATGTCCTTCCCCATCTCTTTTGATTAGTTTTGTTTTTAGATATTTCATTAGATATTACCAAGCTTTACTAGCTTGCTTGTTAATGCCACTTGCTTGGAATATCTTTTTCCAGCCCCATTCCCTGAGGTAATGTCTTTCCTCCATGTTGAAATGTGTTTGTAAAAATAGGATGTAAAAAATAGGATGGATCCATTTTTTTTTCATTCATTCTGTTAGTCTGTGGTTTATTTTTTTAATTTGGAAACTGAGACCATTGATGTTGAGAGCTATCAATGTCCAATGCTTAATGATTCCTGTTATTTTTATTAATGTTGTTGTTGGTAAGGGTGGTTGTAGTTGTGGTGGTAGTGTGTGTGTGCCTGTGTGCCTGTGTTCTCTGGCTCACTTGCTGTCTCTCTTTGTCAGTCACATTTCCCTGTCTCTGTCTCTTTCTTTCTTGTTCTACCATGCCCTCTGCCCTCTTTCCTCATCTCTTCCCCTGCTTCCTCCTTCGTTTTGCATTCAGCAATGAAAAACTTTAAGGAAACCTGTAAAACAATACTGCCAAATATTTTAAATGAGTGGAATTTCAAATTAATAAAGTTTTAAAAGAGGGACCTTTTATTTTAAAATTTTGAGTATTCATGTCTTATTTCTCTATGTATGTAAAAATGTTCATCAATTAGTCAAAGTATACAGTTCTAATTTCCAGTTCCCAGACTAAATGGCTATTTATAAACAATTCTATAAATCATGTATATATATATGTATATATATATTATTAAATATAACATTCTGAATGACATCTAAACATGAGATATAAAGTTAATTAACTAATTACTGTCAATTTAAATGTCATATGAACTAATAATAGTTCCAATTTACACAGATTGAATTTGGACCTGAATATGATACAGTGAGTAGAGAATGCCTGAATTCTAATAATTGGTTTCTGTGTCATTTTGAAGCCTAAATAGAAGATATCATAATTGCTTTGTGATGATCTATTCCTTGAGGAAAGTGGAGTACAGTTACTTAGAGAACAATAGTTTTCTGATGGGTAGATAGGACACATCCTGTATCTTGCATACTATCGTGTAGAATCACAAGGTAACTCTTGTTTACGTGCTCTAAGGAGCATCATCTTTGACCACCCTCCATGATTTACATTCCATGAGGACACTGGCCTGTGGGTTCACTCTCATTTGAATTTCTAGGCTCAATAATTATTCAAAAGTTAGAAGTGACACTCAATAGTTTTTTTGTGAAGTAGATGAATAAATGAATCTCATGAGGCACGAGATATTTTGAAATTATATTTTACAAGTAATTGAAGTATTTTTGAGTGTAAGTAAGGTTTGATTCAGGTTACTTTGTATAACTATAGTGCTCACGTAGCTGGAAAAGGAGATAGATTAGACATTCTCACACACTAGTAGCAGCTCTGAAGAATGGAAGTCCTGCTCACTTGTTACTTTCTCCGCATGTGTTTTTATTAAAAACCATGAGTTTTCTTTCTCTGTGATTTGACTTTCTGTGTGAACAAATGCTGTTACCAGTTTGGTGGCAAGCTTAACTTACTACACAAAATGATAATAAGCAAAGGGATAATAGTTTTCTGTGTTGATAGTTTTTAAATAAAACCGTTTGTTTATAAATCAACATCTTGACTTAACCCTACGTATGGCATTAGCCACCGCTGAGCTAAATGATCAGGTCTTCTATGGAAGAGCAGGTGCTTACCCTGAAAGTTCTAGAAGAGTTCAACAGATTCAGATTTGAGGATGGATTCACATCCTTACATACAAGGAAAGGTACAGAGTGCCTCAACAAACCTGGGACTTTTTCAGTAACTAATACTTGAGGAAGAGTTATGAGCTACACTGAAAATATACACATTAATTTAATGTTTATTTTATTTATATGTTTATTTACTTGTATATCTCTGTGAACATACACAGTTTAAAAGGCTCTGGACATATTTCACTGTTGGCCTATAATGTACAGCGCCCTGAATTTAATAGCATCAGTGAGAAAGTGAAATTCAATAATTTTCAAAATGACACTTCTCAAAACAAAATAATAGTTTGCTCATGGATTAAAACAACTGATTTCTAAAAAGGTCATCTCTCTTGTAAACTACAGTATGAGGTTCATCTTCTTTCATGTTTCCTGAGTTACAAAGAAGATAAGATAAATATATACTTTAAATAAAATAAGCTGTGTATAATACAATTTAACACTAGTCAGAGACATTGGGCTCACCCATTTCCAAAGAGAACAGGTTAGTTAATATTGCCAGGGATGCCTCACACTGCCCTGTAAAGGCATGTTGTAGAGGAGGAAATGAAGTTAAAATTAGTCAAATCCCTAGGGGTTGAAGTCAGGAAGTGTCTGCTTCTGACACAGTAAAGTTATCTCTAAGAAAAACAAGCATAACAAGAAATTAATTTTCTGTCCATGGTGATGTGATTAGTCAAAAAGAAAATATAAATCAAAACAATTTAAAATAATGCATATGATTTCACCAGTTCTCAAGTCCTACGTTAAAAAAATCTTCAATGTCTACTTCATGGTCAAACACTGTAAAACACAAAATAAAAGTAACTTACCCTCATGGCAAAGATGCTGGATAAATTCTCTTTAAAAAGAACATACTTTGTATGTAGGGATAATTTCTAGTTTACTATATGTACCCGTAGGAATAGTAGAAGAAAACTGCAGACCATCACTAGAAAAAGATAATGTCATTCAGAATAGTATATTTGATAAGCTTCACTAAAGTACAAGATGGTAATCTAAATTAAACCTTAAGTGAGTGTTTCATTCTTCTTCCTTCCCTCACTCTGTCTTGCTCCAGTATTAGGCACTGAATCTAGTAATTGAATCCAATTTCATGCCTGTTCCTCTGCTTTATGCATGTAACTTTCCTTATGTGACAGTACAATACAAATTGGTCTTAAAATGACATTTTACAGGGCAGCGTTAGCCTTGAACAACTCATTTGATTAAATTAAAATATAAGATCTCTGTAATTTAGAGAGAAGAAAAACAAAAAAGAGAAATTGGATAAAGTAGCAGGTATTTAATATAGAAAAGGAATTCCTGAGGAGAAAATAAACATCTGAGGTAGCATCAATGAAAGCAGTATTTTACTACCTACGCAACTGTGATAGATTGGTAGGTAAAGACCAGTGTTGTTTGTGCTAATATTGTCACATAAAGCTACTTGTGATGCTGAAGAGAGCGTCAATATTAAGCAATAGTAATTGCTGCCTCTGATGTGCTAAATAGCGATTTATTGTTACCTAATATTTTTCATACATTGAATGCTATTACTATTGAGCTGTTTCTGAGAATGTGTCTATGTTTACTGCAGCATTTTTTGATGCGGCAGACAACACTTAAGTAGGACCAAGATACATTTCTCTGTGTGGAGGAAAAATTCAATGACATGTACTACATTGAGAAAATAAATTATTAAATATTGGCCCAGGTAGCTGGCATCAGGCCACTGACTGTTAGATTTGACAGGTCAGCAGTTATCCCCAGGAACATAAAGAGGCTTCACGGGCTGCGAAAAGTCCTTCAGCAGTCTGCAATGTAACCATGATGGGAGGAGTAGGATCACTCTGAGTCACAACTGACACAGGACAGAACAATGATGCCATCCAACTACACTCACACATGGGGCGGGGGACAACAGGGAACAGAATAACAGCACAACTAGAAACCTACACATTATCAGTATTAGTTAATTAGGGATTTATTTACCTTAAATTATAAAAAGCCTAGAAATGCAACGAAATGCCAGTCCCACCTATTCTTCCCTCCTTCTAAATAAAATGTAAACAATCATTGGATTAAACCCCTCCCCGTTTTTTACTGCACCCAGTTCAACACCGGCTTTTTCCTCCTCAACACTTTGTCAAAGGCCCTCAGCAAAAGACAAACATAAAGGTCCTTAAAGCATTTATTCCAATCATGGAGCTTATCTCCTCATTATTAATACATCGTCTTGTTTCTCATCCCACATCCTGCCAAGTGTTTGTGTCCCTGGAGCATCCTATTGGCTGATCATCTTGTACCAGCACACTAAAGACTGTCTCGTGAAGCATTACATTGACAGAGTGTGCAAAAGAACATGTTGAACAAGGTGTTAATAACTATGTATGTGAAGATCACTACAAAACATCTCATGTTTCATTCCATATGCATCCTGATGCACAGAAAGCCCTAAACATTAGTTAAAGCGTACGTCAAAGCCATCTGTTCTTCGGAGTATTTCTCTCATCATTCCTATCTCTAATCTTAGAAAATAAGGAGGAAACATGAATAAAGGAAGACGGTGAGCTGTCTCAGTTTATTGATTTTCAAACATGAATCTTCTATTTGCAACTTCTAAAGCCCTGTTTTGAAAGTTGTTTGCTCGGTAGTTTATTAATTACAGGGATTATGAAACCCCATGGCTTGATGTGTTTGATTCTAAAGGAACTGTCTTTAGATTCTTGATGGAAAATAAAATTTCCGGCATCGACCCTGCACTAATGAAGTTCAGAATGTTCTTTTAGTGTGATCTGAGCTACTCCCACGCTGATTACCTCTTGGTGAGTTGAGAGGAAATGGAAACAGCAAAAGAATTGATGCTGAAGAAATTTCTTGTCTTGCAAACCACATATTACCCAAATAGATTTACTCTTAAGCTTTTAATAAACTGAAACAGTTACTGATTTCTGCAAATGGTGTCTCAGCTTAATCTCACAGAAGACGCCACAGTTCTGCAGTGGATTAGAAAATCCTCCCATCTTTCAATATTTGTCTTTGTTCCTTTCAGTAGCTAAATTCAATTCTTATTATCCTCAATGACAGTGCAATTTCAGATGATGAAATTTCTCATGTGAAACCTACACCTTTCAAATAATAATTCACAACTGCAAATTGGATTTATGTGTATATATGTGTGTGCGTGCAGACACAGCTTACCTGAAGATGACAGTCTGATTTGTGAACAGATAACTCATTTCATAGATTAAAATGCTTTTAGATATAAGAAATGAAACACCACTGTAGTGAGGAAAGATTAAATTCACATTACCCACAGGTTCATAATGATAAATGAATCTGCAAAAACCAAAAACAATGCAAAAGGGAGAAAACAAAAGTAAATTCCTCGGGTTCTGATCAACGTGGCTGATTTTAATCTGTCAGGTGGGTGCTACTTAAACTTCCTGTGCAGACTCTGAATCAGATGTGCGTTCTGCAGTCCCACCTCCCTAACTGACTGACCCTTAGGAAGCCTGATTCACCTATCTCTTCACTCCTCCAGATCAGCAAGAAGAGAGTTCTACATTTACTTTACAAATGAAGCTTAATAAGCATGGTGTCTCCTTGCATGCTACTCAACTGCTGACACGTTTTCATGAGCAAACTCACTCTGAAGTATGAAACAATTGTAATTGTCACTGCTCATATACGACGCTCATTTTAAGTGAAAAGGGAGTCTGAATTCTAGAACCGTTGAGGTAAATTCATATGTTGCCTATAGTGGGATGCTTTAACAGAAGCTTCCTTGGCATTTTTAGTTGGACAATCCTTAGTTATGGGTTTTTTTCATGTGCAAAGCACCTTGCAGAATGCATGAACTCCCACACTGTGCCAGTAGTATGTCCCTGCCTCCAGTTACAGAAACCAAATATCTACCAAGATATCCTCCATTATACTTTAGCTCAATTGAAAAAAAAATCCCTTGCTATTGAGAGACATTAATATGGATGCAATATCCCTTTCATATTAACATCATCTGTGTATTTAAACACCATATATACATGCTTTAAATTTTGTCAGCTGATTTATTTTCATTGGGTAAATACTAGGAGAAATTTTGTTATCTTGGATTCAGTGACAAATTTCCTGAGTTTTATCTGGACTCTGTTATTAACTACTTTTATAATACTGAACAATTTCCCAGTTCCTGCCTGCTTTTAGGTGCATTTCTGATATGAGGAGGATTATGATACCTAAGTCACTGGTGTTATGAGGTCCAGTGTTTTTCTTGTTTCTATATCAGTTGCCATGGTGACTGGGATGAAGCTTCTCCAAGTATTCCATCTTGTTCTTAGTCTCCCACTCTTCCTTTGATGAACCAAGTCAAAGAGCAGAGACCCAATGTAGCACAATAGCTGCACTGCCAAAGATTGTGCCAGGATACCACTTCCCCGCCCGTAGACTCTGAGCAGAATTCATGAATCTAAGCCTATCCATACTCCTACAATGTATGCTCCTCATATGACCTATCATTATTGCTCTTTTTTTTTGACATGTGTATAATGGTTGGATTTTTTTATTTTTTATTTCCTGGCATATATTTTTACGTATACATTTAAATTATTACACACGCACATATATAATACACTACCTACAGCAAGAAGAACAATGAAGAAATCAGGAATTACATAAAATATTACATTCATAGTGTTTTGGCTATTTGTATTTGGCAGCCATAAAGAAAACATCTTTCCTATCTTGAGTCTAAAATTCTGAATGCAAATAGTTCCTGCCTTACAAATATGGCTGTCAGATATATTGGGCCAGAAGGCTGAAGATGATGCTCCAAAGTTATAGAGAGTTTTGGGCGACTGATCAGGCAGCAAACTGTCTCTATCTTCTCATTGGGGAAGTTACTAACCTGCACTCCCTGTATACTCAGATAATTAATTTTATTCCTTCTCAAGTCTCTGATGGGGTTAAAGAGCAGATAGTTTAGTTCTATAATTAAGCATAGTTTTTAGGGTTAAGATGTTTTTAGGTCTAGATAGATGTTTTAAGTTGATAATGAAGAGATATGATAGATAATGCTCAATTTTATGATATATTTTGTGCACATACTTATTGTGAACACTGTGGCAATATTTGTACTACTCCAGGAAGCAGGAAATTCAAATTTTATATCATATCTTCTTTTGAGAACCTTAATTAAAGCAAGTGTTATGCTATGCTATGAATCATTTTCCATCTCATAATTATCTCCTGGAACTCTGTATACCAAGCTGGACTTGACCTTAGAGATTCACCTGCCTCTGTCTCCTGATTCCTCTGATTAAAGGCACACACCACCACTATCTGACTCTCCATCTCATTAGATGTGTGAACATATATATCCAAGCCCTTGCCAGCTTAGGGTAGGATTTGTACTTACCTGAAACAAATATTTTCCTTACATCCTTAAAAATAGTTCTTCACTTATTAGCATGTAGGTATGTGTTTGTAAAATGCAGAAATTATACACTCTATCATATATTTATACATACATAAACACATATATATATATATGTGTATTTATATAAACAAAAATATTCATACACTTAAAAAGATATAGCTTGGCATGGCAAGTCATTTTTATAATCTCATCACCCATAGGACTGACCCAAATGGATTGTTTTGAGTTCTCAACTATCTTGGGCTACAGAGTAATATTTTTGTCTTAGAAACAGAATAAGAAATATTCATAAATGCTTATACTCAAAAGGGACAGGAACATTCCAGATTGTTTGGTACTTGAGCTTTCATTTAAAGCAAAGGAGTAGATAGTAACTAAAGAAAAAGGCAACCAGAAGTGAAATTTTCTAGCCAAAAAAAAAAATGCTCTGTATATGTATCTACATATCAAAGTATGTATAAAATGCACTTAAATCTGTAACATTTGTGAATGCTCAGCATTTGGCACACAGCAAGTTTCTGGGAGAAAATCAGCCTGATGTTTATGCTGATTCTCCTTAAGTAGTGCACCCCAATATCCCTCCTTCGTTGTTTCGTTTTCGCTTCAATATTGTTTCATCTTTTAAAAAATTCTCTCATATATTACATCTCTGTCGGTCACAATTTCTCCTTCCTCCCCTGCCCTCAGCATGCTCCGCTCCTCTCTCCTCCAAATTCTCTCCCCTCAGAAAAGAGCAGGCCTCCCAGGAACATCGAAGAGGGTATAACAAGCTACAGTAAGACTAGGCACATACTATCACATCAAGGCTTGACAAAGAAACGCAGTAGGGGGAAAGGGTCCCACAAGTAGGAAAAAATATTCAAGGACACCCCCTCCCCCTACAACACACACACTTTTAGGATTTCCAAATAAACACCAAGCTACTACGCAATTACATGTACAGTGAATCTACAAGAAAAAGCCTAGTAAATCTCCTAGGAATGGGGGCCACATGGCCTGAAATGGCCATCTTCTGTAACCAGGCAAGGCCTCAAGTGGAGGCACTGGGACGCCAACCCAGTCACAAACCATCTGACCTACAGTTTGTCCTGCCTGCAGAGTATTCTGGTACAGAGCCTAGCATAAACTTCATCAGAGAGTCCAGATAGACTCCGTCCAGCAGCTGATGGGAGCAGATGCAGAGGACCGCATCCAAACACTAGGAGGATGTGGTCTACGGAATCAGCTCATGGGGACTCAAGGGAATTTGAGACATCAGGGAACCTGTAGCAGTCTGACCTAGGTCCCTTACATATAAATCTGTGACACCTTACAGTTACTAGTGCAGCACTGTGCTTCCAAAGAACATAAGCACCGCATCCTAATAATTTATTCTCCGTAACTGTCATGGAGAAGAGAAAAGAGAGGCGAAAATACTACAAGCACTTCTCCTAAATGTCCCAGCCAATTCAAACTAATTTTTTTCTGAGAACAAGAAACTGACTATTTTTCTCACCTTTAAAACACTAGCACCTAGAATATTTTCTGACTTGGAGATTGGGTTTGGACAGATAATAGCTCAAGTATGTGGATGGATGAATGAAAATTTCCGAATGTGATGTCGCACACACCATGTAATCCAGATACTGAATACAGCAACTCAGTGTGTTGTGGTCTTAGGCATATTAGTTCACTCAGAAAATGAATAGAAACAAATAAACTGAACATTTTTATACTGAACTTTGAAAATACTGATGTCATCAAGAATCTAGCTTTTTTACCCCTTCTCAAAGCTAAGACTACATACAGGGGCACAGTGCCAACAGTAAGTATATGGGACTTAATTTGTACTGTTCTTCCATTTTTCTGGGGGTCAAAACAAGAAAGTTACCCAAATTAATTGACAACAAGGGGTTGTGAACAAAAATTATTTTTCATAACAAAAAGGTTTATATACTTGATTTACATTGAAATAAATGCAAGATTTTTCTTGAAAATCAGCTGTTATTTTAGAGAGCTGTGTCTTGTTTTCTAAAGCAATTGAAATGAATAAGATAAATATGAAAAATTTGCTTAAATTTCTGTGTGGATAGAAAACAAAATTAAGTCTTGTGCTATGAAGATAAGATTTTTTAATGTATAGGCTTTGTTTTTCTGGGCCTTTTAAAATTGTCATTACCACTAGAAATATAACATAAGGCCATATGAAGCCCGTCTCATTAAGGGTTCCAGAAACTTAATATGGTAAAATGCACAATTTAACATATAACTTAAATTATGATTATTTACAAACTCCATGAATAGAGTGCAATTTCAGATTTTTTTCCCAAATATAATCAAACAATTCCCGTTCATCTATATGCTATTCTCATTTCTGACCACCTTTTGCAGCTACAGGGCCATGACGTCATGGCTTCCTTGAGTTTATGTTCTATTGTACTCCTAGAACAGTGTTTTGCCCATGTCTGATTATATAGCTCAACTGGAGTGGAGAAAATTACCCAGTAATTTAGAAAAGAATTCCTTTTCAAAGCCCACAGGAATCTGCTCTTCAATTTAGAAAGAAATTTACAGAATCAGGTTGTTTGTGTGAGTTCTAAGTATTGTTTTGACCCAGGCGGCTTGATATATCATTCAGCCAAATATGATTTTTATGTCGGTCTCTTTTCCCTCCTTTCTGTGCTATGAATTCCCCTGAACTCGGAATATTTTCCCTGCAATCGACTCTCGAGTACCCTTTCCTCTTGTAATTCTACACCCAATTTTCCAGTCTGTAAGTTTAAGTTGTAACTATAATAAAGAAGCCTTCTCTCGTACTGTTCTTTAAAACAAAGAGATAGAAACACTTCTCCTTTTCAACAGTCCTTCTCATAGGTATTGCCATTTTTGGAAAAAGAAAGGAACATGACACATGCACACGTATAAAACGTGTGTCGATTGGCAGTGCCCAAAGACCTTTGTGAAAGAGAACTTCCAAGAGATGGATCTTTCAACCCTTTATGTCCTAATCCTCACTTGCAGATTGCCGCACACTGGCAGAGGGTTGCCGCTGTGCATAAGTAGGGAGAGGACAGTTGTTGCTTTATCTCTCCATATTTCTCCACGTAACAACGCACAGGAAGTTATGGTTACTCCTTGGGATGGCGGCAGAATTCATATTCCGTTTCTGAGGCTGATCCCAGTTCTCTCTATATTTCAAAAAGTTCACACAGAAGTCATTTTAAGGACTTCTGTGAGATGTCCAAGATCAGCTATGTGAGATGGAACGACAGACGCCATGTGCAGACTAACAGCCAAGGTGAGCACATCAGAGAGGCTCAAGGAAAACTTAAAATGAAGCAGGAAGATGCAACAATGTGAAGAGATGCCAAACACAGCGGACTAGGGGATGGGACGGAAGGGGTGAGTTGAGAAGACCTGGGGGACTATTACGGAAATGTACCAGACAGAGTCTGAGCGGCAGCAAAGGGAACAAAACCCTTTCTCAAGCAGGACGCAGAAAATTAAAGTGACATACATATGATGTATGGATGGAATAGAAGTGCAGGTTAAGCACGCTTTTGACATTATAGCAGGACACTGTCACCTGTACAGTTTAGTCACAGAACAGCATAATCGGTGGCAATATACTCACTGATTTTACATAAGTTTAAAGCTTTGTGTTGGGCGACATTCACAGCATTACTGGGATACGTGCAGGACGAAGACTACAGAGTAGAGGGGAGGTTGGGGCCGGGGACGTGACAATGAGAATATCAAATTTTATTTTAGTGTTGAAACATGAAGAAGGTCATAGATTTTTCCAGATTTTATCATCCCATATCCACAGAGTAGACCAAAACAAAATTTAACAGTTTGTTAGGTTTTGGAACCTGAACTCTCATGTTCCTATTTCCCAGACCACCTTAGGCAAGTTGATTCCTTGTTAAAAAATTTTAATTTATTATAATTTATTCAGATTACATCCAGATTGTTATCCCCTTGCTTGTGTCTCTTGCTCTTCCCACCCTCCCTCCCTCTTCTGCCCTAGTCCCTTCCCCTAAACCTCTAAACGAAGGCGACTTCCTCCCCTACCATATGACCACATCCTATCAGGCCTCATCTGGATAGCCTGGCAAGTTGATTCCATTTGAATTTAAATCTAGTCAGTTGAATTTTAAGGACAATAATGTACTAATTGCCTATTGGAGAATTTTTTAAAATTTAAATTTCTTTTCATTTTACATACCAATCTTAGCCCTCTCCTTCCTTTCCTCCTGGTTCCACCCTCCCATCCTCCTCTCTTTTATTCCTTTCCCCTCGTCCTCAGAGATGGGGAGCCCTTCTCCCCTACCAACTGACCCCAGCCTATCAAGTCTCGTCAGGACTACCTGTATCTCATTCCTCTGTGGCATTGTAAGGCCATAGGGGGAAGTGATCAGAGTGCAGGCATCAGAGTCCATGGCAGGGACAGCTCCTGCTTCCCTTATTAGGGGACATATCTGGAGCCTGAGCTGCCTATGGGCTACATATGAGTGGAGGGCCTAGGTCCTCTCCAAGCACGGTCCTTGTTTGGCGCATCAGTGCATCAGTCTCCCCAGCCTCCCTGGGCCAGGGTTTGGCAGCTCTATTGTTCTTCCTGTGGAGCTCATGTTTCCTCCGGATTCTTTTATGCCCCTACTCATCTATAGGACTTCCTGCACTCTGCCAGAAGTTTGGCTGCGGGACTCAGCTTCTGCTTTGATAATTGAAAAAGCTTTGAGATTTGAAAATCATAAAAATGTTCTCCCTTGAAGTCTTCCTTTGATATACACCATTTTAAATCAGTTCTGTAAGCAACTACATCCACAGTCACCCTTGAATGGAAAAATCCATGGAAATGCTAATCTTTTCTATAAAATAGGGTGTGGTATGCATATACACTATTATCATATTATCACTGAGAATTTGAAGGTTTACTTGGGGTTGGACACAGCGCTACCCTGGGACAGTTTGTCATTGAGCAAGGCAGACAAGCAGGTGTCAATTGTGTTGGGGATAAAGTATTGCAGAAGAAACAGAAATAGGAAGATCTAAAACCAGGAATGACATTGGCATCATATGACAGCAGAAACACACACACACACACACACACACACACACACACACACACACACACACACTGTTGAGTCTCTTGGGGTAGGAGTACAGTACTAACAATTTGATTAGCCTTGACATTCAAGTCCTGCACTTGTAGACATAAGGCATCTTAGGCACAGGCATGCTGTGTATGTATTATGTTTTTTTCTTTCAACAAAAAGAAAAGAAAAAGATCTTTGTGTTGGGAGAGATTTGAGTACTCTAGGTTTCCATGCTAGAGATTTTGAGTCTCACCACTTCAAATCTTCATGTTATCTCCACTTACCAGAGATCAGTGTTGGTAAAATAGTAACGAGCACAAACGAAATGGCATTTTGTTTCATGGAGTGAAGACTGAGATATCTCACTGCTCCACTTACACATGCTTGTTCCTTTCTTATTATTCATTCCAGACATTCTGGTAACCTCTAGTTAATTTCCCAATAGCAAATGCATTATACCCAGCTGGCAGTTCTGAGCCACTGCCTCTAGCTACTGGGAACACTACAGGAAGAAAGCCATGTTAAGGGAGGGAGTGGGCTGAGAGCCGAGCACCTCAACGCTCAGTGTCTGGCTTGGATCGAGCGAATACCAGAATGGCAGTCTTCTCTACCTTCTCTGAAAAAAAATCTTTATCTTTACCTCTCAAGGTTAAAAGTACAAGTTGGTTGCTCTTTTTGTAAAGCATATTTTATGTTATGTGTTTTTGATGACACGCCAAGCAGTGACAACTAATAAATGTCTTAAATAGCAAGCTTTAGTGTGACAAATGTGATTTCAATGGCAGTAGAAGTCATATGGCAATTATTTCCCTTAATAATAACTCTGTATGAACCTACCATTCACCATCTCAGCTTTTTGGAACTAGGCACAAGACAAAGCACTTCTAAGATGTTTCTCCTATCTGTGTGGGAGTGGGTAACAGACAGGAATGATAGGAGCCTGTGTAGTTGGTGGAAGCTCTGGGGTCTTGTGGACCAACAACTCATAAACATTTAAGCTGCCACTAGAACAGAAGTTTTGTTTTATAACTCAAAGTGTATTGAGCACTTTTTTTCTAGGTATTTGGGTATGTCCCTTCACAAAGTGTTTTTAATATAAATTTATGTTCAAATTTATTTACACTCTAGGCAGATTCCATATAGGTCTTTCCTATGCTTTGCTTAACCTTCTTGCATACACTTATTTTCTATATCTTTTCAATAACTTGACTCCTTAATCTTTCCCTCCTCTTATATCCGCTCTTGTACTTTATTACCTGCTTTCTCTTATATCACTATCATAAGGCATCAATAGGACAATGACCCTGGCTTCCTAGCTTCTATAAGTACTCTAAATAGGTCACATAAAAGTAGAGAGAAGAATCTAGGATATGCATGTGAGAGAACATATGTGTTTGGTTTTATGTGGTCTGGATTGCAATCAACATACTTTATTTTCTAGCTCAGCTGAACTAACAAAAAAATTGTGTAACCTTATTTTTCTTTATTGATGAGTAAATTCCACTGTGTGTAGGTCAAGCACTTTCATTAACAACTCATTTGATGAATCTCTAGCCTGCTTCGATGTGGTAGCTATTGTAAATAAAGTGACAACAAACACAGATAAGCAAATTCCTGTGTAGTTAGACACAGAATTCTTTGGGTAGATGCCCAGGAGTGCTACAGCTGGATTATACGGTAGTTCTCCTCCTATTTAATGGAGAATCTCCATACTTATTTTCACAATGGCTTCACCAGCTGGCACAACAGCATATGATGAGTGACTGCTCCTTTTTTTTCCAGATAACCTCACCAGAATTTATCCTTATTTTCTTGATGATGGACATTTGTATTGGGAAAAGATGACATCTCAATACTGATGGATTCAATGTTGAACATAAGTAGGCTTTGAGCTTTTTCAAACCTACTTTTATTTGTATTTTTTAAATGCTTTTACCTCATTTACAACCTACCTACCCTAGATCAGAGAGAAAAGAGGTTAATGGGAACAGGAGAAGTAGAGCTTATGTTTTTTTTTTCTTTAGAACTTTTTAGACTCAGTTCCTTGGAGCTATTCCACTCTTCACGGTCAGGGCTCCAGTAGAGATGTTAAACACCAAACCAACAATCCAACAAAGGTTTCTGCAACCACAGTAGTGAGAATCTGGAGCAGCAGCCGGAACCTGGAACCTAGAAGTGTCCTCTGGAGAGATTCTCTCTATGAGTGTCTCAAAGCGGAGCATTGAACAGCCAAACAATAGGAATCGATGCCAAAACCAAAAAGCCAGAACCTCTTGTTTTGGTCTTCTCTACATCTATCTATATTTATCTACATCTATCTATCCTCTCAGAGCCTGTACTAAGATGTTTATCAGTATAAGTGTGGGATGTGAAACAAAAAATATGTCAACATCCACTACAGAAGACTTTTGAAGTTTTTGTTGTCCATTTACGCATATTTTGAGAATTCTTTGTCCAGATGATAGCCCAATAAATTTGAGTTAACTACTTACTTGAAATTTTGTAAAATAATTTTTGACAACTAATTTACTTTGCCTATTTTCTGACAAAGATTTTATGGCTTTTTTTTTTTTTGGCATACCACTTTAATTTTTTAATTTCTTTGCTACACAAAAACATTTTTGTTTCCTGAGATGTTGTTATTTGTCAAGTTTTGGCCGCCTTATTTCCTAGACCACTGATTCCAATTGAGAAACCCTTTACTGATGCCTGAATGTTATAGTATATAACCTAACATCTTTTTCAGCAGTATCAATGTTTTGAGTTTTTACATTAAGGTCTTTGATCATTGGTGTTTATTGAGTAAGAAGATTAATGATGGAGGTATGGTCATACCAAATCATCAGCTGTAGAGCAATGGCGATAAATTTTTAACTCTGACTATTGTTAGGAAGGAAAAACAGAGTTTAATGAGGCATAAGCCCCTTTAGCTTTTTCTCAGAGGTCAAGGAAATCTCCCCTTATCACTCTTGATCTAAAATAAGGATGATAAAAAATAAGAACCTATAAAACGTAGAGCTACATTTTCCTACATAGGGAACAACATCAACAGAAATCTTAGGAAATATGCTGAACTAGACCAGTGATCGCAAATACCATCTTTTGCTTTAAGTCCATGCTTACGAAACAAAGAATTGCCTATGTGCTTCTGAGAACTTTACATAACAAATAGAAATTATACATCTTGCTTCCAAGATTATAAAATGAGAGTATGTTAGCCCTAAAGCAACCACTCTGCAAATACAAATGGCTATACGAAACCTCCTATGTCCCCTTCACAGCATTCAATGTTTATCTGAGTTCAAACGGATTTTCATTTATTTGAATGTGAACGGCATATTTAACACCCAGCCACACTGCTGCCAAACATAATCAGCTCAGTTGAGAATAAAGAAAATTACTCTTATTTGGAGCTAATTAGGACTGCAATCTAGGAAAATGAAGATATAAGCAATCTTGAAAATACTAAGACTTTATAAAATTGTGCCCATATTTATAACTTTAAGCCCCAAAGGGTGTGTTTGCATACATTTCTCACTTGTAAGTGAGAAAATCTGATTGGTCCTAGCAAACTTTTAGCTGTTTTTATGGAAGAGATTAGATGTCCTGTTCGTCTACACGTAGTTTATGTAAAGTGGTTGCTGTACTGAAGCTCAGCAGTGTTGGAAACAAAAATGTTAGTAAAGTTCACACTGGTCCAGTGCTAAGTTTAGTTGCGATTCAAAAGTTACAAGATCTGACTTATAACGGTCCCTTGACTCCATTTTAATCTTCAAACCAATGCTGCTCCACTTTATCGTTTTACCTTGAAGTCATTAATATAAAGGTGGCATTCTTAGCCCTTTTCTTTTGCCAAAAAAATAAATTTGTCCATCCAAACATGAATCATGTGTAATCATCCTGACTTTACATAAACTGCACCAAGACATATGAAATAAATAGCTATCTCTAAGAGGAAGTGAGACCTAGATTTTAAATCATAGGACTCAGTTTCTAATATGGGATTGCCTAAAAAATCATGCTTTGCAGATTTAAATGTAAAACGTTGTTTTTTAAATATAGAAACATTAATATATGCCTAGTTATTTTAATTCAGTAGAAAAAAACCACTTCTCTAAGCCTATGCATGGAAAAAGTGATGGTACAAAGGTTTCCAATTTTTTTTTTTTGGTTTGTCATATCATCCTCATCCTCATCCTCATCTTCTTCCTCATTATTCTCTCATACATTATATTCCAACCACTGCCTCCCCTCCCTCCACATCCTCCCCCTCCTTACCTCTTCTCCTCAATTTCCCTTCAGAAAAATGGCAGGCCTCCCAAAGATCTCAATGAAATACAACAAAAAAATTCTTCCAGTAAAACTAGGCAGAAATATTCATACCAGGGTTGGCCAAGGCAACCCAGTTGAAGGAAAAGGGTCCTAAGAGCAGACAAAAGAGTCAGAGACACCATCACCACCCCCACTTCCACCACTGTTAAAGTCCCATAGATAGCACCAATCTATACAACCATAACGTTATATGCAGAGGGCCAAGCTCAGACCCTTACTAACACCATGGGATCACTTCCTTCAGGCTTTTAAGCCCCTATGAGGCCCGCTTAGTTGATGACTATATCTATGCACCTGTATTTAATCCTGCCATTCTCAGACTTTAACACTGTAAATATTTTCAACATAGGAAAGCCACCGCACAGAGTCCATCTTGATTTTGTCTTTAAATACATAGCAATTTCTTGACCTGCAGGAAAGGTTATCAGGGCAGTGACAGGGCCATAGAAGAGTGTCTCCTCAAATGCAAGATGAAATCAAACAGGGAGAGTCATTAAGTCCCTTGAGGTGTATTTATCCCAACCTTTGCTGAGAACAAAGGCAAACTTGTGAAGTTAGGCATCTCACAGGAGTGTGACATAAAACATTATCAATAACTACTTCATTCTTTAATTATATTCCTTTTTTAAAAGTATATGAAGAAGTCTAAGGTTTGAAAGTAATTTAAGATGGAGTGTTCTATCAGTACAGGCTTAAAATCACCAAGTTATGCTTAAGAAAGGACAAAAGAGACACAAATAAAAAATTACAAGTAGAATGATCTTAAACTTAGTCATTAGCTGCAGTTAACTGCAGAATGATTATTTTAGAATTACTAGGCCGGGCATGGTGGCGCACGCCTTTAATCCCAGCACTCAGGAGGCAGAGGCAGAGGCAGGCGGATCGCTGTGAGTTCAAGGCCAGCCTGGTCTACAAAGGGAGTCCAGGACAGCCAAGGCTACACAGAGAAACCCTGTCTCAGAAAAACCAATTAAAAAAAAAAAAGAATTACTGAGAGATTTGGTGCCAGATGAGATATAGCCTACGAGGTCACATGGTTGCAATCTGCTCACATCATTTTCGTCTCTCATTTCTCTCTTTTGTTTCTATTATATCTTTCCTTTTCAAAGAGGGATTCATAGAAACTCTTTAGCAGTTGTAGAACTCTGGAGCCAAACAGAACTTCATCTAAATCTTAGATATGCCACATTACTTTGTGACCTTGAACTTGCAGGTTAAATTCTCAGTTCATTCCATCCTCAACAGAGGATGGTTAGCAGCTACTATTCAAGGTGTGAATGTTAACTCAGAATGCATTACTAAAATATCTGGGCCTTAGGTGTTCTCTTCTGTAAGTAAGTGGTGAAATGATTGCATGCTATTTCCTTACACTTTCCTATGCTCTTTCAGGCAACTACTAGCACAAAAATTAGAAGAATGATGGATATAAAAGTATAAATAGCATTATGGACAATCTATCTTTTCACTATGTTTTTCTGTATTGAGTTCTAAGCTACAGATATTTAAATGACATTATTGTTACATTTTATATAGAACAATATTATGCTCAAATATGGCCTGTCATATTCAAGTACTTAATCCAGACTGGATGTGTCTTGACCCAAATCTTTTGCATGTAATTGGTGGGTTGAATAGGATGTCTTCCTAGGTATAATTTTGCTTTAGCAGCAGGTAGCTGAATTTTGGATTCTATCCCACATCTAGATTTTGCTTCTGGGCTAAAATTCTGTGAGCACAAAACTACCTTCCATCAGGTAAAATTATAGTTATTATGTAGCATTAGAAAAAAAAATAAGTGTTTTGAGCCAAAAATTTACATCAATTGCTAATAGTTCTTCTATCCCTGAAAAAAAGTATGTCTACTACCTTCCCGTTTTATGGTGGTTTTATAGTGCATAATTTCAAATTCCAGATTATTTAAAGAGCTAAAACATCTTAGAAGACTTGGCTCTTATTAATGCAGAGGAAGTTTCTGATTTATTTTGGTTAAATTGAAAATGTTGTAAGCCTTTCTGAAAAATAATAAAGAACATTTTTTACAAGTAGAGAGAAACTTTTTCTTAACCAGACATCTAGAACCATATATCCTGGTAGAACTGAGTCAGTTTGGAAGATAATAGAGCAGAACTTATAGTAAGATATGCTCTCAAGAGAAAGCAGAAAGTGTGTGTGTGTGTGTGTGTGTGTGTGTGTGTGTGTGTGTGTGTGTGCGCTCCTTTTAATCGCAAGAATTGAAGAAAGTTATTCCCTTCGCTAGAATGCTTCTAGGGTCTAACTAATTATCACTTTCTTTATCTAAAACACCCTCTATCAATTTTACTGTTTCTTTACCCCTTAGTAATTAAAAAACATTTTATTTTGAAATGCATGTAAAATTAAAATTTTGATAAAATGCACAGAAGTTGTTTTGGAGAAGTATATTGGGATCTTATGCATTTTATTGGTTGTGGTCTTCTGTCATGGCCTTCATCTATGACAAAGAGAAGCTTCTTTAATGAGAGGTGAAAATTACACTTATCTGTGTGTATAAGAGCTAATATTTATGATGCAGTCAGGAATTACACTGGTTAAGTAAATGATGGATATAGATTCTCCTACAAGATTCATTATTTTACTACTTCTGCTTAATTGGCCAGCTTTATGAGCTGAAAAGGACATGCGAAATAGACTGGGACAAGGCATGAAGGCCTCAACCCTACACAAAGAACCACATGCAACTAAGAAATGCTGAGGGGAGGAGAAATAGTTTTCTTCACAGAATTTACCATATGGTTATCTGACACCAAAGGATCATTCATTCTCATATATATATGGAGAGAGAGAGAGAGAGAGAGAGAGAGAGAGAGAGAGAGAGAGAGAGAGAGAGAGAGAGAGAGATTGATTTAGGAATATATATGCAAACATTTATACACATATGGACACAAAAACAACACATGCAGTAAACCTAGACCCCCTATCCAGATCTAGCCAATGGACAGCAATTCTCCACAATTGTGTGGAGAGCAGGGACTGACAAGAACTCTGGTGCCACCTATTTGACCAGTTCCCCCTAGTAGGGAGACCTGGTGACACTCAGAGGAAGAGCAAGCAGGCTACCAGGAAGAGACCTGATAGGTATGATCTTACAGTCGGGGATGAGGTCCTCTTCTGTCACAGACCTAGGGGAGGAGAATAGGATGAAAGAGGGAGGGAAGGGGAAGGGGAATATACAAGTGAGGGGATAACAGTTGAGATTTAATCTGAATAAATTACTTAAATAAATATAAATAAAAGTTTAAAAACCAATTAATAGGGCTGGAGAGATGGCTCAGTGGTTAAGAGCACTGTCTGCTCTACCAGAGGTCCTGAGTTCAATTCCTAGCAACCACATGGTGCCTCACAACCATCCATAATGTGACCTAATGCCCTCTTCTGTCATGCAGGTGTACATGCAGATAGTGTTCATATACATAAAATAAATATTTAAAAATTAATTAAAAATATTTGAATGAGAGTGGGCTTCATATCTCAAAACTGTACTGCTGTCTCTGAGAACAAACTCCTGAGCAAAAAGAGCATCTTTGCTGACTTTTCTGAGGTCTTAGCTGGGTTGTATGACCGCACATAATATTCTAGTAACGTTCATTTCCCCCCTTTTTTTCCTTCTCTGCGTAGGGTGCTGACCTTTCAGAAAGGTGTCATGGACACAGCAGCAGCCGGAGGAGAACAACTTCACTCTGTTCATCTGTGGTCCTAGGTTAAGCACAGCCCAAGGTGTTTTAAGATGAAAGTCCATGAGACTCATTTTTTTAGTCTCATTTTTTGTTCCCCTCTCCTGTATCTCTTTCTGCTCTTACGTCATTTCTGCACCAGGCTGCCTGTTTCTGAAAAGTGTTCAAAACGTTCTTCATTCCTTCACGGATTGTGGACCAGAAAAAATCTATTGCTCCAAATTTATTGGAACTGTTGCTTCACTAAATACACATATTCCACATGGCAATAACTATGATGAATTATAGTAAGGTGGTTTCTAAATCATGTATACACATCACAAGAGACATAATATTTTAACGGCAATTTCTAAGACTTTGTGCATGGCTATTTGCCATCTCTTCTTGGCAGAGTCAATTGTATTAAGCTTTACTCCTATATCTGTATTCTCAATGATATGGCAGTGGTTACTTTTGTGACAAGGGTGACATCAGCCCTTAAAAGAGCAAGTAGTTATTACGAACTCATACTTTAAGTACAAATCAACCCAGTCCTTACTCCATAAAAGCTACCTCCTTATTTATTTCATTCTCACATATCAAAGCAATGGTTCTCCTCTCCTTACTCAACTCAGAGCCACCTACACATGAATAGCAGTGCAATAGCTCTTTGCCGCTGACCCTGCTATATATTGCTAGTGGTGCTGTTATAAATAACGCACACTTTACCTCTCATACTGCTTTTTTCTTGACTTTCCTGGGGTAAAACTAATACAAGCTACAGTGTAGGATTTCCCTTGCTTTTGCTTTTTCTTCTTTCATCCTAAACTATCTGCACTTCCTGTGGTTCTGCATGGCATGGCATTCTCTTTCTGACATTAAATATAGGTCATGTTTTCAATTGCTATATTGCTTTATTTGTTATTACTCAATCACATTTATAAATTATGCCTTGCACATAGAGTATGTGGACAAGGAAGATAGGAAAGAATGATTGTGAGAGACCGAAGATCACAAAGTTTATTCTGAGATTATGTCTCCTGGTGATATCCGAAGCTACACTCATAAATTCTCACAGGCATGCCTTCCTAAATATGAGCTGAACAAAAGGAGCAAAGTGGCAAGCCCACGTGGATGAGAAAAAGCCTAAGAAGGCCTCAACCCTACATAAGGAACTACAGACAACTAAGAATGGCTGAGAATAGGTGAATTAGTTTTCTCCAGGAAAGAGCATAACAACTAGTTATCCAATAGCAAATGATCATATCCATATTACATGGATATAATGGGAGATCTATAAGGTTATGATGTAGTTGAGAAACTTCCCTAACTTAGTCATTTGTAACCTTCCTGTTATCATATATGATGCCATTTTCCCATGTTGGTTTAGTATAAAGACACCTACTGAACAAAAGCATGATATATAATTATGTAGAGCACATATACTTAATTACATTAAAGGCTGATTCCTAAAGTTATATATTTATAATATGTATTTCATATCATTAATTCAAAATGCACTTTTTGGTGCTGTTTTAGAAATTTACTACAAAAGACTATGCTGTGTTTTGTGAGCAGGAGTTAAATAGTCTATGTATGTGACTCTACCAGAGAACTTGCTTCATGCCATCTGTTTGTCTTAGTAACCTCATTCTACAGTGTTCCAATGTTAGGAATATTATCCATCATTATATTTTATTTTTTAGAATGTAATATTGTTACTAAACATGGCATGATTATATAGTAGAGTTCTCAAATACGTTCTTGACTAAAAAATATGTTGTGCTGCAATTTCTTCTTTAATATTCTCTATTACACTGTTGAAATACTCTGCAGCTGTTTTTTTTTAAATTGCTTTGATGGGTGTGAAGAACATGCAAAGAACAAAATACACAGTTAGTACAGATAACATGGAAGATTCCAATCTGAAGAGACCACACTCACCTTTGGCTATGTGGGTAAAGGTATCAACCCTAGAGCTGTATACCACTTGCAGATGACTAAGGTCTTGTGTTAATGAATGAACCAAGAAGACAGGCTCAGCAGAGACGGTGAGCGAGTACTGGCCTGTGGGAGGGCTAAATGTCAAGTTATGCAGCGCAGACTTCTGTTGTCAAAGGGGCGCTTCTGAGGAAAAAATGTCCAAAAACACTAAGAGATTATGCCACTGGAGTGGGGGTCATTTAAGAATTAGTTACCCTGCAAAAACATTACTGAGGCTGGGGAAAAGAGCAGCTTGCTGAATCAAGGCTTGTTAACAAGACTCTTCTGTAGAGACTCAGAAGATCATGGCCCCCAACTAATGAATATTGTAGCAGAGAAATGGCTTGACAGGTTCCTTCTTGTTCCAATTGAGCCGGCTTCTACAAGAACAAAAGGTCAGTTGTGCTACAAATATTGAAAGACACATAGTTTGGACATGCCTCTCTGTGCACTGGGGTTCGATGGCTGCTAGGGAATTGATTTCTTACACCACGGCCAGATGGCTGCCTGAGGAAAAAAAATAGGCAGAATCTGACTTTTTATTCATCAGAAAATATTTAAACAAAATTATCCTCAAGAGAAGATGTGAATTCTCAGTGGACCACAATGGTAGATTTTTACGTAGATATAAACTGGCTCTGTGAAATGTGGGTCAACTTGAAGCTGATAAATTATTATATCAAATAGACCTTTTCAATCACTAACTAATTACTATTTAAATCAAGGACACATGGGGGAATTTTTCTTTAAAATATTTCATAATTTCTAATTCCTTTCCAAAAGGATTATTTGGTTTTGCTTTTGTATGTATACATGTGTGCCTTTAGGAGTTTATGTATACCATGTACACACATATGCTTTAGAAGGTCAAAGCATATTAGACCCTGTACTTGGAGTTATGGCATTTGGGAACCTTTGCCCTCCGCAGGGATACCAGGTGTACCGACCATTGAGCCATCTGACCATTGAGCTACCTGTCTAGTTCCACAACTCCTTTTTGACATTTAGAATAGCTTTCTTTTCTTCAATTTGTTGAATCCTATGCTTAATTGTACACAGTTAAAGGATTATGGGTAAAAATTAAAAATAATTCTAAAAGAAAATATGTGTGATTACTTTCTAGGTCCCAGCACAGCCACAATGAATTTTTCCTCCAATGACTTTTGTTTTTCTGGGTCAATTATTTACTGTTTGGGACATAAGATAGTTTTAAGGTAGACTGTGCTTAAAACAATGTTTTTCATTTTTTTCCCAAGATATATATTATTTTATTAATTTGTTCTTGTTACATCTCAATGGTTATCCCATCCCTTGTCTCCTCCCATTCTTCCCTCCCTCCCATTTCCCCTTATTCCCCTCCCCTATGACTGTTCCTGAGGGGGACTTCCTCCCCCTGTATATGCATATAGGGTATCAAGTCTCTTCTTAGTAACCTGCTGTCCTTTCTCTGAGTGCCACCAGGTCTCCCCCTCCAGGAAAAATGGTCAAATACTATATGTCATATCTATATGTACTTGCATAGGCATAAATATTTGCACATTTGTGTGTGGTATGTGTGTGTGTGTGTGTGTGTGTGTGTGTGTGTGTGTGTGTGTGTGTGTGTGTTTTAATGCTTACCTGGGTAATGATAAGTTATTTACTTCCCAAGTGTCCTTATATAAGAGAAGACATAGAAGTATGCAAGTTTTAATACACTGTTTATGAAGTATGCTCAGTAAATATTCATCACCAATCTTCAGCAGTCAGATTCAAGATGCAACCAAATACAGTACACGTTTATTATACCTCATATCCCTTGTGCCATGATTTACTTTTAGAAAATGACAAATATCCCATTGAGCTGAAGGTAATCTCATTATCATATTGGACTAAATATGGCAAAATATGGGGTGCTAACAACTCAAGTCATCATTCTAAACTTTCTCACGTAGAAGGAGAGCCCTCAGACCTGCGCATTAACATCCAATAATCATTTAGCTTGTAGACTATTCAGATTGACTTCTCACATTGAGCAACAGTGAATTGTTTCCTCCACCTTTTTTTCCTGCCTGAATAGTTCATTTCTCTTCTTGCTGAATAATAGTCAAGTTGTGAAATATTACTGTTTGCTAATTCATGTACATCATGAAATACCTCTTAGGTAATTTTTGCATTTTAACAATAATTAAATAAAGCTATTACAGTTTTTCTTTTTTGAAAATCTATTATAACTTATTTAGATTACATCCCTGTTTTTATCCTCTCTCTTGTATCTTCTCGTTTCTACCCTCCCTCCTTCTTCTATCCTATTCCCCTCCCCTAGACCTCTGACAGAAGGAGAGCACCTCCCCCACCGTATGACCACAACCTATCAGGTCTCATCCACATAGTCGGCTTCGCCTTCCTCTGTGTGCCTGCGGGGCCTTCCCACCAAAAGGAAGTGATCAAATTGAAGGCACCACAGTTTGTGTCCGAGGCAGTTCCCCCTCTCCTCATATCCATAGAGAATGAGCTGTCCATTGGCTAGATCCGAATAGGGGGGTCTAGGTTTGCTGCATGCATTGCCCTTGGTTGGTGCAACCGTTTGTGCAAGCCTCCCTCCCTGGTTCCAGATCTGCTGGCCATAATGGTCTCCTTACAGGGCCCCTGAACATTCTGGGTGCTTCTATGCCTCCATTCTTTCGTAACCCTCTCAGTGCTCCATCCAGAGTCCAACAGCAAGTTTCACCCTCTGTCCTGATCCCCTGCTGGGTGGAATCTCTCAGAGGACCTCTAAGTTGAGCTAATATCTGGGTTGCCTCTCTCAGAATGTCCTTTTCCAGTCCCATCCTGTTGCCTACAGATTTCAAGATTTCCTTGGTTTTAAGAGATGAGCAGTATCCTGTTGTGTAAATGTGCCACAAGAGAAGTATCAAGAGTCTGAGAGGTGTCAAGAACGGGGCAAAAGAGGAAGTATCAGGTCCCACTTCCCACTACACAGTGCTCAACCTAACTCAGAACAATGAACAGGCTTTAGAAATACAAAGAGTAACTTCTCAAGAGGCCCATATTCCAATTTGTTATGCGGTGATTCCTGTAAAGTAAAAGAATTAAAGGTCCCTCTCCTTAGCCCATGTGTGATATCACCAGTACAATAAAAAGCCTTGGCTTCCCTACCAAAAAAAAATCCTCTTGGCAAGTCCTCTGACTCTCTGAGAATTCCAATGCAAAGGCCTTCCAAGTTTTGTTAGTTTAGTCATCAAAAACAATCTAATGGAACTCCCAGGCTTAAGACAGAAACTAATCTGTGCATGTATAATAGCAATGGGGAGAGAAGGGAGTACAAGGCTTGCTAAGCAGACAGGCAATCTATAAGAGAGCTCACACAACAATAACACTAAACCAGGTTTCTCCTTCTCTGCCGGTGCTTAAAAGCTAATAAGTGCCCGCCAGCAAATGTCACTGCAGCTGCATCCTCTGACACATTCTGACACCTTTATGAACTGGGTATCTATTCAATTTATTGAGCTGTATGGGTTACCTTATATATACACTGTGCAGTTTAATATGAGAAATAAGGAAAAGCAGACAGCTTCCTCTCTGCTTCTCTGTGAGCTCCCCAGTGATAAGAAAATACTAAAAAGTGTGGAACACAGTGTGAATGTGGAGTCCTTTGTTATTAAAATGTAAGAATTTGAGAACGTTTACTAGGACGGTTCTCTCGTTCAGAGTACCGAACATCATGAGGCAAAGTGAAAGTGAGCAGAAATGAAGTCTGCCATGTCTGGGAGAGAGAAGAATAGAAAAAGAAAAGACGGATGTCCAAGGGAAGCTTTAAGATTATCTGTTACTGTCCTGACTTTTTCCTTTGTAGAAAACAATTTTATTGAGATACAATCTAAATACCACATATTTCAGACAGTTGAGGTGTAAGAGTTAGTGGTTTTGCTGAATTAACATTTGCATAATCATCAACAAAACCAATTTTAGAACAATTTCATAATTCTTCCTCCAAAGGACATATTTGTCTATCAGCAGGCATCCCAGGTTTCTCACCATTAAGTGTTATACCTCCAGCGCTGGAACTTGCTTTACTTCCTACTTCCACTGATTTGCCTTTGTATGTGTGTGTGTGACAACTCTCACTCTGTAGTTCTTGCTGGGCTGGAACTCACTATGTACACCTGTAGAACATGGTGTAAAGTCATGGAGACCTTCCCGCTTCTGCCCGTCATATGGTGGGGTTCAAGGCATGGTCTGACTAGACTTCCTTATTTGATGTACGTGATTTATATCCCTAAGTGATTGACCTTTTCTTCTTACAATGTTTTCAAGGTTCCACAATCTTGTAACATGTATTGAAACATGGCTGGATTTTTCTTATTAGAGATATCTTATTCTACGGCTACTGTATTTATACGTTAATTTAAAAATGATAGACTTTGGGTAGTTTCCACATCTTCTCTGTACTGAACAATGTTGTTATGTGCATCAATGAGGATTTTTTTTTAGGGATGTTTGTTTTCACTTCGTTTGGATATATATCTTGGAGCATAATGGACATATCGTGTGCCAAGACTATGGTTGGCATGTGAGAAAATTTTCTAAGCATTTCCAGAACAGTTTCACCAATTTTCATCCTTGTCAGCAATATGTGGGTTCCATTTTCTCCATATTCTTTCTAACACTTATTATTATGCACCTTTTTTTGTATATAATCATTGTAGTTAACATAAAGTAGAATCTCATTTTGATTTTGGTTTACATTTTTCTTGTGGCTAATAATGCTGACAATATTTTAATGAATTTGTCTTCTTGGATATCTTTATGGAAAAATGTTTTCTCATATGTTTGCCAATTTAATTTTATAGTAGCTCCTGAGGCTTCTTTCTGTGCTCTAGATAAACCATATATCAAATGCATGATATGTGTCTGCCTTTCCTTTCAGGGGTGGTTATCTCCTTACTTTATTGATTTCTTGGAAGCACCAAATATTTACTTCATTTTATTTTTGAGATTATAGCATAACTATAACACTTCTCCATTTTATCTTGACTAAAAACCTCAGCTATACTTCTTTACTCCCTTCTTCACATTCATGACCATTTTCTTCACTAATTGTTATTTCATGCACATATGTTTGTGCACACACACACACACACACACACACACACACACATATATATATACACATTCTTAAATAATACCTGTCCAGTCCTTATAATGTTTCTTCTATGTCTGATTTCAAGGCCGGTCACTTGGCATTGTACAATCATTCAATATGCTCTTCCTTGGGGAGGCCAGCCACTCCCATTCCCAGTTTTCCTCAGTTCTCTGATATTTTCATGTATTTGGTGTAATTATAACAACATCTTGAGAAAAGGGTGCTAATGTGATGATCAAAGAAAGAAATTCTACCTTAGGCCATAGGCATTAAATATGCATATATAGTATCATGTAGACTCAAGTGTCAGCATGAGAAATATTATCTGTATACTTATTATTTTATTCCTCTGTTGATTATCATGTTCACTACTTATATAATCAAATGATTCTATGCTTGGTGACTGACAAACATGTGTTTCTAAGTTATTACAAATGCTTAGCTGAGTATCTAGCATACAGAGGACACTCCTTAAAGCCCTTATACCTCTGTAGGTAAGTAAAGCCTACAATAATAAGTGAACAGTGTCAGATTTTATTCCTCTAAAAGTTCAGGAACTTTTAAAAATGCTAACAAACAAAATATGTGAATGCATAGAAACATTTCATACTACAAGGACACAAACCACAGGCCAGACATAATTATTTCTGCCACTTGACAGGCTAATAATTTTCTAGCGATGTAAACACAGAATAAGGAAAAACAGACCCAAAGTTCATATGGGTCAGAAATTGAGACAGTGTGGTAAGCAGGAGCTTGCAGAAGTGGCTATGAGGCTGAGGCTGAGTGGGGAGATTGTTCTTTGGATGTGAGAGAAGACAAGCTTCCCAGGAGAACAATGCGCAGAGGACAGCATCGCCTGAAACTAGCTCTCTATCAACAAATGAATGAATGTATCCGCAGTGTTAAAGACTGCAATCAAACCTCTCTTTTCAGTATCATATATTTTATCAAAATATATGTGAGAGACAGAGACAGTGAGAGACAGAGTTTCAGGGCTCATTTGAATGAGTAGAAACACTAAGAAAAATGATATCATCTCCATAATACTATATTTGTCATCTCCTTAACTTTTCGAGAGACAAAAGTCTTCTGAAAAGAGTAGATATGTACTACATTTCAGATACAAAGTAGCAAATATTACCTTCTCCTAGTCTCCTGTTTCTGGTCCTCCCCTCTCCTCTATTTTCCTCTCCTCTCTTCTTCTCTTCTCTCCTTCTCATCTTCTTACTCCTCTTACCTCCTTGTTTGGTACCTGTGTTATCCTCTTCCTTCCATCTCTCCTCTCCTCTCCTCTCCCCTCCTCTCCCCTCCCCTCCCCCCTCTCTCTCTCCCTCCCTCCCTCCCTCCCTCTCCCTCTGTATGTGTGTCTGAGTGTCTGTATGCATGTGTGTATGAGAGTGGGTACATATATGTCATATTACACTTTTAGAAATCAAAAGAATCCTTAGTGTCCTTCCATTTGCACCTTGCTATTGAGGCAGAGTCTGTTCAGTACTGCATATGCTCAATTGTTGGACAACGATCTTCCAGAAATTCCTCTGTCCCTGCCTTCTATCTTTCTACAGGAGTGCGTGGATTACATACATGAGTTACTATCAAGCTTTTAAATTGTCAGGCTTGCACATCAAGCACTTTGCCTGAACCTGATTCATCATGTCTTAATAATCTTTGAGTCCCCGAAAATTATCTGAAAGGAAATCCCTGGTGAAGCAAATTGCAAGATTTAAAAAGAACTTTTCTTAGCCTTAAACAATGTAAGTAGATGAATTTAAGTGTTTACTTAGAGGGGTAGGTGCTTCGTTGGCATATACAACCAGCCTGGTCTTTTGATTCTGCAGCCTGTTTAGTTGGATGACTTTTTTTTTTAACAGTGAGAATGACTTTGTGTAATAGAGCATCCCTGCTGTGTCCTTTGTGATTGCTTCCTATTTCCCTTCTGAAAGGAAGATTTAGCAAATTGGACTTTAGGCTTAATACCCCTCAGAAGATAGCACCTCTATATTTTTCCCTGGCTACTATTTCAGGACTACTTAATATACCATGAACCAACAATCATTAGTATTTGTTTTACTGTTACAATGTGTCTTCAAAATAAATTGGTTGTACACATTTCGTTTGAGATGTTTTCCTGGTGGTTTTTAACAGCCTTTGTGTATTTTCACAACACAGTCCATTTTAGGAGAAGAGACAATGATATACAATGAGAGACACATGGAGTTGTTAGCTCTGAGGAAACTGGCTTAATAGGTGACTAAGTAGCTTCATGAAGATCAGCACTTCTGAAGCAGCCCCGACTTGAGACGCATCTAGCTTTCTTGAGCGGTTTCCTATAATTCTGTTAAAACATAGCCTTTTAAAGATTTTTCTATTGGAAATTTGTAGGAAAGATGACTTAATTCTTTTTTTAAAATTCACTTTATATGCCCACCGTACTCTCCTCCCTCTCCCACCCTCCTTCTCTCTTCCTCCTAACACCTCTCCCCTGCTCCTCAGAAAAGGGAAAGCTCCCCCACTAACCTACCCAATACCCAACTAATCAGAGCCTCAGAATGGTGGCCATCCTCTTCCCCCGTGGCCTGGCCAGGCAGCCCTACCAGGGGGAAGTGATCTAAAAGCAGGCAGCAGAGTTCATGTCAGAGACAGCCCTCACTCTCCTTACTAGGGGACCCAAACGAAGACTGAGATGCCCATTGGCTACAACTGTATAGGGGGCAGTCCATGCATGATCTTGAGTGGTGCTTCAGACTCCACGGGCCCCTCTTGGGCCTGGGTTAGTAGGCTCTATTGATCTTCTTATGAAGCTCTGTCCCATCTGAACCTTATATCTTCCCCCAAACACCTACACTCACGTTTCCTGTACTCTGCTCAGTGTTTGGCTATGAGTCTCAGTATCTGTTTCCATGCACTGCTAGGTGGATCTTCTGAGAGCACAACTATGCCAGGCTCCCATCTGCAAGCATATCAGACTCTTTTTAATAGTGTCAGGGCTTGGCTCTCGCTCATTGATTGAGTCTCGGGTTGGGCCAAGCGTTGGTTGGACATTCCTTCAACCCATCCTATACTTTTATCCTTTCACATCCTGTAGGTGAGCACGTTGTTGTTCCCTTCCTCCACAAGGAGTCCTCTCTAGAGGGTGTCCTCTTCAGTCTCCATGACTCCTGCTACTAGGCATCTCAGCTACAGTAACACATACCTCCTCCCAGGAGCCTACCCTTTTATAGGCCTCCAGCTTGTCACAGAGATGTCCCTGTTTTTCTTCTTCCTCTGTCCTCCTTTGCAATTCTTCCCAGGTCTTATCTCCACCCTCATTTCTCTTTGCACTCCTTCTATAACTTCCCTCTCCTCAACCACTTCCACTGTCTATTCTATTCCACCAGCTGACTGAGATTGCAGTATGATTATCCTGTATTATATGGCTCAGATCTGCTTATAAGTAAGTATATATCATTTGGGTCTTTCTACGTCTTAGTTACATAACTTGGGATGGTATTTTCTAGTTCCGTCCATTTGCCTGTGAATTTCATGATATCCTTGTTTTTAATAGCTGAGTAGTATTCTATTGTGTAAATGTACCACAGTTTCTTTATCCATTCTTCGGTTAAGGGACATCTGGGTTGTTTACAATTTCTCACTATTACAAATAAAACTGCTATGAAGTGCTAGTTGAATAAATGTCCTTATCATATGGTCGAGCATATTTCCTTCCTTCTCTGCCTAATGACAAAGTAGAAAGAGTTCAAGTGGGGGACCTCTGCAGAATCAACGCTGATGCCAACAGGCTATAGATGGGACACCTCTAAACCTCTACCTGCAAACTCTAGACAAGAGGTTACTGTGTAATTCAAATGCTTACTTCTGTACCTCTCCTATATCATGTCACTATACTTGCGCTGAAAAATCTGTTTCAGTGTTGTATAAACACTGCCCCCTTGTTGTCCCATGAGATGACAGTAAAGAAGCCTACAGCTAATAACTGAGCAGAGAAGAAAATAGGGCTGGACTTCTTACTAATCATGGAAGGTGGAGTCAGAAGAGGAAGTAGGGGATTCAACCATGGGAGAGGGCCAAGAGAGATCAGAAGAAAGAGCTGGAACAGGGAAAGCTCCAAAGTGCAAGTATCTCTAGGACGTAGGCTGGGAGGAAACCGGCTTAGTTTAGGGAGTTAAGAATACAGTTATAATCGCTCCATTACTGTGTTGTGAAGCTTATTATTAAACAAATATAACAAGCCTTTTGCACACATTATCAGTCTTATTTTTCTTGCTCTTCCAATTTTTTTTTTTGCCCAATTTTTATATTTTTTAGCAGTTCTCCTGACAGCCACACATGGTCTTAGTTAGCAGGTAAAGTACAAGTATGAAGACCTGACTTTGAGTCTCCAGAACTCACATAAAGGCAGGTATGGTGCTGTATGGAATTCTAGTGCTCCAACAGTGAGATAAGAGGCAAAGGAAAGAGGATATTGGAAGCTCACAAGACAGCTAGCCTGGTCTAAGCAGTAGTAACCAAGAAAGAATCCAAGGTCATCCCCATGGCTATCATATGACTTGTACAAGCACACTGGCCCATGTGCTCTTATTCACACAGAGAAATATTTCCATACACACACGCATGTGCGTACCTAATATGCCTGTATACAGATTGTAGATGTACATACAGTGATATAAAAGAAGTACAACAGTTTATCCAATAGTTAAAAAATTTGAATAGTAATGTATGCCAATAGATCGCTACAGCTAATCCTCCATTATACCCTAAGAGTGGAGGGCATGGTTTCTATCTTGGAGCAGTAGCATTTCTTGCAGAAGGTCTATAAGGCTACTAGTCTTTCAAGTAATATTAAAGATCACTAATGTAAGACATTGAACATTTTATAGCCTTATTGATGTATATCTTAAAACTGGCATGCAAAAACTCCACATTTGTACTTATTATGCATAGTTTGGCAAGTATATTTTTATGCAAAAGTCCATAGTATCATTGTAATCAAGAAAGTATACTCACGTAACACCACTCACAATTTCAAAATTCTATCACACTCTTCCCTTTCTCTTTTATTATGAGGATTCTAGCACTACATAATTTTTTATTAAATCACAGTTTTTAATTGAAACAAGATATTTCTTGAGTCCACAAATAATACATTTTTTACACTATTTATATAATTTGTCCCCCATTGGACAATTAGTTTATTATACATACTGGGTAGAAGTTGTCTTTCAGTCTTATTCTGATATTTCTTTCAAAGCAATACAAGAGAAAGATATTATTAAACACCACTTGCCATTTTAAATATTTCTGCAAATCAGTCTTTTCTCTATCTAAAAACATGGGCTTTTACCTTCCTGTTACAAAGCACCATGCCATCCTTCCCCTATCTCATTTAATTCCCCATGTTCCCTCCTTGCACAGTCACATTCTCCATTCTTTTCCCACTTACTGGAGTTGTTTTTCTGCCTCCATTCTCCCTTGAGTTAACTTTGCTAAGTCTTACTCAGTGGATTCCATCACTGCTTCCTTCAACTCAGGAATACATGTAAGCTCTCTTTCTAAAAATACTCAGCATGTGTATCAACTGCACAACACTTTCCAGTTGAATTTTTACACTTATATAATTGATTAACATCTTTAGCACCATTATACTGTGAGTGACATGAGGATGAAAAGTCAGGTCCACATTTACTAATGAGTACTATGCTATTAACTGTAACAGTGCTGGCAAGTGATGGAGATTCAGGAAACAATTACTAAAGGGACACAAGAAGGTTGAAAACTTGAAAAATTGTATAGAGGTTAAGGTACAAATTAAATAATCTTGTTTAATTAGAGTGACTTTAGTTCCTTTGGGAGCACTATAGACTTAAGATGTGTGTCACTTGATCTTTAATGTATTCTTTTATTGAAAGAAGCAAGGAAAGATGATGGGAGAGCTGGCTGGTGTTTCCTCTGAAAGGCACACCAGGAGCTTTAAAAGCATGGTAGTGCATACATGCATACAATTCCCAGGGTTTGAGAAGCAAAAACAATATATGATTGCTAAAACTTCAAGACCGGCCTGGCTTACTTAACATATGCCAGACCACCCACAGTTACCATGACAAGATGATGTTAACAAAAGAAAAATGAAGAATACAAAACAAGAAATCAAATAAAAAAAGATGAAAAAAAAAAACACTTCTGGTTGCATACCAGAAGAATTTGGTAAGAACATTTTGTTGAAAATAGCACAAACTGCCGGGAGCGGTGGCACACGCCTTTAATCCCAGCACTCAGGAAGCAGAGGCAGGCGGATCGCTGTGAGTTCGAGGTCAGCCTGGTCTACAAAGCGAGTCCAGGACAGCCAAGGCTACACAGAGAGACTCTGTCTCAAAACAAAAAAGAAAAGAAAAGAAAGAAAGAAAGAAAGAAAGAAAGAAAGAAAGAAAGAAAATAGCACAAACTGTACAGACAAATCAAACTATAAGTAAGCTGCAAGCTTTTTATTTCCTCTGGCTAGTTTTCATAGTGCTAACAGGTGATATACAAAGGAAGAAAAAGCAGTTGAGAAAAGGCGGCAGTACTCTTAGCCAGTTGCGAACTCTGTGATCTATAATATCAACTTTCTGAGTATGATGTGCCCATTAGTGCAGCAATAGTGTCCCAATTGGTATAGGAGGAACAAACCACTCTCTGCTTGGATTGGAGGCTGTTGTACATTAAAGAATTCATATCTGATACTACAGACCTGGTCAAAAACCCCACAAAAAGTCATATCATCTTAGACTTTAGCAATAAACTTAATACTGTTGAGTATCTAAGATGATACC
The DNA here is from genome assembly GCF_964271855.1 of Acomys minous. Taxonomy (NCBI): domain Eukaryota; kingdom Metazoa; phylum Chordata; class Mammalia; order Rodentia; family Muridae; genus Acomys; species Acomys minous. The sequence goes on from NC_140496.1 coordinate 26,220,222, forward strand.
AACTGCCATCTAAATATTTATGTTCGTGCTTATAGAAAAATGGCTATGTATTTCCAGCAGTAGCCTTAATCAGACAAGCTCCTCCTTTTGTGATAAATGGTAAGGAACACAGAGATGCATGACTATTCAAGGTGCTGGAGAAAAGTGATGGCTGAGTGCTGAGCCATATATATACACATACATATATACATACAAGGCTAAGGACAAATCATGAAAGAGGGGGTTAGAAAGAATGTAAGATCTATAAAACAGGGAGCAGGACTACAATGTATTAATTTTTTGGAAAGCATAGAAAATGTAGTCATGACTTCACAGTATCTGTATCTATTAACATTCAGCCATGGATCTAGTATTAGAGAGGGGCTTAGAAGACTCTACTCTTTCCTGATGAACCACAGGCTACTGGGGGAAGAGCAGCCATTGCCTTCAGTGTGTACATAATGAGGAGATCATCAGGGTCCAAGGGATAGCTCCAAATTCATAGTAACACTATGATTCCAGTTATATTCAGTGAATCTAAAAGTGACAATAGCAACAACAAAACATCATGAATACCAAAGACAGAGCAAGTAACAGGGGTGCTTAGGAGAATAAAGATGGAATGGCCTTTTATACCCATATGGAATTGTCCAAGAATAACCTCAGTAAATGAGGAATCCCAGTAAATGAGGAAGCTGCTTTACTGGTAGAGAATATGACCTTCGTGCGCCCCATTAGAAAACACCATGTTTCCAGGCAAAATAACCTTGGAAAATTTTTATATTTAAACAAAGGATAATTATTGTCTACAAATTAAAAAATATGAGTAGAAAAATTTTGCACATTGATGTTCCCAGCACATGGAACCAAGATCCAAAGGGTAGTATGTCAACATTTAATGCACAGTGATACTTTACAACAACAACAACAACAACAACAACAACAACACACACGCACTCTATAACTAATTTTATGTAGAGATATACAGTGTAGACCTATAGAAATCCTTCATGTCCAGACAGATACGTTTGAGTAGCCACGCTCTGTCACTTCCTAAATCTTTGTGACAGGCTCCTCCTTTGTAAATTGGAGGGCATTGCACTTGTCAACATGGATTACTTACAAAATTAAGTGAATATGTTCAGGCAATAATCTGTACTGCACACTGACATGCATAACATTCATTCACCATAAGAAAGAGAAGGCAAACTTGCCAATATCAGCTGACTACTCTGAGAAGTAGAAAAAGAATTGTATTTGTATATTCATAAAATACACAGTCATATTCCCTATCTAATATGATCTAAGGTGGACTGAAAGACGGATGAGAGAGAGCAAAGTGACAGCAGGAAGACTTAGTACATAGACTCTAAAGTTAAAAGCCCCAAGGTCTATACACAAGAAACAGAGGAGCCCTACGACACACTTTCTAACCCAGTCAATGTGAAGATTTAGCTATATGGACCAGAACACTGTGTAAGCATGAACTCAATCTGAAAACCTGACAAAGAAACTCAAGGCATTTATTCCTATCCTTGTATTTATTCTTAAATCTATCAAATAAATCACTTAACAAACAGAATAAAGGGGAGTAAAAGACAAACCCCACATCAAAGCCATGTAAGAATGCTGTCATTTTTGTGAGGTTAGCAGGGAAAATGCTCCAATAACTTAAGTGAATACTTCATCTTTTTGAAAGGATGAAGGTATCCTATTTGAGGAAATAATAAGTTCATATCATGTAAGTAATTTCATTGCTTATGATAACAAAGTTATCTACGTCTCAAATTGAGCTTAGAAACTTGCCTGGTGTTAGCAACCAGTAGTGCTCTGCTTTCTTACCAACATAAAATTTAGATGAAAAACATTACTGTACACACATATGTAGAAAGTTAGCTTCCAATAAATGTATTATTATGCGATACGCATACTCAAGACATTTGCTGGCATGTAAATAGTCAAGCTGATAATCCCTTCTGTAAGTGAAAGAATTAAGAATTTATTTTTTTCTTTTTCAAAATTTCTATCTCCTAGAACTTGAAATGAACTAGGGTGACTCAAATGAATAAAGAGTGAGAACATAATTACAAGTTAATGCTGTGGCAATTTACTCATTATTTTTATGAGGAGAAACATTAAGATAGAAAAAAAAAGCTTAAATTAAAAAAAAAAGAAAGAAACCCTTCCACATAGTAATTTGAATAGAATATAAATGCATACACAAAAAACTAGCAGATATGCTGGCTAAACCACAATATAATGCAATTCAGGGGTTCTTTTAAATTATGCAACAAGTAGAATAGTTTTAGGAGATTCTTACATAGTATTCAAGATTCAAAAATGTTTTCCTACTTAACGGGAGGCTTAGAAGTTCAAGTTGATCCTCAGCTACAGAGCAAGTTCAAGGGCAGCCTAGACTATATGTGACAAAGGTAGGAGGGATGAAGGCAGGTGGAAGAAGGAAATAGGGAGGAAGACAAGGGCAAATAGAGGAAACTTAAGAAAAGGAAAGCGAAGCAAAAGGGAAGTAGATAGGAAGAAAATGTTCTCTTGTTAGTTTGGCTTAATAATATCATCAATATCACTGAACACTGCTCACTTAACCCTGGCTATATGGTGTTCAATTTGCATGCATATTTCCATATGGAAAAACACAGCAGACTAGACAAGTAGTCTAAACCTTTTGGAATAATTGGCTTAAAAATAGAGGCCTAGGGACTCCAAGACGGCGGCAAGCAGCGTGGGCCATGTTTAGAAGCTCCAGTAAACGATTCAGGGAACTGCACAGAATTCTTAACCAGGAACACCGAGCTTCCCACCCCACTACAGCAGGAGTACTCCACAGTTCGAAAGGACTAAAATACAGAAAACCTGCCTACCTCTGCACGAGGGAGGAACGCAGATGTTCTTGGACCATAGCAGCAGCGGCGGCAGCTTAGGTTGGCAGCTGGGAACCTTCTGGCAGAGGTGAATGGCGTTGTGACCAGTGGGAATTGCTGTGGGAGAGGGGACTCAGTGCATAATTTGGACCCTGAGACCCTAGCTGAGCTCTGTGCTCGGTCTAGGGCCAGAGATCTAAACTGGACTCGGTGCACTGTGCAGCGCCTGAGACTCTAGCTGAGCTCAGTGGTGTGCAGTCCCCCCCCTGAGACCCTACTGAACTCAGGGCGCAAGCTGAATTAGGCGTGTGGTTTGGGCCTAGAGACTCTAGCTCAATTCTGTGCAGGGTGTTGCCCACGGTATCCTGACTTGTTCGGTGTGCATTTGGGCCCAGAAACCCTAGCTGAAATTGGTGTATGTTTGGGCCCAGAGACTCTAGCTCAATTCAGCACAGGGTTTGGGCCCCAGGACCCTGATTAAGCCTGGTGCACAGTTTGGGCCCAGAGACCCAAACTGGACTCAGTGCATGGTTCAGGCCCTGAGACTCTACGTGAACTCAGTGCACAGATTGGGTCCTGAGACCATAGCTGAAATCTGCATGTGGTTTGGGCACCGAGACCCTGACTGAGCTTGGCACACGGTTTGGGCCAGAGATCTTAGATGGACTCAGTGCTAACTGGACTAAGCACATGGGTTGGGTCCACCAGAGAACTTCTACAGTTGATAAACACCTTCAGCAAATTGGCTGGATACAAAATTAACTCAAAAAAAGTCAGTAGCCTTCCTATATACAAATGACAGACACGCAGAGGAAGAAATTAGGAAAAGTACACCCTTCACATTAGCCACAAGCAATACAAAATATCTAGGAGTTACTCTAACCAAATAAGTGAAGGACATGTTTGAAAAAATTTCAAATCTCTGAAGATATTAAAGATGACATGAGAAGATGGAATGATCTACCTTGCTCATGGATTGGGAGAATTAACATGGTAAAAATGGCCATCTTACCAAAAGCAATTTACAGATTCAATGAAATCCGTATTAAAATTCCTAGACAATTTTTTAAAGACATTGAAAGTTCAATTCTCTACTTCATACGGAAAAACAAAACACCAGAATAGCTAAAACAATCTTGTACAATAAAAGATCCTCTAGATGAGTCTCCATATCTGATCTCAAGCTATACTACAAAGCAACAGTAATTAAAGCAGCATGGTACTGGCACAGCAATAGGCTGGTTGATCAGTGGAATTGAACTGAAGACCCAGATATGAATCCATACACATACGGTCACTTGATTTATGATAAAGAAGCCAAATCTATTCAATGGAAAAAGGATAACATCTTCATCAAATTGTGCTGGTCTAACTGGATGTCTATGTGTAAAAAATGCAATTTGACCCATATTTGTCACCATGCACAAAACTCAAATCCAAGTGGATCAAAGACCTCAACATAAAACCAGAGACACTAAGTGAGTCTGAAGAAAAAGTAGGGAAGAGCCTGGAACACATTGGCATAGGAGACAACTTCCTGAACAGAACACCAACAGCACAGGCCTTAAGGTCAACAATTAATAAATGGAACCTCATGAGGATGAGAAGCTTCTGTAAGGCAGGAGACACTGTCAAGAGAGCAAAGCGACAGCCTACAGAATGGGAAAAGATCTTCACCAACCCTACATCTTTCAAAGGTCTAATATCCAAAATATATAAAGAACTCAAGAAATTAAACACTACCAAACCAAATAACCTAATTGAGAAATGGGGCTCAGAACTAAACAGAGAATTCTCAACAGAGGAATATCAAATGGCTGAGAAACACTTAAAGAAATGCTCAACCTCCTTAGCCATCAGGGAAATGCAAATCAAAACAACTCTGAGATTACATCATACAGCCATCAGAATGGCCAAGATCAAAAATTCAAGCGACACCACATGCTGGCAAGGATGTGGAGAAAGAGGAATACTCTTTCATTGTTGGTAGGAATGCAAACTAGTACAACCACTTTGGAAATCTATCTGGCGCTATCTCAGAAAACTAGGAATAAGGCTTCTTCAAGACCCAACTATTCCACTCCTTGGAATATACCCAGAAGATGCTCCAGCACACAAGAAAATTTGCTCAACCATGTTCATGGCAACCTTATTCATAATAGCCAGAACATGGAAACAGCCTAAGTACCCCTCAGTAGGAGAATGAATAAAGAAATTGTGGCACATTTACACTATGGAATACTACTCAGCTATTAAAAACAAGGAATTAAAAAAAATAATAAAAACAAGGAATTTCTGAAATTTGTGGAAAATTGAAAATCTATAAATTATGAAAAATAGTCACAGAGACACAAATTCTCTCATTTACTACCTTCTTAGACAACTGTTCTTTTGAATAAACATCCCACATTCAAAGGTTGATACTGAGTATATAGCTGTCACTGTTGTATTATACTGAGTACTTATTCTTACATATTTACAGGCATGTATAAGCTCATAGTTGTTTGGTGTGAATTGTTATAAAATTAAGTATTTAGAACAAATTCTGTGTCAATATAATTTTAAGGATAACTCTTTATTTCAAACCATTATTATATCATGATATGTTTATGTATCCTGTCTACTGCAGTGTGTGTAAAGAATGTACTTCTTGTGCCACCCATGGAATTCTGGGTTTGTTTTGTTTTTCAACTTTGACTTGTCCATAGTGCAATCTTTTGGGAAATATTTACTCTAATTTTTCTTTTTTCTTTTTCCAGAGTGTGTAATGCTGGTAATACTTCTAAAGCCACAAAAGTCCCTAGTGATTTAGAGCATAAGATTCTTGATAATCCAGGTCTATGTACTGTTATACCAAAAGCTCTCCAGATCTACTGTAACTATACACCTATCATATCTGTTTATTTCTTAGCACTAACTAGTCTACAGAAGTCATGTGCATTGACTTCTGTCCATATGCACCCAGAATGGAAAAAAAAGCAAATTTTCAAGCCGTCTATTTTGTCTGTGTTGCTTAATCAATGGACTGTGTATATGTGCAATCCAAGTTCCTACATGATGGCACAAGATATAGCTACTGAACAACTTTTTTAAAAACCTGAAGCACTGCTGTATGCAAAAGACTATTGTGTTGGTTTTGTGGTGTTTTCAAAACTGCCAGAGGGAAAGTCAACTTTAAAAAGCATATTATTTTGGGACCTGTGACAGGAAACATGTCAAAATATAGAGCTCCTGGCTGATCTGTACAGCTATAGGGGCATGTTTGGTTTCATATACACTGGCAATAATAAAGCAAACAAGAAGGTCCCACATTCACTGCTAAGGGGAGGTCTCCAATAGTCAAGACTTCCTGCATGGCCGTATGAGTTCAAAGTTTGAGCGCCTTTCTATAACATGAAGACGAGGTCCATATTTTTGACAAAGGGACCTACGCAGGAACACTCCAGATCTAAATTCTACCAGAGCTAAAACAAATATGAGTACAGAGAAAATCAAAATGTCCTTCAGATGAAATGCAGAGGAGGAATCAGGAACAGGCAACCACACGTAGAATGAAAAGATTCCTTTCTAGTAGAACCACGATGCACTGCACTAATGATAAAAAAAAATAATTTCTATTTCTATAAACGAATCTTCTTTTGGTTACAGGAATATATAGTATAACCAAGCACAGCCGTGCACCATAGGCCCGTGGAAGCCCAGTTAAATCAGGCTTCCTCCCATTACCATTCGTTATGTATACAAGTTACAATATTCAGCTATCTACTCCTTAACCAATATTAAAAATGCAACAAAAATAACTTCTGTATGCATGGTCTGATAGATTAACATACCATGGTCTGATAAATGCAATTTTAATCATGATGGGAAAAGCCAAGTGAAAATCTGACAGCCACAAATCCAATTTGATCTTATTTAATCGAAGAACCTGTTTACATTCGATCATTTGATAAAAACTGACAGTTAACTGTTCTCAAAGCACCACAAGTTAGACAGTAGTTCTAAGAGTGATAATAAAACCCAGCTACTGCCTTCCAATTTAGCAAACAATTTAGCAATATTTAGAGAAAAACATTAGTGTTCACTGCAGATAAAATTGTGGGTTGTGCAAAATCTAGACGTTTTTTATTTTCTAAGATAGCATATGCTTGACAACACGAGCTGCAAGATAGATTTGAGTAGATGTATTTAATGAGCTGAAATAGAGCTGGAGCAGGCTGAACTGGAGAAGTTCCTTCTCTGCCCTTTGGATTCAGCAGTATTTTTTTCTACTTATGTCTAAAATGAATAAGGGAGTATAATATTAATTTATTATACATTTGAATAGCAATTTAGCTTTTTGGTAGACAAATTAACTTTTAGGCCCTTAATAATTTCAGTTGTCAGAATGCTACATAGTGGCTTGTATTCCCATGCTTCCTGGATTTCTTGGGTTTGATAATTTACATTCATCTCTACAGGAAGGAGAGAGGACTTTCCAAGTACAGAACATGGCATCTTCAAATATGTTTCAAGTCCAGCATTCCAGCATTGGAATAGGATCAGCATTCTCAACTACCTAAGGCTAAGCAGTCACCTAGTTCCAGGAAAATAAGTACCATGAGTAAAAAAAATTTTTAACTCAACTGCAAATGACTGTCTTAGACTATGAAACAGGTAAATGGTACCTTCTTAAAAGCATGGCAAGCTAGGAAAAAAATGATGTATTTATGCTAAAAATACCAAGTCAAGTCCATTTGTGGGGAGTAGGAGGAGGTTACTCAGTAGGGAACTGTAGCTTGGCATCCAAGCATGGTGATCTGAGTTTGAATGCCAACACCCACTTAAAAAGCCATAAAAGGAGACCTGGTGGCACTCAGAGAAAGGATAGCAGGCTACCAAGAAGAGACTTGATACCCTATGAGCATATACAGGGGGAGGAAATCTCCCTCAGGAACAGTCGTAGGGGAGGGGAATAAGGGAAAAATGGGAAGGAGGGAAGAATGGGAGGATACAAGGGATGGGATAGCCACTGAGATGTAACAAGAATAAATTAATAAAAAATAAAAAGAAATAAAGAAAAAAATGTGGGAGGGTTACCTAAGGAAAAGAATAATAATAAATAAAAAGCCATAAAAGTCTCCCAATCAAAAACAAGGCTAGGGCCAGCCAGACTGCGTTAGTACAGATTCCACTCGGCTTTCAAAGGAAGAGTTACACAAATACTTCTCAAATTTTTCCAGAAATTATAAAGAGAAGGAACATTCTATGAGGTCACAGAGAGGAAAGTAACAAATACACATATTAAAAGATCCAATATGCAAGACAGCTTAAAGTTTGTCTAAGACTCTTTGACTGCGGCTTTGGGAAGAATTCAGTCCTCTCTGTAAGTAGAAGTCATTCTAAACTCCCCACTGTGCTCATTGGTCCAGGTCAAATATGGCTTGTGATAGTTCCTGGGATTCCAACTCCTGTGTTTATCAGGTCTCAGTTCAGTTTATGACTTTATTAAGACTACTGTACAGTACTGGAATACACATCGTGCTCAAGCAAGTGCAGCTATGATTTTTATTTATTTATTTTAATGTCCTGGTAGAAACATCCATCCTGTCCACATTTACTAGAATTAAAGTGCTTACTTTTACTGATAAAATTTTTTGATATAGGCTAATTAGCATTCTGACTTGGAAAAAAAAATGCCTGATAGCGTATGAGCTGATCAGAATGTTAAAACTTCTAAAGCTATAGATTAGAGGGGGAAAAGACAAGCCAGTAGTCACTCTAGAGTTAGTATGTAGAGCTCTCTTCACCTCCACTTTTTTTATTTCCTTTTTATTTATTAATTACTTTAACTTCATGCTGTCTATTTCTTACCGATAGGCACTAGTCGAAAGTGAGTCTGCATCAGAAGGTGGGGCTCATTCGTATTGTATGGATATTAATGTCTTTTAGGGTTAGCAGCAGTATTTCTGATGCATACACGGATATATACGACGGTAGCTAAGAGAATTGTTTTAAGCATAGGAGAAAGGATTCAGAGTGGTGTGTGTGTGCGTGTGTGTGCGTGTGTGTGTGTGTGTGTGTGTGTATGTGTGTGTGTGTATGTGTGTGTGTATGTGTATGTGTGTGTATGTGTGTGTGTGTATGTGTGTGTGTGTATGTGTGTGTGTATGTGTGTGTGTGTATGTGTGTGTGTGTGTATGTGTGTGTGTGTATGTGTGTGTGTGTATGTGTGTGTGTGTGTGCGCGCGCGCGTGCGTGCATGTGTGTGTGTGTGTGTGTGCGCGCGCACGTGCGTGCGTGCGTGCGTGCGTGCATGTGTGTGTATGTGCACATGACAAAGCCAGGGCAGCATATGGAGTATCCTACCCTATACACTCTTTCCTATTTCACTGACAGGGTCTGTTACAAAACCTGTATCTACCACCCTCTCTCTACCCCATGGCACAGTACAGAGGTTTTGGGCACACGCAAGGCCACCTCTTAGCCCTGTCCTGATTTTGATGTGGTTCTAGGATTTCAATTAAGACACTCATGCCTGCACAACCACAGCGCCCAAAAAAAATCTATGTTCTGTTATCTACTTTTCAAGGTTTTTTTTTTAACATATTCAATATTCTGGTTCTGCTATCAACTTTGTGACTTTACTTTGACCTTTAAAGAGATCTCATTCTTAGTAAACTGAGAATAATTTAATAATAATGATAATAACAATGTAAAATATTACGTTAGTGCTTGCTTCTCTCTAGTTTCTAAAAATATAGTTTTCTTGTACGTAACATACAAATAATATTGCAACTGAGTTATAACCCCTTGAAGACCCTGTGAAGGTGATATTTCTTACCACCTTTTTGCACCCATCACTCACCCATATGAAAGGTCTGCTGTTAAGAGCTTGAAATTGTGATTATACTACGTTTGTTTTATGGGCACCCTGTAATCATAGAACTAATGGAGTAACCTGGCTACTGATTATCCCTATGTCCTCAATTCTAGGTAGCCCACACTCAATAACTGGTGAAAGAATATAAAGGCATTTGATTGAAATAGGATGACTTCAGGTATAATTTCTTTGTCAAAGCTCTACTTTGACGTATGCTATACCTGAAATTTCACATGGAATCTCACTTTTATTTGATTTTATCCTTCCTACTCCAGTTTGTCTCATCCTCTGAGACTTAGTAGTCCATCCAGTGACAATTTCTGTAATATACATCAGCTATTAAGGGATCCTTCACCATGCTCTGGTTAGGATAAAACTCAACTCATCTCTCATGGAAATATTAATGCTTAGATTTCTGTGAGACTTTATCAGGAAGTTGTCCATGTAGGCACCACTACAATATAGTAACCTGTGGAAGGAAGGGTGACTGAGTTTCAGAGGCAACTAGCCAATGTCTTGAAAGCTATCACTGGACAGGAAGTAGCTTGTCAGTAGGAAAACAGAAAAGCAATCAGTTTAGTATCAGGAGATACCCGTAACCACAGGTAACTAGCCAGTTGGGAGAGTTGAGAAAGTTGGGAAAGAAGGCCCAGCATGAAAGTCAGACCCCACTCTCCACTCAACTGTGAAGAAGGTCCTGTCCATTGGGTAGATATGGGTAGGGGTTCGAAGTTTACTGCATGTATTGTCTTTGGCTGGTGCCATAGTTTGAACAGGGCCCTTGGGCCCAGATCCGGCCATCATAATGTTCTTCTTGTAAGTATTTCTAGGACCCTCTGGAACCTTCTATTTCCCCTTTCTCCCATGCTTCTCTCACCTAGTATTTAACCATGGCCCCTGGATGGGGAGGCCAAGTGGCACTCAGAGGAAGGATAGCAGGCTACCAAAAAGAGACTTGATACCCTATGAGCATATACAGGGGGAAGAGGTCCCTCTCAGTCAGTCATAGGGGAAGAGAATAAGGGGAAAATGAGAGGGAGGGAGGAATGGGGGGATACAAGGGATGGGCTAACAATTGAGATGTAATATGAATAAATTAATAAGATAAAATAAAATAAAATAAAATAAAATAAAATAAAGAAGGTCCAGTGTAGTGTTCACCTTGAATCCTAGAGAGAACACAAGTAAGGGTGGGTGGGCCTGAGCATTTTAGACACCACCTGTGCAAACCAGCCTTGTCACTCCCAATAGGGAGCACTAAGTAAACAGACTACATTTATTTATATCCTACAAATCTCAGTCAGGTGCTTGAGTCATGTTAAAATGAACAAAATAATCTAGGGAAGTGACAATTGGAAGTTGAGTGCCTCATGGCTCTGCATTCTGCAAATCCATTTGGGTGTGTGGTGGCAGAAGAAGGCAAATTTAAAACAAGTTGTATTGAATACTAAATACTCACAAAAAAAAAAAAAAAAAAGGGCTTTGATCCAAGCTATTCTCTGGAATTTTCCAGCTGGAATGGGCCGCAAGTCCATTTTTGTCCCTGTGTCTGCACTGATGGTGCCTTTGAAGCCCCCTCACCTTTACTGTATAAAGTCTTTTTAATCATATTGATAAAAGTCTTTCAGTTATCATCGTTCTTAGAAATCATTTCAGTTAAAGCCGCCTATGATAAAATGCTTGCACATTTCTTGCAGTAGACCATCTCGCCTACCTGTTCTTGTGAGAATTACTTCATGGCATTTTATTTGTATTTTCTCTGTCCCAATATATCTGCACGCATAAAACAAAGACAAACATGCATATAACTTGTAGCCAGGCTGCTAACAAACCCCAAAATATCCCAAGCTAAGCTGTAGCTTGCTTACTTTGTAGGCTCAGTGATGTCCATTTCGCAGTAAGTGAACAACCGTGAGCCCCACAGGCCTATTTCAGTAACTAAATGTATTCATGATTGAAGCTTCTAACGGTGCACTGATCGCAGGTTGGCAGCTGGGCTGAATGGTAAATGCATGGCCATTTTCATTTTCTTTTAAAAAATTGAGCACATTCATTGGGTCATTTCATATATACACAGGCTCTGTCACTGAAACATCCAATCTGAATATGCATTTTGGAGCAAATATGTACATTGGCAAGACCAACACGATACTATTGGACTGTACCATACCACAACCATCCACGCTAAATGTGTAATTACTGTGACTCTCAAAGCGGGGGGGGGGGGGGGGGGGGGGGGGCTCACATTGACAAATTCCTGAAAACAAGTCAAATGGAAAATTTTGAGCCAACATAACTGGGACTCTTCTTTGGAAGTCTAAAGAATTAAAGAACAACATTTTGGCCAATCGTGTATTTTTCAGGCTTATATGAATTAAGAAGTATATTTCTGTAATGCCATTTCTTCTATCAGGATGTCTTAACAACTTAGGGAAATTTAGTTTAATGCTGTTAAAACATCAAGCTTAATGAGATGTGTATTGTGACAAAAATATGCAAATACAAGGTTAGACAGGACCTATTTCGTGACAGGATAGAAGGTATAGTTTTACAGGGCTTGAATGCACTCTTCAGAGACATACGAGTCTACACATGTTGACAAAAAATACTTGCAGATGTTTTAATCATCCTATAATATGCAAGATTCAAAATAGGGATATGGAAAGAATATAGGCTCAAGAAAAAACAAACAAACAAAAAACCAATTTGTAATCATTTAATGTGGTGCACTGCCCCTACTCCAAAGTAATAGGCAGTCGAAAATAGTGATGGATATTCCATAGCTCTCACTGCTCGGTTATGAAAAAAATAATTTCGTTGCTTCCATTTTTCAATATTATGCTAATGGAATGCAAATGGAAGTGGTAGAAAGGAAATTCTGGTGGCAAAATGAGACTTTCTGCTGGGCTCAACATCTCAGAAAAAAGTCCTTGGTACAAATCTCATTTTCTGTGTGAAGCAAGAAGGTTAAAGTTTGTATTTAATCATGGATTGGACTTGCTACGGCTCTGAAAAGTCATCATAAAGCATCTCTAGCGTGGGCACATTTGTTGACCGGATAGTACCATAAGATTCAATTTTCCACCCTTTGCAGTTCAACACAGCAACACAGATAAAAAAGAAGTGAGATGTATAAATTCTCTTTCCAAAATTATATTTCTAGGTTGATAATATGCAGCTGTATTCCTGTCTCAATTCTCAGCTCTCCAAAGAAAATGACCAAAAACATTTAGAAAATCAAAAATGGTGACAAATTTAACATAATTTTTACAAAAAGAAAATATAGATACACAGGAGCCAGACATATTGGCTCTTGTTTTTCAAGACCTCTTTTTTGGGAAACTGAGGCAGGAGGACTGCTTTGATTTTTCGGCTAGTAAGAACTACAGATAAACTTCAAATGTCACCATAGACAAGTAACAATGAATTGAGAATAAACACACAAAGGACCACGCGCAAATTGTTCAACATCTGTTCTTTCAAGCACTAAACTGAACAACAGTCTAATCAGTTAATTTTTCCTTCTTTTATGAGATGAACTTAACAGAAATTTATCTCAATGAAATAAAGTTATTTCAAATTCTTGTGAAAACACAAGTAAGCCGCCATAACAGTCTCTCTCTCTCTCTCTCTCTCTCTCTCTCTCTCTCTCTCTCTCTCTCTCTCTCACACACACACACACACACACACACACACACACACACACACAGACACGGACACAAATCAGAAAGAAATAAAATAAAATCCAGAGAATTGCTGGGAAGAGCAGGTAGGAGCAAAGAGTAAGCCCAAGGAAGACAGTTCTGTAAATAAAGAGCCTTTATGGATACCAGGCAACAATGTGGAGAAAATTAGAATCACCTTAATTAGGTTGATAGAGCAATCCCAAGTTTAAGCTAAATCTGAATTCAGTTATAAATACATTCCTTTATTATAGTTACCCCTAATTGACCTCTCAGAATATTAGATTCCAGCCATTGTGAGTCAAGTTCGCAACTTATTTCAATGTGAAGATTGAAGACAGTACTTGTTGACATTGGTATGTATAAATATCTTTTGGACTTCAACAAAGAAGGATCACAAACTCCTGGAGAAATATGTGGGTTTGAGCTTATACATCAAAAATTATCTGTAAGCAATTACTTGATAAGGCAGCTTCTCACTACTGATAAAGTAAGTAATATTCAGAATGAGGCAAAGATTGTTTCATCTTTATTGTTGATGGAACTACCAAACTTAATTGCCACATTAAATGATTATAAATTGTTTTGTTTTCCCTTGAGCCTATAGACACTCAATCGCCCTTTATCTAATCTTCTGTATTATAGGAAGATTAAAACAACATGAAATGTTTATTATCAATATGTGTAACCTCATGTGTTACTGAAAAGGTTTTGCAGGACATCATTACCTACTACCAAGTAAAATAGTTCCTAATGAGAAAAGTTAAATGAGGAATATATTGGGCAAGAAAATTATTCTCAATCCAAATGTAGATGCCAAAAGCCAACGTACTTTTGGGATCACAGAGATAGGAAAATATAGACAAAGAACGTGGTCTTCTTGATTGGCCACTGTGTGCCTGTAACATACCTAAATATATACTTGTTTTGAAATGTGTAGAACATATGACTTGATGCCATAATATTTTTGAAATGAGAGGCAAAGTATCCTTTACCTTGACTGATGGAGAAATTACCAAATATATAATTCAAATACCTGTCTCTATCACATCTTATTTCTATGTTGCCTAGTTGAATTTCCAATTGAAACTTTAGGATGGCAACTTGACAGGCAAAGAAACTAACCACTATTACTAACAGGGATATCTCTTTTACCTTTATGTGCAGTTACTACAAATATTATAAATTCTTAAATCTGGATAATCAATGTTGTGTTTATTTATTTAACTTGGAACACAGAACTATAATTTGGAAGTGCCAAGGCTCTTGGTATAGTAGTAGTCATGTCCTTAAATAGTCGATGGCGAACAGTTTCAAGGTGTAGGAACTCAAATTCAAGTCATCCTTGAGTAGAAGAAAACTCATTTTGCTTCTCCAGTTTGACAGAGGTTATGAACCTGTGTTGACCTAAGTGAGAATTAAGGTGAGATCTGGGCAAGCAGTGTTAAGAAACAGCAGGCACCAGTGATCTAGCTCTTAGAGGTAATGAACCCTTCCAATTCTTTTGGGAAATTTCTAAAAATAGAAGTTTCACTGACTCTAAGTAAGATAAGGATTTGAAAATATTGAGACAAATATATATATAAGACCTTTAAAATGAATCAAAGTTTCAAAGGTGAAATGATTGATTTTTGAAGGCCATTTTCCTTGATTGAAAGTGACAACAAAATCCATGTTTGTGTGAAGTGTTATAGCTAAAAGAGCCCTTATGAAAGCAGTTCATACCATGACTTTCCAAAAAAAAAAAAAAAGATGTTCCAGAGAGCATGCCTAATTGTCCCAAGGGACTGAATGTGTCAGAGGCCAAGGCAGGTGGAGAAATCAGTAGTTCTTTGAGCTTATCTACAATTGGTCCAACTATCTTATATTTCTTTGACATAATAAAAGTTTCTTAAAGGGGTATCGACCATTTTAAAAGTTTAGAAACTATATATTCCTTGATTGACACTTAGTTATTTCCTGTGAAAATAAGAAGTTCTGACAGTGTGTTTATGAGGATAGGGTAAACATTTGCTAAGGACTTTATTGTTTGTTTCTGTGGTTGTAGAATGATTTTATAAGTGAATGAATACTTTGTATTTCATTTTAAACCTTACCTGAAAACTTTTTAGATAGACTGTATTAGGTAATTTTAAATCTAGGCTAAAAGTAAAATAAAGCCTTACAAATTAATTATAAACAAATACTATTAATTTATAGATGATCGTTATCATTGGCCCAATAAAGTAATCCTGCCTTATGAATTTTTTTTCCCTCAGGTGAACAGTCCTAGGAGATGATGTCTTTATTTTTTTTTTCACGTAAAGGAAACTCAGATAACAATTTCACATCAGTATTAGTTTGGTTTCCTCTGCTTTGTTAAACAGCATGACCAAAGGTAACTTGAAAATCAATGTGTACATTTGATTTACATATCCCCATTATTGTCCATCATTTCAGAAAATAAAGGCAGGAAATGAAAGCAGGGACAAAGACCAACAGACCTGAAACAGACAATGGAGTCAAACCATGCTGCTTTTTGACTTGCTTTTCATGGCCTGCACAGCCTACTTTCTTATAAAACTAGAGCTAACTGCCCAGGGATGGCATTATCCACCGTGGTCTGGGACCTTGCACATCAACCATTAATCAAGAAAATGTTCCACAGTTATTCCCAGAAGCCAATCAAGTCAAGCCAATTGCGCAACCCAGGCTTTCTCTTTCTAGTTAATTCTAGCATACCTCAAGTTGACAAATACTGGTCAGAACAACAAAAAATTATGACAAAGAGCATCATGTACATATTGAAATAGTAAAAAAGAAATTTGTTTGAGTACTTATATGATCTTTTTAGAAATATCAACAACAACAGAGTTTGAGGCCTATGTGATAATCACAAAGAACGATTACAGCTCTCAGCTTGTTCTTTCTCAGCAATTCATTTTCCCCTCATGTATGTCTGTGTGTCCGTACACATGTGTGTACTTCCATAGGGGTATGTGCATTTATTTTAGCATGTTGGTGTTTACGAGTGGTGGTATGACCACATGCCCATGTCTGGGCAGGTTCACATGTGTGTACAGTTGCATGTGCAGGTGTATTCATTTATGCATGGAGGACTGTAAAACTGTTGTTGAGTGATTTCATAAGTTGCTCTCTACCTAATTTATAGGGGTAGTTCGTGGCACTTACTAATTCTGGATAATCTAACTGTCCAAGGTGAGTCTCCTGTATCTCCCTCACTAGTGCTGGGATTACATGTGTCTGCTGTATCTACTCAACTTTATGGTTGGGTTCTGTCGATTTTATCTCCAGTCTTTATGCTTGCAAGGGAAAAACTTTATCAACTGAACCAACTCCCCAGATTCTCAGAAATTCTCAATTAAGTGAAAAAATGAAAGAATTCATCCTTGTTTCACTCATTCATTTTTATTCCTTCCATTCTGCATCCTAGAACAGGTGTGATGTTTCATGCTACAGATGTCACAGGAGAGATGCACTGAAGATGCATAACCATATCCTTGAAGCCTTTATGCAAACACAGCAGTGGACAGTGCTGCCCATAGCTAGCCTGTGTTGGAGGAGTTAGCAAAAGCTCTGTGTTTAACCCACTGTGACATTACTAGTTATCTATAAAAATGAAACCTCTAATGCTTTATACTTCTTTTTAGAGCAGTGAAAACAAGTATTTTAATGAGATTAGAATGGTTTGTTTATTTTAGTAATCTCTATTCAATCCATGCAAATTTAAGAAATAATATATAGTTTTTGGTTTTTTAATCAATTATACATATAAAAAAAGCGAACCCCTGTTCATGGCTCATGTAAATCATCTACACAATTTAGCAATAATTTACTTGCTAAAAGAGTAAAGATACAATTCTGTTTCATTGCTAAAAAAAAAAAAAAAATACCATGCCTTTTAAGCTTTATCAGAAATGCTGCTTCTAGAATAGGGGAGTCAAGAGTACATGAGACGCACAAACACAAAGTCAACCCAAGCAAGAGATCTGTATTTAAGCCCACCAATACGATGCCGCTCCTTGTTTCTTTATAGAACAGGCATTGAGCACTCTGCTCTGTATTAGGGCCTGCATTCTTCACTTTCCAATATATGTTCCTCTTCTTCAATACAACTGAAACCCTAGGAGATAAATCTCAGCTTTGTCAGCTTTTGATTTGGTTTACTTCTCAATAAACCTTAATTAAGGGTACTATTGACATGCCCTCACATTTGTTTGCGGAGAATGCCAATGATCCAGCCTCGCTGTGCCATTGGACGTAGATGCCGGCAAGCATGTATGCGGAAGTTAGAAGACTGTGTTAGTGTGAGAGTAAACCTTTTGCCGTCCTCTTTTGGATTCCAGAGAATGACAACTACAAACTCTTTGAGTGTTCTTAGCGTTGGCACTCACTGCCTTCAAAACTTCAGACCAGGAACGACCTTGCCTTGACTCCTAGAAGTGGTTTTAATTTTGTAGCATCATGATTTGACTTCCCAGCTGGGTTTAACAGTATTAGTGACTCTGAAAATCCAAAAGGACCTTGTCAGCTTTTGTATTACAATGGGATCATAAATATACGGGATTTCTCTGCTGCCTCAGTATCTGCTGTGTATTATTTGGACTGTCTTTGTATCACTCTCAAGTGTGTGATTTAAGGGAACTGCTGTTCACCAGGCTACCCACTGTTTCTGTTGCTCATATTTATACTGATGGGATGTGCTACAGACCCAGCACAACTACAAATGCCTCTCTTTACTTACTGGCCACAGGTAGTTGTCAAACCAACTTCACTAATTTGGAATAATTGTATCTTAAGAGCTAGCTGTGTTGGAGTAATAAAAGGCTTGAATTATTAAATATTTTAAAATATTTAAATAGGAATTTTGTTTAGAGATGTATGTTGCTTTATTCCTCTCTGCAAATGAATAACCCAGTAAATTTTTAATAAGGTATCGTGAAAAATCAACTGTGATTTTCAGATAAGTATAGTGAAGCTGCTGTTTTGAGAACAGACAAACATTTACTCTTCTGTAGCTCTGAGATGTTTCAGCACTTAGTTCCACTTTTATCTATGATCTGTCTTGTGATATATTCCATGTTATATATCTGTATATACTTCCGGGCTGCAGAACACAGAGTGAAAAAAATTTAAGTGTATAGAACTTGAATCAGAGCTGGATTCTAATTTAAACTTGTCTATTTAAATACCACACACACACACACACACACACACACACATGAGATCATGAAATTTGAAGGTTAATGGATGGATCTAGAAATAGTGTCACAAATTCTTTCCATATACAGACTCTAGATTATGACAGATACTTGTATGCAAGTAAGTAGATGTACACATGAAAGTGGAAAGCAGACACCTAAACAGGAAAAAAGATAGCTAAGGCAGTAAGTTTCATGAGATATGAGCGTGGAAAGGAGGTTATAGAGGCCGGGTCCAAGGAAGAGAAGAGAAGATAGAGGAGAATCAATATAAACAATTTTCATTTGAAATTACTTTAGTTAAACTTTGCATTCTAAATAATTATTATGTGTGGTTTGTGTCCATGTGCTGTGTAAGTGTGTGTGTGTGTGTGTGTGTGTGTGTGTGTGTGTGTGTGTGTGTGTATGTGTGTGAATAAGTTCTAGGCTCAGGGTACTACTTTAATCTTAACCAATTCACTTTGTTTCAAAAAGAAAAGAAAACATTACTTAAAAATTTGAAGCACAGTGTGATAATTTTAGCATTCATAATGAAGGAAAGGTCACTGCAGGACACATTACTGGGTTTGGATATTACAATATAGATGGTTCTTAGAGGAGTGAACAACTTGTGGTGCGATTTGGAAAGGTAAGATATTTTTTTTTTTTTTTTTTTTTTTACTTTTTTTTTTTATTATTATTAATTTATTCTTGTTACATCTCAATGGTTATCCCGTCCCTTGTATCCTCCCATTCTTCCCTCCCTCCCATTTTCCCCTTATTCCCCTCCCCTATGACAGTTCCTGAGGGGGATTACCTCCCCCTCTATATGATCATAGGGTATCAAGTCTCTTCTTGGTAACCTGCTGTCCTTCCTCTGAGTGCCATCAGGTCTCCCCATCCAGGGGACATGGTCAGAGGTGTGGCACCAGAGTGTGTGAGAACGTAATATCCCACTCTCCACTTTACTGTGGAGAGTGTTCTGTCCATTGTCTAGATCTGGGTAGGGGTTTAAGGTTTACCGCCTGTATTGTCCTTGTCTGGTGCCTAGTTTGAGTGGGACCCCTGTGCCCAAATCTGCCTATCATAATGTTCTACTTGTAGGCTCCTAGGACCCTCTGGGTCCTTCTACTTTGCCTTTCTCTCATGAATCTCACATCTAGAGTCCCACTAGAATGTCCTCTCCTCTGTCTCTGTTTCCTGGTAAGTGAAGGCTTTCGTGGGACATGCCCGTTGGGCTAATATGCAGATATAAGTGAGTATATACCATTTGAGTCTTTCTGCTTCTGAGTTAACTCACTCATTATGATCATTTCTAGCTCAATCCATTTATCCACAAATTTTGGGAATTCCTTGTTTTTAATAGCTGAATAGTATTCCATAGTGTATATGTACCACAGTTTCTTTATCCATTCTTCTACTGAGGGACACTTAGGCTGTTTCCATGTTCTGGCTATTATGAATAGGGCTGCTATGAACATGGTTGAGCAAATTTTCTTGCTGTGTGCTGGAGCATCTTCTGGGTATATTCCAAGGAGTGGAATAGTTGGGTCCTGAGGAAGCCCTATTCCCATTTTTCTGAGATAGCACCAGATAGATTTCCAAAGTGGTTGTACTAGTTTGCATTCCCACCAGCAATGAAGGAGTGTTCCTCTCTCCCCACATCCTCGCCAGCATGTGGTGTCGCTTGAATTTTTGATCTTAGCCATTCTGATGGGTGTAAGATGGAATCTCAGCGTTGTTTTGATTTGCATTTCCCTGATGATTAAGGAGGTTGAGCATTTCTTTAAGTGTTTCTCAGCCATTTGATATTCCTCTGTTGAGAATTCTCTGTTTAGTTCCATGCCCCATTTCTCGATTGGGTTATTTGGTTTGGTGGTATTTAATTTCTTGAGTTCTTTATATATTTTGGATATTAGACCTTTGTCAGATGTGGGGTTAGTGAAGATCTTTTCCCAGTCTGTAGACTGTCGCTTTGTACTCTTTACGGTGTCATCTGCCTTACAGAAGCTTTTCAGCCTCATGAGGTCCCATTTATTAATTGTTGACATTAATGCCTGGGCTGTTGGTGTTCTGTTCAGGAAGTTGTCTCCTGTGCCAATATGTTCCAGGCTCTTCCCCACTTTTTCTTCTAAGTGATTTAGTGTCTCTGGTTTTATGTTGAGGTCTTTAATCCACTTAGATTTGAGTTTTGTACAAGGTGACAGATAGGGGTCCAGGTGCATTTTTTTACACATAGACATCCAGTTAGACCAGCACCATTTGTTGAAGATGCTATCCCTTTTCCATCGAATGGATTTGGCTTCTTTGTCAAAAATCAAATGACCATATGTGTGTGGATTCATATCTGGGTCTTCGATTCGATTCCACTGATCAACCAGCCTGTTGCTGTGCCAGTACCATGCAGTTTTAATTACTATTGCTTTATAGTACAATTTGAGATCAGGTATGGAGATTCCTCCAGCGAACCTTTTATTGTACAGGATTGTTTTAGCTATTCTGGGTTTTTTGTTTTTCCATATGAAGTTCAGAATTGAACTTTCAATGTCTTTAAAAAATTGTGTAGGTATTTTGATAGGGATTGCATTGAATCTGTAGATTGCTTTTGGTAGGATGGCCATTTTTATTATGTTAATTCTCCCTATCCATGAGCAAGGTAGATCCTTCCATCTTCTCATGTCATCTTCAATCTCTTTCTTTAGGGATTTGAAATTTTTTTCAAACAGGTCCTTCACTTGTTTAGTAAGAGTAACTCCTAAGTACTTTATATTACTTGTGGCTAATGAGAAGGGTGTAGTTTTCCTAATTTCTTCCTCTGCAAGCTTGTCATTTGTGTATAGGAAGGCTACAGACTTTTTGGAGTTAATTTTGTATCCAGCCAATTTGCTGAAGGTGTTTATCAGCTGTAGGAGTTCTCTGGTGGAATTTTGAGGGTCACTTATGTAGACTATCATATCATCTGCAAATAGGGATAATTTGACTTCCTCCTTTCCCATTTGAATACCCTTGATCTCCTTATGTTGTCTTATTGCTCTGGCTAGAACTTCGAGTACTATATTGAAGAGATATGGAGAGAGTGGGCAGCCTTGCCTTGTTCCTGATTTTAGAGGAATTTCCTTGAGTATCTCACCATTTACTTTGATTTTGGCTATTGGCTTCCTATATATAGCCTTTATTATGTTGAGGAAAGTGCCTTGTATTCCCGATCTCTCTAAAACTTTAAACATGAATGGGTGTTGGATTTTATCAAATGCTTTCTCTGCATCCAAAGAGATGATCATGTGGTTTTTTGTTTTCAGTTTGTTTATGTGGTGGATTACATTGATGGATTTCCGTATATTAAACCATCCCTGCATGCCTGGAATGAAGCCTACTTGGTCATGATGAATGATATCTCTGATGTGCTCTTGTATTCGTTTTGCAAGTATTTTATTTAGTATTTTTGCATCGATGTTCATCAGAGAAATTGGTCTGAAATTCTCTTTCTTTGTTGAGTCTTTGTGAGGTTTAGGTATCAATGAGACTATGGCCTCATAGAATGAGTTTGGTAATGTTCCATCCCTTTCTATCTTTTGGAGTAGTTTGAAGAGTATCGGTATTAACTCGCCCTTGAAGGTCTGGTAGAATTCAGCACTGAAGCCATCTGGCCCTGGGCTTTTTTTGGTTGGGAGACTATCAATGATTACTTCAATTTCTGTAGGGGAAATGGGACTATTTAGCTTGTTTATCTGTTCTTCATTCAACTTTGGCAAGTGAAATTGATCAAGAAAATCGTCCATTTCCCTTAGATTTTCAAATTTTGTGGCATATATGCCTTCAAAGTAGGATCTTATGATTCTTTGTATTTCTTCAGTGTCTGTTGTTATGTCTCCCTTTTCATTCCTGATTTTGTTGATTTCAATACTGTCTCTCTGCCTTTTAGTTAGTTTGGCTAAAGGTCTGTCTATCTTGTTGACTTTCTCAAAGAACCAGCTCTTGGTTTTGTTGATTCTTTGGACTGTTTTTTTAGTTTCTAATTTGTTAATTTCACCCCTGAGTTTGATTATTTCCAGGCGTCTACTCCTTTTGGGTGTTTCTGCTTCTTTTTTTTCTAGGGCTTCCAGTTGTGTCATTAAGGTGTTTATGTGCGATGCTTCCAATTTCTTTTTAAAGGCACTTAGTGCTATGAATTTTCCTCTTAGCACTGCTTTCAGTGTATCCCACAGATTTGGGTATGTTGTTCCTTCATTTTCATTGAATTTCAGAAACTCCTTGATTTCTTTCTTTATTTCTTCCCTGACCCAGGTGTCATTTAGCAGAGAGTTGTTTAGTTTCCACATACGTGTAGGCTTTTTGTTATTTCTGTTGTTGTTGAATTGCAACCTAAGCCCATGATGATCTGATAGGATACAAGGTATGATTTCAATCCTCTTGTATCTGTTGAGGCTTTCTTTGTGAACTACGATGTGATCAATTTTGGAGAAGGTTCCATGGGGTGCAGAGAAGAAGGTGTATTCTTTCTTGTTTGGGTGCAAGGTTCTATAGATATCTGTTAGGTCCATTTGACCCATGGCATTGGTTAGTGATGTTATTTCTTGGCTTAGTTTCTGTTTTGATGACT
Source organism: Acomys minous (assembly GCF_964271855.1). Classification (NCBI taxonomy): domain Eukaryota; kingdom Metazoa; phylum Chordata; class Mammalia; order Rodentia; family Muridae; genus Acomys; species Acomys minous. The sequence goes on from NC_140496.1 coordinate 26,243,405, forward strand.
TGTCCTTCAGTGAGAGTGGGGTGTTGAAATCTCCCACTATTATTGTGTGGGGCTTGATGTGTGGTGTAAGCCTTTTTAACAGATCTTTTACAAATGTGGGTGCCCTTGTATTGGGAGCATAGATGTTCAGAATTGTGATGTCATCTTGGTTTACTTTACCTTTGATGAGTAAGAAGTGTCCATTCTCATCCCTTTTGATTAATCTTGGTTGAAAATCTATTTTGTTCGATATTAAAATGGCTACGCCTGCTTGCTTCTTGTGTCCATTTGCTTGGAATATTTTTTTCCAACCTTTTATCCTGAGGTGATGCCTATCATTATGGGTGAGATGTGTTTCTTGGATGCATAAGAATGTTGGATCCTGTTTATGCACCCATTCAGTTAGTCTGTGTCTTTTTATTGGAGAATTGAGACCATTGATGTTGAGAGATATTAACGACCAGTTACTATTAAGAGTCTTAATTTTGATGTTGTTTTCAGTTGAGCGTTTGTGTAGTTGTGTTTTTGCCATGGTATAGTTATCTATTTCCTGAGTAGTTTTGGTTGTAGCTTGACCCTTTGGGATGGAGTTTTCCTTCTAGTACCTTCTGTAAAGCTGGATTTGTGGATAGGTACTGTTTGAATTTGGTTTTGTCATGGAATATTTTGTTTTCTCCATCAATGGTTATTGATAGTTTTGCTGGGTAAAGTAGTCTGGCCTGGCATCTGTGGTCTCTTAGGGTTTGCAGGATCTCTGTCCAGGCCCTTCTGGCTTTGATGGTCTCTGCTGAGAAGTCGGGTGTAATTCTGATAGGTTTGCCATTAAATGTTATTTGGCCCTTTTCCCTTGCAGCTTTTAATATTTTTTCTTTGTTCTGTATGTTTTGTGTTTTGATTATTATGTGACGGGCAGTTTTTCTTTTCTGGTCAATTCTATTAGGTGTTCTGTATGCCTCTTGTATGTTTATAGGCACCTCTTTCTTTAGATTGGGGAAATTTTCTTCTATGATTTTGCTGAGAAGAGTTTCTGGGCCTTGGAGTCTGATATCTTCTCTTTCTTCAATGCCTATTATCCTCAGATTTCTTCTTTTCATGGTGTCCTTAATTTCTTGGATGTTTTGTGTCAGGAGTTTTCCAGATTTGGCATTTTCTTTATTGGTTGCTTCAAGATCTGTGATTGTATCTTCTAGACTTGAGATTCGCTCTTCCATCTCTTGGATTCTATTAGAAAAGCTCAGCACTGAGTCATTCACCTTCTTCTCTGAGGCCTCACGTTCTCGTTTTTCTTCTGTCTGTGTGTTTATCATTGAATCCATTTTCATCTTCATATCTTGAACAGATTTTTTAATTTCTTTCATCTGGTTGCTTATGTTTTCCTGAAAAATTTCCAGTTCTACTCTATGTGCTTCTTTTATGTCTCGCACCTGCTTCGCTGCTTCTTCGTGCATCTGATTTCTAATTCTATTTGTTTCCTCCGATACCATCCTCATTACCAAGGCTTTGAGGTCATTTTCTTGTGTTTCCATTGTATGTGAGTTCTCCGTGTTGTTTTCTTTGGGATAGCTGGGAGCTGGAGACTCCATGTTGTTTTGGGGTTTTTTGCGAATGCTTTTACGCTGTCCCTTAGACATCTTGCCGTCTCTGTTTTTGTTGGGTAACTTCCAGAGTTGAGTGGATGGAGTCTGATGATAGATTCACTTGTTTTCTCACGATTTCCGTAGGCTGGAAGCCCTGATACTTCACTGGTGTGGATGGCAGGAGGTTAGCCCTGTAGTTTTGGGCTCTCACCACCAGTGATCCTCAGCTCCCCTTTGCTGTGGATCCTGCAATCTTTCTGGGTCTCTGAGTGATCGTTGGGTCAGGCCAAGGTAATCACAACCTTTTGGGTCCCTTGCCAAGTCCCGCCAGAGATACTGGGCCCGAGCCACGTGGCGAGCTCAGCTAGTTTCTCAGGGCCTGAACCGTCTGTCACAGCAGGAGAACTGCGATTGCACTGAGCAATCACCCCGGGTGGAAGTGAGTGCTCCACCCACCCCGTGTCTCCGCAGGAAAACCAAGGCTGCTTGAGCAAGCACCCAGGGTATAACTGAGTGCCCCGCCCAGCCCGCGTCACAGCAGGAAAACTGTGGCAGTGCTGCGCACTCACCTAGGGTAGAAGTGAGCACTTCTCCAGGCTTGTGTCCCAGCAGGGAAACTGGGACCTTGATGAGCAAGCACCCAGGGTAGAAGGGAGCGCTCCACCCAGCTTGCGTGGTAGTAGAAAAACCAATGCTGAGCTGGGCAAGCACCCAAAGTATTACTGAGCGCTCCTCCCTGCACGTGTCACAGCAGGATAATTAGGTCTGCGCTGAGCCGGAGCGCAGGATGGAAGCCGGCTCACCGCCCAGCTTGCGTCACAGCAGAAAAACCCAGGCTGCCTGAGCAAGCACCCAGGGTATAACTGAGTGCTCCGCCCCGCTCGTGTCCCAGCAGGAAAGCTGAGCTTGCGCTGAGCCGGAGCCCAGGGTGGAAGCCGGCTCACCTCCCAGCTTGCGTCACAGCCGAAAAACCAAGGCTGCTTGAGCAAGCTCCCCGGGTATAACTGAGCGCTCTGCCCCGCTCGCGTCACAGCAGGAAAACCACGTCTGCGCGGAGCCGGAGCTCAGGGTGGAAGCCGGCTCTCTGCCCCGCCTGCGTCACAGCAGGGGAGCTGCGCCTCGGGCAGCCGAGCCAGCCTCTCCACAGCCCAGCTCACTGAGCCCACCCAGGATTCTGGGGCCGAACCGTCCGCTGAGTCCAGCCTGGGTCTCAAGGCACCACGCGACCCAAATCCTGTCCAGAGTCCCCTCTCCCGCAGCAACTCCCACTGTCCACCGCACTAATCGCCTCCACTGGAAGGCTCTGAGCTGCAAACCTCAGCCACCACCTCTGGCGCTGCCGGAGCCGCTGTGGGCACTGTTGTTCTCACCGCCGCCGCTCTGATCCAAGAAAGTCCTCGCTCCTCCTGTGTGCAGGGGCCGGCAGGTCCTCCGCACCCTGGTCCCTCCGGACCGTGGAGCACTTCTGCTGCCGTGGTGTGGGGACCTTGGTGTTCCTGGCTCAGAAATCTGTGCAATTCCCTGAATTGTTCGCTGGAGCTTTCAAACACGGTCCACACTGCTCGCCGCCATCTTGGATCCCCCAGGTAAGATATTTTAACAGTAATTTTAAAAAAGAGTCTCAAGAATTCATACTCTCTGTATACAAGCATGGATAGTTATGCTTGGTTAAAGCAAATTGAATTTTCTGAAACAATATTCTTCTAAAAATTCATTCTGGTTTAGAATCTTTTTTGCATTATTAAATTTCTTTGGTTTATATTATTAGATTGGAGTTAGTCAATTAGCCTATGCTTGAAGTATACTTTTCAAACTAAAGAAATCTTTGTCTTTTATTCACTCTAAGAATGAACAAGCCCCTTTACTTTCCTCTGTGGTTATTGACAGAGACAGCCCAGAAAGAGAAATGAAAGATCACAGGAGTTTTTTACAGCCTTTTATTTTTCACTCTCTCTTTTTAAAACTTGGTTTTCCTTCCTTTCTGGTAGATATACAGAGAATCATTATAAGATGAGACAGTCTGATTTTCTTTGAAGTGTTTACAGCTAAGATTTCCCAAGATGCTAAAAAGGAAAGATTACAGACACTATCAAAGTCTTGTTAATGACTGCCAATAACACCATGGCTTAGTTCACCTCGTGTTAATGTAAACAAAGTTTTGTGATCCAAGGTCAGCCTTTCATCTTGGGTAGGTGATCAAAAGAAGAGCAAAAGAGAAATAAAAGTTTACTTTAGCAATTATTGAATTGAATGTGCCATGGCTTTATAAAGATTGTGATTTAAAGCTTAATGCCACACCTAACTAGCTAATACAAACGCAGAAATATTTCAAGATTCATTTTCTTATTGTAAAGTAGAAATTAGCTATTTCTTATGGTATTTATAGTAGAAATTTTTGCTTGGTTTTTTTTTAATTATTACATGGCCACTTAAGATTTAAAAGTTATTTTGTTTTTGTTTATTTTTTATTTTCTTAAAAACAAGAATTTCAGTACACACAGATATATACCAGACCTGATCACTATCTTAATAAAAACCTATAGTAGAGAGATGACTGATTTATTACTGAATGATTACAGTAGAGTAAAATTAATATTTAATAAATTCATAAATGCTGTTTTTGAGAATGTCAATGAAAGATGATTAATTTGGGCTTGAGAGATTGAGACAGGCATCCCTGTAGCGTTGGCATTTGAGTTTAACCAAGAAGGATGAATATTCTAATAACCCGGGAGCACAAATAAGAATTGTATGAATTTAAGAACGGGATAAAACACAAGAGCAGGAATATATGAGCACTGGGTAAAGGAGAGAGAGTGAGAATGACGGCTGTGAAGGTAGCCGCATCCCTTACCTCTGTTTTTGCATCTAAGAGCTGCCTACAGTTGCGTCATCACTACTGTTTTTTACTTTCTTCTTAGTGCTCTTCTAGTCCTCTGTCTTTCCACTTTGAGTTTCTGAATTTCTGCCATATTCCAGTGTCTATAATGCTTTCATTTTGCAAAGTGACCATAAACATAATAAAATACTGCCATCATCATCATGAAGTTTTTGAGTACATAAATTTGCAAATTGAGAAGTATTTATATGCACACAATACATTAAAACTCTAAACATCATGCATTTACAGATGTTTACTCTTTATACTCAGTCTCCCCATAGAGATCAACCTTTTACACACTATATTCAGTGTGTTATAAAAACAGAAGCCTGGAAATATATGTGTGTTTATATGACAATTAAGGCTCACTTAATGAATCAGGGAGTATCAAGAACCTAGGGACCGTTTGCCATAGTGTATTATGAACTCAAAATTACTGAGCCAACAAGATCACCAGGTTTGTCTCTCCTTCAAGCTTCAGTTCACTGTGACCCAAAAGTAAGTTTCAGTAAGAGACTTGCTTGACTTAGAGTGAAGCACTACGAATAAGTCCATTGGTATACAAGCCCCAGTATGACAAGACTTTATTCCAGACACATCGGAATAGTTGGGTGTACTCATGGATAATGGATAATGATAGGTACAGCATAGCATTATAAATTGGTAGAATTAATCTAGATCATAAAGATACATACTAGAAACTAGAAACAGGGGACATCAAATCCCTGAGGGAAATGAAGTAAAATTTACTGCAATGCATTGAACACTTGAGCCATAGACATAGCTCAGGCCAGCAGGACCTGGAAATTTCAAAGATTTCACAAAGGAGTAGATGTGATATCCCTGGCTGACAACTTCAGTTCCTACACTGCAGCCATGGTAGAATCTTATTTTTATGAAAATGTCTTAAAATGTTCTTTAGATGAAGGCCCATTCTGTGGCTTCCTATCCCTTATGTTTTTATGTTCCTTAAAGATCATGATGAAAACTGCTGTATTCTGGGAAAATGTCGCCCCTAGACCTGATTTTTACACTAGTCACCAGAACCTTGTCTACAGATTTGTAACAGGAATAGTAAAAGAAGAAGATAACGAAGGACCTGTTAAGAAAGCACAACTAGAAGACAGAGAAAGTAGAAGAGGAATAATAATTAAAACAACACCAAGGAATATATTTCTGTTATTTTTAACAACATAGGTAAATTGGGAGATGAGTTAACTGAAATAAGCTAAACACATAAGAAAAGAATCATGTCTTCTTTTCTTTCATATGTAGAGATTACTGATGACATCTGAGTTAAAGAGAAATTTGGTATATTCTTGGATCTATTGATTCTTTACACTTAACATAACAACATAGACTGCATATTCATACTCAAATGAGTAATTTTAACAGATAATTTGAGTATGATTAGATTGTTTTTAATATTTTTATCATGTAATCATAATTATAAAACAAAGTTAATCACAGCAACAGCCTTTGTACACCAGAAAAAGTAATTATTACTAGAGCATTTGTGTGAAGTGTGCTTATGTGTGTGAGAGAGAGTCTGTGCATGCTATGTGTGTGAGTGTGTGTGTTAGTTTGTGTGAATGTATGTTTATGTGTGCAGGTGTGTTTGTTTGTGTGTTCTGTCTGAAGGAGGTTATGCCTTGAACAAAATTATGATTATTCTCCATATGTGTTATTCATCTTATTTTGATTGTGTTAGATTCTAATGGACTTCATTTGAATTGTATAATGAATTACTAGAGCACGTGGTCAGCTAGAAGTACATTCTGGCAACTTTTTACAAATAAAAGAAAACATCAGAATGATAATCTGATTGCCGTATATATTAACCTAAAATTTTCCAGAACAAAATATTATAAACATGAATATTTTCTCCCTCTATTTTTCGAAAGGCATAGTGCAGATAAACAGAGATACTGCATATATATATATATATACATGCGCACACACATACACACACACGCACACACACACACACATATATCTATTTTACTTGTGGCTTGCGGGTTGCTTTTATAAAATGTAAAAAGTAAAATATAGATTGTTACAAAGCATTTTAAAGTTATTAACTTTGATTGAAAATTAAATAGCATCAGTTTGTGTTGTTGATGTAATCCTTCATATAAATAAGGTTTCTTATAGACTTCTAAGAAATTAGTAATAAATGAGTAATGTCATTTGCTCAGTTGAAAACTATATGCAACACAGCTCCAAATGAGTTGAACTCACGATGATCAGAACTACTCTCTGGGTGTTTTTTAACAGGGAAAGATTAATCATTGAGATGGTTCTTCCTGATTCAACAACACTAATTACATTATACAGTACAAACTGGAAATTTTTCATATGCAGCTTATTTTATCATTCATTTATATTATTTCATTTGTTTTTGAGATTGTATTACATCACTTCCCCTTTCTCCCTTCAAATCCTCCTACACAGCCCTCCATGCTTTCCTATTTTAAAAATCATTTTATTTATTCACTTTATATCCCAGTTGTAGTGCTCCCCCCACCTCATCTTTTCCCACTACTACCCTTCTCCCTCATTTCCCAGAGAAATTTCAACAGAGGAGTATCAAATGGCCTAGAAACACATAAAGGAGTACTCAAAAGTCCTCAGTCATCAGGGAAATGTAAATTAAATCAACTCTGAGATTCCAACCTACACCTACCAGAATGACTAAGACCAAAATCTCAAGTGACAGCACCTGCTGGTGAGGATATAGAGAAAGGAGAACATTCCTCCATCGCTAGTGGGAGTGAAAACCTGTACACCCACTTTGGAAATCAATCTGGCACTTTTTCAGAAAATAGGAACTCGTGCTACCCCAGGACCCAGCTTTTCCACTCCAGGGCATTCACATACGGAATCCCTTCCACTGCGTAAGGTTTAGAATGTCCCTAATCCACAAAATAAATGCTTCACTCCATTCCTCCCCCATGACTGCCTGAGACTCTTCGTTTATTCTGGGGAAAGACAGGCTCACCTCTTCCCTGAAGAATTTGTCACTAAACCTTTGGGGTTGGGTACAGGCCAGGAAGCCATAGCTGCCTTGGTCAACACTGAAGAGGAGGTGAGCTGCTGATGACCAACATAACAGTGGCTGGGCATGCGGTCTAGCCAAGAACAGACAAGGCATGGGCTTCTGCCTACATCCTCTGCTGTTAGCATAGCAGCTTAACAGGAGAGCTGTAACACAGCAGTATCACTGCCAGCTTTGGTACTCCCGAATTTCCACTGCTACTTGGTACCAGCAATCTCATTAAAAAGAATTAACTGTGGAAAACTCTTTTCCATATCCCCATTGAGATCAGGGTCCTTGTGCAATGAGCTCACTCTGTGTGTTCTAGGCACTCATGAGAAGAGCAGAAACTGAGACTCAAACGGCACCTGGATCATGTGCTGGAGAAGTGAGCTTGTGCCATGGTGCTCAGCAATGGCAGAAATGTGGGACTGCAGCTTGCACCCAGCGTGTAGCTCGAACCGTCGACCCTGAGATTAAAGGTGTCATGCTTTACCAATTGAGCAAGCCTTGATGGTCATGGACTCTAAGCTTCTAGACCGGGTTTTGTTGTAACACTAGAAAAGCAGTTAAAAAATTACCTAAAGAAATAAAATAAACCCAATAATATATAGGAACCTATGATATATTTTTGAGGATGTTCTTCCATTTTATAGGAGTAATCATCTTGTGGAAATGTTGAGAATATCAATGCAAACACATGCCTGTGAACGTGTGCCTTACTTTCTCATAGTGTAGAGTCCGGCTATGTTAAGGGCATCATCATTTTTATCCTTTTGGCGGGGGGCAGGCTGCATCTTATCACTATCCTGATAGACACAATAGTACTTTTTACAGTGTATGCTCCAGCAGCATGGTGGCATCCATGCTCTTTGCCCACACATTTGAAGAAACAAAACTCACAGAGGAAAGAAGTGTCAGAGTTTATTGTGGATACATTAGTGTGCATGTACACAGAAGAGTGTACATCTGGCAGAGAGAGCAGCTACAGAAGCAAGATTATATGGCAGAAATCAGTTACCATAAAATCATTAGTTTGGAGGCTGTTTAAAGGTCTAATGACAGAAACTGATGTGTGATGTGGAGAAGGAGATGAGCTGGTCTGTCCAGTGAGCACACAGCCAGAGTGTACCTGGATTCCTCCTTTAGTTTCTGTCAATTCCTCATTTTAGCATCCAGAGTAGTGTAAGAGATAACAGAAAAACTGTAAAATATAACTTTCTCCTGTCATTCGTTGCCTCTACTAATGCCATTCTTGGAATGACTGCTTTCAGGTCCCTACCTAATCAGACGACTTTATTCCTCGTGTGTCCATCAGTCTGACTAAGAGATGATCATTCCCAAGTAACAAGGTTATATTTATAAGTGGAGTTTTGTACCTAACTATAATTAGCTTGGGGAATTCGATGAAGTTATATTATTGTTAGAGTTATAAATCTCCATACTTAACAAGAATTTAAAAGAAACCTGAAGAGCCTGTAGTTTCCACTAACATATACATAACACTGTGCTTCTCCATGAATAGCAGAATGGTGTGTGCTCTTGCCATTGTATTGGCAAATTCCATTTCTATAAACAAGAAACTCCTTCTTTTATATCCTTTCACATGCTTACTACTTTAAATAATAAAAGGTATATTCTAACAAACAAGGGGTCTGCTTTTCATTGGTGTTAAAAGTAGCCATGCTTCTTCAACTACCTAAAAACAAGCAAATCTAGCATTGGTGATCATTACCTCCCAGGGCAGTTGCTTGTTCAAACTAAATAGGTTCCCATGTGACTTTTTGTAAAACAAATGAATTATACATGAGAAGTTTTGAATAAAGCATTCTTTTTCTTGTTCTTCAAATCTCTGACATCTATGACAAAAAAGTTAAGTGTATTTTACACACTTGGGTTGTTTTCTGAGAAGTAAAGTCTATTAATTAAGCAGAGTAAATGCTGCAAAACTCTGACCATGAGAAGTTATTAATATGAAGATGAAAATATCACAAAGGTCAAACTTTAATTTTAGGGTTTAGACGACTTTGGAACTCCCTAACAAAGGGCAGAGAGTTGTAACACAATTTTCTATGTGGCTGATTTTGATATGACCACTGTCCTTGCTCTTCTGTAAAACAGAAGTTTGAGTCGGAAAGTGGGACACCTCTTGCTAACAGGTTATAACTTAACACTGACTTTTTCTCCCTTTTACATTGTTCTGATTTTTTTCATTCTTGCAACCATATATATCTATTTGTTTTAGTTGAAAGTTCAGAAACAACATTGCTTTGGAAAATAATGTTATAGCATTCATAATTTTATCAGGGACAATGAACACTGAACTCTCTGGACCTTTCAAAAGAAAAAAAAAATAAAGAAGAAAACAGACCTGAGCACTAGTAATTTTCAAGTTTGCATACTGTAAAAATAAAACCTCATGAAGTCATTCCAGCACTCTTAGACTCTGCGCAGACTAGAGATGCAGTCTTGGAATATAGTGGTAATAATGGGAGTTATGAATTTTAAAGAACAATACACTTGGTTGTTTTTATACCGGGAATATTTTCTGAGGTTACATGTCCAGGACCCTTCCATCCTTACCATAACTCCACAAATACACCATCATCAGGGATGTGAATGTACAATTTGACTAGTCTAGAAATCAGCCTCTTCTACTGGAAAATTCTGTAATGGAAATATTTGACTGTCCATCCATCTGGCTGAAGAGAAATACTTTCAATGAGCAAAGGTGACATTAAGCTAAGGAAAATCCAGATAAGACATACGTATTATGGCTCTCTCCATTAATACCCACATTGTCATCTTGTTTCAGAGTTCGTTTTACATTTGTCCAGAAGAAAATGTTTTAAAAGTTCAAAAGTTAACTTTTGCTACTCAAAGGCAAGTGTTTTGTTAGTTGCATACATGTTTATGCTTGTTTGAGCTCCTTAGATTAGAAGTGTTTAGAGTTCACATGAATTTATGCTCCCAGAACAGCCCCAGTTGGCACTTGCTATTGCAAACTACTTAGATAGGAGTGAAAATATTTACTCTGAAGATTCTGACTTTATATTCTGTAAAGTGCAAAAAGATACTATAAGGCTACTTGAGTAGGGGCATTTGAATGCCACAAATCCATAGTCAAATCACATTGGGCTGTCTTTGATGTCTTCATAGTCTTTTATCACTCATCTCAGGATCTGATCGAATATCCTTTTAAATACCAAGTAATATATCCAAATAAAGGCTGTATTAGCCCAGTAACTCTTATAAAGCAAGCATTTCATTGGGGCTTGATTACAGTTTCAGAAGTGAGAAGCAACCCCTGACACTACTAACACTACTCTGGCATACCTGCAGACAGGAGGCTAGCATACTTATCCCCCTGAAAGGCTTCACCAGAAGTGGACGAAAAAAGATGCTGAGCCAAACATTGGGCGAAGGATAAGGAGTCTTGTGGAAAAGTGTGGGTAAGGATATAAGGACCTGGAGGTGACAGGAGATCCACAATAAGACCAACAGAGACAACTAACCAGGGCCCTTAGGGGCTCATGGAGAGACTGAAGCATCAACCAAGGACCATGTATACACTGGACCGAGGCCCCTTACACAGATGTAGTGGGTGGCAGCTCAGGCATCACATGGGTCCCCTAGTAAGAGGAACAGTGCTCTCTGTGACATGGACCCTGTTGCCTAATATTTTTATGTCTTTCCCTTGCCATGGGCTGCCTTGCCAGGCCACAGGGGAAGAGGGAAAACTCAGTCCATATTTGATTTGATGATCTGGAGTGGGTTGGGGTCGGGGGACTCTCGTTCTCTGAGGAACATGAGAGAATAAATAAATTAATTTAAAAATAAAACTTGAAATTAATAAAATAAAATTTAAAAATTATTTTTAAAAATAAAAAAACAGAACAAAACAAAACTTGACTATAAAAAAAGAAAACATAAAAAGAATTAGAGACTGTGGGATGTTTACCCACAAATGGGACATGTATAGTACATGACTTTCTATCATGGCTTTGAATCATTACAGAGGAAGGTCAGGGCAGGTAGTAGGGAAAACAAGATGTGACAGATGACTATAAGGAAACAGTGTTTTGAGGACAAAAAGAACTATGCCAATGTTAACTTAAAGTGGCCATAATAGCATGTAGACGACCTACATAAACTCAGGCTAAAAAAAATTCCAGAATGAGATCGGAAGTGGTCACAGTGTCTCACTTCTAGCTGAGGAGCTATTGGCAACTGGTAGCTACTGGGAGAAGAAGAATCAGTTTTCACTAAATGTGTGGCCCTGGTAGGTCAAGGATGCTCCAGTGGATAACTATACAGCCAGGAATACATGGGGAACATGAATTGGCCTCAAGAGATTAAAATAAAATTATGGAAAGCACAATCTTTAGTGGTTATAAAGGTAAAGTTAAAGGAGTTATAAAAATGGGTGACCATAATCAAAACATACTGTATGATTTTCTTAAAGTATTGATAATAAAAATAGAACACAGGTTACAAAAAAGAAAAAAAATCTAAACATTATTAAAGTAGCTAAAAAGCAACCCACAATGTATGATGAGAAAGGGACATGTTTATAGGTCTCAAATATTTTTTGAGTGTTAAGGTTAAAGGAAAATGGAAAAGCTTTTGATAGGAAAATATGTCAAGTGTAAATTCGTTTTGTCCTAACTGTAAGAAAGGCATATTCAGACTACAAATAATTACCTAAAACAGCACATAGAGAGCAACAATCCTTTAAATGAAAAGAAGGGGGTAACTTAGCACCTAAGAGACTCTTTCTTGAGACCTCATGTATCTTGAAATGAACCATTGAGGTAATCTGTAGCAGTTTGTGAGGATTAGAAAACCACAGCAAAAGCAACAATGGAATAGACAAGCAATATTACAAATACTTTCCATTAGAGCTTTGTTTCTATATTGATTGTACAATAAGGCATTATATTTGATTATGACCACAATATTTATAAAACTTGATTTCTAATAAGTCATATTTCTTATTTATAATTCTGCCACACTTACTCCATTTGAGATGAAAATCATGTTTGGCAAGAATGAATGCTCAGCGTTCTACTTCACCGTAAAAAATATTGACTAGATCAGCTTCTTTACATTATATGAATACTAGATGCTGAGGTAACTCATGAAATGAAGTAGCAGTCTGTGGCTATTTTTAGCTGAAATATTTTCTTCTCCAATGCTCAATGGAGATATGCAATTGAATACTCCTTAATATAATCATCTGATGAAACCATGCATTGTTTATTCATTTTCAAAAGTAAGTTAGAAGTAACAGTTTTAAGTGTTCAGAAGTAAACCTTCCTGAGCACCACACAAAGAATCTGAATGAACATTTCTACTTAATATTTGAAAAAAGGAATTAACTTGAAGTGAGAATATAGCTTTAAAAATCATTAAATATTGCTTTGATTTTTAAATAACAATATATGAAATAGTCTTAATGTGACCTTTAATTATGGGGGGTTAATTATAAAAGACAAAATGTCATTCCAGTGATTAGAGAACACTAGGTCATTAATGATTGTTTAGCAGCAGATTTTTATATCAAAATATCTGATATATATTTGAATTTAAGCTTTCATAACTCGGCTAATCATCAGAATATCCTTAGGGAAGATTTTGCATATTTTTGCATTAATACAAATGCATAAGATTTGTATAACTGCTTCATAAAATGGATTTTATATAATAGATATTCTATAATTTTGATTTCTCCAGATGTGATTATAGTCAGCAGATGATGCTTGGACCTTTCGATCTACATGACACATTTAATCTCAAAGTTAGAGTTAAGCATACAGCCAATTTTTAAATCAATACACTGACAGATTTTAAGATTGTATGTAAAAAGAACAATTTCCTATAATCCTAATAATATATAAACTATAAAACTCCTAACTTATTTCAGCATCCTCAGACATCTGTTTTGCTTATAATCATGCTCAGTCTATAGTGATACCGTTGTAAGAAATTCAATGCTAACTGCATGTCAGGACATATTTATATGGCCATCTAACAACTACCATACATGAGCTAATTCAATATATGTTTTTTCATATTTTGAAAAATTTCTATTTAATACATAAACATTTGTTGTATAAATACTTAAGGGATAAATATAAAGGAAAAATTATTGAAGTGTGCAAAATGAATCCAAATGTGAGATGAATTTGTTTTTTTTAAACTGAGGTACATACTATGTGAACATATTATGATTAAAGTACAAAAGGGGTTTTATGGTATGATTTGGAGGGAAGAAAGGAAAGGGAGTTGTTAGCTATATTCTAATCAACCCAAGTCAAAATAATAGCAAAGAAAGACACCAGGTAGCAGTAGGTAAAAATTAACCCATTCAACTTGTCATTAAGGTATAAGGCAGTCAGTAGAAGAATGGATAAAGAAACTGTGGTACATATACACTATGGAATACTACTCAGCTAGTAAAAACAAGGAATTCCCGAAATTTGTGGACAAATGGATTGAGCTAGAAATGATCATAATGAGTGAGTTAACCCAGAAGCAGAAAGACTCAAATGGTATACACTCACTTATATCTGCATACTAGCACAAGGGGCATGTCCCATGAAAGTCTTCACTTGCCAGGAAACTGGGACAGAGTGGAGGACATTCTATTGGGACTCTAGATGAGAGAAGCATGGGAGAATAGCAAAGCAGAAGGATCCAGAGGATCCTAGCAATCTACAAGAAGAACATTATGATAGGCAGATTTGGGCCCAGGGGTCCCACCCAAACTATGGCACCAGCCAAGGACAATACAGATGGTAAACTTTAAATCCCTACCCAGACAAGCCAATGGACAGGACATTCTCCACAGTTGAGTGGAGAGTGAGATATGACCTTCATATGTACTCTGGTGCCTCATATTTAACCATTTTCCCTGGAGGGGGAGACCTGGTGGCACTCAGAGGAAGGATAGCAGGTTACCAAGAAGAGACTTGATACCCTATGAACATATAGAGGGGGAGGAAGTCCCCCTCAGTCATAGTCATAGGGAAGATGAGTAAGGGGAAAATGGGAGGGAGGGAAGAATGAGAGGATACAAGGGATGGGATAACCATTGAGATGTAACAAGAATAAATTAAAAAAAAAAAAGAATGAACCTTAAGAAAAAAAAGATATAAGAGGCAGGATGTGAAACCAGGAAAAAGGTTCTTCAGAGTATAAGTTGACATTTTAAAGATAGACCCAGACTCAGCAGTAGCAGGAAAGAATCAGCACTTGACAAAGTGTAGTTGGATTATTAGAATCAGATCTTCAACTCTATCAATCCTCCATACACCCTTGTGGACTATTCCAGGCTGAGAGGAGTCGCAACTAAGTGCTTTCAGCCTCACACAATGGCAAAGGTGTGACTTAACCTGCAAGCTTAACACAGGGCTAGGCTGACAGCTATAAACAAAGGAACAGGTTTCTTGGAGTACTGGTTATGGTAGTCCAATCCGAACATTTGAAATAGGCAGATAAGAGGTTAAATTCATTACTTTGCTCATTACTATTACCCAACAAGAAGAAGTTAGAGGAAAAGTGTTTTATTTGCAAACATGATAAAAGGTAGAGTCGTGGGCAGGAGGTTATAGCAACAGGAGCGTGACACCGATAACCACATTGTACCCAGAGTGGTTAGTGTGAAGGGGATCAACACCGATTTTCTGTCCTTTTCCCCACTAACATTGATGATAGGGCTTCCCTCCAAATAACTCACTTTAATGAGTCTGTTTCCTACATGATTCTAGATCTTCTCCAGTTGATAGCCAACGTAACAATCAAATATGGCATTGAAATACAAATGTCTTACATAGAGCACTAGATACCATAATTCTAAAGCCCTAGGGTTTTGACCACCTTCTTGGGTCAATTGGTTAATTATACATTTCTCTGAAACAAAACCTAATGATAGGAAGCCCCTTTTTTATATCCATCAAAATAAATTAATAAAGAAAACCCAGCATACATAAACAATTAATTTTTAATGATAAAAGATAAAATTATGACATTAGCCAAAAACATAGGAAAAAAAAACTGGAGATCATTATGTCAATTTTAATAGCCTAGAATCATAAAAACAAGTACTGTGTGTTTTCCCTTATATGAAGGATCATGTGTGAGTGTGGACATGTGTGTATTTGAGTCAGACAGACAGACAGAAAGACAGACAAAGACAGAGAGAGAGAGAGACAGAGAGACAGAGAAAGAGACAGAGAAAGAGATACAGACAGACAGACAGACAGACAGAGAGATGGAGACAGAAACAGAGACTAGGCCAAAGAAGATTGAAAGGGAAGGCAGTGTTTTTAGGTTTGGGAAGTAACCACAAAGAGGGGGTTTGAAAGCAGAAGGGGGGGTAGTTATGGGTAAAAAGAGAAGAGCACAAAATGGGTAGATGATATGATGAAGAACACAGGATATAGTCACAAATGTGTGACAGTGCCATAACGAAACGCTTTACTTCGTGTTTATTGCTAAAAGTAAAAAGTCAAAAGCAATGAACTACTTACCAAGTCACTTAACCCACATTCTAGTAAGCATATTTTTCTTATTTTGCCACTGTACAATCACTTTTCATTTTAATTACAAATGGACCGCACAATATAATTAGTAGCAGAAATTAAAACTACCACGAGCTGTTCCCCTATAATCAAGGTACTTTGTGCTTGGCATTTCGAATAATATTGGGTAAATTCTGCTTTTTTAATTGTGCTGCATACTTTTCTGCACAGTTACCAGGACAAGCAGGACAGAGTGTGATATGCGCTGCTGTCATGCAGCCTGTCTTGATATACTTGTTTCATTGTTGGTTGTTCATCTTACAAATAGAGTCCTTTTGTCTACCACAGGCTGCCCTGGGCCCACATACGCTCTTGTCTACACTACCCGAGTTGCCAGAATTACCACAATGACAGCACAAACTGTAACTCTAAGGGAGCTGATTTCATATGTATTTGGCAAAGAAACGATTTTGGATGTTTACGGCGTTGTTGTGGGCATTCTAATTTTAATGCACTGGACTTTCAGTAATTTCTGTATTACCACGTTGTTTTTAAAAGTTGGCTAAGTAAATAGACAAATAACAATTAGATAGAATTTTGAAGGGTGGATATCCATCCTCTGCTTTCAGCTCTGCTCTCTGTGTGACTATGACTTTTGAAAGTCTAATGTTTTACCTCTATAGGTTTTCAGATTAACAGAAAACTTCTGAAGGCAATACAGATTTCCCCCAACCTTCTACCCTGTTGACTGAGTATTGAAATCTTTAATTATTATTCTGTACTTGTCATTGTTAATAAGATAGTACTGATGCATTATTAATTAAAAGCTGTGCTTTTATTCAAATTGTCTTACCCTCCACCCTTCACAGTTGTACACAGGATGCCTGCTATATTTAATCATCTCATTTCCTCCGTTCATCATTACTCTGTGGCAGTGTATTATCTTCCTTAATTTTGATGGTCATGGAGTTTTGAGGAGTATTGAACAAGAGGGTTATAAACTATTCATTAAGTAGGATTTGTCTGCTGCCTTTCCATTGATGATGGCTGTGATTATGGGATATTGGGGAAAATGACTCTAATCCATACCATGTGAGTCATTAGAACTCCCCCTCCCGGCCCAAATTTACTTAGCTGTACATTTGAAGAGTAAGAGGGCTAGCAATCACCCCTGACATTTTCTGAATGGCCGAATGCGAAAATCCACATACAGAATCATCAGAGCTATTAATTCAGTACTCTGTAGGAAGTGTCTATTATCCATATCAACTGAAATGCCCTTCATATAAACAGCTCATCATTCTCGGGCGTACAGTCTACAACCATTCGTAAAGTCACTTGCATCATGTGATGCCTAATACTGTGTCAACTTGGTGGGATGTGGAATCACCTAGGAAACAGATTCTTGGGCATCTTGAGATGCTGTTTATAAGAAGTTTAGTGTGATTCTGGAAGACCTGAAATGAATATCCACAGGAATGTTCCATCAGTGTCTCAGACAGTATACAAAGGAGAAAATGAGAGCTGATGGGTTGGCTCCAGTGGGTAAAGAGCTTGCTAGGCAAGCATGAAAATTTGAATTCAGTTCCCAGAACCCAAGGGAACTCAGACATGGTAGAACATGACTTAATACCAGAAATACTGCAGAGGCTTTGCATAGGCTAGGCAGAACAACAGGCCTGTCTAAAACAAGGCGAAAGGGAAGAACTCATGCACACAGTCTTCCTTCTGTTCTTTTAATATATACCATTAGTTCTATTATATATTCAGACCTTAGGGTCATACACAATCACTATAATAACAGAATAAGTAGCTTCTTTATACAAAACACAAACAGATAAAAATCAGAACAACAGTCTCCAACTTTTTAGCTCTTTGGCCTTTCACTGTGTTGTTCAGTTTTCACAAACTGACTTTTCAAAAGTGCCCTATGATGTGTGTCCTAATTATGAAAGGCAGCTTTTTAAGATGGGGATTGGTCCAATGCGCAGTGGCCTTCCGGCTCAGCCTTCTTTTGTGTGGTTACAGAGCTCACTTGTACTGTTAATGAATATACCCCCCAACACCATGGCTTCTGACTCTATATTATTGTGAAAAATCAACTGAAGCACGAGGGAAAAATGCAACTTTGAAGCCATTCATGTACGAGGAACTCCATCAATCACTTTTGTAAGAGAGTGTATTTACTTTTATAAGGATACTATACTCTCTTCTGAAGTTTGTGCATGGTTTCCATTCCCTTAAAAGATGTGGCTGCTTGATACACTCATCAGAAATTGGAGTAGGTTTTCTTATGCTACTCTCTGTTCTTTTATAATGTTTATTTTGTCCTTTTCATGTATTTTATAGAAACTTGTGTTCTTGATTGTGATTCCTTTTCTAATGTGCACCTATTGCTTTAAATGTTCCTCTAGTAATTTATTTTATCAGCATATCACACAATTTCGTAAGTTGTAAATTGTCCCGAGTCTTTCAGTGTATATATAAGCTTTTTATATGTTTATTATTTAATGTTGATGAATGCAACACTACACTATTATGTTATCTTGCCAAATGTGTGCTATATAGAAATATACTTCTAATCCTAACATTTAGAAATTCTCCAGATTATTTTCTATATCTGACTTGTTTAATATTGTCATTACTTAAAACTTTCAGTGTATGTTTTATTGTTCCTTTTTTTCTATGTTTGTTTTTAGAAATTCAAGAGGGCTGTGTATTCCAGTATACTGGAGTAGAATATTTTAATAACAATGATTTGACTGACAAAGTTGAATAAAGGACGTAACTTGTGATTCTAACTTCCAGACAGTTCAATGACTAAAAGATATGATAATATTTTCATTTGCAATGCTAAATTCATCTACTCTTTCTTATAATGGTTTGTTTTTATATGACATGATGTATCAATCCATCGTTAGGTTCATATACCTTCTTTAATGTTTTGAGATTATAACGTTATTACATCAATTACCACTTTCCTTTCTAAACTCCAATGAACTTCCTGACTTCCTGTCTTTCAAATTCATGACCTCTTTTTCTTCAGTTTGTTGTATAACCTACTCTGTCCATATGTTTTCAGGAATGTCTTCCTCTGAGTCTAAAAGTAAGAAAAAAAAAAACCTTAGAGTATGTAAAGACAACAGGATACCCGCTGCCCAGAAGAAATGCAGTTTGAGAAGTATTTGTGGTTTCGATATAACCATCAGCCAGTGCTTTCATTTAAAGGAGTATCACAGTCGAGACAAAGTAAAGAGAGGTAAGAAGAATTGTAGGGACATAGAGAATAGCGGGACTGGAATTGGAATGGGTGTTTCCAGTGCTGGATGAAGTCCAAGGATGCTGGGTATCTGGGATTTACATAACCTAGGGCCCCTTTTCTTTGAAGAAATTTCCAGGACATTTAGGACATTGAAGCCATGAGAGAAAGGTCAGAATCTTTAAAAACACATTTTAGGGTCAACAAATTCATTAATAAATTACATAAGTCTTACGGGCTCCTATTTGATTTAGCCTTCAGACACTTAAGCCCTTGTATGTTAGAAATGGCAGAACAGGAGTAAAGCACTAGCAATAGGCTACTAGGCAAGGAGAGATTTTGCTCAAGAAACCTGCTAAGTGCTGCTGGGTTTTCTAAATATGAACTTTTTTTCACTCTCACATGGTTTTGTTTGGTTAGTTGTTTTTTTAAAATATATTTTCTTGTTGAATGCATTGGAATTTTAACCAACAGCTTTCTTAATTTAGGCAAATACACAGCAATAGAATTGCATCACCAACCATACATATGACATATATCATATACAAAATACATATTCTTTTATATATTGAGAACATATATTGAGAGAGACAGAGAGGAGGGCATAATAGGTGGACAGGTGGATATTGAGGCTAACCCAATTTAGTCTAGGAAACTCTCACAAACTTAGGATCTTTCAGCTTCCCAAGTATCTTAAACTATCTACCTTACCACGAAACCCAGCCTGTTTTTAATTTTAAGTTCTTTTCTATGTGTTTCTTTTTATGATTCTCTCATTTATTTGTATGACTATGAAGATACAGTTTGGTCTCCTCATCTTAAAAGAAACAAATCACTTTTATTCTTTGGCATCTTTTGACAGGGTTGTGCATAGAACACAGCTGAAAGAGCCATGACACGTCCATAGTTATCAGGAAAATGCAAATCAAAACCATCTGAGATTCCATCCTACACCTTCCAGAATGACTAAGTTCAAAATCTCAAATGACAGTACATGCTGGAGAGAATGTGGATAAAGGGAACACTCCTACATTGCTTGTGGAAGTGCAAACTTGTGCAACCGCTTTGGAATTCAATCTGGTGCTCTCTTGGGACATTGAGAATAGTGATACCTCAAGACCTAGCTATACCATTCCTGGGCATATACCTGAAAGTTGTTTCACCATACAACAAGGACATTTGCTCAACTATGCGCATAGCAGCTTTATTCATAAGAGCCAGAATGTGGAAACAACCTAGATATCCCTCAATCGAAGAACTGATAAAGAAATTGTGGTTTATTTACAGAAGGAATACTACTTAAAATCTGCAGGCAAATAGATGGAACTAGATATAATCATCTTGAGTGAGGTAACCCAGATCTAGAAAGACATGTATGATATATACTCACTTATAAGTGAATATTAGCGCAACCTGGACTCCACCCAGAAGGGGATCAAGACAGATGCTGGGATGCCTGCTAGACTCAGCACTGTTGGGTTGCTGAGAGTGCTATGGAACAATGGGGGAATAGAAAAACCCAAAGGGTTCAGGAGCTCCACAAGGAGACCATCACGGCTGGTGGATTTGTACCCAGGGGGACCTGAACAAACTGTTGCTCCATTCAAGGACAGTGCATGCAGTAAACCTATTCCCCTGTTCAAATCTAGCCAATGGATAGCTCATCCTCCGCAGTTGTTGGAAGAGAGTTCTGACAGGAACTCTGGTGGCCCCAATGTGATCTATTTTCCTTGATGGGGAGGCCTCGTGGCACACAGAGGACAGGAAAGGAAGCTATCTGGATGAAACCTGATAGGCTGTGGTCATATGGTGGGGGAAGAGGTCTCCTTCTGTCAGAGGTCTAGGGGAGGGGAAATTACAGAAGAGGAAGGGAGGGTGGGTAGTAAAAGATACAACTGAGGGGATAACAACCAGGATACAATCTGAATAATTTGTAATATTTTTTTAAAAGAAAGAGCTATGACAATTGTTTCTATAGACCTTGCAGGTAGTCACGAAAGGCAAGGCTAGCTTAGAATACAAAGAGAAGTTTGTGTTGTTACCACAACTATTTTTGTTAACTATTTTGAGCACAGGACTTTTCTAACTTGTAGATTGGTTAAGTGCTATACAGCCATGAAAAACCCATCCATACAATGTGACTATATTACAAAAAAATCAGAATCCTGCTGTGCTGGTTGGTTTTTAACTTGACATGATCAGAGCTATGAAACTTAACTGAGTAGCTGCTGCCGGTAGCTTAGCCTGTGTCCAGGTCTGTGGCATATTTTCTCAGTGCATGACTTGATCTGGGATTGTCAAGCACAGTGGAGTTTTGTCCCCCTTTGAATGTGGTCCTGGGTAGCATAAGAAAAGCAAACTGAGACCACCATGAGAGCAAGTCACTTTATCCAGATTCCTGCCTGGCTTATCTTAAGGGCGTACTGTAACCTATAAGCCAAACAAGACCTTTTCACTCTCAAGTTAATTTTGTTTAGTGTTTTCATCTCAGCAGCAGAAAGCAATCTAGAACAAATAGTGACCACATGTAAAAATAGCAATGGAAAGGTTCCACTTCAAAACAAAAACAAACAAGCAGACAAAAACAAAAAACAAATATCATCCTTTGTGAGGGGGGAAAAATCATTGGACAAAGTTACCATTTATAATGCTTTAATTTTTCACTTCTTAAGACTTTCTCATTCACTGCAGTTTATTCATATCAGCAATTTATGTGGGCTTCACCGGAAAGGAAAAATGGCATGCACCATGGTGAGATTATTTTCCTGTTTCATTTTGATTATGAATTTTGTTACCAGAATGTAAGCAAATCTGCAGTGAGCCCTGTGATTTGAAGATGAATAATAAGAATCGGGAAATCAATACTTAGTAAAAACAATTTACAAAGAAACACAATAAATTTTTACATTTGAAAATTAACTTGGTTGTTTGTCTCTCCCTATAAATGACTTTTGCTCAAGGCCTACGGTGCAGAGGAAGCCTTGGGGAAATAAAGCAGTGCATTTCTCATTGTCTTCAAATCCATTTTCTGCCTGAATGGAGTCAGCATTAAATTTAAACCAAGGAAATCACTGGCCGATAGAAATCTCAGTCTGAGAAACATAGTATAAAGGCCCAACTTCATCTTGCATTAGAATTTTAAGTCACTCACGTGCACATATTCCTGGCTACCTTAACCCTTGAAACTTCATTACCTCATCTACATTCCAATAAGAAGTATTTATTTTAGGAACACAAATATTGCTATTTATGGAAATCTAGAGAATAAGACGTTTTACCTTTAGCTAATCATGAACTTCTCCCCTTAAAATTACTAGAGGTGTGTTCTTAGATAGGCAATTTTAAGTATTTGCATTGTTACCTAAAGTCATATATAGTAACACACCCTTGTAGTCCAGGGTATCCATGAGGTTGTGGGAATAAGATATTTTTAGCTAATCTACTTCAATGCTGGCATGGGCCAGCTACCACAGACAAAGGAAAAAATGACAACAAAGATGATCTGAACTCTTATAATTTATGCTAATTTTTACTAATATATGCTCATCATCACAGTAACATTTATTTTCCTGCATGTCTCCATATAACATATGACATGCTCAGAGCCATAGAATGCCTTTCCTTACCCAATAATCACTTAGTCATCAAATTCTATATCAAGTATTTAATGAGCTATAATTAAAATACAATGCCCACTTTTCATGCCTCTTCTCTCTACTGAAAAGACCCATCACAGCCTCTGAGAAGTAGACTTTCTAAATAATTATTGATTCTTCTCCATCTTAGATGCCTTAAGAATAGTAAATATTCAATAAACATAGGACATTTGAAAACAGGATCAATTTCAGACAAACATAGCTTTAAAGTTTTCTGTCCATGACAAAGGTAAGGAAAAAAGATTAATGAAGTCAACATTTCACTTTAAATAAGGCACTATAAACAAAGCAAGTATCACTAATTAATGTCCCTAGTTTATGGCTCATTTTTATCCTCTTAATGTGTGAGTTGTTACAAGAAATATTCATGGCAGAAGGAATAGAAAAATCCCTGGCAAGTAGATGGTATATGTCATCCTTCAAATCCTCACAGGAAGAGTTTATCTGGCTTTCTTTGCCCATCAACATTCTCTTGCTTATTGTCCAATTGCCCATGATGAAACCAGGTCTCTCCATCCAATTCTGAGAGCAGAGGTGCACTTAGAGGAAAGTAGAGTACTGTGCTGAAACAGGGGCTCTGCTACAGTGCTTCCCAGGGGCAACTGTTGAACTCTGTGTCCTTGCTTTCTGCTACTGTTCAACCTGCTTTGTTTAACCTTGCAGAAGAGATGATCAGAAAGTGTATTCTGTGTGTCTCTACCCAGTATTACAGTTAACAAATTTCCTTGTTAAATAAGAGATTTCTAATCAAAAAGTGAACCAAATGTAATTAAAAGAGAGAGAAAAAAATTATGTCTGGAATTCATTTATTTAACCAATGTTTAATGAGTAATTATGACTATATATAATATATATAATAGAATATATATGTATATACACAGATAGATAGATAGATAGATAGATAGATAGATAGATAGATAGATAGATAATTTTGGGATTTTAGTAGTCTATGCTGAGACACATTAAACTCTCTAAAGAGGAAAAGAATAAAGAATAATACAAATAATCTATGTAAGTTATTGTAAGCTTGGATACCTGACAGGAAATAAGTTTATGGAGGATGCAATACTTAATCTCAAAGAACAGATATGAGGAAAAATGTTCCCAACAGATATCTTAGTGCAGTAGCATTTGAGCTTGAAATCATAGATGAAATCCGTGCCTTGATAAAGTGGCACCTTTGACTTTATATCGACCCCTTCCATTAAAAACACATCAAATCAATAAAACGTTTTCAAATCACCTGACATCAGACAGCAAAGGCATCAGATATGATACCCAAGAAATGACAAATGAGCAGGTAGCTTTCTGTTGGAATAGCTTGTTCCCTAGAGATACTGTCTAGGTAGCTATGCAGGGAGAAAGACCCAGGCCTCATATAGCTCTTGTCTTGAATTGAGGAGACATCACTGTGAGTGTGAAATACTTGGGTTCATAGAGATCAGAGAGAGAGAGAGAGAGAGAGAGAGAGAGAGAGAGAGAGAGAGAGAGAGAGAGAGAGACAGAGACAGAGACACAGAGACAGAGACAGAGACAGAGACAGAGACAGAGACAGAGACAGAGACAGAGACAGAGACACAGAGAGGAGAGTGCTAACAAAGGGAAAACTTACCTCTAGAAGGACCTGAATTTCCTGAACTCTCATGAAAAAACGGAAGGAAGGGACCTGTCTCTGTTCTAACAAACTCAACTTTGTCCCTCGCTGGATCTATTTGCCTCTGTGACCTTTACTCCTCTAAGTACATTTCCTTTTGCTCTCTCCTGGGCGTACAGGAGTGGCAGACAGTGAAATTTCTTTGGACTCTGAGTTTGAAACTACCCATAAGGTATAGCATGTCACGCAGAAAATATCATCCCATTATGAGATGAAGCCTCTCTCAAATGAGTGGTCTACCAGATTACTCCCCACAAGTAGCCACCGTGATAGTAAAGTCTTCAAAGCTTTATGCAAAATAGAATGAGATGAAGATCATTTTGACCATTGGCCTCACAAGACTACTGGCTCGGCCATTCCCGTAGAACCAAAGACTCCCTATGAGACCAGAAAGTTCTTATCATCTCCTTGAAGAACCTTTCACCAGTTCCCAGATGAAACTATATTGTCTAATTCTTACTTCTCTGCCCATTACCAAAATACCACTTTTTGTTTCATGTTGGCATTAGCCACTGAGCTGTGTACTTTGGAATTTCTAGAATTGTTGCTTTTGTCCTAAACTCCTGAGGTTAGGAAAAAAAAAAAAAAAAAGAACTATCAAGAATGAAAACATGGTAACAACGTTGCTATTTATAGCTGGCAAGAATAAGACATTTTCTGAAAATCTGGGTGAGAATGTTTCTGAACTAAGAGATTATTGGATTCAATTGACAGGGGAGTACCCATCAATAAGATTTGGTCCAAATTACTTATGGTATTATACTTTGAGACCTAGAATTACTGAACAGTCTACATACTGAATAACTTCTATATACCGAAGAACTGAAATATATATATATCAATGACATAAAAGTTTATAATATGGGGCATACAATAAATGAATAACAGGCATTCCCAAAACAAATAAAATGTGAAGATAGCATGGTTAACACTGACCCACAAGTAACACAAGTTTTGGAATAAATAGAAATCAACACAGATATGGTTTATATGTACCAAGAGTTAAATAGAGATACAGAAAATAGAAAAAAGATAAAAGTCAGATTTGTATCACACAATATAGTGAGATTAATATTTAATGGTTAGAAATTGTAGACTATAAAAAGTTATGGAAAATAGTAGGCAATCACATTTTCCAAAAAAATAAGTAAATGGTAGAAAATTGTTGATATTTATCAGTGAGCAGTGTGCTAAATCCAAGTAAACCAATATGTATGCATTTACAATACCAGAGTTAGAAAAATGGCTCATAGGGTATATTGAAATTTTTATTGTTAAATAAATGCATTGGTTAAAATATTTAAAATTTAAAGCAAGTTTAAGGGCAATATGCTCCAAATAAAACACCATGCTACATCATAATGAAATGAATAAAAACTACTGGCATAAATATATATCTGAAACACAAACTTTATGAAAATTAAAAGGAAGTAGAATGAGAAACAGAGAGAGGAAAGAAGGAGGGAGCAAAATAAAAACATTAATTTCAGCGGAAACCTGGTTGGAATAATTTGTGCAACATATCCAGAGAGGTAAAGGATGAAACTACCAATGTAAAATCATTTTTTAAGATTTTTAAAAGTTATTTATGTCTTTGTATGTGGCAGTGTGTGTGTCTGAATCTATGTACGTTCATCACTTGCTTTCAGTTGTCTACAGAGGGCAGAATCAGGCGTCAGATCTCCTAGAGTTTGAGAATAGGGACCGTTGAGCTGCCTTGTGCAGGTTCTGGTCCTCTGACACAACAGCACAGGCTCTTTGCCACATAGAACTTGCTCTAACTCCATGATGTAGTCCAGGCTGGCATCAAATTTGTGATCACCCTGTTTCCATTTCTTCAGTAAATCCTACTGTGATCCTCAACCCCAACTTCCCAATTTAGAATTCTTTACCCATAAAAAAACATATACACACACACTATGTGACATTTTAATTGCTCTGCCTTGTTTACAGTTATTTTTGATTACATTGTTTCCACTGATTAAATGTTTACTGTGTAATTATGAGGTATATTAAGCCATCTGCAGTCTCACAAAATTGTGAAAATTGTGGTGTTTGGAACAATCAGCCATTACAGAGAGAGAGGGGGGGGCCCTAATATATGCATATGACTTAATAGGCTGGGTGTTTATATTTGTTATGTAAATGTGCATATAGTACTAGATATAATTCACAGTAATTTTTAGACCATGTTTTTGAGTGACTTAAGTGATTAAAAAGATGTGTGTGTGGTCAATTACAAGTTTTGTCATATAATGTTCTTTGTTTTATTGATTGAATTCAGCAGGAGTAAACACTGTATGATGCTGACATAGACCCAGACTGGTTGACCAATGAAACTGAATCAAAGACCCAAAAATAAACCCACACATCTAAGGACACTTTGTTTTTGACAAAGAAGCCAATGGGATAAAAACAGCATCTTCAAAAAGTGGTACTGGTCTAACTGGATGTCTACAATTAGAAAAATGCAAATAGATCGATATTTATCACCCTGAATAAAACTCAAGTCCAAGTGGATCAAAGGCCCTACATAAAACCAGACACACCAAATCCATTAGAACAGAAAGTGGGGAAGAGCCTTGAACTCAGTGGTACAGGAGACAACTTTCTGAACAGAACACTAACCATTCATGCACTAAGATCAATATTTAATAAATAGGCCTTCTTGAAACTAAAAAGCTTCTGTTAAGCAAAGGACACTGCGAATAGAATGAAACTACAGTACACAGATTAGAAAAAGATCTTCATCAAAGGACTAATATGCAACATATGTAAAGAATACAAAAAGATAGCATCTCAATTATTCTTAAAAAGAAAAGATATTTTACAATTTTAGGGCTGACAGCTACTAAGCAAGGCAGCTCTCCTGGGAAATAACTTTTCTCCCATTCCTAGTATTCCATGGATGTTTGTAGTTCTATGTCTAGGTCTAGAATCCAATGAGATTTCCCTCTGCCATGCTAACAGGTCTATTGTTGTTTTCCTATTGCTGGCCTTGTTTAAGCAGCCATATTTCATGAGGCTTCATGAGTATAGCTTTCCTGAAATTTTTAAGAAATGCAATCTTAGAGTAGATTTCCTATTCCTCTGGCTTTTACAATCCTTTGCCCTCTCTCTCCTATTTCCTCTTATGATGTTCCCTGTTCCTATAACATTATATGGATTTAACTGACTTTATCTGTATATATATATATAGGAGTGTGTGTGTATGCGTGTGTGTGTGTGTGTGTGTGTGTGTGTGTGTGTGTGTGTGTGTGAAAATAAAGGAAAAGAGTACAGAGGCCATAAATTTGAGAGAAAGCAAGAAGGAGGTGATAAATAAGAGAGGCTAGGAGGTTAAGAAAAATAATAATATAATTATATTTTAATTTTGAAAAACCAAATATTTAATATATATGACAATTCTATGTGTTCTGAGAGAGATTAATTTGCTAGAAGTTGGGCACTCAGGAGGCCTGCTGAGGTGCCTTGTAATGTCAATTGGTCACGTGAGATATCTGTGATGAAGTGATTATGTTTCCACTGTTCTTAAGGTAAATGCTCAAATTCTTTTCATATCTGCAAAGTTAACCTTCTTCAAACTTATTACTGTTTCTTTTATACACAAATATATATATATAATAAATGTAATAAAAACTCCTTTCTTTTAAAAATATTCATTGCAATTTTCTTTAAGTGTCTTATCTCACTGATGAGGAGCAGACTCATCTCACTCACACTTATGATCTTTGTGCCTCAGCCATCTGAATGCTAGGATAAGATATGTATGCCAGGGTACCCAGCTTGGTACTCTGTTAATTGTTACTTTTATTTGATGAACCTTGCACAGCTCCTGATTAGGAACTGGACTAATCGGTACTTACCTATAAATCACAGTGCTAGACATATATTGAATTCTCAGGAAGCAACTGTAGAATTAGAGATGAATTCACGAAGAAAATAGACGAGTCTTCATATCTTATTTTCCTTCCTGGATATTTTATATTGAGACATATGGAAAAATCTGTAAATTTTGCTTAGGTGGAGGATTCTCACTATGATGTAGGAGCTTAGGAGCTTTGGTATTTACTACATAAAAGAAAAGGAATATGAGAAAAAAAAGTGGTTTCACAAGGTCATATAAGCCTTTATAAGAATACCAAAGGATAAATTGATGTGGACAATTGTCCCTAACACCTGTAGAAAATAAAGATATGAATTTCCTTCCTCCAGTGTCAAATTGCTGACCATATTTTTGCTGGGCCACCACCCTGTTGTTTGTTGAGACATGAGGGAACTACATGTCATTCCACTTTGTATTTTGGACTTTTTCTCCACAGACATCAACTCTCTTTATCTATCTCTTTTCTGAAGAGAATTGTCTGTAAGTCCCCACTGTTCTATAACAAAAAAATAAAGTTATTTTTCCATTCACTCCTCCCATGTATTCTCCACCCTCACCCTGATTTTAAGTATTTAATTTTGCATTGTACTCATTACTATTTTAAAGCATGCTGCTTATTTATTAGTTTGCCTTACATTCTTAATGTTTTCAAAAATGTCACCATGAGACTTAATGGCTTCCCTGTTGTTTCTGGCACAGTTTCCATGACACAGCCAGGAGTGTCAAGGACTTAGAAAACACACTGATAAACTTTGACTGAATATGTGAATGGAGAATCAATGATTTAACATCAGAGAAGAATAAAGGTTCTATCTATAGCCTGTATTTCAGTTTTATCTTACAAGCTTAAAAAAGTTTCTCATTCTCAAAGTGGAAGCAGGAAGCAGCATAAGCAGTGTCACTGAAGCATAAGGTAATGGCTGTGTATGGGTTGGAGCCAAGTCAATAGAAGTAGAAATGTGAAGGTTGAGAGAATTATGAAAGGATGAAGGACATCAAAACTAATGAATTGATGGTCTTTTCCTGAGCAGTAGGAAGCACAGAAATCATTTACATCAGTGAATAAAATGATGTATTTTGTATCTTAGGGGAATCAGTTCAGTAGTTGGAAGTGAATTGGAAGAGAAAAATGGCTGCTGGCCAAGAATCCAGATAGAATATTGGTGCCCAAGTCTATGGAGCATTTCTGAAATATTCACTGAAAGAAAGTTTTGTTTCCTTCAAAATATGGACCTTGCAGTATTTAGTGCTACAAACAGACTTAAAGAAATTGATTTCTCTTGTATAAGTTTACCCATTTAAAATGTTAAAATGGTCCTAGAACATTTGTTTATATTTACAATTTATTATTTTTCAAAACTGTGCATTGTAAAGTAATATTATATTTTATTTCAAGTTTATAGATATGAAGAAATAAAAAAATAAAGAAACTACTAAATATAGTAAAAATTTGTTTCTATTTAATATACAGGTTAACAAATGTCAAGCTAACTATCTGCATTTGTACATAAGTGGATAAAAATAAGACCAATGAAATATGCATAGAAAAAGTAAGAGCAAAGGATAAGAAGCCTAACAGAAGGTCAGTATTATCATAGAAGATCTGAGTAGGGATTATAGGATACTATATATAAAAAAAAAAAACAGAAATTAAAATTCTAAGAAATGCCAGAGTGGCAAATAGGATCATGAGAGCAAAGGCATTGGTGTACACACAGCAGCAGACTTGAGCCAGAGGACTTTGTGCTGGGTGGAATCAGCTAAACATGGAAAGACAAACACTGCATGATCTCTCTTCTGATTAAAAAAAAAAACTCACAAAATAAAATGCCAAGCAAGCGCATAACTTAAAGAGTAGATAGTAAGTAATACCATTAAATGCCAAAGGAAAATTGAGGAACTAGTGATCAAATGTACAAATTTGCAGTGTATAAGCTGTACAAGTCCTAGAGGGCAAGCCTATGCACCACATTTTGGTTATTAATATTGTAAAACTGTTTTTGCTGAAACTTAAATTTTCTGCTCTCCTCTGTCTCTCTGTCTCTTCTCTCTTCTCTCTTCTCTCTTCTCTCTTCTCTCTTCTCTCTTCTCTCTTCTCTCTTCTCTCTTCTCTCTTCTCTCTCTCTCTCTCTCTCTCTCTCTCTCTCTCTCTCTCTCTCTCTCTCACACACACACACACACACACACACACACACACCACACGGAGTATATAGATCAAATGAAGATTGTGTCAGTTAACATGATCATATTAATATTTTCTCTGTGAACACCTGAATGATGTACACTCAATAATATATCAGTATAAAGCCACTTTGTATATTTAAAAATATTTTTGTTTAATTTTATATGTGTATGTATATGAGTGCACATACACATGTACCATGGGTCACATATGGAAGTCAGAAGGCAACTGTTGAGAGTTGGCTCTCTGCTTTAATTGTGGATTATGCTACTTAAATTTAGGTGTCAGATTTGTACAATAAATTGTTTTATCCCCCATTGAGCAGTTGCTGTAGCCCTTAAGTAAAACTGGGGAAAGTAATCATAATGAACCAAGGTGTCAGCTTGACCCAGCCCCCATGTACTTATGTTCCTCACAGACAGAATGGTACTGTGTTAGATTTTACTTCCCACTTAGAATCGGCTATTATATCCTTAAAGAAGCCATTGATCTCCATCTGAAACTAAAAGCAGAGATCAGTCGCTTCTTAAAGTACTTCAAAGAAGTGATGAGTGTATTAAAATGTCTTCAGTGTTGCTGAATTCACAAAAGCATTCTACATTTTGTTGAAGGAAACACTACAGCAGGTATCCACAAGGACACTCTTCTGGCTTCTGTAAATAGGGTCCATTGTAGTAATTTTGCATTGTAAATGGCTCCTTTTTGTGATCATGTATTCTACTTATAACAATGGAGACAACATGCTGCTTTGAGTTGATTTATTTTGATAACAACAGTTGGCCAAACACATTCCAAGGAGTAAACAGATATAAACAAAATGATGCCTTAGAAACAGGCTCCGACTTTGGTTCCAAATGATTATTGATCACTCAGCTCCTCTGTTTGTGTCCTCCTTGGAATTTTAAAGATCAAAAGATATGCAAGTCCATTTCTTATTTGATAGCCTGAAGTAGCACCTGTCAGATTCTTCTGGCAAATGAAAGTAAAGGATTAATGTCACTCTATGTTCATTTTTGTGAAAAGACAAAAATAACCCTTGGGATGGTTTTCTCACCAATTCCAAGAGGGTTTACTAATGATGATGAGACACTGGCAGTGGGATAACTCTTACACTGAGTTCTAATATGCCTTTGCAGCTAAGCTGTTGACTATATATGAGAAAAATAGTCTATTTCTGAAACTTCTCTTTTTCTGCAGAGACAAAAGCAGGAACCAGGAATGCTTTCTCATCCTGGTTACTAATCAAGAAACACCATACTCATTTCCATAGAAAAAAATTTAGAGTATGAAGTAATGTTAGTCTTCAGAGAGGAAACATTTACATGTTTAGCTAGGACTGTAAACGACAGATAAGGCAGAATGTGAGAAATAATGATCAGGCTTCAAAAATAACTGATGATGCAAAAAGGCAGTCTGGTATTACATATAGTGAACAAATTCAGATTGTACTTTAATGAAATGGTTTTGGCTTATTCCTTCTCTATGTATAATTGTTCTTTATGCCTTTTTCTCGTTTACAAGGGTCCGAATGTGGAGGATAAACTGTTAATCTACTCTAACTGAGCTAGGAAACATCCAGTAACACAATTATAGTGAACTTTCTGCTACGCATCTATCTGAGGCCATCTTCCCTTAGCTTGTGATGATCATCATGGTATCCATGGCCCTGTTTTCCCTGATAGGATTCTCATTTTTCAAGCATGAGGATTGGATTTGTTCTACCTACACATAGGGAAAAAGAATTCTACCCTTTGGGTCTCTTCATTATTCCAAATACATAATCTTTGACCAATTACCATTATACTTGCTAGAATTCGGTATTAAATCTACTTATTTGAACTCAACAAATTCTTTCTAATGGAAAGAGAAACCAAACTTTGATATCAATTCAGATACTGATTTATTTCACAGATGGCTATCTATACTGGCAATTCTAAGTAGCTTTTCCATTTTGTCCACTTATAAAAGGAAATGGTGAGATGCAATTTTGTTGAGAGGGAGAGAGGGAGGGAGAGACAGAGAGAGAGAGAGAGAGAGAATAAACAATAAACAAAGCCAATAGCTCTCTGTATGACATTGACTATATGCTATGTAGTAGATATTGGCTAAATGTTAGTTTTCATCTTCTTTAGTAAAACGTGTAAAATAATGAATAATATACAGTGAGCTGGTATGTGACTGTTTTGAGAATTTGACCTCCTCTACTTAAATATGTGTTTGAATGAAAATTCCAGCTATTAAATGATCCCTTTGGCCTCAATATTTTGAATAGCATAGTGTCAAAAAAAAAAAAAAAACACAAATGTTACTTATTTGAGAGGCTTGGATTATAAATAAAAGCCCATACCTTCTTCCATCGTCATTTGTTGCTTTGTCTATTGGTTAAAAATAAAAGTTTTAATGGGTCACTAGTGACAAAGCACTTGTAGGAAATAACAATTTTCATTTTACTTCCTTTATTTAAAAAGACACTTTTATTAAGAATGAGTACGATTGGGCCAGGTGTGGGGTACATGCCTTGAAGCCCAGCACTCTAGAGGTAGAGGCAGGCAGATTGCTGTGAGTGAGAGGCCAGCCTGGTCTCAAAGTGAGTCTAGGACAGCCAGGCTACACAGAGAAACCCTGTCTCGAACCCACTCCCTCAAAAAAGTGTACTCTTGTGATTTATAAATGAAAACAAGATTGTGCATGTGCCAACTTTCAGTGCTCTTTGACTCTGGAAAGCATCATTAGACATGAAATAAAATATCTATTTTAAAGAAAGTATACAGTAATTTTAAATGGAGATTGTCCACAAAAGGAAGTTGTGATCTAACAGCAAGTGCAAGCCTTTTGTGTATGTGTAGGTACTTCGAAAGCCATGTGGAGTTCAGAGGTCAACATCAAGATCATTCTCCAATTCTTTCTCTATCTTATTTTTGAGACATATTGTATCAACATGGAAATCAAGAATTTGGCTATCATGTCTGGTGAACAAATCCTTGAACTAGGATGACTGTTGCCTGCCAGTATGCCAGCTGCAGGGTGCTAGGTGCAGGATGCTGGGTATCTTAGCTGAGTTTCTCTTGCTTTCATATAAAGCACTTTATCCATTTCACATATCTATACTCTTCAAAGATTTTTGGAAACAAGAAGGCAAAATCAATCACAGGAATTGACACAATTCTCTACCATGCCCCACAACAGCCCTGCCCAAGTGGCCATGTTCCTGCCCCCTGCTCAAGTGCAGGCAACACCATACAGTAGAACAGGTAAATGAACTCAGACAGACATCCTGCTGGACCAGAGACCATCCCAGTTACCAAACTTGACAGAGGCCTCCTCTGCTCTCTCAGTGACTACCCCCATTATTTCCAGTTCTCCCTCTCCTTCCCCTTGCCATGCCCCATGACAGCCACACCAAGTTTGGCAAATAACTCATTTTTAACCAAAGGCCACAAAGGCAGAAGACCACAGAGGAAACAAAAAAATCAAGAGGGAAAAAGTGCTCATCAAATAAAGACAATTCAGAAAACGTCATCTAGACTTATAAGCACCCCAAACATGGATTCCTAGATACCACTGGAATAACACAACCAACACAGCCAGAGCCCAGAAATCCTACTACAGCAAACATTGAACATTCTGAAGATACTGAAGATGCAATATGTACATCTATCAAAGAAAGTGATAACCTAAAAGTTTGTCACATAAGACTGCCATAAACTTTGATACTCTGTGAAAAGTCCAAATGTAAAAATAATAAAAATAGAAGAAGAATAAGAAGCCCAGATCAAAGGTCCAAAAAGTATCTTTCTTGTAGTTGACAATGTTTTTATTGTGATTATTTTATAACATATACATTTATATTATTACACATGAGTAAAGTAAACTATATAGAGCAGGAAGAACCATGAGACAATCAGGAATTATATTAATGTTACATTCAGAGTGATTTGGCTATTTGTATTTGGCAAACTTGAAGTAAGCATCTTTCCTATCTTGTTGGGTCTAAATTTCTGAATGGAGATGAATATCTATCACATCTCATCTCTATTAACTTAAAATATCTATCTTTACCTAAAAATATCTGAACCTCTAACGCAGTAAACTTAATTTAAAGACTACACTACTGGGTCTTCAAACCAATCAGAGACTTGAGAAGTGATAAAACTTAAATACCTGAGCTTCCAAAATGAAAAAATGACCGAGACAGTTTACTACCTGAACAGTCACCCCAAACTCTCTATAACATTGGAGCATCATATTCAGCCTTCTGGTCAAATATATCTGACAGACATATTTGCGAGGCAGGAACTATTGAGGACTTGCTTACCTTGTCAGCTTTAAATGCTCTGTACATCATGCACACCTCATACCACCACAATGTTAATGTGTAATGTGTAATGCTTGTGAGAAATTATGTTTTCAAAACAAAAGAACTGGACACTGATGCTGGATCAGACCTAACAGGATTCATTCCTCTCAGCAAGCTGGATGCTGACATCCTGCATCCTCCATGTTCCAGCCCCAGGTGCCTCAGTTGCTGTTACCCATCAGAACAGGACAGTCTCCAGGACAGCATTATAGAAAGCTTCTGATCCCGATTGGTCCACCAGTTCAGACTGTCCCACATAGGACTCCTATTAAGCTTAGAATTTCATAACTTTTGAAAATTTGATCACAAATGCTATTCCTGGCTTAGTTGACCATTTTCCCAAGGGGGGGGGGAGGAGTAGCCCTTCAAAGGAATTACTTGCCCTAAATCAACCTGAAGAAATCTTAAGAGAATGATGTCCCTTTCCTCTAAGGGGCGTTGGATAGGTTTCTCTTTACTCTCTTGGTCTCCAGATGCTTATTTTCATTCGGAGTTGGTTTTAAATATTATTGGTATTGGTATTTAAGTATTTTACAGAGAGGAAAC
Source organism: Acomys minous (assembly GCF_964271855.1). NCBI lineage: Eukaryota > Metazoa > Chordata > Mammalia > Rodentia > Muridae > Acomys > Acomys minous. Next base: position 26,278,944 of record NC_140496.1, read on the forward strand.
TAGGTTTGACTGAGGGACATATCTCTTTTCTGAAAAATATCTTAATGAAAATCATGGAAGAAAATTTTCATAACCTAAAGAAGGACATGCCTATAATTAATTGTACAAGAAGAATACAGAACACAAAATAGGTTAGACAAGAAAAGAAATGTCTGCTCACCATATAATAATAAAAACACTAAACATACAGAACAAACAAACAGCACACTAAAAGCTGCAAGAATAAAAGGTCAAGTAACATATAAAGTCAGATCTATGGTCCACAGATTCAATTAAGTAGGGCTCCTAAAGGCTCAGAGACTGAAGCGGCAATCACAGAGCCTATATGTGTCTGAGCTAAGTCCTCGGCATTCATATATGTTATGACTGTGTAGCTTAGTGTTTTGTGGAATTCCAGTGGTGGGGGAGGGAGATTTGTTTGGGACTTTTTTTCCTGCTCTTGGGACCTTTTCCTCCTACTGGACTTCCTTGTTCAGCTTTGATATGAAGCTTTGTTTCTAGTCTTATTGTACCCTGTTATGCTATGTTCAGTTGATACCCCTGGGAGGCTTGCTCTTTTCTGAGTTCCGGAAACAAGGGAAGAGTGGATCTGGGGGAGAGGGGAGAGAGGAGGAGGGCTGGGAAGCTTCAGTGAGGATGTAGTGTAACAGAGAATAACAATAATAAAGTAATACTAAAAGCAAACAAATTCAAAAAGTAAGAATGAAATCATAATAAATTACTTCTTATCTGGAAAAAGAAATCTCAACACAAGCCATCCACAATCTTACTGTAATTTCTTGTTACCTACTCCAAATACAAATCGGATATTCCAGTTGGTTTTACTCCCGTATTTCAGTTTTTCTGAAGTCACAAACTGATAGATGAACATCTCAAAGCCTCATACGGTGTTTATATCTCCACTTAGTGTCTAAGAAACCACTGATGTACTGTTATTGAAGACAACAAAGAATTTACAAACTTACATCAAGAAGATTTTTACTGAGCTGGGGAACAGAAGCACAACTGTTTCTAAAACAATGTTTTGCTCTGAATACCTTTCTATTTTACTGTGTGTGCTATATATCATGTATGCATGCATGTGCACATAAGTGTGTGGGTACACATATCCCGAACTGCATGGGCAAAAGTTAAAGAAGCATATCTTGTATCTTCTTCTACCAATCACCACTTTGCTTCTCTCTGAGAAAGTCTCTCAGTAAACCTGAATGAAGCTGGCCATTGCAGGTAGTGTGGCTGGCCATTAAAGCTACCATAATTTATTATTCTCAACACTGGCCTTGTAGAGACAAAAGGTCATGCCAGCTTCATTTGAATATTGGAGATTCAAACTCAGGTCCTCAAGCTTTCACAGTGAATGTTCTTAGTCATTGTGTCATGTCTCCATGCTTTCCTGACTATGACATAAATCGTATCTTATATATACATACTCTATGCTTAATAATGCAATACTACATGTTATCCAATGTCTAATCTTCTATAATCATTAATTGCAGTGTGAATTCATTCTCCTTACATCGGCCTTCTGAGTTTCTTACCTATGTATTAATAAAACAAGACAAGAGACACAATATGGCACCACAAAATTGAGACATATTACAAAAATGTGTATGTGGGTCTATGTCAATGGCAAACAAGTACTCTTTGAAGGATAGGCTATGATCAAAGAATAAATATTCTCTCCTCTCCATAGATAAAATTGAGGGAAAGAACAAATCAATGATGCTAAAAGACCAACTTCATTATGCAGTCTTAAGTTACACATACATACATACACACACACACACACACACACACACACACAGTTTTGTCTCTCATTAGAATTTGAGCACTTCAGTGTCTCAGTGATATTTGAGTGTGTCTGGTCCTTTGTTCATATCCTACTGAGACTATACAAACAACACCTCATTAGATTGGGATTGAATCATATCACCAAGTATTGATAATGTCACTATGATCTTTGACTATTACGTTCTAAATAGTTTAGTTTGAGAACTAAAACAACTGGTTTTTAAAATAAGTTTAATGAAGTTATGTAGTATAATTTTTGTTATTTTCATTTGGTAATTTTGGGGTTCTCTATTAGTGAGTTTTGGGGAACCTAATCTATATCTGAAAAAAAAAACATCAAAGTATACACACAATAGTACTGTTTCTATCTCTCAAGCACATTACCACATAAAGAACTTATAAGGTAAATTTCTTTGAAAATGTATAGCTTTTAAATCAATAAAATTCTCTCTGGAGTGATTGTATACATGCCTAAGCGTATAATTTCATCTCTTTATTATAAGCCATAAGGTTTTCACAGGGAATTGACAGGCTGGTGGAAATGCTCTGGTCTTACCTCCATCCTTCCTCTCACCAGAATTCTCTCAGACTCCCATAATTCTGTTCACTTTGTTACCACTCTTTCTGACATTTCTGCCCTTGTATCCTCTGTGGCTCTATAAGTGTGCTGCTTCTTTCAGTTATGTAACTCAAATTCTAAACATATTGCTCCTACATTGGCTTAACAGATCTCTAAAATTAACCCAACTGTCCACCTATGGAAGATGGTGGACTGGTGCACTTTACATAAATAGCATAATGTAAAACAAATCCCTCATTATTTCCTCTTTCCTATTTCAGGACTGTCTCTCTATAGCTTTTTATGTTTTCTCAATAGAAAAATTTAAGCATATGCACATTAGAGATTTTTTAATCAAATTAAATTGTCCAATTTGTTTCTCTGTATATCCTTTTTTACTTAAGGACACATACTGGATATTGTCCATACCACACAGTATTTTACCAGTCAATTATATTTCTCTCAAAACACTCATGTTATTGCTTATATATTTGCTTTGTACCAGGCAATTTCTTTTCTTTGAATACAGAGATTAACATATGTAACTATGTAAATGGAATGTAAAGAAGGGTGGCTGACAGAGGAATACCCAACTTTCAGTTATTGAATAAATGCAGTGGATTTCATTTTGACTTGTTAATGTGTGGTTATCTCATTAAAATGCTTATAACATTCACACCAATATTCCTATTCGTAATTTTTAAGCTTTATATGAAACACATCATTCACAATAGACTGTGAGACAAAGTATATTTTACACACTATAGAGAACCTTGAGCACTGCAACATTAAGGGAGAAGGAAAATGAGAAAGCCATCTCTAACATCCTGTTGCAGAGGACTCACATGCATGACACCAGCTTTGCCCTTTTGAAAATTTCTAGCTGACCTTTAGAGAGGATGAGCTTCTGGAGCCCAGCAGGAAGAAAAGAAAGTCTTTCCAATACCGTGACCAATTTTGAACAAAGGAAAACTCATCTAACACTAAAAAATATGTCCTTGGCTTGCTTAACAACTGTTAATTTTAAGCTTATGAATAGGAATGACATTTTAAAAACTACTTATTCAAATGAATGTGTGTAATCACTTTAGCTGTCTCAATCTGCTATTTAGTAGTTATAGTTTGATCAAGCCTCTGTTTTCTTGTCTGTAATCTGACCGTAGTCTTAGGGAGCCACGTAGCACAGAATCAATGCCAGGATGGAATAGAGAATGAAATAGAAAAGTTAACAAGTACACACTCTGCCAGATAGTACAGCGCAAGGGGAGGCACTAGCTGCATAATCCAGGGGCAGGAGTTTGGCTGGCTGCTGCTGACACCTCCTTTTTTTTTTTTATCAGTTGCTCTCTTATTTACAAATGGGATGTGAGGAATGATGCTTGCAGAAGCTTCGTTTCTTCAGGTTTCTGAAGTTCTTGGCAGCAACCCCACCATGGTTTAGACCCTCTTAACCTCTTGGCTGTATGATGCCTCTTTGAACTTCATTGCAACTTTTCATAGCACATTCCCTACTATGACATGCACAGTTTTTCAACAACTAATCAAAAATTCCATTCCTCTCAAAATAGAAATTTCTTAACAACAACTAAGACAACGATGGAGCGTCTGGCAAGAAAGCCAACGCTATAAAGATAAGAGGTGAGTTACGAGATGGCAGGAACACTGTGGTCCAGGCAGAGAGAAACAAAGAAAAGCAGTATAAGTAAAAGCAGGGAACTGAAGAATTTAAATTGTTAAATCAAATGGAAGCCTTCAGCACAGAACGAATTACTAATAACATGTCTGACTTTTTAATATAAGATAAAGTATGTTAAGAAGGATTTTAAAGGATTTATGATAGATTAGACCGTACTATGTTGCTGTAATAGATTACCTGAAAGTAATTATGAAAAGATGTTCATATTTGTTTCTTTATAGAGAGTAGGAAGTCTGAACAAGGCACAACAATCTACTGAGATCTTAGTAAAGACTGTGTGTTGCTTGAACATAGGGTAAATAGCAGACAGACAGGCAAGGATCTGAATGAAGAAGAGAAAGATCATGTTATTTGTATTGACTGTATAATGAGCTACTTTTCTTCTCGGAGAACCAAAACCCACTCACAGTAGCTTCTACACTGACTCAGCCTGTGGGTGGCAAACCCTTTGGTGGTTGGGTGACCCTCCTACAGGGGTCCCCATCAGAAAACCATCATAAAATGCATATATTTACATTGTGATCAACAATGTCATTTTTGTAGAAAAAATTAATAATTTTATGGGTGTGGATCACGGCAAACTCTTTGGTGGTTGAATGGCCCTACTACAGGGGTCCCCATCAGAAAACCATCATAATAACAGTAGCAAAATTACAGTTATTTTGTAGAAAAAAAGTAATAATTTTATGGGTGTGGATCAGGATAGCATGAGGAACTGTATTGAATTGTCACAGCCATAGAAAGGTTAAGAGGCACTGTTGGGCTACCAAGAAGAGACTTGATACCCTATGAGCATATAAAGGGGGAGGAAGTCCCCCTCAGGCACCATCATAGGAGAGGGGAGTAAGGGGAAAATGGGAGGGAGGGAAGAATGGGAGGATACAAGGGATGGGATAACCATTGAGATGTAACAAGAATAAATTAATTTATAAAATATATAAAAAAAAAAAGAGGCACTGCTGTAGAAGGACATAGATCTATTCCTGAGGTCTGTTCCCATGATCCTTGAATCTCTAAGTGAACTCCAATTTTCAGCCCTAACATCTTAGGGACTGACTTCTGCCATGGTATTGGTGTCATGTTCAAACTATGACATATTATGAATTATTTAGAGTGTACTAAGAAAATAAAAGCAAGACATTACAAATAAGCTGATGTTAGAGCTCATTATGCAAGTTTAACTAGGGAAATGACACAATCAGCTTCGAGTTTCTTTTGAACGCCACCTTTCGAGAGTTTCAGTGCATAAAGAGTTTTGTTGAGTTGAACTTCTCCTGAGGAGGTGTAGCATAGCAGTAATGTAGAGTGGATCTAAGCATTGACTCATGACTAAGAAGCAAAGTCAGGTCATGAGAAGGCTAGGGTTCTAAAAGGCACCCAAGATGAACACTTCCAACAACTCAAAGATCTTCTGTCTGGTCCCACTTCTTAAAAGCTTTATTCTCTCCCGTGTTTACGCAGAAGGTAAACCATTCAACATCTAGGCCTTTGATTGACAGTAAGGGTCCAAATGACAGGAAAGCAAACAAAAGCACAAACCGTCCTTCTAAATGAGGCTTAAACCACAATGCATTTCTTCCCCCCCACACCCCCACTTTCTCCCTTTGAAGCATGGAAACACCTTTTTAAGGTCTGAGAGAATAACAACAGCAGAAGCAGACTGGAAATCACAGCTGCTGATGAGGAAGAGAATTGCAAAGAAAAATAGAGAAAGACAAACATTGCACTTTGCTCTGGGAGTCCACCGGCAGCCACACCCTAGAAACTGAGATAGGAGAGGAGAGACAAGTTTGTTTGTTTGTTTGTTTGTTTTTAAATGATAAAACCTGGTATCTAGGAAAGCATATCCCAAAGAAAACGAGAAATAAAGAAACAGAGAGACTTGTGCTTTTGTGATGAGGAACTCAGAAAGCAAAATAGGTCCCACAGTGTTGTCTGATGGAAGCACTGGCTGTGGAGGTGCTTTTAGTTAAGACAAGGTCATTCATTATTTCTTAAAGGGATATTTAGACTTCCAACTTCCTTAGCATATTTTCAAGAGACTCAGGTTTCTTCAGGGTGGTCCCTGGACAGTTAAGTTACAAGGTTCTTATAAGGAGGGGACAATAGTAATACTCTAATCTTCAGGACAGATCAGAGTGATACATCTACATCCAGAGTCAGAAGTAGAACTTAGAGTATTCTCTCTCTCTCCTCTCTCCTCTCCTCTCTCTCTCTCTCTCTCTCTCTCTCTCTCTCTCTCTCTCTCTCTCTCTCTCTCTCTCTCTCTCTCTCCCCCCTCTCTCTTCTCTCCTCTCTCCTCTCTCCTCTCTCCTCTCTCCCTCTCTCTCTCCCTCTCCCTCCCTCTCTCTCTCTCTCTCTCTCTGTTTTTACTTATGCAGTTCTCATCCATGCATGCAAGGATTCTTTATCATGCCCACCCATCACTTCTACCACCCATGAATCCACAGGAAGCCCCTTTAAATCTCCTACCCAACTTCATGCCACCTTATTTATTACTCAGTTATGTATCTCTCTTAGTCTGGTTAGTGCTGACCATATGTACATGCATGGGAAATTGACTGGGTTATGGTGAATCTACCACCAGCCACCTTCTTCAGGAAAAGCACTCCCCCTACCCTTGTAGCAGCCAACTACCAATAGCTCTTTCAAATATTAATATCAACTATCAATAGTCTTTCAAAAGGGACTCAATAGCACCTCTTCCCTCAATGACAGAACTTTGCACAGGTGTATATTTTTTCTTCTGCAGGTAATCACAGCAGCTGTGGTTTCATGTATGCACCAGCCAGTAGGGCATGATTTCAGAAAGTTTCTCCGCATACTCCAGACTGTATTACTTCTGCCTCCTCTTCCATGGGATTACCTAGGCCTGAGGTCAAGAACTTATCAATACAATTTAAATTCTAAATATGATTACTCTACATGTCACCTAGGTGCACAGAACTACTTATCAAACAAAAAGCTAAGTGAATTCAGGTATCTTTTTCTTATTCCCAAATGGCAACAGCTGAATTGTTTCTTTTAGAATGAACAGAAAGAGTTAGGACACAGGCCTGTAGATTATGAACATTTTGTTACTAAACACATTTGTGCTAATCAGTGATACTTTTGTTATTAAGTATTTATGATGTACCTGCTTAAGAACACAGGGAAAATTCCTAATGAATGACACATATCGAATGATATTTCAGTAGCACTTGTTAGTGGTGATACTAGATATATTGTTATAGGTGATTCTTATAGACAAGGGGAAATTATTATTATTATAGTATAAAGGAAGAAAGAGAAGGCTTGGGCATAATGACATTAAGCAATGGTCATGAGAAGGACCTGGCTTGAATTCCAGTTGCCTCTGAGGATCTATCTGAATGGTTACTACCTCTTGCTTCCTCCAGATCTAAGATACAGTATTGCTTGCCTATTCTTGCCTATTCTACAACTCAGTCAAGACACTGGATCACATAGACACCAGCACTGTACTAGTTGTCAGCATAATCTGTGGTGAAGAATACACATTTTTTGAACTTCTGGTCACTTAATATGGTGGCAAGATCCTGGTAGTATAAAAAAAAAAGTTCAAGGGAAATAAAACCAAGAAGAATAGTTGTAGTGATTCCATTGTAGCAAAATGGATTTGCTGTCCATTGGGAAAAATAAAAATAATTAAAAGTAATGTGAATTAAACTGACCTGAAAAGTAATGAGATAATAATTTTTCTAGCTGTGTGTTTGAACACTGGGTTTGTAATTTTATCCTCCAATGCTTCTGAGTATTCACTCACATTTATCGATTGCTGGCAACAGTCATCATTAACAACAACAACAAAAATAATCTGGAAGCTAGAAAACTTAGTACTTCTGGAAAAAAGAGGGAATTATATAGCCAGGCCCTTTCTGTTTTCATCATAGATAAATCTCATTTTCTATATTTTTAGTACTTACTGTACAAATAATTAATGTAAGATAGTATGATGATGTGCTTTCTATTGACTATAAGCATATTTAGAACTTCATAATATGCCCTTATTTTTGTCCAATGTGATAGACAACTTTTACTGGACATGATGTTGTCTTTGAATATTAACATGTAGAGATCTACATAAGTTGACTATAACCTACTTTTGTTAATTCAAATCTTCTAAATGACACTATTTATTCACCCATGCATGGATGGCTGCATACATCGGTTCAGATATTTGATAAATGCTTTCCAGGTTTCTGACCCATTTCTGACCTGGTTCTATGCCCAAAGGATATAGAAATGCCAAGCACAGTCCACAACATCTCTATGAGGAGACAGAACACAAAAGCATGGTTTCAATTCAACATGACAGATTGGGTAAGTAAACAGGAGGAAGTTGCCACGTTGAGACTGGAAAAAACTCAGTTCAGGCTGTAGCCACAGATCCCCTGTAAGCCAGCTTTTGCTGGACTCTCTTTTTTATGGTGAAGGACAGAAAGAAGGTTGATGTGATCCTACGTATCCTTGCTCATACCTCAACACATCCATATGTGCCAGAATGCCAACATGAGTGGTGACACTAAAACATTTAAGAACTATAAAATTACTAGATCACTATTAATTTGAAGCACATGCTTTCTGGTGAGTTATCTCACCACATGTGACATGAGACAGAGGTGAGGGTCAAAGTGAGAAATGAGCAAAAATCAAACCATGATTTTGCACCAATACACCCTCTACAAGGTAGCAACTCCCAAATTGGTATCAATTGTCATCATGGGTACAATGACATATTATACTCTGAAATGTGTATATATATATAAATACTCTGAGTTATGGAAAAGGAACATGAAATAATGGGAAGACCATTTTTTCTTTTTAGCTCTGGCAAAATTTTTTTATTTGAAAAGGAGAACAAATAAGACATTAAATGAGAATACGAGAACATATGAGACATATTTTGGCTCGGCTTGCCCTCAATTTAGAATATTATATCTTCTCAAATACAGCTTATTACCTTACAGACTCTTGCTGTTAATTTTGTAGCAGGGACTGAAGAATTAGGAATATGTCACTTCAATATATTTAAGTCAAAGGAAACCTGTGCTCTTTGTTTCAACAGCTGTTAAAGAGTAAAAATTTTATGTAAGGAGGATTACACACTTAGAGTGCAGAAGAAAATACCATTTCAGAGGTCTGGAGTATTTTTAACTTAAGCAAATTTCAACACATCTTCAAATATTTATGACAAGAGGCTAGTATTTTTATTCTCCTAAGACAAAGAGAAAAGGTGTTGATTTTTTCTTTTCTTTTCTTTCTTTCTTTGTTTTTTTTTTTTTTTAATTTATTTTTGCCTTACTGTGTATTTTCTCTTGACAAAAGTTTCTTTTCATTGGCTTAATAAGCTGAACAAATGGTGCTTTCAATCTTGGGTAATTTAGTCTAAGTATCTGTCATTTCCTAGGATTAGTGCCAGATGGACCCTTGGAACGTCAGTAGGAATTCACTTCTGTAAGAGACGGTACAAATCCAGGCTTGGTCACAGGTGGAAGAAACCTGGTGGATAAGAGAGGCTCCTGCTCAGCAAGAGTCCGACTGGCGTGGCTTTCTTCTGAGCATACAGGATCAGAGCTGTCCTCTCTAATCAAGTGCAGCAAGACAGGAGCCAGATGCTGGTCTGTGTCTCCAGTAGAGTGACTGCACCATACCATGAGTGAGCTCTGACTGTCCCTAGTGCTGTCCCTAATTAGATCCTTCACAAGAAGGCTCCTTATGCATGACCATTTTGAAGATGAAGGAAGGGCTCTAAAGGCAATGAACCGAGATAGCCACCTTTTAAAAAGTAGAAACATTAAATTTAATCCAAATCCCTCTGAGGTCGAACCAGTGCAGCCTCCCCTGAATTTAGGAGATGACAATAATTTACAAATTTAGGGCTTTACCTTTCACAAAAAAAATTTTTTTGAGACAAGGTCTCTCTGTGTTAGTCTTGGCCATCCCGGACTCCTCAAACTCATAGCTATCTGCCTGCCTTTGCCTCCTGATGGCACAAGCAGATGGTCATTGAAGCTGCCTAAGTCACTGTGCTGCACTTGCATATGGAAATTTCTGAGACACAGCCATTAGAATTTTACTACCATCACCTTGCTCATTTTATCACCAGTGCTTAGAACTGATATGCAGACCGCCCCCCCCCGCCACCACTCTCCAGTGCCTAAAGAATAAATCAAGGAATATCTCATAATTTGCCATCTGATTCTCCAGCCCAATTTGTTTCCGCAGCCTGGAAGCAATAGTGAATAACATTAAGAGTGCAGTGTCTAAATCCTATGGAGTATTGTCTTCTTATACCCTAAGTTAAAGTAAATTTCCTGCTTGATGTTCTGTGCTATTGATTTGACCACCTGTGGAAAGCCCAGCTATAGGTCAAGACCTATTCTCAGGTTCAACTTAACAGAGAAGTCTTATCTTATTTTCCAATCGAAACTGTCCTCACACAACACTGCAGATTCCTCTCCTCGCGTCTTGCTTCAGTTTTTTGGGACAGGCTTTCTTTGTGTAGGCTTGGCTGTCCTGAGCTGGTTTTATAGAGCAGGCTGGCCTTGAACTCACAGTGATCTGCCCACCTCTGCCCCCCTGAGTGCTGGGATTACAGGCCCGTGACACTGCATCCGGAGACATTGCACATCCTTATTCTTTCCTTTTCTTTTTCCCCTTTCTTTATTTCTTCCTTCATTTCTCTCTTTCTTATTTTCCTTATTTGTTTGTTTGTGTGTTTTCATGAAGTCTAGCTTTGTTTCCTGAGATGCTATCAAACTCATGGGCCCAAGTAATTCACATGCATTGGATATACTAGTTGTGGGTTTGAAGTTCTGTTCCAGTGCCATTCCTGGTGTCTATGTATATTTTGATTTTGCCATTCAGTTAATAAAATCATATTCTGATTAGTTTCAACATGTTTTCTTTCTGCATGCATCAGCAATACCTTGAGAACAGTATTCTCGTTGTCTTCTTCATGTTCCTCTATGATTTTATGTACCAGTAACACAGCATATGTTTAGCAGATATTCGACATGTCAGTTTTCCTGGAGTACAAGGCAGCAGAGATTACTCTACCCTCACTGCGCATCTGCCTTCTATCCTTTTAGAGGTCTGTTTTATCATCTCAGATCCACCTTTCCACACACAAGGTTTTCAATTCTATGATTTACAAGGCTTGGTAATCACGTTGTTATTTTCTTTTACATAACTCTGAAACACATAGTAAAGTCACAGACCAGCAACCCTATGACAGTTTATGAAGACTGCAAAGGAAGAGGAAGAAAATATCTAATCCAAAAATTCACAATAGAAGCAGTTTAAAGTTTTTAATTAAAAATATTATTTTATATTATGTCAGAAATCTACAAATTTATATAAAAAACTTTTGCCTGTATTTTTGACTTTCACTTAACAGATCATTTTACATGCTTGAAGAAATTTGTTTCAATAAAATGTTTAAATGTTTGAAAAGGGCCAAAGGATTACATTTTCTATGAATATAAATAAATAGTGAGACACGCAGTGTAATTAAGAACTATGAGAAACAACATGACTGACATAACTAAAATCATATTACTAATCAGCTATGTTCTGCGTGGCAGAGACATGAGGAGTGCATGTGTCTAATATGGACAGTTGCAATGAACACAGTACAGGTGGGTTCTAAACACAAATGAATGCTCTGAATTTCTTATACTCCCATGTGAAAATAATTTTTAAAAAGTTTCCTATTTTAAAAAAGAGCTCTGGGAGTTTTGTGGAAGAGTGGGAGGAAGGAGAGAGGGAGTTGGGGGGGGTCAAGGACACCACAAGAATGCCTACAGAGTAAACTAAGTTGGGCACATGGGGGCTCACATAGACTGAGCCACCAACCAAAGAGCATGCTTGGGCCAGACCTAGACCAAATGCTATAATCACAGGTTTGTGCCACAATATCTGAATAGATACTTATAATATTAGCAGGAGTTATTTATGTGTGGGGCTCAATGTGAGCATGCTCTCTGTTAGGACTACTAAATGTTGAGACTTGGTGACGACGTGTGAATACTTGATTTGATGGCACCTGCAGATGGTGGAGGTTGTTGACAGAAATGCCACAGCCTCATCCATTGGTGTTGCCCTGGTGACCGGAACCGGCCACACGGCATGTGCTTGACTGTATAGGCCAAGGGCAATAGCCAGCTCACCTAACCAACAGGGGTCAGTGTTTAGGCTTGGCTGGAACATGCCAAGTACTACTGAGGCCTCAGGAGGGCCTGGGATTGGTGGCATGAACAACCGTGGCAGGAGCGACTGATGTGAAGGTTCAAGTAGCCCTGTATTTTAGCTGAGACGATTGGTGGATTAGTAGGTGCATCTGGACCTGGATGCTGACATGTTTCCACTCAGAGGTGTCTCTAGGAAAATTTAAAAGAAAAAAAAAGAAGGAAAAGAAGAAAAAATGGAGAGGGAGAAAGGGGGATGGGGAGAGAGAGGGAGAGGGAGGGAAGAAAAACTGTAGGCAATCAAGCAATACACACCGGGTTCGCTGACTGCTCTTTTCTTACTGTTAGAAGTGGCTGTAGTAGCCCTACCCCAAACACTGTGGCATCCTCAGTGATGATACCTGAAGATGATGCCCGTTGACCATCAGAGCTTCTGTAGCCCTCCTGGTAGACAACGCAGGGAATGACATTCTGCCCCCATGTGACTCACACTGACAGTTCTCACCACTGCCTCTGAGACTAGCCATATCCAGATGTCACAGCTATGAGAGCATCCCTGACAATCTATGTGCCATAAATGTAAACTAGATGCTTAGGGTTCTTGTGTAGTTCCCCAAAATATGGTGAGCGGGGGGCAGGAGGTACTAGCTTACCTCCTGATTGTCTCAATTGGCAGAGAACTTGCATGATTGGCTTCCCCGTAAACTCGGAACAGAGTCAGCCTGGCTGAAGGAAGGTGGTTCTCATGTGAGACTGCCCTTGTAGGATATTCTGTATTATTCTTCTTTCTTAGCTGTCTGTTCTCTCCACAGCATTACTAAATATCTAAAGTGGACTCTGAGTTCTCCGGAAACTCTTCCCTTTATGATTAGCAGTCTGTGATGGCTTCTGACTACCCTCAAGTAAAAGCTTTTCTTTTGCAGCAAAGAAGGCTGGGATATCCTCCCTGCTATCTTAAAAATGTCTTACTGCTTATTTTATGATACTTTTTATTTTAAAAGTCAATAAAATCCTCAGTAGCTGGTTTTTATGGATGAGTTGATGGTTCTTTTTGCTACCTGTGAAATATTTTCCTTTTCTCTTTTTTCTTGCTTGCTTGCTTCCTTTGTTCCTTCCATCATTCCTTCCTTCCTTCCTTTTTTTTCCCTTCCTTTATAAAAATCAGTATACTGTGGCCTGAACCCAGGTTCTCATCCATGCAAGCCAAGAGCTGTACACCAAACCGTATCTTCAGCCCTACCTGACCTATGTTTTGTGAAAAAGTCTAAGTTCCTAAATTGTCCTGATACTGGTAAGCCTCCTGTCTCAGCTTTGCAAGTAATTTGGGTCATATGTCTGGGATACTAGGCTTGTTTATATACACGTTTTTCTTTTTGAGTCTAGGTAACTTCACAACAATCACGAAACAGATACCTAAGTCCGCAATGGTTTATATTCTATAAAGATAACACAAATAAAAATAGGTCTATAATTATGTCTATAACAGACATAAAAACAAACAAACATAGAACTAGAGTAAAATTTTGAAGTGGGTTTACTGATCTATCAACAAAATCTCACAATCTGCAAACTTTATAAGAATTGGTTAGTGACAACCCAAAAACTATCCAGCCATTGGAAAGAGCAAGCAATGATACATTATATCATAATTACATATATGACTATGGCAATGAGATGGTAGGGCAGTTATCTGTCTGGGTATGTCAATGAAGGTGTTTTCACATGTGGATAACTGTTAGGAGAGACTAAAATAAAGGTGTTATCCTAAAACCTCGGGACAGCCTTCATCAAGTACTTGGAAGTTCTTAGAAGAAGAATTGTATCCGAAGGGAGAAACCCTTTTACCTCCACAATTCTCCAGCTTCACGACTCAGTGTTAGTTCTTCACTGAGTTTCCAGCCTGACAGCCTTCTTGGCCAGGGAAAGATCCATATGTATTAGAGCTAATTTCCTGAAGTTGTTCTTTCTTATATGTACATCATATATAATTCTTTGTGGTGTAGAAGGGTATCTATAGATAGATAACACATATACTTTTGGTTTTCTCTTTTAGATTATCATTATCCTTCTAGAGAAAAAATTTTTAAAGAATTTTAGAAATGGAAAATAGAAACTATTGTTTTGATGTATTAACTCTGTTGTACAACCTTCAGCTTATTCTATTTTGATTATTATACTTACGCAAACGGAGACAGTTTGTATGTGCGCATATATGTGCAGGTGTATACACACATGTATGTATGTTTTAATTTTAGAATTTTATTTCAAATTTATAGAAGCAATCCTTTGTTTTAAAAACAACAAACAACTAAAAAAAATCCAATTCCTTCATGATGCACTGTCAGTGGCCATCAGCAATCAATTTTCAGATAATCTGCTTAAGGATTAGAAGGATTAGTCAGTCCTTCTTATTAATCACCCCTTCAGCTTTAAATCACTTAAATGTAAAATGTAGTTCAGTAAAAATCTGCTCTAGTGGACTAGAGATGGGTTTTTTGTATCATTTTAAAAAATAAGCAAGAAAGCATTTTAAATTGAAGTCGGATTTTGATTTGTGTCTGTAACTGTTATTACTTATGATTGCATTTTAAAAATTGAATTGTACTTGGCACAAATGTTAATACAAATTTGATCTGATTTTAAAAGGTTGATCATATTGTAACATTCAGTGACTTTTTGGGTTGTGACTTATATTGCTGCAATAAATTATTTCTAAGAAAAGGTTACTGTATTTTAACACTTCCTCTCTCTTCCTACAGTCACGACAAAAGTTTATTATTCCTGTTCCAAAGACCACACTAAGGAGTGGTTTTCCTTTCAGGGAACAGCTATGTAGAGTCTATCACTCACAGACTGTTGCAAATGGCCTGCTTTCAAATTCTTGATGCTAACTCGACATTTCCAAAGGGAAAAAAGAGATGTTTCTGAGTACATGATCACATGTCAGTCAGTGGTCTGTACACCTAAGCTCTGGCCTTCACATTGCTCATGACACAAGCAGGAGCATCTGCCACACAGGGAAGCAGTGTCTCAGGAAAAGGGCTAGGGCAAAGTATATGGCACTTTATTCTAGCCGTCTCTCCTATGACACGGAAGCACAACATTCCCACAAAGAGCTAAGAGAAGCACTGTAGTAATTTTCTCTTGGGAAAGAGGTTTCTGATGCACCAGAAATGTACATGTTGCCACTCAAGTGGCAATCACACAGTAGAACAGACAATAACTAATTGCATAATAATCATCTCATTAACAATTTAGGAGATTGAGCAACCTTTCTGATTAAAGCATCGACTTTGATAGATGAACTTTCAGAAAACTGTGCAATTAAATATAAGCAGAATATGAAGCATAGTGATAGTATTTTCTAAGTCCCCACCTCTTCCACTGTGAGGAAGCATAAGTCATTCAGAGTGGTTGAAGGTTGAAATGAGAGACCAAATCCTTGGAGCTGAGACTTTACTGCTTTGAAGCACTGACTGACTCTCTCCAAAGAAGGCACAGAGCAAATGCGGGAGCAAGGACAAGAAAGCTCCTCTGCACACGGAACTCTATGCTCCGAAGATAACAACCTCTTTCTCTCTCAACAACACGTTCATGCTTATCAGACAAAGACACAGACTGCATGGGTGGTAGGATTATGTCTCTGAACTTTCACGCATATTTTTTACTGGAGCTAAATAAACTCCCCAAAGATGCAAAGAATTCATTTTATAAATTGATGCTAAACAAACACAGGAGAAGTTCACAATGATCACAGAACCCAATGGGTCTGAGTAAAGGCAGGAAAAAGTTTACCGATTCTGTTTTGCTCTGCAACTTCCTTTACCTCATTTAACTTTTCAGGAAAAAAAAACTTTAAAATTATACTATCTTTATTATGTAAATAAAACTGATAAATCTTTGAGACTTGAAATATTCTGCTTCTAATTACAAAATACGTCCAAAATTCAAATCACTGCCTATTTTATCTAATATCCCTGATACTTCCCATGCATAATAAGGACTTTCTGTATAATCACCAATTAATCATATGATACAAATAGAAGGATGATATTTCCCTAACCTTCTCACAGTGGTTGTTTCTCTGTATCTATAATTATTTCAACAAAATGTACAAGATGCCTTGACCTACAGCTTGCAGAACATAGAATGCAATTCTCAATACTTGATTTTGGCTTTCTCTTTTATGCCACTGTGAATCAGACAGCATTCTCAAGGGATTATAGCATGGCATAGCATGAATGAATGACTATATATATATATATATATGTATATATACACACACATACATACACACACACACACACACTGAGGTTATATATGTACACGGATAAGAAAAAGAAAAAGAAATTCAATTGAATTAAAACACAAAGTTGCTTGATACTGTCACTGCAATAGTAATTAACTAATGTCAATATAAAATTAATAGTTACATTTATCAAAAATTTGGAGGCTCGCAAAATATACAAGTTCATTAAACATCACAGAAAAGTAAATTCATCATGCATAAGTGATGTTTAATATTCATTATTTAATTCCATTTTTTTTAAAACCTGATTTTATTATCTTATTTGAGGAGAAGAGGGTGTGCGGATTCATGGACTGTGGGGTAAAAAGCTATCAGATGACTGAGTATGTATGTATATTTCTAAGTTTCAGTTCTGTTTTTTTTCCTTGTCCCTGGCAACCTCAGTTTTCAGTGCCAAATCTAATAACTGTGTTTCAGATCTAAATGGACACCTTTTTCCAGCTTCTCAACTGCATTTGATGCTATTGATGCTGCCTTTCTTAAAGGTCTACATTCCTTTGACTTCAATGATACCATTTTTCTTTACTTGCCCTTTCATCTTTCTGTGCCTCATTCATAGACTGGGCTTCCCCTGTCTATTCCATAAATAGTCACAGCTATAAGGGCTTTCAGGTAATTTCTTTCCTATTTCAAACATCTCCAAATGGATGATCTCATCCACTTCCTTAGTTGTAACTGTCACTTAAATGCAAATGACTCAAATTTATAGACATGTAAAAACTCATTCTAAAAATCAAAACTTTGTGTCTATAGCACAGAGGTCCCAAGAATAGCAAGAGGATGCACAACAATCATATTGAAAATGCATCATGTTTCTTCCTATTCATAAATTGCATGGTTCCCTGTATTCCAGATAAATCTCAGTATCATTTGCCTAGTCACTTAATCCAGAAACTTGGGTATCTACTCATTCCTCGTCTTCATTAAAACAAAACAAAGAAACATCAATATTTGTCGATTACAAACAGACATTTCTTTTGCCTGCCTACAATCCAGAGGAGATTGTGTTCAATTTTCCTTTCCTTGCTGATTTCAAATTAATTTATGTAAAGACTGTAACTAGGCATTTTTCCTGCCCAAATCAGCCACATCTTCCTTTGACTTACATGGGTAGCATAGTGCTACCACTATTACGCATTTTAAGAAAATTTAATGAAGTATAATTTCTACATAATAAAGTGTGTGTTTTAATATGCAGATATTGATACCCCTAAAACATAGTCTTTCCTGTTTTAGGCATCTCAGGATGCCTTAGCCAACTATTGATGATCCTGTGACTAGCCAACAGAAGTGTATTTTCCCATATTCACACGTAATGGAAGGGGAGAGAGAGATGGATGGAACATGGATGGTAGATAGATGGTAGATAGATAGATAGATAGATAGATAGATAGATAGATAGATAGAAAGATAGATAGACAGACAGACACACAGACTGTTGGTAATGATGAGATGGTGGAGATGGATAGTTTTCATGCATCCTGTATCTCTTTTTACATAAACACCAATTTTATAAGACCAGGGTCCAAATCTTGTGATACCATTGAAATGTTCAAATATTAGAGATATTATATCCAAATTCAATCCATTTGTTTTCAGTAAGCTCACTACCCTGAATAGCATTCTCTTAACCAAGATGCACAATAGTGTTTTTCCTTGATGTCCACAGATTCACATGTGAATCACAGAAGAAGCAATCCACCAAGACACTCAACTACAGATGTGTTCTCTACACTCCTAGTATTTTGCTCTACCCGCAGTTCCACAGACCTGGGTTATAAGTATTTTTGTTGTTCTTGTGGTTTGTTTTATTTTTTCTATGTTGCAGCAAGTTTCCAACATTTGACCAATTTGTCTTTCGTGTCATTCTTTTATACTTTGAAAATGTAATTTGGTATAATATCTGAGAATATCATGAAGTGAAGATATCTATGTATTTTATTATATAAGTGTTGCCATTTCAACTTTTTCCAAATCTCTCATCTAAAATGTATCCTTTCAAATTTAAGATCTTTCATATTATTGTCTTTGTTTGAGGGGGGGATTTTTGTTCTGTTTTGTTTTAATTTACTGAATCCAGTTAACACTTCAGTGTTTTCACATTTGGAGTACCATCCAAGAGAACACGAGCCACCTACAAAGAGCCACATTTAATGCACATAATTGTAGGTATTCAGAGAGTAGAAGAATCTAGAGCTCTCTCTCTCTCTCCTCCCTCTCTCTCTCTCTCTCTTTAATCGCTGAGTTGTGTTTTGAAAAATGATGTAACATTATTTGTTTATCCAGGCACCTCTTGCAAGATGTTTCAGCTTTGTATAATTAAACACACAGCATCTACAAACACTTATATGCAAGCCTTTGATTATGCATTTGTTTTGGTTTATTTAGGAAACACACCTGGGAATGAAATTATGTGTTTGTTTATTGTCTGGTTGTTTTTAATATTTTATTAGTAAGAATCAGTTGGAAGTCCAAGGTTTTTCAGAACTCCCTTCCTTTTAAAGATTAGAACATCACTAAATCTTTTCTGGGAAAAAAATATCAATATCCAGCTTCAGATTTTCTTTGCCAGGAAACTATGCCTTCCATGTGTGCATAGTCTTGCCCCTTTATCCCCTAAATAGTAAGATGTCTGAGACAAAATTATAAGGAAAATTACCCATTACAGAAGAATTGGTGTTTCAAGTCCTCTTCCCATTATTACTTTTAAAGCATGATTTTATGTCTGGCATTTCTATTTTAATCGCAGGAGGTGGTTAGTGTCTGGTACTTACGGGTACTCTAATTCCTCACATGTACATTCTGTCCCTCATCTTTTGAGACACCATATAGGAAATTTGGTATTTTTCTGTGATGTTGTACTTCTTTGGCCAGTAGACTCCTATCAAAATTGTCATAGTATGGTGACTTTTAAAGAGCAGAAATCATCTTCATAGGTCTATAGGCCACAAATCCCCAGGTCACAGCATCAACATATCAGGATAACTAGAAAGGCATGATCTCCAGGTTATGCAAGACAACCCATGGAGCCCCATGTGGCTGGTGAAACAAGGCTTTACTTGTGCTTCAGTAGTTTGATCAAAGTTAAAGAGACTATGGGATGAGAAAGCTTGTCATAATGAAAAGGAATTGTGCGCATGATGTTTGGGTGGCAAGTCTATTCTTTAACAAGTGTACCATCTTTCCAGACAAGGGGGAATGACATAACATGGCTTCATAAGCTTTTGGTATAATAATAATAACATTTGGCAACTCACTAAAACATAATAACAAATCTCATTTGTGTAAAGATTTTCCTTCAAGTCATTTTAGAATTTATGTGGTTTATACCTTTGATCTATACTGAACAAATCATAGACTCAACTATTTGTATGTATAGAAAACTTTGGATTTTGTTAGTATAGTTGATGTTGTCAGTCTTCCATGTATATAGCTTTAGAAGCTAGTGTGTGTGTGTGTGTGTGTGTGTGTGTGTGTGTGTGTGTGTCTGATTTTTCTACTGTAAAAACTTCTAACACTTATCTGTTGTGTTTTTCTTGCTGCAGGAGCAGATTCCCTCTATAGGACAGGAGAGGACAGTCTCCAGTGCTGTCCATGCCCTCTGATATGCTCCAGCTTTTGCACTGAACATCACTTTCTGGTACATAATATTAATATTTTCAGTGTCTCATACATCTCAGGCGAGACAGACCTCTTCACACACACACACACACACACACACACACACACACACACACACACACGGATTGTTTCTCTTTCACTTATAGCTTTTTCTTTCTTTTCCTATTCTTTCTGGAGTTACCTCCAAAATAAAAAACAAAAACAAAACTAATCAATTCATTACCATAAGCTGTCACAAATTCAGCTACTGAAGAAAACACTTACAAAGGAAAATGAACCCCTGAAATTCACCAGCACATAATGGATTAATAGCTTTAAAATATATCCATTTTAAACACAAACAGTGGAATCCTTAGCCTTAAGAACTGAATTGAAAAAAAGAGTACTATCACGGAATTTTCCTATTCACCCACCCATCTTCTTACCAAATGGCTCGTCATTCATCAAATAATACATTTTTTGAGTCCACTTACTTTGATTCAGTTTAGTTATATTCCCTATTAATATATCTTGTTAAATCATTTTAATTAAACATTTATTAATTGTGCATATGTTTTGTATGTGAGTGTGTCAGGGGGTAGGTAGGTAGAGGATCACCTCTGTGAAGTGTCAATGGACAACTTCCGAGAGCTGTTTCTCACCCCTCTCCTACTGTGTAATTCTTAGGGATGGAAACCAAGTCTTCATGGTTGGCCCGCAGCACTTACAAACACCGAGATAACTTACAGGCTATAAGGTAACTTTTTATGAGAGGTATGAAAATTCACTGAAATTAGAGTGGTTTGCTCCATAGAGAATCTGTTTCTAGCTCATTTTCAACCTCTTTCTTGATGGCTAACTCACATTTCAGTCACGTTTTAAAAACGTAAATACAAATTTAGAACATTAAGATTTAGGACACTGTCTTACAAAGCAAAAATAATCTTAATACATAATAGTAACATCCTAACAATAATATCTTAGTCATAAACTGTGTATGATTGAGGCAACAATACACACAATACGTAAACATGTAAAAATGTCTTTGTTCCCACTGAATATGTGACACCTTTTGTTGTGACAATGATTTCTTCTTTGAGGCTAATAATTTATCATGTCTGTCTAAATCAGTGGCAAATGAACACTTAGATAAAACTCAGCTACTAGAATTACTGGTCACACTGAGAGCATAGACAAACTTGAGAGTCATATAATAGATTCTATTTCAAATATTTTGATGCATAGGTAAAGAAACCCTTTCAGCAGTAATACCTCCACAGGGTTTTGTATATATGGCTGTAAAACTTCATTTTACAGGCCAAAGATACTTCAAGAGTAAATAACCCTATCTATTTCTACCAGGTGGTTCTCTTCCAATATTCTCTGTGGCCCTAGGTGACAACATATGAAAAGTGAGCTTATCTACAAAGTGCCAAATTAGTTTTGTTTACAAAAAAAAAAAAAAAAAAAAAAAAAACAGAATGCTCCTGTGATATTGTTGAGGCAGGATTGTTTGTTCTTAAGAATCCATAATGTGCTTCCAAAATGGCCAAGGCTTATAACCTATGGCAAAGCCAGGAAGATAGTTCTCATGTAGTGGGTGAATTTAAACTGCCAGGTCTTTTTAAATATATATTTTCAGTGTTGTTATAGTATGAATTTTAAAAAGTGACCTTGTTTGCTTTCCTTTCAAGTTCAAGCTGCCAGTGTTTCACATCAAACATTGTTTTAATATAATTCTGTGCTGTGTATAAAATGTGGGTAGATGGAGTATCTGGGAGGAGTTAGTGAAAGAGAAATTGTAATCAGAATATATTTTGTGAAAAAAATACTTTGTAAAAAATAGTATGGAAAGAATTCTTACTTGATTCTGAGATATATTGAAAAATAATTGAATTTTGTTCTGCTAATACAAAACATATTTTTAGTTTGCAATGCCTGACTAGTTAGTATTCTCCTAACTGCTTTATGTGCACAAACTCTACCTTCTCATAGTAAAGGAGCAACCTAAGTGAACAATGTAAGTATTAGCACACTGAGCAAAATAAAACGTAGAAATTGAAGATGTTATCTATTTCACTGCAAGGTCTATATAGCCTGTACAAGAAACATTTGACCCCAGGAAAACTTGCAGCACAGCCACTCTTGGGTGTTAAACCACCTCTTTAAAATGTAATGTGAGTTTATTGGAAGGCAGAAGCAGTAAGGGGAAGGCAGAAATTGGCTTCCAAAGGAAAGGAGCGTCTTGTGCTACTACCAGAGGAGTATCAACCATAAGTGGGGTTGCTTCTGAACCATGTTCTCTTTTGCACTGAGTTAATATGACGAAGGTGGATGAAATGAGTACTTTAAAGGAACTATCCAGTACAGTAAGTTTGTATTGTACATGAAAGCACAATTTGGTTCAGGAGAGATAACACTATCGCTAGAAATCTTGCAGTATACAAGTGTTTTTATTATGTAAGGATATAAAATCATAAAACCAAGCAAAAACTGTATTCCAAAATGGCTACCTTATGCCACCAGAAAACTGATTAAATACAAGTCCCCTTAATCTACAGATGGATTTGTTTCTCAACCTAAGTCTTGGTATCACATACTTAATTTCTTGGTTCCTCTCCCTCTACCCTACCATGAACTGTTTATAAATAAACAGAGCTGTCAAAATACACATTTTAATTTAGCATTTATATGTTCATAGTAGGTTGCTGTCTCTAAGATGCTATTATCTACAACCTGAAAACAAAATTGTAATTTTCCATTACTTGAATTCTGACACTGCATGATAAACTTACCCCGTCTTGACTTCACTGCAATCATAATCTGAAGTACTATCTCTCATCTTATCACCTGTTGTGCATATTTTAGACTTCATGACCCATACTTTTGATTTTACTCAAGTATTTATACCTATGAAATATTTTTCTCAAATTTTAATAGTTTAAACTAAGGCACCAGCCAAGGACAATACAGGCTGTAAACTTTAAACCCCTACCCAGATCTAGCCAATGTTCAGAACATTCTCCACAGTAGAGTGGAAAGTTGGATATGAATTTCTCACGTACTCTGGTGCCTCACATTTGACCATATCCCCTGGAGGGGGAGATCTGGTGGCACTCAGAGGAAGGACAGCAGGTTACCAAGAAGAGACTTGATACCCTATGTGCATATACAAGGGGAGGAAATCCCCCTCAGGAACAGTCATAGGGGAGGGGAATAAGGGGAAAAGAGGAGGGAGGGAAGAATGGGAGGAGACAAGGGATGGGATAACCATTGAGATGTAACAAGAACAAATGAATAAAATAATATATATCTTGGGAAAAAAATAAAAAATAAAAAATCACATTTATTTTTCCTATATCTCATAATTTACAGTTTTATAGAAGAAAATTTCAATAACAGTTCTTAAGATCAGTATGTCATACATACATAAATATAACATAAATGTATGTATATGCATATATTCAGGTATATATAACTACGCACTTGCCATTTATTATGTTGATATATTTTGATTTGAAATAATATATTGTTAAAATAATCATACTGATTATTAGTGATAGTGAAATCAAGTGTAGTACATGTATGCTTATACAAAAATCAAGTATGTGTGTATGCTTACACAAAATTCAAGTACATGTATGAACACTTCCATTCTATAATACTGCATAGAATACCTACATATGTTATGTGAAATGCATAATATATTCTATAAATATTTCTTTCTAACAATTATTTTAAAATATTATTCAAAAAACCAACAAATATTATTCAAATGTACACTTTGTCACATGCAAGATTTGGTACATAAATGTTGCAACAGTAAGTAGGAAAACACTGTATGTAAAGACTGCACACTAAAATTGTAAAATTGACATATAGGTGGTGACTGACAATTAGATCATACTGTAAAGGGATAAAAATGTTATCTGTTATCTCACACACATCATAATTACTTAGTGGATACTTAAATTGTTTGCTCATGAATGGCGGCTCTATTACACAGTAGAATCCTACTTTCTCATTTCCTAATTCATGTCTGCTCCTTGTTTGGTGTCATCACTGAAGGATTTGGCACTATGATCTTCGTCATAGACTTGTGCTCTGTACGTCAATCTCATGACATTTATAGTAACTAAATGCTTAATGAAAATGGAAAACGATTTAGAAATACCCATAGTGCATTTTGGAGGGATAGTCACCTAGCTCATGTCATTTTAGGAAATTAAGTGTATGTGTAGTTCTACATTTGACTACAGCATGAAAGTCAAGAAGCAGCGAGTACAGTTCTATGCAACAAATATTTCAATATCTGTACAGAATTTGGTAGCTAGCATCAAGCCTTTTTTTTTCCATGGAGATATTCACACACTAGTGTACAGAGCTTTTAGATGACTTTTGTCTGACATAAAAAAAAATTGACAGCTTAGGTCATTGTTAGGTCATGAATTAGGATACGGGAAGATTATGCTGGATAGAATCCTTATTTACCTGGGGAGGTGATGGGCGATAGTCAAAGCACATGAATTCTGAATTTTGGAAAACTTATTCATGCTGAGAGATGGGGGTATAAAAACAAAAGAACGGTCAACGACTGCTATGCCACTAACATGAAGAACAGCAATACCGAGAGGTGATAATTTGAAGACGTTCTCCAAAATTTATGTTTAGATTCTTAATCCCCAGAACAACAATGAAGATAGGACCTAGTGAACGGGATTGGGACTGGGGAACTTTTACCACATGGACAGACTAATGACGTCATGGATCCTAGACAGCAAGGTTAATTCTCAGGAGTTAGGGGGGTAGCCTAGCAGTTAGGAGAATGTACTGGTTTTAAAGAGGACCAGAGTTCATTCCCAACATCCATCTCAAGATCCTTACATCCAATGTCTCTGTGGTTTTCAAAGGTTCCTGAACTCATATGCACATACCCAGTATAATATGCACTGCATGCATAATTTAAAATAATGAGTCCTTTTTTTAAAGAAAATAGTGCATTCTAATCCTCCCATTTTGCTAGCCATGATTCAGAAAATAGATCCATTTTAATACAGCCTTTAAAAGTGGGATATTGCAGAGTCTAGAACCAAGACCTCTGGTAATATTGATAATTATAATAAGTCACCCTGTACCAGATTTTCTTGATAGCAGCAGTAGATAGGAACTAAGGAATATGAGTCATCTCTACAAACAGAATAGCCATGGAAGAGACTTTCCCATGAGCGGCTAATGCTAAGAGATAAAGAAAAACTAACAGAGGCTTGTTTAGCACTTTGATTTTAGCCCTAATAAAACTTATGTCTAACTTGTGATCTAAATAACTGTGCTGTAATAAATATATCCTGTTTCAAGCCACTAAGCTTTCAATAATTTGTTATGGCAGCAATGGAAAACTCATCTGCTAGGCATGGGATAAGGGTCACAGAAGGACACACACGCATACCAGACAAAGACTTATGAGCTTCCACTACTCCCCGTAACAGCTCTATGGCACTGAATTGTGTCAGGAGGTCATGTTTTCTTTAGAAGGCTCTCCCTTGTGCATCGAGGACAAATGACACAGCAGTGCACATCATAATTCCTGTAGCTGACATAACAATAGCTTTACGGAGTAACAATATAATATCACGCCATCAGATCTTATGGAAGGTAACCATAAGAAACATCGTTTAAAAAAGTATGTCCGGTTTGGTTTTTTTTAAACTTGTGCTTGAATTTTTTTTTTTTTTTTGTCTCTGAGCCAAGCATACTGGCTCACGGCCTGTAATTCCAGCACGTGGGATGCTGAGGCAGGAGACTGTATTGTCAAGGTCAATGAATTCTGAGTTAGCCCCAGTGAGTGGCTTTTATACTCATGTGGTGCAAAGAAATTCTAATTATATTTATTGGGCATAAAATAAGAAGAAGACGCAAGAGTAAGGGCAACTCTTTGAGAAGAAGTGTTTCAGTGGAAGAGGAAGGGGACGAAGGCCCAAACTCCATAGCATAACCTGAAATTATCAAATAATATAAAACTTTTAAGATATTGAAGAGAATAATATTTTGGGCCTCATGGTTGTCATGTCAGTCATATTTGGTCCTTATTGACAAGTATCATACTGGTGCTTATTAACAGAACACATGAAGTCAATGAAATAAATATTATAACAGTCAATCTATAATTTAATGTTTTCTACACATTTTCATCTGTTTCCAGAAACAAAGAGTATCACTCTTAATGTAACAAAGTAAATCAGATGAAATCTGATAAGTCAATCTTCTTCTAAAAGGTTGAGCAAATTCACAACAGTGTTGTGTATTAGTGGCTTTGCTCTGTTTTACATGCCTTGTTTTCCTTGTGTCTCTCTTAGTATAAGACATGTTATCCCTTCTTTTAATATTGACAGTTTTCATATAATTCTATTATATACATTGTAGCAAAATGATAGCATGCAATAATTAATTGTAGTATTCTTAATGAGAATCAATAACAAATATGCTGTTGAAAATTCAGTTCATCCAGTGTTTATCCCCTGAGTCTTTGCCTTCTCTCCATCGCCTTATGTATGTTCTTACTTAGCTTCTACAATGAACCATACAGTGGATACTGCAGAGCATTTAGGTTTTATTTAGTGGTAACTCTCTGTATTAAGTATCAGGTTTCTCATATGCTTTACTTGGTTGGATTCAGAATTTTCTTATGAGTACCAAGGAAAAGTGGGTTAAAAATGAGCAAGGCGAATTATAGTGTGAGGAAGTTTCTGGAATTACTTCTCCTTTACCAGCTCTAAACATGCACAACATGTGACACATATATGTAATGATTGTGATTCACATACAGGGAGATAAAGTATCTATTCAGATTGCTTTGTATGGGGTGGTCTCAGCTAAGGTGTAAATTCAGTTTTACAACTGACTTTAGGAATTATGAGTGAGGGACTACAAAGGGTATTAGATGGTGGTCAGTGTAAGGGTATATTACCAAAACGATCATAGCTTCGGTTTTTGAAGTCTCAGCGCACCTTAAGGGATCCTTGGACATAGGGATTACTTATCTCTTGGGCTTCTGTACCCTTTTGGTGAAAGGTTTGACCGTGGACTGCTAATTTATGCTGGCTCTTTCAGTGTAATACTATGTGTAAAAACAAGCACTTTCACAAGTCTACTACAATGGCTTCAGCACTTAGACAGAGAAAGGAAATGTGTCTCAGCACGGCAAGCTGTTCCGAATGCCTAGCTGAACAGCAGGCTATGGCTTCAGTGATTGACACAAAGGTGACATGGATTCCGTGGTAGAAACGTGTAGAATAAGTAGCAGGACCTCTTGAATACGCATTCACATGCAGGACCTGTCTATCTCCAAAGAAGATCTGTCAGCTCTCCAAATTTGCATTTTCATTCATTCCTAAAAAAAATGATTCTTGATGTTTTACTATGAGGAAAACAAAGAATGTAGGCAACATGTTAATTTAAAATATGCAGTTATATCCACATTATCTAGTTTCTTCTTGGTATAATAAAATAAAGAAGGCATATAGATAAATTAATAGTAACTAAAGATTCACAAACAGGATCAGCACTTCCAATTATTTTATCAGGAGTCTGTAAAAAGATAATGAGGCTTTAATGCTCTGGGATCACTATTGTAGTAGCTTATCACTCTATTGCAGGACAAAGGATTCTACAGCCAACTATAAGCATATGCTCCATATATACAAGTAGACAACAAATTTTCTTCTTTTGTTTAAATAGTTGAAGAAAAAATTCTATGCAATATGTGACGAGAAAATATCACATAGTTAAGTCTTCCTAAATTTGATAAGTTTGAAAAAAAACAATATAAAAAATCATCAGATCATGTGAAAACAATGTATGTCACTTAAACACAGAATGGTGGCCACACATTGTACTGGTCCCACCAAAATGCTGGGGTCTCAACTACAGCTCGGCTGTACTTGCACCTGCTTTGGCCTCTCACATACTGTAAACAGCCTCAGCTGCTCCCCATCACTTATTTACACCTTCAAAATAAGCACCACGCAGGAAATTCTTAGACCTTACAGAGTTTGGGTGCCAGCACACAGCATGGCCGTAGACCTCTCTGGACCATGACATCTGTGTATGAACCTGAAGAAATTTTCCCTAAAGGTTTACCTCAATGATGCTGGTCTCTATGTAATTGCAGCTGATTTATCAGCTCTTGTTAACCAGTATCAAATGTTCCAGCAAAGCAAAGTAGTCCTGGTCTCTTGCTAATCACATCTGATTCTTCAGACCCAGCTTAAATGAAGCACATACACTTAATTCATACTATTAAATAAATAGTTCTAATAGACTCTTTGCTTTCCTCTGTAAGATCACATGCTAGGTCTTCATCATCTACATTGACCTCATTATAATTATTTTCCAAACTCCAACAGAATAGCCCTCTAAGGTCTGAGCACTCATTGGCTTTTCCAGCCTAATATTCCAAACTTTTCCCCCCCAGTTCTCCAAAATGCATCATATCAGATCTACCACAGCAATATCCCACAAACCTAGTACCAATTTCTGTCTTAGTTAGGAATTCTATTGTTGTGATAAAAAACACCATGATCAAAAGCAACTTGGGAAGGAAATGGCTTATTTTGCATTTCTAGATAACTGTCCATGCCTGAGAGAAGTCTGGGCAAGACCTGAAATGGGATAGCTACATGGAGGCAGGAGGGAAGCAGAGGCCTGGAGGAGTGACATTTACTGGCTTGTTCCCATGCCTGCATCAGTCGTCGTTCCTACATACCCCTGGACCACCACGTACTAATTAAGAAAATGATCCATGGGCTTCCTCTGGGCCAATCTTGTGGAGACATTTTCTCAGTCATGGTCCCCTCTTCTGAGGTAACTCAAGGTTGTGTCAAGTTGGCAAATAGAAAAGAACAAAAAGCCACCATAACCACTATATAAATTATACTCACTCCCTCCCAAATACTTGTTCTTTCCCAGTCAGTTAGCTTGCACACAGTTACCCTGGTCACCAGTAATGACCATTGTACCCTTAGGATCTGCATACAGCTGCAGCTGTTAAGACTCGTTACTTATGAACACACAGCTGTGTGAGAGTAAATCAGATAGTGGCTCATGTCAGAGGTTAGTTGAAAACAGAATCTATATGGAGGAAAATTGGTGCAGGGATTTAAGAACCCATCCATATACCAGGAAGTGATTTCTGAACTCTGCTAAGCTATGAAGTTTTATTCTGTGTCAGACTGGTGTTTGCTCTTTTAGCATCTAATTACCGCTACAAAACTTTCCAGCTCTTCAGCACAGCTGATTTCATGATATAGAATTTGCTTTGAGAATTTTCCAAACCGACATCTTGAGCAAGTAATTTATTTTGACACTTAAGCCCATAATATTTCCCCTCCTCAAAGATAGTGCCTAATGGACCTACTTCTGCAAGAGATAGGTAACTACATGATTCACTCTGAATGAGCTCACATTTACTGGAAAGGCTTTTTCCCAGGAATACATCACTAAAGAATGGGGAGACCTTGTCAAGCTGTTCAATAGAGTCAGCTTAGTGGGGCAGGCTCCGCTTCTCTTAGAGCAGATTTTGCTTCCACGTCGTGGAGTGAGAATTCACAATTGCAACATTCACTTACAAAGGATCAATAAGCTCCATTCTAAAAACTCCTCTATCATCAGCAGGTAGGGTAATCCCTGCAGTGGCTGACTTTCTTGGCTGCGGTTAGGCAGTGCCTACTGCTGCAGGGAGTAGTGTAAGCCCCTGTCAGAAGTGAGTGGAATTCAGCGTGAAATCATTCTCCTAGCAAAAGCACTTCCTTGGAAAGTTATCTCCAAGATCACTTGAGGTTTACTGAGGGCCTCCAAGGAGGATGTTGATATCATACCTGGCAGAGAGATACAGACTTGTGAACTGGAGGAAAGAACAGTTCTCATCTTAATTTATTTAACTGTGTAAAGTATTTCTGTGGAAACTTATGGGCAGTTTCATCATAACTACATCATCTTTTAGTTACTCAAGCAATGTGTTGGTTGCTGTCTGGCAGTAACTGTTCAGTCATCCAGCCAAAATTAACAGGCTCTCATCTAGGCACAGGTCACACATTTAGAGTTAGAATTAACATAATAAATATGTTGTCTGTTCTATTCACAAGGATATTATATTCTAGTTGGTTGAACCATGTAGAAGTAGAATATAAAACACCTTATTATTTTATATTAGAACCATTACCTTATTTCATATACAACTCCCTATAGAGATATTTTGCCCCAAGCCAATTGCCCAGTAATAAAGAAGAGGCGATGGTCATAGTAAATTCTAAATTTTAAGATCAAAAGTTGCTTAAAACCCCTTCTCATTACCTGTTTTTCCTGAGTTATTCTGTTAACATCGGGTTTTCTCTCTTACCACTAATTTTGGTGTTTAATCAAACATCTGTAACTATTATTGTCTCAGCTCCAGGGTTTCGGATATGTGCTCACTGTATGAATACATTTCATGGTGCCAAGCTTTGTGCTGTTTTAAGCAGTTTTCAAAGTATGAATTCCAGAACTGATACCCAAACTTCCCAGAGGACAAACAGTATCACACAATGCCCTTTACTACGACAATCATTCTAAGCAATCTCCAACTCTACCCAAATGTATTTGGATACCCACCGACGTAGTTCAAAGAAAAAGCCCTATGCTAACCCATTAAATATAGTGATCAACATAGAAAACGCAACCACTAGAACCAAGATGCGCACTCATCAGGGTATAGAGATAGAGAGTGCAGGAAAGATATTTTTTGAAAAAGTAGCTTGTGGCTGGAGACGTAGATCAGTTGATAGCATGCTTGGCTAGCATGTAGAAAACCCTGGATTCCCATACCAGTACCACATAAAAATGAAGATGGAAATAGAGTGGTAAAGACCTAGCACTGGAGGTTAGAGTGGAAGGTAATTCAAAAAAAATTGAGTGTAGTCTAGGTCACATGAGATGCTTTCAAAAAAAGGGTGGGCAGGAGAGAGAGAAAAAAGAAAGAAAGTAGAAAAAAAGGATAGAAGAAAAACATATAGCTTGGATCCAGCTACACACAGATTTCACAACTAGGAGAAATTGCAATTTGAAAAACTTTTTTGAAGATCTTCATGAGAATGATAAACAAAGTCAGTCTCAGGGCATAGGCTGAGTAATGAAATTATAAGAGAAGAGAATTTGGGTAGGCAAAAATACAATCTGGATGTTATGATAACCAGTCAATATATTCTTTACAACAGATGTATAATTGGGCCTATTTACTTTGGGCTTTACAATAGTTAGCCACTATCTTCTAGTAAACTGAAGATTGAATGAAAGAAAGACAGTTTGTGAGAAAAAGGGAGAGAAAGCAAAGTAGGAAGGGAAGGAGGGAGACAGGGAACGACAGAGGAAGGGGTGGGGAGAATATTGAAGCATAGAGAGAAGGAAAATGCAAATAGAGAGAGATAGAAACAGAAAGAGAAAAAGATACAATAGATGCTCACATTAAAATTCACTTATGTAAATGAGCACTTATTTCACTTTGTTGGCAGTGTGCCAGACAACTTAGAGTTAGCAGTAGAACATATAGAATCTCATGAAATTGTCTCATTTCCTATTAGTGCATTCTTTTGTGGTGTGATTTCATATGTCAAACCATAATTTTAATCTCTGCTGTATAGTTTTTGCATACAAGTTCATTTAAGGACAAAGAACTTCATGGTGAACTATTAAACAACAATTCTGATTGTGTAACAAATAATATGACAGAAACACATAAACATGAATTACTTCTTCAGTGGCGGGATTCCAGGGCAAAATAATTTTTACAATTAAAACTTACTCTAGCCACGCATGGTAGCATACGCCTTTAATCCCAGCACTCAGGAAGCAGAAGCAGGTGGATCACTGTGAGTTCGAGGCCAGCCTGGTCTTCAAAGCAAGTCCAGGATAGCCAGAGACACACAGAGAAACCCTGTCTTGAAAAACAACAATAACAAATTATTCTATCCTGATAGGTAATGCCCTCCTTGAGATACATCTAAAACAATTTAAAACTAAATGTGAACTTTATTTGTGTCACCCTTTTGTCATCACTTTAGGCCCCACACCGAAACGGTCTTGTGACTCTTAGTCTTCATTATCAACTGGTTAGATCTAATCAAAAAGGGGAACGCCTCTGGATGGAAGTCTAGGGCAGTTCCAAGAATTATTAACTTTGAGTAAAGAACCCTACCCAGACAGACACATTCTCACAATAGCAGAGAAATAAGGAGGTCTCCTGGAAAAGCAGCAGGGCTGCCTTTCCTGCCTTCAATGATTCTTAGTGAGCGCGTTTATCCGGTAGCTGTTGCTACTGCCTGCATCCTTCCATGACAACATTTCCCAGGTGATTTGCCTTTCTGTTGTAGACTGAGACTCAGTGGCTCTTTGAGAACTCTTCCAACCTTCAACACCAGATTAGGCAAGCTGAGTCATCCACTCTCTTTGACTGAGCAGCTACAGGGTTCTCCACCTCTCAAGGAAGGAGATCTCTATTGTTGAACTAGCCACACAGCATGTATCTGTGAAGCAATCTTGAAAAATCTGCTTTTATAACAAATATTTTTCACTTGGTTATATTCTGTAGAGAACTCCAACTAAAACAAACCTGTAGTGCATTCTATAAAGAAATAACGCCCTCTTAATTAATACAGTATATACACCTTAAACACAAGCTATATAGGGTATTTCCAGTTGTTTCTCTTATCACAAAGCTGCCAATTTCACCCTTCAGCACCTCAATTTCTATTTTGAAGATTGATGTCTTGTATAATAGAAGAAAAAAGAGGAATAAGAAAAATATTTCCTAACTACTTTTGCTCAAATGGAAATTGTTAGCAGCTGCAGTTAGCTAAGCTTCTGACATTAGTTAAGGAATATGGTGCAGTAGGGCTTATTGAAATATACATTAAATAGATAAAGAAACGCAGCTTGCAAAGTTGTAAGAGATTTATCTGATCTGATGGACCAACCCAACTTATCAGTGAACCAAAGTACTCTGTCATCGAGAAATCAGGTAATACTTTTGAGGAGAGCCAAGGAGAAGGCAAAAATCTAAATGGTTTAAATGTAAAAAAAAAATAATAATTCAAGAAGATAGATAGTTGAGACCGAAATCAATGTCAGGTAAGAGGAACCACAATATAAGTAAATGGCTTGCAATGTTCAAAATATGTATTTTGCTTCTGTTTATGCAGTTTTATTTTGGTGGTATTGTTTTTGCTTAATATTCCATATGTATATTCTGGATAGGCCATCAAACAGACAGAAAGAGCATGATTATTATATTACTTTTGCTACTATAATGAAATACCTGACTATATTCACTTTGTAATGAAAATAGATTAATGATGTTTAAGAAGAGTCCTCGAAGTCTGAGATCCAGTGAACACAACGTATGATGTTGTCATTGTTACTGTCTTTAAACAACACTGGCTATCATGTAGGTGGCGAGAGACAAAGAGTTCAAGTGTGTGTGTGTGTGTGTGTGTGTGTGTGTGTGTGTGTGTGTGTGTGTGTGTGTGTGTTGCTTCTACTCATGAAGCTGCCATTAGTGGGCTCTCCTCTAATGACTATCTGTCATTCTAATGAGCTTTCTAAGTACTCCTGGTACCTCACAATGGAAACTAAACTTCAAAACAAGAAGCTCTGAGCTTCTTTGCTGAAAAATTGCCTAGTCCAAAGAGACAACTTGGATAATGTTTCTATATGCTACCTTTGTGAATAGCCTACTGCAAATTATTTAAGAATAATTTTGTAATTATAGAATAAAATTTAACTTCTACTCTTTTATATTTGATTAGTAACCTTGAGTTTTATCTAAATGCATGGCTAAGAACGCACTATCAACTAAGAATTTTGGAAATAAAAACCATTTTTTTTCACTCGGGTCTCAAATACGTCTATTTCTTTTTCCTTCTCCCTTTCTTTCCTCTGCTTGCATCACCTCTGTTTTCTTCCTTCTCTTCCTTTTTTTTTTCTTCTTCTTTATGTCTCTCAATATCAGTTTCACCTCAGTCTCTCAGCTTTTGTTATTTCTCTCCTATGCAAGATGTGACAACAATAATCAAATAGGCTTTAGGGCATAATTTATAAAATGATAGAATTTAATATTAATCATAAGATGCTCCTAACTCACATTTGTCACTAAACAAAGCATTTCTCAATAGGATTATACAAAACCAGCACTTAAGGAACTTTTCGAGATGCATCTGCATGTGAACATGCCTTTCTAATCATCATATTACCATTGACTGTCACTGTTGTTATTATTTTTTACTTTACATTTTCATGTAGTAGATTGACAAACCTAAATTCCGCATTGTGTGACACATTGGAAGTTGTATTTCTGAACCTCAGTTTGCAGTCCTATTATTAATTTGAATGTGTGAATAGCACATATATCATATTGAATTTAAAATTATAGCTTTTGGAAAGTCATGTTTAGTTCATTACTATATGTATATGTACCTAAGTTTTTATTTATAAATATATAAAAATGTGTAAATTAATATTTATATGAATACAAATATTTGTAAATAGATTTATTGATAAATTTCCCATCACTTTATCAATGGAGTAATTGTTGTTCAAGAAAATAGGATAAGAACAAAAATTGTATAACAATAGAAAGTCCTTATTTCATTTTTACCTTTAACTTATTTAAGTAATATTTGGTTAAACCAAATGCTGAGCATATGTACTTAATAGATGTCTCCGTTTATGAGAAAAATCTACAGAACCATTGGATATATGCTGCACATTTTCTAGAAAATAATGTTATCAACACCTTTCTCACAAGAAGATATTAGTATCTTCTGTGTGATAATAACTGTACAGAATTCAATGTGTATGTCCACTGTGTATATGGATGGTTTTGAGCATATGTGTAAATATACTTTTCAAAACATACTGTGAAGTTTTAATTTATTACATATCATATGATGACATGAAACTATATTTTATATTATGTATAATTGGGGTAATAAAGAAAGATCATACCATTGTCTCTTGTTTCCTTTCTAGTTAATATTTTTCTCCGTAAAAATATTTACTTTCATTATTAGTTTTTAAACTTTATTTTTAATTTATTCACTTTACATCCCAATTGTAGGCCCTCCTTCTTCTTGCTCCACCCTCCATCTCTCTTGCCCCCTCATTGCTTCCCCTAGTCCTCAGACAGGAGGATCCTGCCTCTCCTACCATCTGGTCTTGCCAGGCTACAGAGGAAGAGGATGCATGCAGTCCAGATGAGACTTGAATAGGCTGGGATAAAAATATTTCTTAAAATCCACATTTCAAGGAAACACTTCAAAACAGATGCTGAGACTCACAGCCAAACAATTGGGCTAGACATAGGGAGCCTGTAGAAAAGTGTGGGTTGGGGGCAGAAAATGACCTAGAGGTGACAAGATCTTCACAAGAAGAACAATAGAGGCAATTAACCAGAGGCACCTTCTGAGCCTGAAGCACCAACCAAGGATCTTGCATGGACTAGACTTATCTACAGCTGACGGGCAACTCTGGCTTCATGTGGATACCCTAGTAAGGGGAGGGGGGGGCTCTCTCTGACAAGGACTCTCTTGCCAGCTTTTCAAATACATCCTTCTGCCAGGACTGCCTTGCCAGGCCACAAAGCAAGAGGACACACTCAGCCCCAATAAGACTTGATGAGCTGGGGTGGATGGGAAGGGATATTCCCTTTCTCTGAGGAATAGGGGAGCATGAAGGAGTAGGACTGGGAGACAAGGAGGGATGGGGCCACGACCATTATGTAATGTTAATTAATTAAAAATAAGTGGTGGTTTGTTTAGAGAAAATACAACCAAGCAACATGTCTAGTTTTGTGTGTTCTATCTCCTTGCTATTTCTATTCCCATTTTCTCACTCTCTGTTATAACTGCTTTCTTTTTATCACTGCACATCTTGTACGTAGGGTGAAATTTGAGTCAAGACTTTTATAGTGGATTGATGTCCCCCTCTCTCTACTAGAAGACATGTCAAACTAGAGGGTGTCCTCTTCAGTCTCTATAACCTCTGCTACTAGGGGTCTTTGCTAGAGTCCTTCTCATAGCTCCCTGGGACGCTGCTCTGACTTAGATCTCCAGCCTGTCACAGAAATGGCTGGTTTTAATGTCAACTTGCCACAAATTAGAATGCCCATGTAATTTTCCTGACCAGCTAATTTAATTCACATGGAAAGACCCTACAGCAAATGTGCGCAGCAGCACTGTGCCAGGTTGAAGCGGACAGGGCAAAAGGCTAGTTATCCACCTATTGCTTGCTTAGCCTTCCCTCTTGCCAGTGATGGGATTTAATCGGTTACTGCTTCTACTGATATTTTGAGGCCATCGAAGCAGCTATTCTTGAGTGCCATCATTAACTGAGGACAGTAGTTCTTCGGGTACTCTGCAAGTTTTCAGCGCCAGATTAAGACTGCTGGGGCACCCGGCTTCCTGGACTGAGCAACTATTAGGTTGTGTTCTTAGCCTTTCCACTGTGAGACAGTTGTTACTATTTCAGTGTAATGTGCCTTAGTATGTGTGTATGTCATCCATACTCCCAAGTCTTCATCTAAAGAACACTGAATAATACAATCTGTCTGTTATATGCAGTAGCAAGGACAACTATGTAGACAACAGCAATGGAGTCTGGTGAAGGCTGGCAAATGGGAAATCAGTGTGAAAAACAGCAAGGAACATGGGATGAAAGAGTATTTTTTAGTTTGTTCCATGAGGAAATTTTGCTATGCTGAGTTCACGGAGGTAACATTAAATTCAGTCAATTTATCCCTCTTGACTTTTGATTCTCTTACCATTCACCTGCTCTACTTTATTTGCGTTCATCTATAACCTCACTAGCACCACCCATTGTTAGTTTTTCTGTTCCCTTTCTACACAATGTAAATGATTCAGTAAATGACCCCCCAATCTAAGAGTTCTTAGATCTTCAGTAAAACAAACATAGGATGCTAAATTATGGAAAACACGTGGGGGCTTTAGAGAAGACTGAATCTGAAATTTAATTCAGACAATTTTAAATGGTGTTGCTCGAGTGCCCTCATGGCTTTCCTATTTGGACAGTAATTGAGCGAATGAAAGTAATACCCCATACTGCAGTGTGAGGAACATCACAGCTACTCAGTAACACCAAGAAGATATGAATGATTTTATGTTGTGCAATGCACTATTCTCAGACTCTACTATGTATATAGAACAACTAGAACTCTAATTAAAGTAATGGAGTTGTTTCAGGAGACATGGGGTGGGTTGTGTGATTCTGCATTTCTGGTGCACATGCAAACCTTACCCACATCACCATTTCTTTATTTTAAGTGAATGGTCATTTTTGTATTAACATATTAATGTGGCTTTATTCATTAATGTAAGGAGTTAGTACTGTGCAAATTCAGTGTTTCAAAATCTTATTTCATCACTAAACAATATCCTAATTTATACTGTGGTCTTCTGATGCTATTTATTCAGTTTATACTCTATGTAATTTTATTAAATATTTTATGAAATGAACATGTTTAGTTATTGCCAACAACATTATAATTTAAGCCACTATGGAGATGAAAAAAAGAATTCTCAGGGAAGTTGGAAAAGTTTTTCAAGCCTGTAGGACCAGGACGTAGAACAACCTCAGGGCACTGGATTTGTGCAAATTTCAAACTTTTAGGAAAGGAGAGAAGAGCATCTAGCCGTGCGCCTCTTGGAAGCATTCAGTATCCCTTCCAGAAAGGATAATGTGTGATGTGGTCATTCCCATGGCATCACTTGATCAAAAGAACATTTTCATAGGGAACAATGCTTTGCTGATGCCATATATTT
Organism: Acomys minous; assembly: GCF_964271855.1. Taxonomy (NCBI): domain Eukaryota; kingdom Metazoa; phylum Chordata; class Mammalia; order Rodentia; family Muridae; genus Acomys; species Acomys minous. Next base: position 26,316,970 of record NC_140496.1, read on the forward strand.
AAAGGAATCTGTCTCTCCCTCCCCCAGCCCCAGCTCTCTCTCATCATGTGTGTGATTGTGTGTGTGTGTGTGTGTGTGTGTATGTGTGTGTGTGTGTGTGTGTGTGTGTGTGTGTGTGTGTGTGTGTGTAAATGAGGAATGATGGAGCGGATCATTCCTTTTTGTCTACTTTAATTTCTCTGTAACTATAAAGCAGCTCTGGTCCAGAACTGTGGCTGGCATCAATGCTGTTATCTCTATCTATATAGAATAAAGGAACCTGTTTGCAGAGCATTATCTGTCTCTACTCTTTCCAATGCTCAGTCAGGGGTTTGGTAGGCAACGCCAGCTGGAGCTCAGCACAAAGTATTTATACAGTATAAATAAACTTTTTTGCAGGCATTCACTTTATGTGCCACAAAGTACTTGTGCTTTAGTGGCTAAAATGAAATGAAGGGTGGGTTGTGTGTGACTCCCATTTCTTTTTTTTTTATATTTTATTAATTTATTCATATTACATCTCAATTGTTAGCCCACCCCTTGTATCGTCCCATTTCTCCCTCCCTCCCGCTTTCTCCCTACTCCCGTCCCCCATGACTGTGACTAAGGGGGACTTCCCTCCTCTGTATATGTTCATAGGGTATCAAGTCTCTTCTTGGTGACCTGTTATCCTTCCTCTGAGTGCCACCAGGCCTCCCCATGAAGGGGACGTGGTAAAAAATGGGGCACCAGAGTTCACATGAAAGTCATAAGGCACTGGAAAAATTTGAGAAAAGTACAAACAACCAGATGACTTTCATTTTGTATTAAAAAAAAAAGTAAAGTTTGTATCCATTCTTCAAAACTGTGATGTCGCTACATTCGCTGTAATGTCACACCAGTCTGAATCTATTTTCATTGAAATTCTAGTTGATTCTTTTCAGTCACATGAAGTATGCTTTGCCAGTATCTAATGATAGAAATAAATGATTTGCCCTTATAAAGCAGGTTAATAACAGGACAAAGAAAGTATATGAAAGCTACATGAAAAGGTTAAACATGGGATGATGAGCTGAAACTGACATGCCAAGGCCTGGTCTACCTCATCAAGCTACTCAGCCTTTTTACACCTTAAGGTCTTAACTAACTAAGAAGGGGCAGAACAGAATAAGAAGTGTTCTAACGTGGAAGTGTGCACTGCAAAAACAGACCATTTGTCCATGTTTCAAAGAAATACTACAAGACAGTAATTAAAGTACTCCAAAATAAGAAACTACTTGACTTAATTTTTCCTATATTTACTTGATTATATGTGTGTATATGTGTGTGTATGTGTGTTTGTGTGTGTGTTATATGTGTACAAAGCTTAAGTCACTTCAGACTTACATATGTATACATGTTGACAAGCGTTACAGATCAAGAGGTCAGATGACATTTTGCAGGAACCACTTCCTTGCTCTCACAGTGATGATCCTGGAGACTGAGCTTGGTTCACAATACTTGCGAGAGCAACCATCTTTACATTATCACCTGCTGAGTCATCTCACTTACCCCAATTTAACACTGCTTTTGCTCTAATTTTTTGTTAGTTGTTGGTTTCATTTTCCTACCTTATCTTTTGATTCTTCTATTATTTTATTGTCTTAAAATAGTTTTTAAGACAAGTTTGTTTGTGAGTATATATAATAATATAATATTAATCTCCTGATTTTTATTTACTCTAAGCTTGGAGAAACATTTTATCCAATATATAAGAACTGCAGCCCTATCATATTGTATAAACTTATATATGGTCTATTTTTTTTAGTGAAATTTATTTATTTAATTTGAGCAGCATGAAAATCTCCACCCACCCCACTGTGTGTGTGTGTGTGTGTGTGTGTGTGTGTGTGTGTGTTTAAACAAAAAAGCCTGTAGGAGTCTGTTTTCCTATCTACTGTGTTAGTTGTAGAGCATTGAGTGGTCAGGTTTAGCAGCAAGCACCTGGTAAGACTGGTAAGACTATTTGTTGCCCTAATGAAGACAATGACTTCTCCTGTTCATATCTCTAAATGTCTACCAATTGAGTGTCACATTTTATCTACCTCTAATAACTTTGAAAATCTTTCATACCATTGCATGTCAGGAACGCTCTAACAGTCAGCCTTATGCACAGGCTGGCTTAGCATTGCTTCTCTGAATTCTACTGAAGGTGTCAGCATAGGATACCCTTTTTAAAGACTTTGGACAACTTTTGCACTAGCAATTCCATTCTTAAAGTTCTCCTCGCTTGAAACACATGTGAAGAAACGCCAAAGAGCTAGTCAGTAGTCCTCCGTGCAAAGAGGCCTTCAGAGTGGGAACAAATGGGCCTACTTTGGTTGTGGGAGTTATTGTAGTCTTGCAATCATTAAAGTAACCCATTGAATCACTCCCGCTCAGTGTTGATTAGAGCAGGATGATGCAAAGGACCCTTTCGACAAGCGTGACCTTGTTTCTAACTCACCATGTGTCTTTAGACAGAAACACAAACCTTGAACAAAATCATTCTATCATGGATAGCCAGCTCCTTGCACAGGGCTTCTAACTTGTAAAACCCAATAAATGCTTGCTAAATTGATGAAATTGGCAACTCACTCACTTTATTCTAATTAAATTTTCTCTTTCTAGCTGGAAAACAGCTTTTCATTGAGCACATTTCAGGTAAAAAAAAAATAGCTTAAATAAGGAAAATGTAGCCACAAAATGAACCCAGATCTTGCTTGGTTTGATGAGGACATTTTATTATCTACAGTTTGCTAGCAATTCGATGCAAAATAAAAATCTGAGTTTCGTAAACACAAGGGAGATTAAAGTAGGACAAACTCACAAACTCCATGAGGGGCTTCCCTGTTTTGTCACGCGATTCAGATGAACTGCTTTGGTGGTGGTCTGGTTTTATTGTAAGAAGGTTCCAGGGCATATCCTTGTCCCAGGGGAATTTTGTAAGAGTGGTATTTGAAGGCTTAATAAAATATCCTATGAACATATTAATAAACTCTCATTTATCCAGAGAGGATAACCCACCTCAATCATCTTGCCTAAAGATCATTGTATCAGCTTAGTTCCTGCATATTAGAAGCTCATACATGTTTTGTCACAGCTGTGTATGAAATATTATGTAATTAAATTTTATATTACATCAGGCCAACTGCACAATAAAATGTCATCTGGTTAATTTTGGTTTCCAAATGTGTTTTATAGCTAACTCCAAGAAAATACTACATGTGATTCATACCACAAATTGTTATGTAGGCATATACCAGCATATTTATGGTATTATGCGGAATGCCAAATGATGCACTAAATTCAAAGATGAACATGCTAATTTACCTTGTGTTGACAATATGAAGTTCTAAGTATTATTCTTTAATCAGAATACAACCAGTTTTCTAAAGTCATGCATTACCCTTCAAATTTTGCTTGTATTTTTTCAATTTTTTCTAATAATGAGCTCATTAGTTTTTTTTTAAAATATCAGTAGACAATGGCAAGAAATGAAAGATTTTAAGACAGCTATATAAAAGTATGACCCAAGTTCATTTCTCAATTCCACTAGTGACATATATGCAAGCGTTCTGGAACAAATACTACATACCAGAGTGTATGTATCTTTGGTAGTCTTTAATGGCAAAGCAATTAGAAAATTGGCCCAATCGGGGGGCTAGAGAGATGGCTCACAGGTTAAGAGCCCTGTCTGCTCTTCCAGAGGTACTGAGTTCAATTCCCAGCAACCACATGATGGCTCACAACCATCTACAATGAGATATGGTGCCCTCTTCTGGCCTGCAGACGTTACATTCAGACCAAACACTGTATACATAATAAATAAATATATCTTTAAAAAAGAAAAAAAAAAAAGAAAGAAAGAAAACTGGCCCAAGTGAACAAATGACTTAGGTAAAAGTAGGTACTGTAGTGTAAATGGTATTTTAGGGAAAATATTAACCTAGAAAAGGTGCAACTGTTAAAGAGCTGCTTCATCTCATAATGAAAACCAGACATTCTTACAGCCATATGTCCTCAGTGGTAGAGCATATGCTTAGCATACTCAAGGTCTTAGTGTTAAACAACAGAAGGAAAGGACATAAAAAGAAAGTCAAATGCTTTTCATTTATTGTTCCATTGGAATTTTAAAATGATCTGGAAGAGAATAATGGTTTAATCATGTTTTTATTAGGTTGTAGGCATTGAGTTATTTGCTTTATAAATATTTTCTAATTTTAATCTCACCAAATGCATTGTGTCTTGCTATTTTTATATTTCTGTGTTACTGTTTTTTTTTCTTTTTCATTTATTTCTTGTTTCTGTCATTAAATAGGAATTCACAGCAGATATCTACATCATAACATAGATGTGTAACTACTGGGCACGTTTGAAGATAATATATAAATACAAATTAAGTGAACAAAGTCTCAAGGTATCTGAATTAAATATGAGTTATTAGGTGAAAATATTTTCTCATTTATTCATTTAACAAGTATTATCTTGTTAAATTATCTTACATTATCTTACATACTGAAAGCAGTATGTAACATACTACCTGTGGGTAGTAACAGGCAATTCTGTGGGAGATACTTGAAAAGTATGCAAGAAAATCCTTGTCAGCGACAACCTCAGATCCCCTTACTAGGGCACCCACATGAAGACCAAGCTGTTCATTGAGCACATATGTGTAAGAGGCCTAGGTCCAGACCAAACATGGTTCTTAGTAGGTGCTTTAGTCTCCAAAAGGCCCTACTGGGCCCAGGTTGGTTGTCTTTGTTGGTCTTCTTATGGAGCAGGTCCTTCTACCCTTCCTCTCACTCTTCCACAAGACTCTCTGTGCTCTGCCCAATGTTTGGCTGTGAATCTCAGGGAGGGGACAGTATTGGAGAGAGAGTGCTGAGGGGAATGAGGGTGGAGAGGTGGGGAGTATGGAGACAAGGCTGGGCAGGAGGACAGAGAGCTTGCAAAGAGAAAAGAAACCTAGAAACTATGGCCTGGGGCATTTCTGAGACAGGCTGGAGACCCAAGAGTGGGTAGGCTCCTGGGGAGACATGGGGGTGACTCTATCTGAGACCCATACTGACAGCAGACATGAAGACTGAAGAAGCCACCCTCTAACCGGACGGGACTCCTAGTACGGAGAGGGACTACCAATGCACGCACAATAACTCTGACCCAAAATGTACCCTGCCTATAAGAGGTGCATAGATAAAGCAAGCAGAGATGGGGGGAATGTCCAACAAATGCCTGGCCACACCATGCAAGAGACCTAAACCAGGACACTATTAAGGACACTCTGCTATACTTGCAGGTAGGGGCCTAGTATAGCTGTCCTCTGAGAGGTCCCACCCTGCAAAGGGTGGGAACAGATGTGGGTGTGGCTTCTAATATGCCCGTCTCTCCAGCAGTTCAAAGCATCCAGGATAGCGAACCAATCATCAAAACTACTTAATCTAAGTAGAAGCCACAACTTGGAATACATAAAATATAAGGATAAAATATCTATAATATATATTGATCAATTCAGGGGGTGGTCTATAATTTTTTTAGATTTTCAAAGTTTAAATGAAGAAAGGAACATCTAACCTTGTCTTAAAATAGTAGTCCAGGAAATAAAACCAATATTGCAACCGCAAGTAACCAATATGAATTTCAAATATCGTAAAAAACTCAACCTTCAATGCAAGCTATACACACACACACACACACACACACACACACACACACATGCAAACACACACTCACACGGGTGGGGGGACAGGCTCACAAAACATCTCTACAAGTAACAGCAGTAATGTTTTTCCCATTAAATAGTCAATATTCATCTATTTAAGCTCAGAACTTGATAATTTTTCAATGATCCTTTAATGATTTCATTTACTCCCAAACAATTATTGTTTGTCAGTATATTGTTCACCTAGTAGGCATTGCTTAATCAATCAATCAATCAATCAATCAATCAATAATAAAAATGTCCCTGGCATAATCTTAGTCTTTTTGATTGCCAAAACTATGTATGTATATATATATATATTTTCTTTTTTTAAGATAGCACTTTTTACCTTTTCGGAGTGTGTTAAGACAAAGTGAACATTGAAAATGGATATGTTTGTGTACACCTGCTAAGCTATCACAAGGAAGGCTGGGGTTAACAGTAAAAGCTTTGAACACTATGCCTCACATTAATTTCGAGGTTATTCAAATAGAACTAAAGGAATATTCCAGAGAAATATGCTTTCAATATTCAAGTTTGGGCTTTGAGTAACACAAATTCATTCACATATGAAAAGATATCTTTAACAGTCCAATTAAAGCAATTGAATTGGTATATGGTAGCAATTTACACTGCATTGCTATTTTTAATGAAGTCATTACCTACTAAGCATCACCATGCAAATTATTTGATACTATGAACCAGTAATTGTCTTATATTTTTATTTGAGCAAGTTTAAAGAAATCAAGCAACTGTAAAAGGACAGAATAATTTGAGACTTTGCACAGCAGATGAGAAAGCACATGAAGTATCTCCTGACTATATGGCCTCATTTGCGATGCCCAATGAATATGGATTAACAATTAACCATAGTGACACTCGAAGCGAAGACAAATTACCGGAATAAATTTAGAATGGACAGTGTGGTGTGCAGTCAGTATTGATCAGCATGTAGAAAAGTACCTAGAAGATATTTTCAACTTGTTATGGTGAGAGAATTCTTAAACTAATACTTTGTCCAATTATACAATGAGCTGTCATTAGACCTGTTGGAAAATTGCAATTAGGCCTGGGACAGTTTCCAGAAAAGTCATATGCATTTGGAAACTGGAAGAAAATAAAAATCCATCTCTCAGGATTCACAATCTCACAAGATTAAATGTTTATTAATAGTTCAATACCCATACTTTTGGGTTACTCATCAATAACTTCCCTTCTTGGCTAGGGACATTTAAAAGAAATCTGCTATGTTTTACCTCTACACACTCATTCCAGCACATAGCAAGGTGATGTTAAATTGAATAAGGGATTCAGAATGTTTCCAGAATTGTGAAAAAAAAAACCTATAATAATAATAATAATATCATTCGCTCATTTTGTCAATATTATTATGGACTAAAATTTAGTGGATGAGGATGGGCTGAAAATAGGGCTCAGTGGTTAAGAGCACTGACTGCTCTTTTAGAAGATCTGGATTCAAATCCCAGCACCAACACGGCCCCTCACACCTGCCTGTAATTCCATTCCCATGCCTCATGCAGCCACATATGCAGGTAAAACATAAGTGTACATAAAATGAAAATAAACACTGCAAAAATTTAGGTGAGGAAAATTATCTGTATGGCAATTTCTAAGATATAATGTCAAGAATAAGAGATAATTTCTCATATTTTCTACTAGATTATGGGCATCTAGTAACTTTTTCTGAATTGATTGCCAACTAGAAAAACGAATCTGGCCTGAATTTTTGAAAGCAATCTCTGAATGCTTGAGAGCCAAGAGGACCAATGTTTGGGGACAGAAAATGGTGTGTCTTTTCCCATCTCATAATGATAGCAAATTCATTCCTTCATTGTTTTTTTTTTTTTTTGTTGTTGTAATACTCAATTCCTCACAAGATTAGATGACATCTACTCACATTATTTTATGGACATTTTCACTGGGATCTAAGTTGCATCATCTTTCAGGAGACTATCAGATTTTGCAAGCATTATCCAGTAACAATTGTTTACTATTTGGATATCACTAGCTTACTTGCAGTGACATATAAACTAAGGACCATCATAGCCTGTCTTATTATTATTACTATTACTATTATTATTATTATTATTATCATCATCATCATCATCATCATCATCATTATTAGGTACTAGAGTAACACATTGTTTAGGATGGAATTAGAATTATATTTAAACAAATTAATTGACCCATGGCACTATTGCCTTTAAGTAATAATTTCAATGTTTGGATGTAAACTAATAATTAAATCATTTATCAAATCAAGAAGGCTTTGTAAAAATTAGGAATCTCCAAAATAAAAATTTGACATAATTATCAATACTCTAAATATACTGTTTTTCTGTATAAACTTTGAACTTTAAAGTAACCCTAAAATTCGGTTTCTCGATCATTAAAAGTACCCTCTCTACATGATCAATTTTCAAACCTTTTGTCCTACACATCTTACACTGATTTCACTGTTTTGCTCTATTCTTGGGTCTTTAAAGATAAACCTATCCAACGGTTTTGTGAACCAATCTTCATCAAAGTTGTATTCTGTTTATTAACAATACATCAATTACTTCTCATTGTCTGATTGCAGATCATTGGCCAGCCTATGCTCCTACATTCTTATTCATAGGAAACTACATTATGAGGTCAGGAATGATCTTTGTTTTACTAATTACCATGTATCAATTGCCTCCGAGAGTATTTAGCATATCTTAAACTTTAACAAACACTGCTTGGCTTAATGATTAAGAGAACCAATAAATCATTGTCTCATCTATTTAGAAAATACACTGTTAGAAAGATGCCTTAGGGATGGTATGGATCCAGTTCAAGACATGCACAATTACATGTCACTGACAGAAGCATGAAAGCGAGAGTGCATCACCTAACTATCAACCATGTTTTGTTCTTTTACCCAGAGACGGAGCTGGATAACCAAATAAATGTGCATGATTCACAAAAGATAAAGTGTCATTTAATATTCATCTCTCTAGTCCTAATGTAAAGTATTATAATTCTGCTCTGAAAGGAAGAAAGCACTCACTGTATTTGCTTTTATAATTTCTTCCTATGAATGTATGTTACATGCCCTGTGCTCAGACGCATTTATATTAATTGTTGATAAAATAAAGCTATCTCTCCTCAGTTATGCTAAAGTTACTTTATACTCCATTACTGATTGTTGTTTATTCTCTGTGTGTAACATGGCTCCAAGAAATCAGATGCATGCTATTTGTTTGGGGGAAACTGCTTAAGGCAAAGAAATCCTCCTCAAGGGGTTCTCTGAGAACCCATAAAAAATAACCACAAGAGAAACAAGTTTTACAAATGATGAAGGAGCTTTTGGCTAGATACTGAAAGTCCTTCATCATTTCAACAGGAATGAAGAAGAAAAATATGTGTACACCTGTGCCCCAATGTTGAATGCAAGCTAATGTCTGGCACTATTGGTGGAAGAGCGTTAGATTTGAAGAAACCTTGGAAAGAACTATTTCCAAAAACCTCATTTTCTAAAATACTGAGAATGATAAATGACTCAAGGTCTTCGAAGCAAAATAAACACACAGGACTCACATTTAATAAATATTTACTGAATGAATATATCTATATGACCATTTTCACCAAGGTAGTATACTATTTGGTAACCAATCAGCCATTCATCTTTCCACCTACTCTTTTTATATACTAATTAGACCATGTGATATTCATTTGGAAAGCAAGTTTCATCAATGAATTCAACATTATCTTTACTCTTATTAGTAATTTTCTGCTTCCTACTTCCAAGCAACTTATATTTCCTAATAATTTATATTATAAAATACTATATATTAAAATGTGATCAATGAGGCCACGCCAGCCAGGAAAGAAGTTAGGCTTACCACAGGTTTTCACCTCTTCCTTTGCTTCCCCAAATCCAACCCCCTAGTCTGAAACCTTGCTCTGGCACAATCTGCTGCATCCCGCCTCCAGTCTTTCTGTCCCCATCTCAGTGGAGCACATACATCTTCTTCTACAACCTTCTTGGACCTCACTCAATTTCTTTAGCCCACCCAGCAACTCCAGCAGACATTACCTCGAATCTACAAGCTGGGCTGACCAAGGAAGCAGAACTTCATGCAGATTTTCACCTACCCTCCCCCGCTCTCCAAATCCAATCCCCCAGGCGTATTCCAAATCAGACTATCTGCAGCCCTTCTCTTCTCTGGCTCTCGTGGCTCTACTTGATCACTTAGCTCTTCCCTTCCAAATTTCCTCCTGCCATTAGTCTCTCCCAGCCCACAACTCCAGCAGGTATTTTAAAGAAATAAACTACTCAAGCCTGCCAAACAAGCAAATAGCCAGAGAAGCAGGTAGGCAACCTTCAGATCTTCACTCTCCTTCCACCACTTGATGTTCAATCCCCCAGTCTCATCCCCAGCTTTGTAGTAAACTACTTGTTGTGGCTTCTCTTCAAATTCTGCTCCCATTCTAGGAGACTAAGCAGAACCTGGTGGAACACCATGCTTCCCACCCTCCTGTAGGCTTCTGGAGCCCTGCCCATCAAACCTAGGCATGCCCATAGCTAAGTGTCAGCTCCCAACACCTAGAAATGTTTTACCTGAAAGCCCCAGTGGGCACAGCAAGCAAATGTCTTACTACACAACACACACTCTGCTACTAACCAAAGAGGTCAACAGAAATCAAGGAACAAAACACTCATCCAACAAAGACAAGATCTATAGTTATAACCTTCCCAAACCCCGAGGCCTAAATACCAGCATAAAAACCTAACTGATAACATCCAGAAAAATCCATCTCCACTAGAGCCCAGGAAAACTTTCATTCTAGGCTCTGAGTATTGCAGCAACTAAAATGCATGAGAAAGACATTAAATAACCTACATGAGTATGAGAGATGTTGTTAAAGAGGAAACTAGTAAGTTCATTAAAGAAATCTATGTAATACAAACAGTGGAAATAAATGAATGAAGTCAGTCAAGCCATGAAAGAAGAAATAGAGTCAATAAACAAAGTTCAAACTGAGGGAAATCTGAAAATGAAAAATTTAGGAACTGGAACAGGAACCTCAGAGGCAAGCCTCACCAAGTGAATACAGGACAGGAAAGAATGTCAAAATTTAAAGACACAATAGAGGAAATGTATGTATCAGTCAAAATATGTTAAATTAAAATAATTCGAGCACGAGGCAGCCATGAAATTAATGATATTGTGAAAAGATGAATCTAAGGATAATAGGAATAGAGGAATGAGAACAAGCCTAGGTCACAGGTCCAGAACATATTCTCAATAGAATCATAATGGAAAATTTTACTTACCTAAAGAGGGAGATAACTATCAAGGTTCAAGAAGCACATGGAACACCGAAGAGACTAGAATGAAAAAAAAAAAAAAGAGAAACACTTGGTACATAATAATCAAAACATTAAATATACAGAACAAATAAAAATATTAAAAGCTGCAGAAAAAAGACCAAGTAACATACAAAGGCATACATATTACTATTACACGTAAGTTCACAATGGAGACTCTAAAAGACAAATGAGCCTGGACAGTTCTACAGACTCCAGGAGACTACGCCTGGCATCCCAGGTTACTATAAACTTCCATTCAAAATATTGCAATAAAATAAGAAATTCTATAATAAAATCAAATTTAAGCAACATTTATGCAAGAATACAGTCCTACAGCATGTGATAGAAGAAAAACTCAACATAAAGAGCTTATCTATACCCATGAAACACATGAATAAATATTCCCAGAGCAGCAAATCAAAAGAAGAGAAACATTCTCCACCCCCACACACACACTTCACCACCACCACCATAACAAAAGATCAGGAATCAAACACTCTTCATTGATATCTCAACATCAATGGTGTAAGGTCTGCGATAAACAGAAAAAAACTAACAGGTGGATGGAAAAATAGGATCTAGGATCTATCTACAGCATCCAAGAATCACACCATCAAGGATATACATAACCTCATGACATAAGAATGTAAAAATATATTCTATGTAAATGCTGGTACAGCAAATTCAATATTAGACAAGATAGACTTCAAATCATACCTAATCAGTAGAGATAGAGAAGAACAATAAATACTCATTAAAGGAAAAAATTGACCGTGAATATGTTGCCATTCTTAACTTATATGACTGCCGTGAAGAAAAGTTTAACCAAGCTTGTAAAAGAACTACTACTAGACTTGAAATCACATATTGGCCATCACACATTGACGTGGAGAGATGTCGGTACTCCATTCTCACTAATAGCAGGTCCTCTATAAAAAATCTAAACAGAGAAATGCGGGAGAAAACTGAAATTGTAAATCAAGTGACATAAATGTTATTGACAGGACATTTATCCAAATACAAAACTATATGTCCTTTTCTCAGCACCTTATAAAATTTTCTTCAAATATGACCACATACTGGGGTGCAAAGCAAGCTTCAATTGATTTAAATCACATTATATTAAAACTAGATGGCAACAAAAACAGAAAACACCATAAAGCATACAAACTCATGGAAATTGAACAACTCATTACTAAATGAAAAATGGGCCAAGGCAGAATTAAAAGAAACTAAAGTCTTCCCAGAATTCAATGAAAATGAATGCACAACATACCTAAGCTTACAGGAAGCAACGAAAGCAGTTCTAAGAGAGGCAAGTTCACAAACTAAGAGCTTACATTTTTTAAAAAAAAAATGAAGAGATCTAATGCTAGTAACTTGACTGCACACATGAAAGGTCAAAGACAAAAGGAATAGAACACAAAATGTAATCAGACTCAGGAACAAAACAAAATAGAAGCAAGCACAAAAACAGTACCAAAAAGTCAATGAAACAAAGAATTGATTCAAGATGGTGGCGAGTAGCGTGGACCGTGTTTAGAAGCTCCTGTAAACGATTCAGGGAATTGCACGGAATTCTGAACCAGGAACACCAAGCTCCCGACCCCACTACAGCAGGAGTACTCCACAGTTTGAAAGGACCAAAATACAGAAAACCTGCCTACCCTTGCACATGGGAGGAACATGGATTTTCTTGGACCAAAGCGGCAGCTGTGGTGGCTGAGGTTTGCAGCTGGGAAGCCTCTGGCAGAGGCGATTGGCGTGGTGACCGGTGGGAAAGATAGGGAAGGAAGTCCCCTCAATTCTGAGGACCAGAGGAAGTGGGAAGGGAAGAGGGAGGGAGGTTAGGGCCATGAGGAGATGAGGGAAGGGGCTACAATCAGTATGTAAAGTGAATAATTAGAATGGGAGGATACAAGGGATGGGATAACCATTGAGATGTAACAAGAATAAATTAATAAAGGAGGAAAAATAAAAATAAAAATAAATAAAAATAAAAAGAGAATATTAGATGATAACTAACAAACTGAAAATATAATGCTTTATAATACAAAAAATAAAAATAAAAATAAAAATAAACAAACTGCTGAAGGACAGCAGGTTACCAAGAAGAGACTTGATACCCTATGAGCATATACAGGGGGAGGTAATCCCCCTCAGGAACAGTCATAGGGGAGGGGAACAAGGGGAAAATGGGATGGAGGGAAGAATGGGAGGATACAAGGGATGGGATAACCATTGAGATGTAACAAGAATAAATTAATAAAGCAAAAAAATAAAAATAAATAAATAAAAATAAACAAACTTAATGAAAAAAATAGTATCGTCCCTATACAGTTTGGCATACTCATTGACATCATCCTTGTTCAGCTCACATCGAGCTCATGTTGTTGAGACTTTATAGGTCTATTTTCTGATATATTTATTAGACACAATCTCACAGTAAACATTGATCCTGAAACTTTCTGCCTCATCCTCCATGAACTTCCCTGAACATGACATATGGGAATGATTTGTACGAGTATCTATTGCTATTGTGCTCCACAACTCTGCATTTTTTATCTGTGTGTGTGTGTGTGTGTGTGTGTGTGTGTGTGTTTTTAATCATGCTCTTCATCTGGTGGAATAAGAAGTTGTCAGGATGAGGTGTTAACAGTATATTTATGTCTGTGTATATGAAGAGATGCTTATAAATTATTGCTGGGAATATGCTGGATTAGTAAATAATTAGTAAATTTGTAGTTGTAGATAACCACGACTTTATAAATTAGTAGTTTTCTAGGGTTTCAGTACTAGATGTTTTCCCTATTGATGAGCCAGTTTTAAGTCCAGTTAGAGAGCTGTTGTTTACTGTCAAATTATGTGTGCCACTAGTGCACCTCTGGAACTATCATCTCATGCTATCTGTTCATGTGGTACATAGGCATCATAGCTGTGTAGGACTGTTGGCTGCCTGCCTCTTTTGGAAGCATCCCTGGTACCATGAAAGATAACCTTCGGTTAGGAGGTATTCAGGTCAGTTATTTCTCAGTGGTCTCTGGTCCCTGTTTATAATGTGGATACATCTGCAAAATACACCCAACACCTAGTGTCTCCCATATCATTTACTGAGCTGTGTCTAAGGTTTGGCTGTGGTTTTCTGCATCGATTTCCATCAGCTGCTGGGTGCCTCTCAGAGAAGTCAAGCTAGGCTACTGTCTACAAGCAGAGCAGAGTAGTACTAATGTCAGGGATTGGTTTTTTTCCATAGTATGGGTCTCAATCAGGGGAAGTCTTTAGTTCCCCTTCGATCTTTGCCCCATCTTTGTCCCTGTACATCTTGTAGGCAGGACAAATCTTGGGTCAAAGGTTTTGTGAGCAGGCTGATGCCCTTATCCCTCCACCGATGTCCTGCCTAGCTACAGGAGGTGGGCACTTGAGGCTCCTTAGCCCATGTTGCTAGGAGTCTCAGCTAGGGTGACCATAGACTTCTGGGGGCCTCCCCTTCCGAGATCTCTGGCATTTCCCAGAGATGACCAACCACTGATGTTCATTCTCTCACCCAGCCCTGCCTCCCTACATTCTCTGTCCTCTCTGGACTCCTAACTCCTAACTCCTAACTCTGGACTCCTAACCCTGCTTGCTTCCCCATTCTCCCTCCAACCTATTTCCCTCCCTCTATTCACCACCAAAACCTATTTTATTTTCCTTTCTGAGTGACATTCAAGCATCCTCTTATAAAATAAAAGAACTTATGGAGGCATCACCATCTCTGATTTCAAGCTGCATTACAGAAAAGTAGAAATAAAAAGTGCATAGTATTTATAGAAACAGACAGATTGATCAATGGAATCAAATCAAAGACCCAGAAAGAAATCCACAATACCCACACACAATTTTTGACAAAGAAGCCAAAATCATATAATGGGAAAAAAGAAAGAATCTTCAACAAATGGGGCTGGTATAACTGGATGTGTGAATGTAGAAGAATGCAAATAAATCCATATTTAACACCGAGCACAAAACTCAAGTCATCAAGTAACCAAAGACCTTACTACAAAACCAAATACATTATACCTAAGAGAAAAGAAAGTGAGGTATCACCTTGAACTCATTGACACACAGGAGACAACTTCCTTGAACAAAACGCCAACATCTCAGGCACTAAGATCAACAATTAATAAATAGAACCTCACAAAACTGAATGGCTTCTGTAAGGCAGAAAAACAGTGTCAATAGGACAAAAATGCAGCCTACAAATTGGGAAAAGAACTTCACCAACCCTACATCCCACAG
Organism: Acomys minous; assembly: GCF_964271855.1. Classification (NCBI taxonomy): domain Eukaryota; kingdom Metazoa; phylum Chordata; class Mammalia; order Rodentia; family Muridae; genus Acomys; species Acomys minous. Next base: position 26,332,287 of record NC_140496.1, read on the forward strand.
ATGATTATATTAGTAATTTAAAAATATATTTTAAAAGCTCAAGAAATTAGACACCAATAAACCAAATAATCCAATTTTAAAAAAGGGTACAGAGATAAAAAGAGAACTCTCAACAGAGGAATATAGAATGGCCAAGAAACAGTTAAAGAAATGTTCAGGCTCCTTAGTCATCAGGGAAATGCAAATTAAAAACAACTCTGAGATTCCATCTTACACCTGTCAGGACGGCTATGATCAAAACTCAAGTGACAGCCGGCATGTATTGAGGAGGTTGTAAAGAAAGGGCAACACTCCTGCATTGCTGGTGGGAGTGAAAACATGTACAAACACTGTGGAAATTAATCTAGTGGTTTCTCAGGAAATTGGGAATAGTTCTACCTCAGGACCCAGCTATAACATTCCTGGGTCTATAACCAAATGATGTTCCACCATACAACAAGCACATCTGCTCAACTATATTCACAGCAGCCTTATTTATAAAAGCCAGACTCTGGAAAAAAAAAAAACCTAAATGTCTCTCAACTGAAGAATGGATAAAGAAACTGTGGAACATCTGCACAATGGAATACTATTCAACTACTAAAAAGGAGACCATGTTGAGTGAGATGACACAAGGCCAGAAAGTTATACATGGTATGTATTCACTCAGCCATCAAGTCCAGGATAACCAATCTACAATCAACAGACCCAAAAAACCTAAGTAACAAGGACATCACGAGGGAGCATGTATGAATGATCATCAGAATAGTCTTGACTTGTATGTTCTCTTGTGTTTGTATTATAAGATATTCAGACTCACTACTTTTTGCATATATTATTTTATTAACATATCATAGTTTTATTATCTCTTACAATTTTTATTTGATCTGTTTTTTTCTGATATTGTAGTTGAAACACCTTCTTTTTTATCTTCCTTTTGCTTTGTAGAGTATCTTCCATCCTTGACTCAGACTATGTGTGTCTTTAACATTGTGTTATATCCTTTCTAGAGAGAAAAAAAGAGGTGTAGATTTGATATGCTGGGGAAATTGTGATGATCTGGAAAGTGTTTGGGGAAAAACATAGTAATAATATTTCATATTGAAAATACATTTTCAATCAAAAAGGAAGAACAAGCAACTTCCCCCAAAAGAAGAGTGAATTTTGTTTCTTATATTCAACAGCCAGTTTGATCTTTCAATCCAGTCATTTACTATGCATTTCAACAAAGCAGAGCCATGACTATTTACCTTTAATGTTATTATTAAGAGGTATTTATTAATTCATGTAATTATGAGCATGGTTGTCTAACAGTTTGTTCATTCTTTTCTTTCATAAATGTATTAGGGGTTACCCTGGTTTATATTTTGTATGTGAGGACTCCCTTCCAATCTTTCTGTTTATTTGTCTCAAGATATTTATGTTTCATATGTTCGTGAGATTATCTCTATTCTTCCTGTGTGTATAGCATTTTACAGGTAACCCTTGCAGTATTGGCCTGTTGGTTATAAACTTACTTAGTTTATACTTTTATTGAAATGTTATTATTCCTCTGTCGACTTTAAAAGACCGCCTTGCAGTACATGGCCATCTCACTTGGTAGTTATTTACATTCAAGACCTTAACTACATCATGCCTTAATTTCCTGGTGTCTAGGTTCCTGATAAAGATTTGATGTTATTTTAATGTGTTTGCATTTGTGGATAACTTCAAATTTTCACCTTACAGTTTTTAATATGCTTCTTTGGTTTGTATTTTTAATATCAGGACTATACATGCCATGGAGAAGTTCTGCTCTGGTCATGACTCTGAGATTATAAATGCCTCTTGTACTTGTACTTCTTTTTCTGTAGGCTTTGGGGCTTTTGTCAGATATAATTTCTTTCATAAAATCTGTCATTTTCTAGTCTTTATCTTAGTTCCTTACTCTACTCATTAATTCTTAGCTTTTGTCTCTTGAGCATATCCCAGACTTCTCAGATGTTCTGTTCATGATAATTTCTTTTCATAATTGATGGTTGAATGTAGTGCTTCATCAAATGTGCTTTTCTTCCTTTATATTATTTCTAGTATTTACTGAATCTATTTATGATACTTTTCACCACCTTTTAATTTGAGTTATTTAAATTTTAATTTCTAATACTTCTATTATTTTTTTATAATTTCCAATTCTTTATATAATGGATCTACCAGGTTGCTGACATTTTCATTCATGTGACTAATATTCTCATACAATTTGCTGATTTTTTCTTCTGTGTTGCTGATATCCTAAGTTCATCCTAATTCAGAATTTCTTAGCTCCGTAGCAGTGAGTAGAAAACAGGTATGTTCATGAGTTGGAACCAAACTAGATTCTGTTTCTCTTCCCCATCCTAAGGAGATGGTTGGTGGAAGCTTACTTGCTTCTTATTAGTAGCTCAGCTCTCTTTTTCTTTATACTTTTCAGATGTCTCTTCCTTTACTTTTGTGGGTTTCTGAAACTTTTCATCTTTTTGAGAGAGTCTAATTTTACTTATTACTATTCTTTGTCATATCACATGGAGACTGTCATATAATATATATAAGTGCCCTAGCTATGAAAAGATGAATTAAAATTAATACAAAATAAAGATTGAGAAATACGAACATTCAATTTATGTAATAATAATAATAATAATAATAATAATAATAATAATAATAATGAATAATAATAAACAAGGAAGGAAATTCTGGGTGATAACTTACTTATTGTTTAACTGCACACCAGAAAAAAACATAAAAAGCTTTACAGGTTTAAAAAATCAACAGACAACAAAGACCAAACTGCCTGCATGCCTCCTGTGATACTTAATGCATGTTACATGCTGTCTTCTTCAGCACTTCAATTCCCATACACAGTTACTGTCAACTCTTGTCATTTCTTGTACAATCAATTCCCCAAACACCAGTAAACTGATAAAGATGTTAATCTCTTTTGTACCCAGCTGGTAGATAAATTGATTGAATCAAAAGGGACAAGGCCATAAAAAAAAAAAAAAAAGCCAGAGTTTCACTCTTGGTTACAGAAGCAAATCTAAAGATATTACAACTCACAAATATTCTGAGGGTTGTAACTATGTCAAAACCCATACTATCTTCCATTAAGTCAAATGAGTTGACATCTGATATCTCCTTAATAATATACTTTGTGATTCATGCAATATTCATACTTGCCTCCTATTTTTTATTTCATCCTCCTTTAAGTTAATACCCACAGTGGCAGGAAAATCATTAAAGGGTGGACTCACAACTTTTAAAGATTAAAACTTAAGATCCAGCATAAAGCGAACAATGTAAATACTTTGAAACTTAACAAATGATTTAATGCAAATAGTCATTTGTAAGAACAATATAGATTTATACAGAAATCCTTCCTAGGGTATTTATTGACTAGGAATTTTTCCAGTTCCATGCCAGACAATATTCACAACTGAGATTAAGGTTAGATGAAGTCCAGACAACTGTGGTTTTCATGGAGCGAAGAATAATACTAGTTCTAAGTTCACTGTGTGCTAGCAAAGGATGCTCAGAATATCTCGTGACCATAAGATACAGATGTCAAAAATGAAGTAGCCTGTCCCATTTATGTGTCTGTGGTCCATACTGCTGACCAGGTTATGACAAAGCCTGAGATCCGAGTGGACCTCTATGGTCTGTGCTGCTCAATGAAGCATCTGTGATGTCCTCGGGCTTTGATGTCTAGGGATCATGCTGATTTGAGTAGCCTGTGTTGAAGCCAGTGCTGAGGCAACATGATCTGTGCTACTGTTGAGGACCATGAGCAGATCAGTTGTCCTGATTTGGTGGGGGGGATCATACTGCTATCTGAAGACAATGTGGATGTCTGTGAAAGGTGCTGCCACAAAAAAAAAAAAAAAGAAAACATGTTGAAGCCCATGACCCATGCTCCTCTGACTGTAAAGAGCAAGGAAGCTACTTTGAAAGTGATAACGAAGACTGCAGATGCACAGTGAGTAAGAGAAACATGAAAGGCTTCTGTGACAACTCCTCCGCCCTAACCTTCACAACGTAACTGCCTAAAAAGGAACCCATGGAAAGAACCCTTAAAAAGTATAAGAAGCTGAAGTGTAGCTCTTCATGATTGATGGCTTCCAGCAGATATACTGAAAAAGATGGCTGCAGTTCTATTAAAGTGGCAAGTCACCAAGACTTTGACCATGCATCAGGGAGACTATCAATAGCACAAATTGGTTTTCCTGTTTTGTTTTGCCTTTGTTCTTTTGTTTGTTTGTGTGGTTGGTTGGTTGGCTGTTTTTTGTTGTTGTTGTTGGTGGTGGTTTTTTTTTTGGGGGGGGTGGGGTCACAGGGGCGGGAGGGTGGACATGAAAGAAACAGAAACAGGAAGTAGGTATGATCAGGTTGTATGACATGAAACCAATAATAATATTGTGCTTAAAAACATTCAAACTGATAAATGTATGAAGGGGAAAATTAGTGAATGAAATCAAAATAACAAACTAAGATCAAAACTGTTTAAATATAGCCCTTACCCATAATTTCTGTTTCTACACCAATTCCACTCATGGGTTTTAATATTTTTTTCCTGGAAATATGTCTGTTCTCCAAATAGATGTGACTCCTGTGCAATGATTTCCTTTTCTACTTGTTTTAGAGATGAACTCTCTATAAAGTGCTTAAAGCTCTATTCAAGCAAGTTCCCACTTGCTTGTTCCCACAAGCAAGTTCTCCAAATATACACATCACAGTAAAAGTTACTGACTTTCTATAGAGATTAATAATGCACGTAATTGTCAGCATTTAGAATGCTTCCTAACCCCAATGCTAACCATAGCCCTTAAACTAACCCTAACCCTAGCCACCCCTAATCCTAGCTCAACTTAGTCCCCCAAAATGTCATCATCCTAAATCACCAGTTTTTTCCTTGTTTTGTAATGTCTAGTTGATTAAACAAAATTAGTTCTCCAGACTCACTTGAAGTTTCGGCTAAGTGACTCAAGAGGAACAAATTAAACTGTTGGACATGATCACAATCTGCTCAGAGTTGATTACGCAAAACTGGTGGCATATGGTGTTGCTCACATCTTCAGGCTAAGCGCTTTGCTTTGGTGTTCAGACTCAGGAGGTGTTGAGATTCCAGAAAGGGAACTCTCAAGTTGCTCAAAAGTTCAGTTCAGATTCTGTCAATATGGGGCAGAGACTCTTTTGAGCATATGAAATGTGAAAAGACAGTTAACACTCCTCAATAAATCCTCATATTTCAAAGCTGTCATTTAAAAGGCTGACAAGCACTTGACAATTATTTTTTTCTTCTAAGGATGGTCAGTAATAATATACATACAATGTATATCTATTTTTTAGGGATTTGTAACTATTGTTTGTTTAAAGCTGTGGGTAAATTATTGTATATAGCTTTTAAAAGACAAAGTGAAATAAACTTTAATTATTGAATATTTTTCAAAAATCATGTAAAGACCATTCTAAAAACTACATCTTTTTTCATGAAATGTTTAAAGTAATTTTTATAATTTTAATTTATTTGGTCTTGTTTCAAGATGTCTGGGTTATACCATGTTTTTAATAGGACTCACTGTTATAATATGGTATAGTTGGAAAACTTGGCTTGTCTTTTGAGAATATTGGCTTAAGTATTTATTTAAAATAACATGTGATTTTTAAAAAAAAGTCTGTGAATTATTAAATTATTACACATTTCCAAGTAGTGGTCGAATTGTGGCAGACTCTATGATAGGACTCTTTTGGTCCAGGTATATGTTTTTAAGAAACCATTAACTGTGCTCATCAGAAACTGGTATGATGATCTGTCACCTGCAGTTGGGACATATTTCAGTCACAAATGTTCCAATGAAAAGTCACCAAAAAAAAAAAAAAGCAACCATCACTTTATTCATCACCAAAGAAGATAACGTCTTTTAAATACAACTTCCTCCCTGATATTAAGAAGGGAAGGCAGGTGAACGGCACGGGTGGATGCACAGGAGCAAGGGAAAGCCGAGTACAGGCCTGCCAGCCTAGCTTACACGGCCTCTTCATGCCTGTCAGTTCTAATAGTGTTCTGAGCCTACCGTCAGCACCCAGTGGTAGTGACATAACACTGCTGTTTGCATCACAGGAGGACACCAAGGTACTTATAGCTCAGCCTCACTGCCATTGTCTAGGCAGACGATTTAGAATGCCTCTTGGTGAACAAAGGATTGAAGACAGGATTTCTTCTTAGTCCTGCTAAAGCCAAAGGGTTAGAGAATGAGTTGTCCTGCTGTCAGTTTCTAAAGGGAGATGTGAGAAAGGGTCAGAGACAACTCCCATCTGGACCCAGGGAAAGAATAGGAAAGTGTTTTCTTCCTATTAATTTTCGACCACTCTTTTCCTAAATCTATGCCTATAAGATAAAAAAAAATTTATGTAAAATAATATATGTATATATGCATAGATATATAACTTGCTACGTGCATGCTGGTGGCTCAGTCAGAGTTTACTACTAGTTCCTAAATACAGGGTATGTAGCTAAACATCCACACGCAATCTAAAACCGAGGAAAACCCCTGGACATTTTGTGGTGATGTGCCAAGGCTTCCGCAATCATTAGATGTCTGATATCTTCCACCTTACAGAGTCTCGGTCTACTTATCGGCTCTGTTACTTACATTCCAATTCAGATTTAAGACAGAAAGCCTTGGACAGGGGGATTTATTCCACGTTGAAGTTGAACTTACAGTTTTAGAAAATGTTGCTTAAAATTACTTGTGAAATTATAATGTTAAAAATGACTGTCATTTTTCCTGTATTTGTTCAGCTCCCCAAATATTTTCTGAGCTAGATTGCTGAACTATTTAGGCACACTTTCCACAGTTAACCAACGTGGTAGTCCTTAGATAAAAAAAAAAAACCTATGTATCATCTGATACCCCATCCCATGTCCTTCTGTTTGATGCAATAGTGCCTGATTTTAACAGAAGCGTGGATTAGCTCCCAGGAGCTTCCAAAGACCCTTCTGTCTAGTGGTTGGAAAAGCAAGAGGGATTTCTAGTATCCAAGTTTTCCCACTTTCGTCTCAACTACAGAATAAGAAATACCTATTCTATTTGCACGGCTTCCAAACTGCCTCACAAGAGAATTCATGATGATTGCTCTGTTTACCATCTGATACCAGTAGAAACTATTAGGCTGCAGAAAATGTCTACAGCCAAATTGATTACCATTCATAATATTCACCTAGGTACACATTAAGAACACCATCTACAGTCATAACTCCTTCCTATTCATTTTAAACCCATGCAGGTAAAATTTTACATGAAAACCTCTTACTCCTGTGCTTGATATATATGAGACCCTTAATTGCTAGCTCCTTTTCCAGATAAATAGATTCTGCAGAGGAAGCAGGGAGAGAGTAAACAGTTCTCTTCCTAATTGAATTAGGCTTAACCTGTCAAAGTCTGTTGAACTAGGATAAATCAGGATTTCAAATACATGACTAAATCTATCTGCCCTCTGTTTCCACTTAGAAAGAAGATGTGAGCCTTTAGACAGGAACAGAAATCCAGGTCTCCAACCCTGTACCCTCTAAACAGGATGTAGGCAATCCCTACATCATACTGAAGAGTGTCTTTGCTTGCTTTCTTTGCTTGCTTTCCAGACAACTACCTCCAGTCTAGTTCTTCACAAACATTTCTGCTCCTCTTTAGCCTTTTAAGGAAAAGAAATGAAGAGAAAGTGTGTTTTCAGGTGAAAGAGGTGTTTATCTAGGCTTTCTCCACCTGCTCTTGTTGAGATAAACTTTAGGAATTCCAGCATATCGGAGAAATGAATGCACAAGATGATCTGTAAGCACCCTGTTTTCCACGGTTTTAAAAGCATAGGACACATTAGAGAAGTTATGGTTCTCACTATCTCCCATTTAAAGCAGCCCGATTTGCACTTGGCGATAAGCAGGTGGGTTTTTCTATACGCTGCTTACTGATTGTATGGCACTTTTTAGTACAATCAAAGAAGAGAATGACAGCTATTGTTTCAAGTCTTTGTTTCCCATTTCATTAGACACTATCAAAATGTAGTTATCTTCATCATAAAGAGCCGCAGCTGAAGAAGCATTATTTGTAAAGAATTATCACTATGGATTTTCCGAAGCATGCTGGAGGTGACTGCTCAAACAAAATGGTGATGGCCCCTGAGGGGAATGTGCAGGCCCCTTTTAGAGGCCAGAAAGGGGAGTGAGCTCCAAGGTGGGTTGGAGACTTTTAGCATGACTGGAACATTCAAACTGAAAAAGCAGGGGCTGGCTGAAAAGGTGCTGGCAGCCTTACTTAGAGGTCATAAGCTAGTCATAAGACAAGAGATTTCTAGACCTGCAGGACACTAACCTTGAGCAACCTGATCTTCCTCAGGCCAGATGTCCTGACTGACCCTGACTGGCTGTTTGCTGATTAGAGTAATGCTTGACCATGATCAGAAGTGAGTTAGTTAAATCACCTTCTTGTGCTTTTTGAATCTAGAGTCCATATCCAGGCCACTTTTCCTTAAAAATGGAGTTTCCCTTTCAGAAACGGGGTTGCACAGGCTGCACAACATGTAAAAAATGGAGTACTACTTATTCATTTCAAAAAATGTTATCAAGAAATCCATAGGAAAATGATGGAAACAGTAAAAAAAAAAAAAAAAAAAAAAAAAAAAAAAAAAAAAAACAACCAAGTGGGGCATCCCACTCCTAGAAGTATGATACACATTGACTTACATGTGAATAACAACTGGTAAAGTGCATGATAAGCAAGAGTGGAACTAGGAGGTAACAGTTAGAGATCCCAGGAAAGGGAAATAAAATAGATAGTTATGGATGGATTGGTGGATTAGAAGGACTAAAGCAGGAGGATCAAGCGCAGGGACAGAAGGAAGTGACTGGAGAAGGAATCCAGGGAGAAAGAGCTACAGCTAAGGCACATTTGAGGCAGACTGTGGAAACCTAACACAGTAGAAGCTCCCTAAAATATTTACATATATAAAGTAGACATAAATGAATTTGCCAAATACTAGAGTGAGACAAGTGATCGTCTCTTGTCACCAAATGAAACTTCCAGTACTGTTATTGGGTGACATGTAAATGACTTGTTGGCCTAACGGGTCCCAGAAGAACTCCTAAATAACTCAGGCGGTTGCCAAGACTATAGGTTGCTCATTAGAAGCCTACGTTAAGACCGTATTGGCAATTAAACATGGAGCTACATGGCTGGAGCCCACATAAGCCTCTACCCTGATGTTCCAGTGTCTTTCGTATAGGAAAATAGTCTGCATATTATCAAAGGAAACACATAAACACCAACTCAGCTGCAAATCCCTTGTTATTACTGTGCTGTCCAGACTGCAAGATATGCTAGTGCAACAGGCAACAAAGTTTGTGAGAGGAAGCAAACCATATCTGATTTGACTTAAAACCCACTCCTGATATTCTTTGGGTGACTAAGAACCTGAGATTAGAGTGCCCAGAGACCTTGGGTATAAGCAAACACTACTGTTCTTAAAATTAAATGGATAAATATATAGATACAAAATTAATCCTAACGCAATCTGCTGTCCTCATAGAGCAGTGTCTTGCTCTGTGATCTTCAGAGAAGGTTCCTTCTGCATCAGATGGGAAGGATTACTGAAGCCCACAGCTAGACGTTATGGAAGAGTGAGAATCTTTGGAACCCTTGACCCTAAATGGCATGTTTCCACCATGTCCCTCCCCTCCAAGTTCATGCAATCCTGTGGAAGAGGAGGCAGAGTGAGTGCAGGAGCTAGAAGGGATTCAAGACACAAAGGAATAAAGTCCCTTAAACCAGCAAGATCAGTGCACAGATGAACAAACTGGGACTGAGACAGCATGCGCAGAATCTGCAGGGTTCTGAAGCAGATCAGGTCCTAGGGTTGTCTTTTTTTTTTAATCACAATTTATTCATATTACACACTGATTGTTATCACCTCGCTTGTATCTTCCTGTTTCCACACTCCCTCTCTCTTCTGCCCTATCCTCCTCTCCTAGCTCTCTGTTTTGGGGTGCTGCTCCTCCACCACTGTCTGACCACAGCCTACCAAGTCTCATCCTGATAGGCTGCTTTCCCTTCCTCTGTTTGCATGCATGGTCTCCCTGCCAAGGGGAGGTGAGCAAATTGGGAGCATCTGAGTTCCTCACCTCTATCTCTACTGGGATCTGATGCCCTTTTCTGGCATGCAGGTCTTTTCTTTTTTAATAGGCTTTAGCCAATAGCATGGAATGGGGACACAACAACAAAGACTTGAACAAAGGTGCCTATTTCCTCTCAAGAGAAATCAGCCAGCACCAATATTTATCAGTTAAATGAAAGATTTCCTCAGTGGTGTCCTCAGATTAGGGTAGTTTCTTTTCAGAGTCCTTTGATCTCTTCAGTTTTGTTACTCCTTTGCATGTGAAACAAAGTCACTTGCAGCAGCTAGATTTGAGTTTAGGGCCTTTCTGCACTTTGTGAAAATGGAGTTTTCCTAAGACCCTCTCAAAAGCCTTTAATTCCTGGGTTCAATCTTAGTTATTGTTCTGTGGCTCTCCTAGAGTTTCCTGACAAACGCATCGTCAGGGAGAAAGGACGTGTTTTAACCTACAGTTCCAAAGATGATGAAGTATGTTGTTGTGGGTAAAACATGCATGGCCTCTCAGGATGCTGTGGCACTCATGAAGCTGAGAGAGACAGAAAGTGACCTGGGCTATAAAAGCTCAAAGCCACCTGTTAGTGACATATTTCTTCCAATAAGTCTCCGCCTTCCAAAGGTTAAAAGAGGGACATTAAGTTTAAACACACTTCAGAGACAACCCTTGTTCACTTTACTAGGGAACCCACATGGAGACTGAGATGCCTGTCAGCTACATCTGAGCAAGGGGAAAGAAAAGAGACCACAAAGTCACTTCCCCCTAGTGGGCCAGCCTTGGCAGGCCGTAGAGGAAGAGGATGCAGGCAGTCCTAATGAGACTTGAAAGGCTGGGGTCACTTGGTAGTGACCACCCCTCACCCCATCCCGGTATCTAAGGACTAGGAGAGGGGCATGGGGGGAAGAGGGAAGGAGGGTGGGAACAGAAGGAGACAAGAGAAGGGCTTACAATCTGGATGTAAAGTGAATAAATTATAAACATATATATATATATATAAATGTTTAAAAAGTTTAAACACATTAACCAATGGGGATTCTTCACATTTAAAGAACAGTGCCTGTTTCTTGAAAGGACACTAACATAGATTTAAAATAAAGAATTTTATTATTTCAATACTCACAGGAACTTCTTGTAAATAAATATAAATATTTTATAACAGAATTCATACATATTTTCTACAATAATATACAGGCTCCAATATGGCGGCATGGAGAATTGGTATAAATCCTACAGTTTCATTTAGTAATGGAGCAAGGGTTACCCTAGCTCACAGGACATACTGTAAGGGTGACTTTGCAGTTTCTATGGTGGCTGCTGCTTTTTCTACTATAACTTCATTGTCTGGATATAATTGCTCATGTTTGCACAATTCAGATTCCCATATTTTACTCATGAAACTGTGTCACTGTACTCACTCTATAATCTTTCACAGAAATGTGCTGTATTGAAAAGCACATGAAATCCTTTTTGTTTCAGAACTATTTAATACAGTGTGAGATTGAAGTAAATACTCCCACTTAAAATGTCATTTTTAAAATTACTGTATGTTTGTTCCACTGTGGAAAAATTTAAGTCAGAGCAACAATGGGTTGACTGCAAAGAATATCCAATTTGACAGGTATAAACTCTGAAGCATGAATATATCTTGAGTTTTTTTTAGACATGCCCTGATTCTCTTGAGTGACCAAATGGATTGTCCTTGATAAATTCATCTAGTCAGGTATAAAACGAGTCCAGACTCCTACGATTTTATTTTACTTCAAGTTACAGAGCTGAGCAGGTGTGAACCATCTTTACAGACTGATACAATTGAAATGATACTTACTCATGTGAGTTTGAAAAAAATAGCACTATAAATTATAAAAACATATATATTTGTATAGCTTCCTTTGCTAGTATTTCACAACATTTTATCTATTTCATGCTTTAAAAATCTGCTTTACAAATTTTTATACCTGTGGCAGAGACACTCAGAAATGATGCTATTTGATGCTTGATGTAGGCATTGGACACTGTGTTCTTAGTTGCACCTTGAGTGCTTCCATTTTCTTACGTATTCTTACATGCTCTTCACTGTTCGGGCCTGTGCTATGTGAAGTGAGTCTTAATTACCAGTATTATGACAACAGAACTCTAAATTGAGACCATCCTAACGTACACTGTAGAGAAAGAACATGACAGAGTTCATTATCACCATAACCACATAATTACAATGAAATTAAGTTTTCAATCTTCTTTACTATTGGACAATATCTTTAAAAGCCTGAAATGTGCTCCTGTCTTTATCCATGTATTGTTATCTTTTTTGTGTCCCATAATTTGCTTTTAACATTATGTTAACTGCCCTTATTATGATTAGAATTTTTCTCTCTATCGTTATTTTTAATGTCCCATTTTAAGCAATATTCAATTAACTTAATTCTGTGGATGTTGTTTTGTCAGTTAATGTAGGAAAATGTTTTCCTTTAGCTATTCATTCAGGAAAATGTCCCTTCCTTGCTGTAATTGCTTCATCTTGATGCTGGCTTAACTCACAATGCACTTTGTAACACATTAGAGCAGAGTCTTGCTCTAAGTGCTGTCCAGCTTGAAGGACACATTCCTTATTCAATACCAGCTGTAGGAACAGACTTAGCAGCATTTAACCTGTGATTATCTACTTGTAATTTGCCACATGTGAGAGCTCGTTTCACAATTTCACAATAATAATGATCAGATTTCTGTCTTACATGTGTCTGTGTGTGCATATGCACGCGCGTGCACATGTGTTAGTAGAATGATGTTTTATCCTGTTATGCTATAGTTGAGTGTTTTAGCAGCATTGATGTCATTTCAAAGATGAAAGTCATGTTGTTAAGTAATCTATAACTAACAAGCCTTCAATGTTGAGGTGAATTTCTAAGAACATCCTGGCTACCTTTCTGTACCCGATTTTTTGTTTCAGTTCTGATTTGCGTTTTCCTCAGTTCAAGAGTCCACAATTTAGAAAGAAAGATGATACTTAATCTACTTGACCGCTTAGTTTGCCACTTTTAGCAGGTCTCAGAATCCTCTGAATGCCAAGTTAAATTAACCCCCCATGCACAGATAGACCATCATTCTTTCATTTATGCTACCTTTAGATATCATTCCTTTTCAGAATGAATAACATAATAAAAACAGTATTTTTAAAGGGCAAACATGATATTCTATGTGAATATATGGGCTAACTTCTTCCTAGAACATACTGTGCTGCAACGCTTTGCTTTGCTCCCCTTAGTACTGCTAGAGGATATACTTTCCTTCTCTAAGAGAAGAGAAACAGTAGTGATGCACTACACCATCATGTAATTGTGACCTGAGAATCATTTACATGAAGAAATCGCCATGCCTTATATCATGAGAAGGACTTTGTTCCTTCTTCCAAACCACTCTAGCTCAGAACATCCTGTGTTCTTTTCATAAACAAGCCTTCTGTTAATATTAACAAAGTCAAAAATTAGTTACCTTCTCATTTTAATTTGCATAGGTTTCTAGTAGCATAAAGGATCTGATCTGATTTTCAATACTTGATTTCTCATACCCGTGGAAGTTTTCCTACTTCGTGTTCTCTGAGTTTTGGGTTAGTTGTCCTTATGTTTTGTCCTGCCATCTCCATCTCTACTCTAAAAGGAATTCTAAATGCTGAGTTATTTTAAATTTGGTCCTTTCTAAGGATGTCATAAATGAGAAGGCAACTTATCAGAAATATGCATTATCTTTAATATGTACTAACATGCCAGAGAGAGTGATTTTTCTGAATAATACACTGGAATTAATTCCATGTGAACTTATGATACAACAGCCATCAGATATTAATGTGTAGTCTACGACTACACATTCTGGTTGTTCTAAAAGGTGTTACGAGATCCCACACTGCAAAGACCACTAATCCGGACAATGTTTCTCTCCAGGCCATTGCATATGGAAGGACTTTCCTGAAACAGAAGCCCAGGACTAACAGGATGTGGCAGTAGACTGAGAAACACTGTTGTATGATTTTATATCTTCAAATTGTAAAGGAAGCAATGTGCAGTTAATATTTAGTTGTGTTATCTTGTATCATATGATTCAAAGACACAATAATCACAATGTATTCACTCAACACTTTATTAATTATTTTTGTCAACTAATAATCATAGAACAGAATGAATCTTCTATTTCTTTGATTGATTTCAGATGCATCACCTACTTAAATTGAAATAAATGTGCATAAAATGCAGGAGACAAAACTATTATCCATGAAGAAGTTTGGAATTGGGAATTTCAAGAAACGTAAGGCAAAGTTCAAGGTCTTGTTCTATAAGTGAATATAAGGCTCATATAGCAAATTAGCAAGTGATGTGTTCAATAATCTTTGCTTAGAAAACATGGGCTTCAGAGATATTCAATGCTGAGCCATTGCCAAGATCGAAACTCTTATCTTGACAAACTCAGTCTGATTTTAGTAGTTTATGACACATCATTTCTGTTTGAAGTTGATATAATTTTCTTCTTGAATGAAAGTTTAGAAATCTATTTGGCAGAATTTTGGATATAAAAGGAGGTTAGACTGTGTCTTTACTGCTCTATTGATTAATATCATGACAAATTATTAGATGAGCCGAGATGAAGGTGCTTATCTTTGAAAGTCTGAGCTCTCTATAAGACCAGCAGCAAGACTCAGTAACGTATAAGAAGATTGTTTGAATTTTCACTCAGTATCTGTTAAATAAGTAGACTGTCTGTGACACAGCAGAAGAAATGGAAAACTTAGGAGAAGTTTTGGTGATTAGACCAGAGTGCACTGAAGTCAAGGGTTAATAGAATGATGGTTTTGCTTCCACCCACATATTTAAAAATAGCAAACAAACAAATAAAAACCTTGCTAGATCATCAGCAAACAGCAGACAGTTGCTGTAATAATTTTTTGTAAACTCAATAGCCCTACAAAAGTAACCAGGGAGATATTGCTTTGCAGATTTTTCAATTATTTTTTGAGATATAGTCTCTCTATCCAATTTGCCATCGAAGTCACTCTTGTAGTCTAAGCTGACCTCACACTACTGCCTCAGTTGAGATGGCACAGGTCTGCTTCTCCAGATCTGGAAAAAAAAACTTCCAGGATAAAATTTTTCTGACTTTGATGAATAAATAAGCATATGTTCATATGTGTCTACATATATGTACATGTGTAAGAATAAGTCGGAAGATTAAGCAGATGACAGATACATGCTATCACACATAAATCTTCAGACAAAGATTTGCATTTTTATTATCATAAGTTTCTGTCTGGATTGTGAAGTGCTCCCATGCTTTTTGCAATATTCATTCTAACAACATTTTGTTAACCCTGCTTTAAATTAGACCCTAAGGGAATCACTGAAAATATGCAAAGATGAGTAATACCTTGCCTGTTGCAATAGTAAAGGATATATTATATTGTTGCACATATAACTATGTTTTTAAGACATGACACAAAAGAAAGAGATGGCTTAGTTGGGGATCAGTGACCATAATTGATTGCTCTTTATTTTCATGGCTTCCAGCAAGTAGCATGATAAATGACATATATTTGATTTTTATCAGCCTGAAATCTTGTTTTTGTTGTCAAGATTAGTAGAGACAAATCAGAAGTCAAACAGAACTGACATGGAAGTCGCTCTGTGTTGTACAGACCTTTAAATTAAATGTTCCATGACGGATAGGCAAATAACTCCAGGGCACAATACAAATTTGCCTATCTTTCATTTCTACTGTTAGAGAAAGAGAAATGCATTTACAAACTGAATATTATGTAATATTTTTATTTTGCTTATAAAGCTAGGAATGCAAGTGTTTCAATACATATAGGTAGATGTCATTAATCTTATAAATCATTCAGAGAGGACTGATTTCCCTTTGACATGGTAGTGATGGTGTTGTCACAAGCCATATTTATTTTCTAACCTAATATAAAACAAGCAAGAAGCATAATAGAAAACAGAAATGTGTAACATACACACAAATACACACAATCACACACACCCTAATACCACCACCACCACCACAGCCACTAACAACCATACGGTTCTTTACCGTAAACTGACAGGAAACAAGAATTGTGCCTGACCACCCTTGTATAATCACAAAGTGCAATCAGAAGCTCTTAGCAAAGAGGGACACTGTTTTCAAGACATAATTCACTGACAGAAATAAATACAGATGCTCTTCGAAAAAAGGAAAACTTAGTATAAATACACTGATTTCTATGCTGTCAAATCCTTGAATTACACGGGGATAAAGATCTGTTGGGTCATGGTTCAAGGTGGCCTGATAGTAAAGTCTTAATGTTTTCTTTCTTTCCTTTCGGTAGCTCTAGACTGAAGCAGCAAGCCTTATTTTCAGAGTAGTTAGTAACCTATGCCCCTAAGGAAAAAGAGTTAAATGTATTGTTTAAAAGCCAAACAACTTACTGCTCCTATTGGCTCGATTTGGACATAGTTCATTTCAATACAAGACCAAAAAAAGTAATTCTGACACTACCATGAACTTAAGAGACTAGAATCCTGCGGCATGATTTAACGTAAGTTTCCCTTTTTATAAGTATGTTGCCTAAAGCAAGTGGCTTAAACTTTTTTCCCAACTCCCATATGGAGATTGTGAAAAGTAACACTTATCTCCATCATATTTTTATATTGGCTAGCAAGCCTATGCATCAAGGTCACAAAGAAAGCACATAGGGTTGCTATCAAGTTCAAATCTGACTTACGCAAGCTGAATAGAAGATAGATATGCAAAATGAAATCCAATTATTACTATGTTTTTCATCTGTTTCTGGATATCTGTCTGTCTGTGTCTGTGTCTGTGTCTGTGTCTGTGTCTGTGTCTGTGTGTGTCTGTCTGTCTGTCTGTCTGTCTGTCTCTCTCTCTCTCTCTCTCTCTCTCTCTCTCTCTCTCTCTCTCTCTCTCTCTCTCTCTCTGTGTGTGTGTGTGTGTGTGTGTGTGTGTATGTGCATGCACACACACACACGCACATACACACAGGCACATGTGAGGCAGAGTTCACATGTGGAAGTCAGAATATAATCTCTAGTATTGGTGCTCTCTCACCACAGGAAGTCACCTGTTTGCTCTCTATTTTGCCATAGAAGCACCCAGGATTACAGCAACACCATATTCTGCTTAGCTACCACGTGGTCATAGGGACTTCCGCTCTGCTCCTAGCCTTTGTGCTTTAACATGGAACTATCTTCTTGGCACAAGTTACTAGTTTCCTACGTGGTAGATATTCAGTCATACTAAAGTACTATTGCAGCAGTAATTAGATGTACCTTCTTTTTCTATACTTTATACATATTTTTCAAAGTGACATTTTCTAAATTGAGTCAGTACTCAAAATCTGAGAGGGCATAAGGAGAATACACAGATTGAAAAGCCCTACAGACCTCCCACCTTGTCTGGTCTCCTGGCTCTCTCTGTATCTGCATTCCTTTCTATTACTTGAAAAGCACTTGTCTCTTTTACTTGCCATCAGTTTTGTTTTCATGCAAATAGTTGAAGAATAGCTTAGCAGGCTTTTTTAAGCCTTTAACAGAAATATTCCAAATTGAAAGTTGTCAACACACTTGGGATTTCAACAGTAAATATTGACTGGTTGTATCTTGAGAGTTTAATCAACTGAACATCAGCAAACATTTGCATGGATAACCCAAAACTTTCCATGACTTAATATTGATTTTTCTTCCCAGGAGGTCATTAATGAGCTTCCTGAAGGACAGCATGACATTAGTGAGGAAGGATATATGACAAGGGTAACCATCAGAGAAAATAATTGCTTGACAAATGAGCTTTCTACTCTGTCTTCTTATCGCTTTAAATAATCAGGTGATAAACTCTCATTTGGTCCTAGAACATTATAAGTACACTGAGCAGTTTCCATGTATTTCCAGGACGGTGCAATGACTCATTAAACTATCCTGAAGAGAGTGAGGATAATGACTCTAGGCCCTCATCTCCTGGCTCTGTCTTCTTCCTCAGCATAGGTCCTGGACACATGATTCTGACATTATCTGTTTAATTCTTATTTACTATATTACACACAATGCTATGAAGGATCAAGAAAACCATGTGCCTTCTATAATCATGGTCATTAGTAACTAACACAATTAGAAAAACAAAATAAATGCTCAGTATTAATTTTCTATTCATTAATGGACAGAAATTTCATTAAAATCTTGAAATATTTACATTTACAACATTTGTTGGAGAAGCCTTTTTAAAACATCCAGTTCAGCTAATTGGTCATTAGCTTTAACCTCTACATAATTAATGCCAACAAATTAAACTGTAGTATCACAATGTTTATACTTTTATTGTATAGTAAGTCAAACTCACTCTCTTTGAGAACAGGCTCAGTTTTCTTCTTGATAAATTTTGTGGTCCTAGCATGTGACCATGGAGAAGGTATCGTTATGTGCTAAATAGACTTCTTTGGATTTCATGCTTCAGATTTGTGATTTAAATCATTCGGCAAAATTTTGACATCTGTAAAATATTTGAGCATAAAGTAGGGTAATTGTCTGGCTTGTCCTTTTCTTGTTTTGTTCTAATTAAAACAAGAGGCTGAGATTATTAAACTTTATTATATAATTCATTATCTTGAGTAAAATGAAAAAAAAGAACTCAACTGAGATAAAAAAGTATCTTATTTTTAGTGAGAAAATTATTTGTATCAATATAATTTCAAATTAGCTATTTCTTGAATGTCAAGTCTCTATTCCTGCAAACAAGTTATGTAGTTCTATGATTGAAAATAACATTGTAAAATTACGTAAATGAACACATATACTGCATATATGTATATATAAATGTAAAGTGTATCTAGTGATTTGAATATGAAGAGACTATTAGAGAATGACCAAATATGTTCAGACAGCTTACCTAGGAGTATAATCTTGATTCATCTCAATTTTGTCTTTTGGTACATTTGTTTTGACCAAAATATCACTCTGGGAAATAAAGTTTAGATTTTTCTTTCAAAGACATTAAAGGAGGTGTTTCAACATAAATTGTTCAAGAATTATCTGGGTCACATCACAGCTTTTAACTGGCACAGTGTAAGCCTCCCTTTTCTTCCCGGATGACAGGCTTTATGGAAGTGTGTAGGAAGATGAAAAAGGGATCATGGCTTCCTGGGCTCATTCTCACATTTTGCTTGGTCCCAGAGGTGGGTTTTCAGTTTTTCAGATACTCGAGCTTAATTTCACTTGTTTACAATGTGAGAGGCTCTCCCATGCTGAATCGATTCATGCTGCTCCAAGTCACAAGAGGCTGCTAGAGAAGCTAACCAGGCAGAGGCACTCATTTATATATTTTTTAAAGTACCTAATGGAAGGAACCTTGCTTTCTGATCACCAGAAACACCTGCCCTTAGAGTACAGGAGTCACAGGAATCTATCACTGTGTTGCTCCTCCACTGAACACCGCGTAGTAGGAAGTGCATCTATGGTGCATTTTGACTTTACAGGAGACCCTACGTTCAGAACCAACATTTTGTAATCAGCTTTGCATCACAATTTCCCACTAAATAGTTTCTTTGCCAGCTCACCAAGTTAAATAAAACCTCAGAGTATCAATCCTTGTCTAAAATCACTGTGACTTGACTCTTTGAAATTACCTCTGCTGCAGTTATTAGAGCAAATCAGAATACATTAAGTACATAAGGTTTGCTATCTTGTGTGGATCATAAAGGGCTTTGTTATGATAAACAGGATCCCATAATCCGGTTAACTCAATGGGTACCTTATGGACCTTTTATGACAAATCACTTAGATGCAACAGCTTTAGTTGTGCTCCTATGAATAGAAAGTATATGTTTTGGGATATATTAAAGACAATGAGTAATATAGATCACTGAAATTGATATTCAAGGTACAAAATATTTATTTCTTTGTTGCCAAATACTCTTATCTAGAGTATTTAGATAAACAGAATAGAAGCCCCATGTGTAAAACATTGAAGTTACGATATCATAGCAGTCTTGATTTCTTCTCTTGAACTCCAATAATGAGCATATTTTTTTATTTTGAAACAAATACAATGACTTTGGATCTCTTTTGACTCACATAGGCTCCAGGTGTTTTGTTTGTTTGTTTTTGGTTCATTTTATTGGACCTATTCAAACATTTCCATGGTTCCTGAGATTAACCACTTCATAGAGATCACAAAAGAATAATGATTTCTATGTGTCTTAGGAAAAATATGTAGCTTTCAAACAAAACAAGTTAACTAAAATCATATTAGACACCATCTATATATATGTATGTACATATACACACGTATGTACTTATATACACATATACATATATATGCACATGCATATTACATACAATCAGCAATGTGGAAAAACTTTGTGGCATATGATTGTGTTAAGGGAAGAAACTAAGATTATTGTAAGTAGATTATTGCTTATCTGTAAGCATGTGGCAGACAGTAGATCAAAGAGATCAAGTATGTGGAATGTGAAGATACTAGGTTCAGCACACAGGGCTTCTGAAATATTATTCAAACATGAACTATACAGAAGAATTTAAATAATTCTACACCAAGGCTAAACCTAGGAGACATATCTCTTGACTGGAGATAGTCACATTAGGTCACACATTAAATATTATTACGTAAATGAAATGTTCTGTTTTTATGGACAAACTAAAACCTGAATGTGGGCAGATGAAGGGTATTGTTTCTTTGAAAAGTCTGGTGGTTTGAATAAGAATGGCCAGAACAGGCTCACAGATTTAAATGCTTAGTCAGCAGTAAGTGGCCCTAGCTGGGTGGGCTTTGAAGGTTCAAACAGCCATGCCAGGCCCAGGGTCTTTGTAGGCCAGCAGAACAGGATGCTGCTCTCAGCTGCTTCTCCATCACCATTTCTGCCTGCATGCCACCAAGTTCCTGCCATGACAATAATAGACTAATCCTCTGAAGCTGTAAGCCAATTCTCAATTAAATGCCTTCTCTGATAAGAACTTCCTCGGTCATGGTGTCTCTTCACAGTAATAGAAAACTGGTGAGGAACTATGATGGTGGCCAAAAAATGAAGATTCCATTAAGGGATAACAAAGATACTCTAAACTACATGTCAATGACCCTGTTAAAGAAATGAAATCTAACATTTTCTAGGTGGTAGAATGGTTGATTTACTTAACTATACAATTAATAATGTCAACCCAATTATTGGCAACATATACAAAACCAAGGAGCCAACCCCACTTTTATGTCAAAGCTAGAAAGAGAATTAGATACCAATGCCCAGAATTTCTTAATATAGGTCCCCAGATCTTCTTTACTTGTAAGTGATAGTCACACTATGTCATAAATTTCTTGGTGTAAAAATTACAATGCCTAAATAAATGTTTTTTTTATACTGGTTGTTATTATTGTTGTTGTTGTTAAATGGAAATTC
The DNA here is from genome assembly GCF_964271855.1 of Acomys minous. NCBI lineage: Eukaryota > Metazoa > Chordata > Mammalia > Rodentia > Muridae > Acomys > Acomys minous. The sequence continues at coordinate 26,353,874 of NC_140496.1, forward strand.
AGTACTAGTTTTAGTTATTGTTTAACTGGTTTGATTTGAGACCATTCCTGCTGCCATTAATTTAACTAATGTAAAAGAATTAACATTGTCTAGAAAAGCTACCAGTGTCTTTATTATAAAACTTCTTATGCAGTCAGATTAAAAACATGTTCTCGGGAATGTTGATCTGGCTACCACAAGGGAAACTCTAAGTATAACCATAAGAAATGAAAGATTTGTGCTACGTTATGCTGCAGTTCATTATGGGAAAAAATCAGGGCAAAAGACAGCTATATTCTAGGTAGAATTCGGATTCTGGGGCATTCCAACTCAGAGCAGTTCCACTAGGAACAGGAGCTTTGCTGGTGTTCTACAATGCATAAAGATGTCTCAGATAGTTTGCAAACTGCCTACCATTTCTGTAAGACACAAATGTCTTGTATACTCTTAACTTAGGCATTACTGTTCAATGTATTTGTGTTTCTGTGAAAGCTGATAAGAATATTGAGCCATATATAAGATTTATAATTCATATTAATAATCACACCCCTAATATTGGACAAAAACATGAATGTACATAAACTGGACCTTGTTCGTAGAATTTTAAAGCAAGTAAGATGTATTTCTATAATACCAATTAAGAGAATTGTGTGGGGAAATATCTTTATAATATGTTCCAGTCACCAGTATTCTGTTAAAATAGGCACTATCATCTGGCATTTGCAGGGATAAAGTTGCCACTAAACTTAACTATATGAGGTTCAAAGAGAATCTGGCTATTTGTTTGAACAGTATTATTACTATTCAAAGGTATATTTATTTACTTAGGCAGTTAGTTAGCATCAACTACTGGCTGCCAAGTTGTGGCTTCTGGCTATAGAAACACAAAGACCAAATCAGGATTATATCATACAACCTCAAGAATATAAATTAAGAGAAAAACACACTAATTCAAGTGCTCATAAAGCAATACTCAATGGCAAAATATTTCATAATTAAAATGCTAATGAATATTGAGTTATTTCTATGTGTAGCATTATGATAACGTCATTAAAATTAACAATGAAGTGCTCTGATTTGTAAGGGCTGGATAAGAATATACTACACAGTGAGAAGTTTTGACACCACATACAATATCCCATAGTTATGATCTTAAAGTTGTAAGGTCAGGGTACTGCTGCTTTGGGTTTTTCTGCGCCCTCCATTCATACATTAAGGATTGCTAACTACTAAATATGATGTTTCATGCCTGATCGGTGTTTATGTGTTTGCTAATTTCTTCATAGAAGGCCATCCTTTACAGTGAAACTTGGAGCAACCCAAATGTTCATGTTAACCTAACTATCTCTTCAAATATGTTCCCTCCAAGGACTTGCTCAGGTCCTGGAATTGAGGCCTTCAGTGGGAGAGCATTGAAGGAACACCATTTACTCTACAATAGTCAGGTTTTGGTCCACTGTCTTTTCTCACCTCTCATAAAACCAAATCAGTGTTCATGTGTTAAAATGTTCCATTTAATAACATTATTCAATTTGAATACATTTGTATGTTTAGGAGTTTGGAAGAAAACTAAAAGTATCTACTTGAAAGAATTAACACCATGGTAAGTATATAAAGATCCTCAGTGTTGGGAGAATACAATACAAATGGGATGTATTTTAGTCTTAATGGCTACATAAAAATATTGTGTTAATATGAAATACTATAAGTAAGTATATAGTGGAACTAGTCTAAACATTTATTATATATGCATATGTATGTATTTAAAATGTGTTAATTATTATATTGTATTTGCATATATAAACACACAGTATATAAATGTATATTAAAATATATAATTTCTCTCATTAAAATGTTTTGAGGATTTAATATTTTAAGGCCTTTCTTCTATCCTCCGAAGATCTGTTCATTTATCATAGGAAGGGACCAGAATCCTCAGAAAAATTCAAAACATCCCTACTAAAGGTAGTTCAGCCTTCTGTAATTTGAAGAAAAGGGGAAAAGTCAAGACAGATGCAGCCCCCTCCATCTAATAGGCAAAGATATAAATGAGCAGGTCACTCAAAGGAAAAGCGCACACTCGAATTTCTGAATTTTCACACTGCCAGGTTGTATCAAGAGTGAGAGCTTCCATCTGGCTGGGGAGGAAGAAATGTGTGACCTCCAGACGAGTAGGAGAGGACTGCTTTAAAGATGAGAAATGAAAATGTCACCAAAATTTTGAGGGAATACTGCTTCCCATGAGCAGATTAATGAGGCGGAAGCCAAGCTCCCACTGTCAGCAGCTGAATTATTAGCAGGAGAAGCAGAACCTGAGGACAGGTGTGGGCTTGTCCAAGAATGGAAGGATCTTACAGCACACCTCCGAGTGAATCACAAAACGCCCCATCTCACTTTCATCTGAACATTTTAATGCCTCATTTGCTGGAGACGTTAACACTTTTAATAGTTCATATTTGTTACATACATCTGTATCCTTCTCCTTCCACAGAGGAATAGTCATAAATTGGAAGTGGGTAAAAACGGGAAAAGAAAGCCGGCTGATATTACCACTTGGTACTCAGCTTAGACCTATTTCCATTTAAACATCGCAAATGTTAAGAGCTGCTTTGAACCCTTTCTTAGCAAGTGAAGCAAAATAGCCGGTTTAATATCTGCGCCTTTGGTCAACGGCACAAAGTTTAAAAACTTGGCTTTGTGAAAATATGTCATGTGCAACCTGGGCAAGCTTATATATAATCTCTAACTAATGTCTCATTTGGAAATAAATCCTGACTCAAGTTTGTTTTGAGCATTAGATAAAATAGAATACTCAGAATAGAGCTGGTTCTTTTTGCTTATTCCAGCACCTCAGATTCTGCTTTATTCTGATTTTCCTTCTCCAAGCTATCTGAGATATGATGTGCTGGTATCTTATAACCAGGAAAAATTTTCATTGAGATCCATGCTTAAGAAGGAACTCAAACAGACAGACATCTGTTGACACCCTTAACTGTAAAACGGAAATAACTTTTATCTCTGAACATAAACTTAGGGACATTCAGAATAAATTGTATTTATTTTCATTTAGTAACTTAAAAATGTCTATATTGGACCAAAAATTTTTTTTACCTAATTTAAAGATCTAAAATAAATTCAATGTATAGAAGCTTTTTTAAGGTGACAAGACAGCTCATGGCTATTAATAATTACCAAATTAATAAATACCCTGTGAATATTGTCACAGATGAAGTGAAATATTTCTTTCTCTCCTGTGACCCTCAAACAGGTATTTGTAACCAAAGGGAACACAAAGGTACAGACCCTGTCATGGCTTGCATGTATCTCCAGAAAGTACATTCTAGGTTGGGGAATAACGCCTAGAAGGGGGCAGCTGTGCCACAGGATGGAGCCTTAATGCATCAGTTATGGCTTTGCTCTCATGAGCTGCAAAAGCTTGTTCTGAATAACTGGATTTGTTACCATGAAAGCAGGTTCCTACAATGCTGGGTGTCTTAATGCTTGCTGTCTCGTGCATGGAATACTTGATCTTTCTCTTAGTATAATGAGCAAAACACCAGAAGAGTCTCACCAAACACCAAGAATAATAAACTAGGACACATTTTTTTTGAGGTTCCACAGACTCAAGTATTGTGTTACAGTAACCATGAGGCTCCTTGAGTCTGAACCTACATGCAACTCGTCCATGTGGTCAACCTATTATCCGAAATCCATTTTTAAGAACAATGGTATTAAAAGATCTTTCATGGTTTCATCTACTTCTAAAGATTGGTTTTTCAAGAAATAACACTTGAACAAAGGCCAAGGTGAAATTTTTGCCAAAAGATAGAAATAAACAACAGAAGCATTATATATTATTGATTTTAGGGAGATAAAGAAAAACTTATAGTGACACCATTTAATCAAGTAGAGAGGAGACTTCCATTTTATGTAGATCACATTATTCAACTGTGCTAGTATTGGAGACTATGCGCATAACCACTCTGTCCTTGTTCGACTCCGTTGTGTTTGTATATATGCAGTAAGTCATTTAAATATTCTCATATCTATGCTTATAAATAACTGAGTGCCTGTCTGGTACTAACACCAAACTTAATATGTAGACAGCAACTAAATGACAACTTTAATTAATTAGATAGACTATGAAAATTACAATTATTAATAGTTATATTACTTTCAGAGCTGAGGATCAACATTTAGTTTTGTAAACAATGCATTTTTCTACTTTCTTTTATTGTATAGAGTGATTATATCCCTCTAAAATAATAGCTTCCCCCCCCTTTCACACAAAAATACCCCACCTACAATGTCTAAATTTGTCATAGAACTAGTATAAGAATGTGTATATTTTCACTTGCTAATCCATATGCCTGTGTTTTAATTTATTTTTTATTATTTAGTTTTATATCAATGTGTGTGTCTGTATGTGTCAGTGTGTGTGTGTGTGTGTGTGTGTGTGTGTGTGTGTGTCCAATAACGGTAGAAGATATTGGATCCCTTGAGTGCTGGGAAAAACCTCCATCTTCTACAAGAGTAACAAGTACTCTTAACCACTGAGTAATCTCTTCAGCTCCCAGAAGCATCTTGAGTAGATATTCCTTACTCCAACCCCCAAAATGGATCACTGTTAAATTTGTTTAATTCAGAACTTATAATACTGGCTACATATAAAGAATACTAACAAGCAGTCAAGCATATAGTAGATAGGAATTCATATTCCTGTACTAAAATCCTTCTTTTTGGTACCTATGTTTCTTAATAGAGAGGGTGGTTTGCACCAGGTCATCTGTCCACCTACCTCATTTATGTTCATCTTCCCACTCTATCCTCTGGTTGTATCATTTTCTGTATTATAACTATTGACTCTGGCTAGCCCTAGGGTATTTTGTTTCTGCTTTCTGGTTTCCCTATAATGTCTTATGTGCATATCTTGATAAACAGTCACTTCATTAAACTTTGTGCAAATTAGTAAGCTTGAATGCTCTATCTCACTCTTCCCTGCTACTATATTAACTATTCCTAGAGATTTTGCCTGGGGATTAAAAATGTGATTATATTAGCAAAATTCTTTTTTCATCTATACTTTTTCATAATCAGTTTTCTTCCTCATATGCAATATGAAAATAAATGACCAGAGCTGCTTTCAATGTGAAATCACTATAAACTTTATCCACAAATAAATATTCAGCTATAGTTAAATGTCTGAAATGAGCAAATACATAACATATTGCTTTGAAAAGGAGGCGCTACAGTACAAAAATTATTTTATTTTTAAGTAGTCCTCATACTGATTACTCTATTGGAAGAAAATAGATGTTCACATTTTGGTTAACTTAAGGAGGTAAGTTATCATATTTTATCACATGATAAAATAAAAAGGAATTGCATACATATTGGTTCCATATTATAATTTTCCCATAAGTTCCTTTTATATAAACTATTGCAAGCAACCAATTAAACATCAAATGAACAATAAGAGGAAGATTTTAAACAAATCAGAACACTTGATGAAATATGTGCTCATTGCAGGTGGAAAATATCTAGATGTACAATTTAAAACATCATTAGTATTTTTTATTACATAACAGTAGAGTCAATTCTTCCTTAAAATATTTAAACTTCCAGATTATTCCTAAATAAGCATTAAATAAAAGAACAAAAAATTACATTGTTATCTAATATAAAAATTGATTATGAAGTTTTTCATGCTTTTTGTGTATGTTTGTATGAATATACGATATAAGTATATGAATTTATATATTAGCACAGACATAAATAAATGGTGAGAGGAAGATTTTGGATGTCTTTCTCTGTCACTCCCTACCTGCCTAGAGACAAGGTCTCCTTGTACTGGAAGCTCACCATTTTCACTAGCCTGACTGAATGCCAGGTTCTTAGGGATCTGTCTGTATCTATCTTTCAATGCTAAGTTTACTGGTCTGCACGCAGAATTAAAACCCATTATTCAGTCATCTCTCCTCTCCTCTGTTTCATGGCAAATTTTTTCTCCCAACCCTAATGACTCCCAGAATAATGACTCTTGAGACTCAAAATATTATTTTATAAATACCTAGGCCATGTAGCTAGGCTCTCTCTGACTAGTTCATAACTTCAAATAATACATTTGACGAATCTTCATTTTGCCACATGGCTGGTTACCTGTGCTGAGGGACAATGCCTCTATATTCCCCACATCTTGCTGGGTGAATCTTATGTACCTGGCTCTATCCTAGAGTCCTTTCTATCTGCTGGATGCCGCACCTCCTATATCCTGCCTAATCTATACGCCATCAGATTAATTATGGCCACGTGAAGTCACCATAAAAGCATAAGATATTCTCTCAACACTCCCCTTATGTTTTAATTTATTTATTAAAGCATATATCCCTGGAATGAGTTCCTTCTAGGGATATATCTAAATTACTTTGGCTATTTAATTTTGAAGAAAAAGGTAAACTTTCTAAACTTACAATATTTTATATTAAAGACTCAAATAACCAACAATTGTTTTATGAAAATACAAGGACAACTTAATTCCTCCAAAATATACTTAATTAAAGCATGAAACTTGCTACTCTCCCTTAGAACTGAACTTTTTTTAAATAAGATTTCACACCAGATCAATATATATTTTTTAAATACAAAGGGTGTATTACTGTAACAAAACAGGAGATTTTAGAACAAAATCACCTTAATTCTCTGGAATTTAACTCAGAGTCCTTTTTGTCTTTGTGTGATGTATTTTCATTTCAGTAGTGAGGAAAATATGTACTCTACCTGCTATTAATGGGACTAACATTTAATAAACACCACTCATAACTGCATGGGAGTGGGAAATAGACACACCACTTTCTCAAGGAACATCACAATTCATCCCTGAGCAACTTCTATGCCCCACTCCCCCCACCACTTTGTGTGTGCGTGTGCATGCGTGTGTGCGTGTGTGTACGCGCGTGCACGTGTGGGCGTGTGTGTGTGTGCGCGCGCCCATGTGGATGTGTACGTGCACTTGTAACTGTGCTTGCACATGAAGAAGTAAAAAACCAATCTGTTTGTGTCTCCATCACTCTATCATAGCAGCAACAATTATACTATCCCATATGTCTTACTGCATATGTTTGGAGGTCTAAACTCAGGATCCACGTTTGCATAGAATGCACTTTACTCACCCAGCCATCTTCCTAGTCCCTCCAAATGCCTTCCATTATCTAGATCTTAGAATACTAATTATATATTTGGCTCATGAAATAAATTTAAGGTAGTATAAATTTTTAAGCCCTCAAGAGTGTGTATCTGTATACCTGTATTTATTTTTCAGTGTTGTCTGTCTTTCCTCAAGCAGCCTACTTAGACTGTGACACTAGAGAAAGCCTAATTGCTCAGAATGATGGTGTCCAACGCAGTAGATTGTAATTCCCTCCTCACAAATTGACTTTGAAGCTTGCAGCACCTACAATCTCCAGATTAGTAAATATTAACTATACATTAATTCTTATTAGTCTGTATAACAAAATGTTTGCCTGGACTTTGCCCTCCGCTACTGTGGGATTTGAGTTGACAACTCGTCGGCGGAAGGTCCAGATGTCTTTGTGCTCCATGTCACGCAGTTCTCATGAACAGAGAACAGGAGAGTTATGAGACCGTGTGGATCTCTAGATGAAAGGGGAATGAAGAGGTCACTGGCTATCATGCAGTGGCATTCCTAATGGGAATCCTGGGAAACTTCCAATTTATCTATAAGTGATTAATTACAACAGGAGCTGGGTGCTAAAATAGTACAGCTGGAAATGCTAAAATGTTTGGATTTTGATCATAGGAAACATAAAATATATGTTAGAGATGATATAAGTCAGATCAATCATGTTGAATGCTGAACACAGAGATTGTATAATCAGAATAGAGTCAATGAAGTAGAAAATGAAGCAAGTAAATTATAAATGAGGAATACTCCAAATTTGGATTGAAACACCATGTACAGATGTATTCATTTATTGTGAATGATGAAATACTTACTACAAACTAGAGATATTTATTAGTTACTAACTTAATTTGGAGTAGCGAAAATTTCTCATTAGAGCAACAAGAAAAATACAATTTCTAATTTTTTATTTAAGTTTCACATATATTTTTCGAAGTAATATCAACAAATTTTGTTGTATTTTTAACTTTATATTGGTTCCTGCCCAGGTGAGGTACAGGGCTGACTTTCTTGAGTGCTACAGCAGGTGAGGGGATGGAAAATTTTTTTTCAATGATAGTTTGGAGATACTGGTCTCACAATCAGTCCTTTCAAGTCATTTGATTTTAAAATTCCATAATTTTCTAAGAAGGAAAGTAGGTGGAAGAGAACTAGAGCACATTTACTAAGCAAAACCTTAGCCTTCTAGCTGGACAAGAAGCAGAATTGTATCCCCCAGAGACATATACACAGGAGGATCAGGAAGAGCCAGGCCCTGTCCATTCAAGCATCAAGAAACAAACAGGCTCCTGGTTGAAGACAAACTGCGTAACATCAAAATTTAGAGTGAAATCGATAGACGTATCAAAGAAATACTATCATTTTCCTTGGGTCTTCTCCACGTGTAAAGCTGAAGAAACAGTGAAAATGGAAGCCAAATAGATAGGGATTTAGAGGCCTTGCTAATAAAAATCATCACACAGAAAGACTAACATGCCTCTCCTCAAAACTCTAAGCAGACACACGGTTAAGTGGAACGACAGAAATATCTACCAATCAAGTGTCTAATTACAGATGCCTAAAATTCTCTAGGCCCTACCTTTGTGCTTCCCTAAGACTGTGCCTTTATTTAGCAGGAGAATCTCAATCAGGTAGGGCAATGGTGAAGACTCAAGGGAGGTTTCTGTTAGGTCTTCTTCATAGCCACATTGTAAAAAGCATTTTTAATTCTTCCAGTATGCTGTTTGAAGTATGAATCTACAAGCAGTCTAATTAGATCTCATGCTCTCCCTCGTTTGTCATATCACATGGTACAATTACCTCAGTCTAACGCTGGCATGCTTTTTTGTTGTTGTCGTTGTTACTTAATCCCTAGACAATTAATGTAAAATGGCTAGTTTTAAGGAAGTATTCTTATATTTTGTGGCTTGCTCATTATCTTTATTTCTCTAAGAGAAGGAGATTAGAACGCTTCTGTGTGTACTTTTCATGGATCAGTGGGAGTCCTAAATTATCCATGCAAGTAAGACTAACAAGAATATTGAGGAAATCAGGAGTTAGGTTATGTGAACTAAGGATGAAGGTTGCATATTTTAAAAAAAAAGGTGTCTGTGATATCCATGGCCTATGTGCTACACTTTGCCAAAATTACATAACATGACTATATTAGTTAGAACGCATTCTTTTCTCTTTTTCTTTTGGACGTATGTAGATGTGTTAACATGAATGGAACATTAATCTAGAGAGACAGACTGTCTGACCCATCCTGGAGAATAATGGGGCAACTGATGTCATATCAGTCTACTTACACTCAGGAAATTAAATAACAACATGAATAGCTAAAGTAGTGAAGGAGGCTCTTGGGACAAAGATTAAAATGACTTTGTCTACTCTCATCCCTGTCATTCTCTTGGCAATGCACTAGACCATTTCAGAGAAATGACGGATGTGGGAATAAACTAATAGCAAAACCAATAGACAAATACATTTAGGGCCATGGGGCAGAACACATAAATGAAAAGATCAGAAATCCGACATCTCTCCAGCTGTGAAATTACCTGAGATACCCAGTCAGAAGGCAGTCAGATACAATAAGACCTAGGGATGAAATATTTGATCCTAACTACTCATTACCGATGTTCTGGCAGAAGGTTAAAAGCACAGATATGTATCACCTTGCAAAAAAAGAGAGTTACTAGTCCAGTGTGGAAAGGGAGAGGGGAATTCAGGACTACCAGAAGAAACTTCTGCCAGGCTTCCCAGGCCAAAGAAACAGGCCCCAGATGGAGTTCTGTGGACTTCTGCCATCTCCTTGGCTCAGCTGAACTCCTGCCACTTGCCTACATCTGCCAGTCGCACAAGGCAGATTCTCGTGCCTTCCACCCTCCTACTTCTACCTCCACCATCATCCCAGCGATTCAAAATATAGTTCATTTCACCGTCTCATTACTTATTGGAGACAAGCCTTGAAGCTCCTCTTTCCAGCAAAGCGGCCCACTTCCTGGTGCATGGATACTTACATTCTGCCTGGAGCAGGTGTTATTGTTTAAAAATACTAAAGGTCCTTTAGCTGCTATGAAAAGCAGAGATTTAGAGAGTTTATATGATTGTCAGAGCAAATGGCATTAAGAAATTTGATCTTGCACCTGCCTACTCTTCGAATTTGCATAAATGTTCATTGCTTAGGAATGAAGCTCATTTGGTTGTATTTCACTCAAGAGAGGAGCCCTGTCCATCTGTAGGACATCTTCCCAAAGTGTTCTGTATCCCTGTTTTGCTCAAGCACAGGAAAGAATAAGGAAGATTTCCAAATTTCACACTAAAATTCACAATGCACAAAATAGAACTGACAGAAGCTTATCCAAAGATCTACACACACACACAGACACATACACACACACACAATTTCTTATAACTGTAAATTCAGGATGCCCAATTTTGAAAAAAAAATGGCATTTTTCTCTCTGAATGTGACTTATTTGGATTAATATACTGATTTGGATTAATATACTGATCAACAGTGGTATTCGTTTTCCTACAAAATAGTGGTTGTTGTGAACAGTCCTGAAGCAAATATATGCAAATAGATACATGGTATGTTATTTTAAGTACTTTTGGTGTCTTCCAAATGCACTATATCTGGGTTACATGATACTCCTGTCTTTAAATCCTTTTTCTTTTTTCTTTTTTTTTTTCTTTTTTTTTTTGTTTTTCTTTTCGTATTTGAAATTCCAGTGATTTCTATAGTGGCTATTCTAATTTGTATCCCAGCAGCAATGTATATGTGTTTTCTTTTTCTTTAATCCCTCACATCTTTACCAACATTTGTTGTTTGGTTCTTTATACAAACTATTTTAAGTAAGATGGAGTCCTTATGTAGATTGTATATATGTATTTGTGTGTATTCTATTTTAAATGATTAGAAAATATAGAATCATTGCTTAAAAGTAAAAACTCTAACATTCATAGAAATAAGAAGCAATCATATATATCAAGAAATTGGAATTTTAATACATTTTGGCAGGCACAGGATACTAAGAGGTTGGTGGTAGTCATGTCACAGGAATCTGGAATGTCAAGCAAAACCTCAGAAACTTGCAGTGGACATTGCTGTGGCAATGTTCCAGACAAGAAAAAAGGGGATGAAGGATTTACTTCATCTTAAATATAGATCAAAGAAATGTAATCCATTGTAGTATGACCTCAAGAAATAGATAACTATCCATATGGTCTCATTTAGGAAACAGAGAAGTGAACACTGGCGTTTAACTCACATTCTCCATAATCAACCCCATGGAGGACTAGCCCCTCATCTAGGGTAGGTCTTCCAACCTCAGAATTCCAAATCTGGAAACTCCTTCACCAATGTCAGGGTATTAAAGCGCTCCAAGGCACCAGACTAAAGCTCCCCTGAAATTAACTTCATTTAAAACACTTTATTATTTTTCCATTTGTTTGTATGAGCACTCTCTCTCCTCTCCTTTCTCCCCTTTCCTCCCCCCCCCTCTCTCTCTCTCTCTGTGTGTGTGTGTGTGTGTGTGTGTGTGTGTGTGTGTGTGTGTGTGTGTATTTATGACAACATAAGGGTTGACCTCAAAAGACAACTTCACAGACCCAGTTCTTCCCTTCCAACTGGGTTCCAGGGATTGAACTTTGGTCACCAGGCTTGCACAGCCAGGGCGTTTATACTCTGAACCAGCTTCCTGGCCCAAGAACTCTTTTAAATACTACCCTGGCATATTCTTTTTGTTTTGGGTTTTTATTTTTTATTTTCTTTGCTGTTTGCTTTGAGACAGAAACTAAATATCCTATAGTCCTGGCTCTCCAGGGGCTTTGTAGTCCAGGCTGGCCTGGAAGTCACAGAGATCTGACTCTGCTTCCCACATGATAGGATTAAAGGTGTATATCTGGATTTATGATGTGTATCACACACTGGATGCCTGCTCTTTATTTGGATGTGTTTTATCAGTCACATTTTTATTTAACATGGACAGTCTTGTAGCTCCTTATATGGAGTTCTTAAATTATTTACACCAATTTTCATAAAGGGTGAGAGACTGGAATAAACTTTTTTTTTTACATGTAATATTGGGCTCTTTTCTCCAAGGTAAATTCTTGGTATTTTTGTTAAAAATAAAATGGTTTTGGAAGCCTGGGTTTATCTGTTTCTTCTACTCTGTTATCTCACTTTCAATAACTATTTTGGCAATTTCATCATTTTGATTTCTATGTTTTTGAAGTATAACTTGAAATCAGCTATGGTGACATAGCCAGCTGTGTCCATATTTCTCAGAAAAGAAATCAGAAAAAAAAAAAAAAACAGCATACCCTGTAATCATCCCCACCAATAAAATAAGATAAAATAAAATAAAATAATAAATACCTTGGAATTAACCTAAACATGCATTTAACTTTTATAAAGAAACCTTTAAGCTGAGCATGGTGGCACACACCTTTGATCCCAGCACTTGCAAGGCAGAAGCAGGTGGATTGTTCTGAGATCGAGGCCAGCCCGGTCTACAAAGTGAGTCCAGGACAACCAAGGCTACACAGAGAAACCCTGTCTCGGAAAACAAAACAAACAACAACAACAACAAAAATGAAAATAAGAAACAAAAGAAACCTTTAAAACACTCTGATCTACCCAATGGACAGGACATTCACCACAGTCATGTGGAGAGCAGGGACTGACTTTGACATGAGCTCTGGTGCTTCACATTTGACCACCTCCCCTTAGTGGGGAGGCCTGGTGGCACTCAAAGAAAGAATAAGCAGGCTACCAAGACGAGACTTGATAGCCTATGACCATATAGTGGGGGAGGAGGTCCCCCTCGGTCATAGACCTAGGGGAGGAGAATAGAGTGAAAGGGGGAGGAAGGGAGGAATGGGAGGATACAAGTGATGGGATAACAATTGAGTTGTAATCTGAATAAATTAATAAAATTAAAATAAAAAACACGGAACAAAGAGATTAAAGAAAAGCTTTCAAGAGGGAAAAATCTCCCATGTTCAAACATTAGCATAATTAATAATGTAAACTGATATATCACTAAAATCAGTGTACAGATTCAATAAAATGCCCCATTAAATCTCCACTACCAATCTTCTATGAAACAGAATAAAGAATTATGTATTTCATACAGAACCACAAACGACCAAAAGTAGCCAAAGTAGATATAAAATATTTCAAAGAATATTAAGAAAAATAGGTCATAGAAATTTTTTTTCTTCAAGACAGGTTTTCTCTGGGTAGCACTGGAAGTCCTAGACTGCTCAATAGATCAGACTAGCCTTGAACTCACAGAGATACCCTTGCCTCTGTATCCTCCACCAGCTAATGTAATTTTGATGTGAGTTATATTTTTGCTCTATGAAGACATACTTGTTTATATGTTGATTAAATGTCTTTCATATCATTTCATACCTTTGAGCCAGCTTGTATTTTTTTCCTAAGGGCTAAAATGTGCATTTTGTCATGTCTTCCCAGTTGGACTTTTCTTTATAGTCCTTTTAATGCTTCCAAATTGCCAGAATTTTAATAATTACATTCAACATCTAACTGTTAGCACAAAACTTAATATCACTGCCTTTCGTTCTTTAGTGTACATACTTACTTTGAGAAATAAATTTTAAAAATTACTTCTCTCTTTAAATCTACATAATTTCCTCCCAGTCATCCACTGGAGGTTGTTTTGGGTTTTTACTTCAGTTCCAACTTCACTGTTGGTTCATCTTTATCAACCTCTCTTAAGTCTCTTCTGAGATCTTTAGATGATTACAGTTTTGTGATTGGGTAGAGGAGCTGACCCGTCCAGTGTAAAGTGTTTTGCAGCCTCTATGTTTTGTTTGTTTATGGTGGGTTTTTGTTGTTGTTGTTGTTGTTGTTGTTGTTTGGATTTTTTGTTTGTTTGTTTGGGGTTTTTGCTTTTTTTTTCCTCAACCTATTTTGGTAACATTATTCCACAACTGTTTTTCAACATTTCCCTAGACCAAAAAAAAAAAAAAAAAAAGTCATCTGAGCTTTGTCTTTGTAGCACTTCTATAGATAAAAATATGAAAAACTACATACAAACTGACTTCTGTCCACCCTACATATTCCTCCTCATTTATCCTAATCAAATTTATTTGTTTTTACTATATTTTCAAACATCCTTCCAATGGCTAATTTTTGTGTATGTGTGTCCCACACTCAACATTTTCCACTTTTATCACGTGTTAAAGTGTTAATGGGATCAACTTCATTCAGATGTCCCATAAATCTCTGAGTTCATCAAGTGTAGAAATTATATTTAGGTAGACTTTTACTTGTCTTCATTTCTATTATAAAAAGCAATTATAAAGGAATGAAAACTTATTTTTAAAATTTAAAGGGCCAGTTCAGTATTCAAATGAGTACTGAAATGACTAGATTTTTTTGTGTGTGTGTGTGTGTGAGACAATGCAGGTAGAACCTGTTCAATAAGTATTTATTCATAGGTGGGGAGAATACACTTAATGTGTCATCAGTCAACAGTAGGATCTTAAGATGGCATTCTAGCAATGAATCACATAGCTTCCTGGGCCATTTATGCCAAACTTACACCATATTAATTTTTGATGTTCTAAATAAAACGGATCCCTCTTCAATTTCATGTTATCCGATAACCTTTAGTAACTTACAGCTGGAAACTTAAGAGGCCCTGTACACTCACCAGCCTATGCACCTCATTCACCCCCCCTTCCCACTCTTTCCTCATAGATCCGTCCTATAGTCCTTTGACTCTTTCACGTATAATGAAGCCCGCGTGGCGTATTTGCACCTGGAAGAGTTATCAGCTGAAATATGGCAAGAGGAGCTTTCAGCATGAACTCATGTCATGCATATTAAATTCAGAAATGAGAAGAGGAATAAGCGATAGACATATATGCAAACTGCTGCTTTCTGACATGTTCTGTAAGAAGAGTAAGGCCAAAGTTACTGGCTAGAACCTTAAGTAGCATGTAATTGGTAAACTATGAGGAAAGGCTAATGGTTTTATAGCGTCATCTTTCCACAATCTTGCTCTTGTGACAGGTTTTATCCCCCTCCCCGCATGTCTGCCATGATGTAGACACACAGTTTTCCAAGGTGACTACTTGGAAAACCTTGGAACTTTTCTGTTAATAAGAAAGGAGTAGATTTGAAAGATTACTTTAATTTTTAATTCTGTGTACATGTGTAGCTTACTCACCTGCATGAGGTTTGTAGAGGCCAGGGCTGAGCAATGCCATAAACTGCAGTTACAGTTTATCATGAGCCTCGTGACAGTGATGTTGGGAACTGAACTTGCGCTCTCTGCAAGGGCATTTTTCCAAACTTAATCCCTGAGACTTATCTCTAGCTTCTGTACGTTTCTTTTTACTTTTTTTTAAACACTGAGTGACTTGAACACAATTTGTTCCCTCAGTCGATTGATGTAACATGAACATATAGTGACACTGAAAACAGAAGTAAAGAGATTGGCAAGGCACGTAAAGAGAGACATTTTTAGGTAATTGTTTTACTCAGAGCAGACAACATTGGTGTTTGAATGGGACGGAAGCTAGATGAAAATGCTCCTTGTCTCTGGTATTCTAAAGTTTCTTTTAGGAAGCACTAAGACACCTTGGCAGATAAGCTGGGATGCAGGTGAGGGAAAGCCTAAAGACATGGACTGAAATCTGACCTCCTCAGTAATGGCACTGGCCTTTTAGCTCAATGTCTTATGTTTAATATGTCACTTGACTCCTATGGTGCTTTTATAAGTAAGATTTGGAAATAAAAGTCTTAACAGGTTAACGTAGATTTTGTTTTACTTAGAATTATAAAGATGTAATGCCTTATGTGTACTTGAAGGTTAATTGTGTATCTCCATGCAGATATATAAAACTCTTCTGCAAAGAAAATAAAAAAATGACAGGAAAGATTTTTCCCTATACTCATTTTCCATGATATTTTTCTTGATGATCAAATTTATTTTACTGCATCGTATCATATAAACATTATTCTTTCAAAGATAAAAATGCATTCGTTGGCTTGGGCCTAAATATATCAAATATTACACAGAAAATACTATCAATATAGTAAAGCAATGTATATTTCTGTAAGGAATTAGGTTTTTCTGTTTATATTCATCACTGAAAAAACAATCACAAAATGTTATTTTATTCAAAATGACTTCCTGCGAAGGCAACATGATCAACATTTCACCAAATGCAAAAATCCCTTGCTCCAGTATGAGGTGGACGGCAGATGAGAAGAGAGCAAAATGCGGCACAAGGAAAGGTGATGGGCCCAGACATACCTAGACAAATAAGGCATTTATAGAAATTCAATCACTTTCAGGCTTTGGGCTAGGAGTTAGTTTAGGATACTTTAAACAAACCATAGTTGGCTAATATATCATAGTATCATGGACTTAATTAATTATCTTCTTAACGGGTATCTTGTATATCACAGAGGCAGAGATTTTTCCCAGAGTTAGCTCTGTGGAAAGAAGCTGCCATTTGCAGTTCCTAGAACGTAGTAAGATTCAACAAAAATGTTCAGTTTTTGAAGAAATAAGACTTGGTTTCACGGAATATGTAGAATCACAAGGACTTTAAGAGACATGTCCCACAATATGTCCCCTGCTTCATTACGTTTAATCTTATATCAATATCTGAAGGATGTTCAAGAAAAAAAACTTGCTGAGGCAATGGTGCCGAAGCACCATTCCAATATTTAACCCCTAATGGTTCTTGATACATGTCAGTTAAATAAATTTTGAAAGTTTTTCATGTGCCCACAGAATATGTTTCATTGAGGAAAGAAACTGACAAGTGAGAAAATAGGGAACGGATATGGTATGATGATAATCTAATGAACCGAAGGCCTCATTTTTTTTTAATTTCCATTGAATGAGCACTAGAAATACTCTAATCACACTTTCATTCTAAACATTCATATTTCTTTGATTTAAGATTTTCTTTTCTTCGCTGGAAAAGCAAAATGAAGGGTTTTATTTGAAACAGATGTTAGGGTGGCACTACTTGTTCAGCATCACTTGAGGTAATTTAATAATTTATATTTCCTTCATGTATGTTCAAAAAGTATACTCTGCTACAGTCAACAGTTGCTGAAGTCACTCTCATAAAAACTTGACTTTTCATTCCATCTTCTGTGAAGTGAACTACCTGAATCAGGAATTACCACGTCTTAGAGACTCTGGCTGTATAGGTATTAGGTAAAACACATTTGAAAAATCAGCATTTTATACTGATTACTGGATTCAATATCATTAGGTAATGTTACCTGACTCTCATCGTAAATTGATACTATGGATCAGAGATTAAATTCTCTGTATTCTTCCCTTTAGTTTGCGAAAAACATTGCTAGGACAATGAGCCACAAGTATGAAAAAGCATTAATGGTGATTAAACGTGATTTCATATATTAATGAGAATATTATGAAGCCAGAGCTGAAGTCATAAGATCTCAAAGTGAATATTCATATTATTCTTTGCAAGGAACTACTGGGCTTCTTGCATTACAAGAAAAAACCTAGAGTAGAATGGAAAAAAAATCTCAGCAATTATTGTACAAGCTCCATATTTTTATTGCATTCTTTTTTTAAAAAAAAATACTAAAGTGAAATTTTACTTCAATATCAAATTTGATCTTATCCTACTCTAGCAATATG
Organism: Acomys minous; assembly: GCF_964271855.1. NCBI lineage: Eukaryota > Metazoa > Chordata > Mammalia > Rodentia > Muridae > Acomys > Acomys minous. Next base: position 26,371,709 of record NC_140496.1, read on the forward strand.
CAGCTTGATCTCTGAACATCCTTGGCAGGGAAGGTGATTACAGAAGACACAAACAGGTCCCTCACATATAATGTACAGCTGAGTTAGGGGGTTTGATGAATTGAATCCATTAAAGGTTCTTTTGATTTATGGTCTTGTCAACTTGCCTTGGGTACAACTGAATGTAACTCTATTCTGTGGAGTCAAGAAACCCAGGTCCCAGGAGTTTTCTCAATTTTCCAATCACAAATGTAAATCAGTAATTTCAGGATATACTGCCTCCAAAAATTACTATAAATCACCACTTTCTTGACTGGCTTTAAAGTCCACTCTAAAACAGGTAACTACTGGCTAGGGAACTGTTAACTAAACTAAATTTCTAAGTCTGGCCAGTCCCTAGGACCTAGGGAGAACGTAAACTACTATTATTATTCAAAGTAGACATAATAATAAACTTATCACAAATACCACCCAATACATAGAAATGAAGAAAAAAATTTGCCTAATGTTTACAGCAGGATTTTGATCAAGTAAAATAAAAATAATTATTTACAAGTAATGCTTATGTTAAATACTGATAGACCATTGTTACAAAGATTTAAAATTTATTAAAATGAATCTTCTGACAGCTAACCCTTTTGGCCAGTGGCTTAATTCCCCTAATTCCTATGCAACAGTCTGAATTCTATCATTTAATCCCTCTATAATTTAACTTCACACTTTCTTTTTTTATATTTTTTATTTCTCTTTTATTAGCTCCTACTTTGATGAAAACAAAAGCCAGTCTTGAGCTCATTTCGGTTTTAGATTCATGAACCTAGAGTAGCACTGACTAATAGGAAGACATAAACATATTTCATGATAAAAGAAAATTTAAGCAAATTCTGTTAATTATTCCAGCTCTACAGAAGAGTCTAGAAGGCAGTCTTTATCCACAGTAGAAGACGAACTACACTGGAATGTAGGAACAAATAAGCCCTTCCCCAAAAAAGCAAGGCTTAATTTATTGACTATATCAGAAAACCAAAAAGAAAAAAAAGTTATCAGCATATCTATGAAAATTTTTGATTAAAGAAAACAAATATCTTTCTGTGTCTGAGTCATTTTGCTGAGGATGATCATTACTAGCTCCATCCAGCTGCCTAAAAATTTCAAGATTTCCTTGTTTTTAACAGATGACTAGCTATCACAGTTTCTTTATCTATTCTTTGGTTGAGAGACATCTAGGTTGCTTCCAGATTCTGGCTATTATGAATAAAGCTGCTGTGGGCATAGTTGAGCAAATGCCCTTGTTTTATTTTAGAGCACATTTCAGGTATATGCCTAGGAGTGGTATAACTAGGTCTTGAGGTAGCACTATTCCCAATTTTCTGAGAAAGAACCAGATTGATTTTCAAAGTGGTTGTACAAGTTTGCAGTCCCACCAGCAATGGAGGAGTGTTCCCTTTTCTCCACATCCCTGCCAGCCACTTGGACTTGCTGCTGGACTCTTGGGCAAAACGCTAAGAGTGGGATGGAAGAATGGGGCTGTGGGCACAGAGGTTTCAGGAGCCCCACAAGGAGACCATGAACGCTGTCAATCTGGACCCAGGGAGACTGCACAAACTGTTTAATCAACAAAGGACAATGCATGTTGTAAACCTAGACCCCCCTGCTCAGATACAGGCAATGGACACTCATTCTCCACAGTTGTGGGGGAAATAGGTACTGCTCTGGCATGAATCTGGTACCCCCCAATTTGATCATGTCTGCTTGTTGGGGAGGCCAGACAAGCACACAAAGGAAGGGGAAGCGAGCCATCAGGAGGAGACCTGATAAGCTGTAGTCATATGGTGGAGGAGGAAGTCCCATTTTGTCAGAGGTCTAAGTATAGGTGAATAGGGCGGAAGAGGGAGAGAACTTCGGGATTGGAAGATACAAGTAAGGGGATAACAATCAAGATGTAATCTGATTAAATTATGATGAATTAAAATTAAAAAACAAATCTAAGACATGTTGAGTGATTTGTGATCAACAGCAATTAAATAAATGTGAATATAACTGCCTATACTGGATTGTTTTTAAAAAGAAAATAAGGGGTCCCACTCAAACTAAGGCACCAGCCAAGGACAATACAGGCGGTGAACTTTAAACCCCTACCCAGATCTAGCCAATGGACAGAACATTCTCCACAGTTGAGTGGAGAGTGGGAACTGACTTTCACATGAACTCTCGTGCCCCATATTTGACCACGTCCCCTGGATGGGGAGGCCTGGTGGCACTCAGAGGAAGGATAGCAGGCTACCAAGAAGAGACTTGATACCCTATGAGCATATACAGGGGGAGGAAATCTCCCTCAGGAACAGTCATAGGGGAGGGGAGTAAAGGGAAAATGGGAGAGAGAGAAGAATGGGAGGATACAAGGGATGGGATAACCATTGAGATGTAACAAGAATAAATTAATAAAATATTTTAAAAATAAAAAAATTTAAAAAAATAAAAAATAAAAAATAAAGAAAAAATACCTTTGAAGCCCAGAATCAGCTATCCTGTGGACCAGGGGTCAGTCTAATTAAGCAATTCTTCATGGAATGTCAAATGGCCTATTGTTTTGAACCATAAGGAAAACAATGTTACTAGCAGTTTAGATGTAAATTTGTATTTTGTTGCCTTTGAAGATATTCATCCAAAGCCATTTTTTTAAGTGTCAACCATAAAAATAGCAAATTCAAAAGCAATCAATAAAGCATATTTGGGCTATATAACAGCAAGCAGGCAGAAAGTTTATGGGATATTTCAATAGCAAAGTTGGAGGCCACACTTAATATTTACATGATAAAAACAATGTAATACATTATTTCTATCCATTATTTCCAGTTTGTCCAGAGAAAAACAGATTTATCATGAAAAAATGGTACAGTTACCCTCAAGTACCTTCTTAAATAAATTTTCTTTGTAAATTTGTTTTGACCTCATTGTTTTGGGGATTAAACTGTGAGTTTTAAAAATTATGTCTCTATTTTGTGGGATAGTTTGAGGAGTATTGGTACTAACTCTTCTTTGAAAGTCTGGTAGAAGTCTTTGCTAAAACCAAAGGCTTTTAATGACTGCTTTTATTTCCTTAGGGCTTTTAGGACTATTTAAATAATTTGCATGATCTTGATTTAACTTTGTTAAGTGGTATTTGTCTGTAAATTCATCTGTTTCATGTAGATTTTCCAATTTTGTGGAGTACAGGTTTTTCAAGTAAACACCTAATGATCCTGATGGAAAGGGATGCAGAGACCCACCATCCAAACAATAGGCTGAGCTCAAGGAGTCTTGTGGAGGAGTGGGAAGAAAGACTGAAGGAACCAGAAACATCAAGGACACCAAAAAAAATTTATATAGTAAACTGAACTGGGCCAATGGGGTCTTAGAGAGACAGAACCACCACCAGTGTCCTTGCATGGGCCAGACCCAGACCCCCTGCACATATGTAACATGTGGGTCAAATAACAATTTGATTAGGAGCTGCCTCTGACACTGCTCCCTGCCTTTGGGTCCCTTTCCCACTAAGACTTGATGCATCAGATTGGGTTGGTACCCATGGCAGCCTCCCCTTCTGTGAGAAAGGGAGAAAGGTGTGGGATAATGGGGAGAGGGGGCTTGAGGGTGGGAGTGGGAGGAGTAGGAGGAGGGGCCTGAGACCAGGCTATAAAATTTTAAAAGAAAAAGAAAACAGAGATGAAAGAAAAAAATACGTCCTTTTTCTTTGGAACCACATCAAAAACATTTTAAAGATGTGACAAATTTGTTTCAATTTCAGCATATACAAGAGTGTACAAATAAGGGACACAAATCTGCAACGCTAGAGAGAGAGGAGAACAGTGTAGACATGGATCCCATTCTGTTTTCTCAGCCTGTGCCAAGAATTGCAATGTCCTTTCCAATTAATCGCCATTTATACAAAGAGCTTTGAAGTTAAGAAGAAAAGGATACTGGTTGCAATTAACGCAAGCAACACGTAAGGCACGCATTAAAATTACTCCCGCAGTATTTTGTAAAATACATTATTCTAAACAGGAAATGGCTATAGGCACATACCCCACACTTTCTGATGCATTTAATCAAACTTTAATCTTTAGATTTGCAACTGGGTATATAAGCTGAAATGAAAAACCCTAAATACTAATTGATTGATTCAATGATTACCAATGCTGTTTTGTGCTTCTTAGTGAGAGAGAGCTACCAGCATCATTTACTACCACATTTTGGGGTGACTACAGAAGGAATTTTAAAAATTACAATATAATTAGAAGCTGGAACATGGACAGTAAATAAACATTCAGAGAAGCTTTCCAAGGGTGATAAAGAAAGGTTATTGCTGTTTGACTTCATTAATTATAAATGTACAGATTATAAAAAAGGACACTGGTAATTTCAAGATAGTGGTTTTAAAACATATTAAAATAATCCCTTGCCTCAGATTGGCTAAACTTCTAAAATATAGCTGAATAAAGGATACATTAAGTTTATAAATAAATGAAACAGATGGCCCCAGAATAACAACATGTCCACTAAAATACACATCAACAAATGAAGACTCAGCAAACAGAAAACAGAACATGTTCTGAAGAAAGAAATACAGCTCCGGATACTCAAGAGATCAGTGTTTAAGAAAGTAGTCCTGCTAGCAACTCCAGATTTTATATGTATCATCTTTCTATCTCTTCATCCATCTCCCTATCTATCTATCTATCGCCTCTCTAGCTACCTATCACTTAACTCTTAATCCATCTATCTTTTATCTATTTATTATCCACCATAAATGTACCCACATCATATGTCACTAACTTACATGTCATCTATCTAAATAACATCTCTCTATTATTTATGGGCATCTATCTGTGTCTTCCTCTCTATCTCTAACTACCTATTTCTCTATACCTCTATCTATCGATCGATCTATCTATCCTCTTATCAATCATCTATCTCTCTGGCTTCACTTCCTAAACCACTGAAAAAGGTTTTAGGCAAGGAAATTTACAGGTACTTAACGACTGCACAAAAAAATCAACTAAGTGAAGTAGTTTTCTAAATTATCTACTTACTATTAGACTTTGGAGTTGAAGCATATAGTGGCTCGCTTGTGAATATTGTGATCTATCAGACAGAATTATTAACATGGAACACAGTAGCCATTAACTGTTCATTTTTGATTGCCAATCAAATTCTCCAGGTGAAACGTATACTACCAGTTAGTAGATGATCTTTTTAGCAGAGGATAATGAAAATTCTGAGGTCACGTTTTAGCTCAAAGCTATCATCATAAATGATATTTCTTCTTTACATAATTCTAGGTCATATAGAGTTCTAGGTTTTGATCCTTCTTAGTAAAAGCTTAGTCCTAATCCTCAGGAAATCCACTATTTAAAAAAAAGGAACTAACATAGTAACTTTAAGAAGAGACTTGATACCCTATGAGCATATACAGGGGGAGGTAATCCCCCTCAGGAACAGTCATAGGGGAGGGGAATAAGGGGAAAATGGGAGGGAGGGAAGAATGGGAGGATACAAGGGATGGGATAACCATTGAGATGTAACAAGAATAAATTAATAAAGGAAAAAAAGTAGTAAAAAAAAAAAAAAAGAAAAATTTTGTCATTTTGAATCCTAGGCTGTCTTTGCAAGTGCCTTATCTTATCAACATGGTATCATGTTCTGTTATTGTGGAGACCAGGCTGGTCTAGACCTCACTGAGATCCATCTAGCTTTGTCTCCATTGTGTTGGGATTAATAGAGTGTGCCACCACTGCCCTATTCAAATATTTCATCTCAATTCCCGTCAAAATCTTCAAAATTCTCAGGCAAAAAATTAAGCAAGGAAACAAAAAAAGTCCAAGCCTTGGGTCAGCTGTGCCAATTTCGGCTTAAGTAAGAAAATCCCTGCCCGTCATTCCTTAGAATTTGGTTGTGGCTAAATCCTGTAGGTGGACTCTTTCAAGGAAGAGCTGACAAACACCTAACAGCTAAGGAGCTCTGAATTCTGGCTTCTATCAACTCTATCGAAAAGAGTACTGTTCCTCCCTCCTTACTGCTGGTAACTTAGCCTGGCATCTCTCAGCTTTCTACCTTTCTCCCTGAACTTTCTTGGAGTATGGAGGAGCCTGATTACCACTAAGTACATTGCAAACAATTTCATATAAGTGAGTATATACCATTTGAGTCTTTCTGCTTCTGGGTTAACTCACTCATTATGATCATTTCTAGCTCAATCCATTTATCCACAAATTTCGGGAAGTCCTTGTTTTTAATAGCTGAATAGTATTCCATAGTGTATATGTACCACAGTTTCTTTATCCATTCTTCTATTGAGGGACATTTCGGCTGTTTCAATGTTCTGGCTATTATGAATAAGGCTGCTATGAACATGGTTGAGCAAATTTTCTTGTTGTGTGCTGGAGCATCTTCTGGATATATTCCAAGGAGTGGAATAGCTGGGTCTTGAGGAAGCCCTATTCCCATTTTTCTGAGATAGCACCAGATAGATTTCCAAAGGGGCATGTCCCACGAAAGCCTTCACTTACCAGGAAACTGAGACAGAGGAGAGGACATTCTAGTGGGATTCTAGATGAGAGAATCATGGGGGAAAGGCAAAGTAGAAGGACCCAGAGGGTCCTAGAAGCCTACAAGTAGAACATTATGATAGGCAGATTTGGGCATAGGGGTCCCGCTCAAACTAAGGCACCAGCCAAGGACAATACAGGCGGTAAACCTTAAACCCCTACCCAGATCTAGCCAATGGACGGAACACTCTCCACAGTAGAGTGGAGAGTGGGATATTACTTTCTCACATACTCTGGTGCCTCACCTTTGACCATGTCCCCTGGAGGGGGAGACCTGATGGCACTCAGAGGAAGGTCAGCAGGTTACCAAGAAGAGACTTGATACCCTATGAACATATAGAGGGGGAGGTAATCCCCCTCAGGAACAGTCATAGGGGTGGGGAGTAAGGGGAAAATGGGAGGGAGGGAAGAACGGGAGGATACAAGGGAAGGGATAACCATTGAGATGTAACAAGAATAAATTAATAAAAAAAAATAAAATTAAAAAAAAAAAAAAAAAAAACAATTTCATAACAAGAGCCAACACAAAGCCAAAAAGATCCAGGAACCTTCTGCCATGGTGACTTGAGAGGGACCATAGCAGTCTATAGAGCAGAGCCCTCAGGCAGCTAGGAGCAGCGCCCGTGAACTGCTCTGGCCCGTGGACGCGCGTATTAAACTAGCGGGCGTGTCTTTCGAACAAAGAACAACAAAAATAAAACCACCATTGCTTAAAAAAAAAAAAAAAAAAAAAAAAACTCTGCTCCATTCTGCGTTTTCAATAGGTAGGGTTTGGGAAACAGCTTCTGTTTCCCCGGACAGGTTGCCCATAACTACAGAACATGTACGAACAAGTTTGAGGAAATGGCCGAAACAAAAATGAAAAGATGTGTGTAGACCTCAGAGTCTTGTGCTTACTAGGGGATTTCTGTGATATGTTAGGCCATGGCCATATACTCACGCCTGCACGGGGAAGGAGACCACATTCGGTGCCAAATGTTGCTGGGACCCATGCTCAGGACTACTGAGGGCCGGGGGTGAGCTGGCACGGAGTCAAGAACACCGACTCCTGGAGTCTGGCTTGAGGCAGACGCTGCCGCTTTGGTTGCCGAAATACGATACGCCTTTATACACTCCTACCAGCGTCCAATTGGCTCCCAAACTGTGAGCTGCTGCTGTGGCTTCTTCTGATTGGTATACATTGTGATGTCAGCAGTCTCTGGGCCGTCAATCCCTGGGCATGCCCAGGTGTGTCCATGCAGGACTCCCGCAGACGCTAAGCAAAGGCCTCCTTCTGCGCATGTGTGTTGCCAGGTGGTCCTTGTTCCTGATCCAGGCAAGCATCGTTCCTCCTACACTTGTCAGCAAAGTTCAGTGATGATTGCAGTTGTGTATATCCTCTTTAGGGAAGATCACAATAAAAAAGACTTGAAGAAAGAAGAGATTTAAAAAATTAGATTCTAGATTGGGGTTGGTCATATAATAGATGTTGAAAAAGAAATGTCTTTGAATCAAAATAGGGAACCGTCACAGGAATTTTATCTGGAACTTAGCATAACCCCCAAAGGGGTAGTTCCAGGTGAAAGCAACGCACAATGACTTCAGGAAATTATAAAATGCAGACCATTAAGATACTGGATACAAAGGCTTCAGCTATAGGCCAACAGGTTCAGACTAAAAATTATATATATATATATATATGTAGATAGATAGATAGATAGATAGATAGATAGATAGATAGTCAAGTTACAACTAAATGAAGATCTATATACTAAATTAAAAATGCAGACTCTCTTTGGTGTTGCCTTGCTGCAAGGTCATACAAGACCAGATAGTTAAGTTTCACAAGTAAGACTGAATGCTTTAGGACTTATTAGTTTGTCAAAGTAAGTTATGATAGAAAATGATTTAGGTACAGAACTATGGACTCATCAAGACAGAATAGATAATAGAATACTTTCTCTATAGTTGTCAAATACAGGTGGGCTAGACATTGTGAATGTATATCATACCTTATAGTTTTCATGATTGTTATGATTGTATTCAATTTATTGTTTAAAGAAATGGAGCCTTTTCTTGGGCTAAAAGTGAGGATTGTAGAGAGAATGTCTTGGTTTTTTTGTTGTTGTTGTTGTTTTTGTTTTATTATTTTTATTTTATTTTTTCTTCCATAGCTGAGTACCAAACCCAGGGCTTAGTGCTTGCAAGGGCTCAACCACTGAGCTAAATTCCCAACCCCTTATTTTGTCTTTTTTGTTTCCCCCCAGAGCTGGAGGATATCTTGTATACTGTATGGATGAACTGTCTGTCAATTTTTTTTTTTAAAAAAAGCTATGGCCTATATGGAAGGGTAGAACAGAATATGGGATATCTGGCAGACAGAAATTATTTGCAGATAAAGTCAGGCTTGGGAGATTCCTCCAGAAAGATGTGAGGGGGTTAGATGCAGGGTATCTGAGCAGAGGTAAACAGCTACGTGGCAGTATGTAGATTAGTATAAATGGGTTATTTTGAGATATGAACTAGTCAGAGAATAGTCTACCTAAGGGTCCTAGGTATTTATAACTATATTTTGAGTGTCATGAATCATTATTCCAGGAGTTTGTGGCTGGGAGTAAAAATACTCACCATACTGCAACATTCTAAATCTGGAAATTAAAGTAATATATGTATTTCTTTATTCACATAACAAAATAACATAAGTAAAAAGTTACAATTTTAACAGTAATTGTAAGCTTCAATTATTTTGAGCATACTTATCAAACTGCATGAAAAAAAATTAATGTGTATTTTCAGTGCTGAGATCAGAGCTAAACACTATGTGTCCACACATCTGTATACTTTCTGTTATTTTGTAACTTCTGAGTCTGTGTACAATACTTGTATCTTGATTTCTTGGCATTTTTCATAGACAAGTGTTTTGTCAATTACCAACTGCTACTGAAGTAAAAATGTTGGTTGTAGAACAGAGAAATATAGGTTTCTTCAAGTTACCAACCTCAACAACTACTTCTGCATTATGATATTAATAAAAATTAATTTCTGAATCTGAAATGCAGAAGGTTTTGACAAAACATATATTGCATATGCTTTATCGTCACTTTAAAATTTTGTCATTGAAAACATATAAGGTGCCTGAGGTTATAGCTTAGTAGCAAAGCACTCACTTATTATGCATACCATACTAGGTTTAATCCTCACTACCACAAAACATAATAATTAACCATGTACGTCTTAGAGTATGTCTTCTATTTTCAAAGGAATGATACAAGGGGACAAAATTGGGACCAGAGTAGTTGTTTTAACAACCGTGATGATAACACGCCACTAAAACATTGATTGGAGTTTAATTAAATAAAACATATATACTAATCCTAGACATGAGGTACATAAAGTTTTAGAAAAATGATATCCTAAGGAAGTAGGTATTGCCTGAATCTTGCAAAAATGTTAGGATTTTGACTTGCACCAAAAACACTCAGTGCCGAACCAGTGTCTTAGTGGAAGTGAACAAACAGATGGTTATTTCCTCCACGTAAAGAGCTAGAATCTGGATCCATAGCTCAGTACCTATTGTGCCCTCTAAAACATAAACACACTCCAAAGGTCACTGTGATGGGAGACAGATAGTAAATATTCGAATAGGAATGTGGATATGGTGCCATAAAAGCAAAGGGATTGCAACAAATGATCTTCCCTTGAGGATGATTTAATACATTGAAGCAGCATTTATGATGAGCCTTGAAGGATGAGTTTTGTTTATCTGGTGGAAGAAGATGAGGGTTTATTTCCTTGGCAAATGCACAGTCTGGGCAAAGATATGGAGGCATGAAATTACACAGGGTTTGCAATCATGCATTTAGTGTAAGAGACAGTGCTTACTAGGAAACTTTCTCCTTAGGTTTAAATGAATAGTAATATTTACAAGACAATCACAGGTTGCCTAATTCCAGTTACTCAGAAGAATTCACATATGAATGCAAAGCCTATGAGATGCTCAGTATGGCCCTGCAGGGTCTATACAGCTGTTCACACCCTTAACCATGGACAGACTTTTGAAGATTCCTTTACCTCCATCTACTGAAAATTCAAGCAATGGAAGGGTACTCAAAATTTCCAAGTATATTAAATATTCATAATGTCAGGCCAAAGTTGACTTTATGCATAAAATAGAAAATGGAAGGCTGCTATATCTGAGTGTTGAGTCTTTGAAGACACAGCTTGAGTTACTTGGTGTCATGAAAATCACAAGCAATGTAGAACTAAAAAGAGTGGAGACGTTGTAGAAGACAGTTTACCCCTCTTTATCTGGTAGAGATATATACAGTTATTTTGCTATTTTGCTAGACAATATAGACAGAATTGTTAAAATGGTAGGTGTATTTTGTTTATAATTTAAATTTTTCACTTTAAAGCAATGGAGAATTTTGTATGAGGCAGCAAACTAATGACTTGTCTTTTCCCCCCGCCCCCTCCCCCTTGAGGGATGGTTTCTTTGTCTTTTTTAAAATATAATGTCCTCGCTATTTGGATATATGGAGATTGAGACTGGTCAAGAGAAAAAAAATTAACAATGATGTCGTATGGAACAAGAAGTTAAGGACATATAGGGTTTCGCTGTGGCACTGGTGAAGCTCATCAAACAGTTATGATTTTGGTTACCTGGCATTGGGGAAAAGGACACATAAAGAAAGATAAATTATGCCACAATGTTACCTTGGTTTAAGGAAGGTATGGTTCTCCAAGAAGATATATAAAGATGATTTTTAACATATCTTCTGTGGTCTCTATAGTAGATAGCTTTCAAATACAATAAAACTTTGTAATAGTGGTAAAATTGAAATTTCAATTGGTACATGAATAATCTGTAAGACTCCAAAGCAACTCATCCCATTACTAGTGAGAAGCTGGTGGAGCAGAGCAGAAGCTCAAAACACTGTATGAAGCTCTAGAACACGCTAAAACTATGAGCATGGTCCTTTTAATCTTCAATATTTGAAACATTAAAATATCATAAATGAGGAATTAGGCTTCTTATTGACACATTGTAGAGACATACAAATTCTTCAGAAATATTATAAGTGATGAATCAGGCTTTTGTGAATATATTTAGAGACATATAAGTCCCTCAGAAAAGGAGTTGTTGGAGGATTTAGGGAGAACAATTGGTTTTTAAGATCTGGTAAAATGATGAGATTACTAATTATATCTTATCATCAGCTAAAAACAGGAAGCAAATTGTGTCCCAACAACCATTTGATGTTTTTCTGGGCAGTTCTAATTTCATAATCTAGCATATTCATTCCAAAGTAATGAGTGTGGCTCCACTATTTGTTTAGTGAATCTGGAAACAATGGATGCCAAGGGATTAATTAACATACCTATCTAGCACAGATAATTGGAGAAAACTAGATCCACAAACAATATCAATTATTCATAACACCTACATTCATGTATTTTGATATAAAACACCTCCAGTTCATATTTCATTTGACAGTATCTAGAGTCAATGATTTATTTCTTTTTAAGTCTTCTCAAAGATAGAGTGGGTAAGCCTCTTCAGGTTTCATGTCTGAGATGATATACTCTCCCTTTTGTTCTCTTAACTACAATAGTCCACTCTGGAATCCCAGATGATGAACTCACTCCTATGAAATTGACTCATCTTTTCCATGAGAGGGAACCTTTTCTCTGCCTCTTTGTCTCTGCTCCAATTATTTCTGCTTTGGAGCTCTCCCCCTTTCCATTCATCTCTTGGATCAATGTTCTTTCTCTTGTACAGAGTGAAGATCATGAATTAGAAGCACTCATGTCCGGATGCCAAATTACCAGTTTCCAATTAAGGAAGCTCATTCACAAACAGACATAATCATTCAATTATGTGAAAGTCAAAAGAGTCATCTTTCCCTAATGCTAGCCTCCAAAGCCACATCAAAGTGCCTGAAATTTATTTCATATCATTTTACCTTGATGACTGCTCAGTTTGACCATGGTCCCATTCTGTGAGGCAAACAAAGGGAGCCTTTGTTTGCATTTCAGGGCCGTTTATCATTTCTGCCTTTCAAAATTCACAGCTGAGATCAAAGGGAGAAGGTAGCAGTGATGCTTAGCAGCCAAAGGCTGTGAGAATAGTCTAGACCCAGTTCATTGTTTCCTAATTATTTAGAATCATCTCAGATGGCTTAGTATTTCAGAATAACCCAATATTGAAAGCACTGAGGTTAATAATTCCCATTATGCATCATGGCCAAAATGAGCCTTCAAATATTGAATGCAGCTCTGAATTCCAAGAAAAATGACCCCAGGAAGAGCTGGCTTTTTTGCTCTGCAGTTGGGCAGGTAGTTTCCCTCATTGTGCCTAAGTTCTCACCCATGTAAAATGAGGTAATAGGAAGTTGTTTACTTTTGACACTTTCATTAGCACATTAAAGCATTAGATTTCTCTTCAAGTAATTCATCTTATAGATCTGTCATGATTTTTTAAAATTCCATCAGTAAAATGTATAAGTAAGTGTATGTCATGGAGATGGACACAAGAAATTTTTCACAATGAATACATATGTGTAATGACTATTTATATATAATACCACTGCTGGTTGCATTTTATCAACTTAACACAAAACTATACATATCTCGGAAGAGGGAATCTCAACTGAGAAAATGCCTCCATAAAATTGTCTGTGGGATACTGTCTTTGATTAGTGATTGATGTGGTCATCTTGAATTCTATAGTGAAGCAAACCGAACAAGATAAGATAAGAAAGTCAACAATTAGCATTTCCTTTGGACATCTGGACTAGTTCCTGCCCCTAGGCTCCTCCTGTGTCTTCTCTCTGCTACTGACTTCTAACAGATAAGGTGAAGTAAACTTGTTCTCCAACTTGCTTTTGACCATGGTGTTTTATCACAGTAATAAGACCTTCAACTAAGACAATGTTTGATCATATCATGCTTATAGGAGAGATTTCTTGAAGTATAGTCAGACGTTGTTTGGTGGCTACTATTGTTTAATACTAAATTGTATAAATAATGGATATCGAAAGCCTCAATCCCCCCAAACACCCTGTTTCTCTCCAAAGATAAGCACATTCAATAGCTTAGCATATATCCCTTTGTGTTCCATTCTACATAAGCATATATTTATACTTGAGTATGAACAGTGACCCAGAGCCATACTCATATATGTCTACATTTTCATTTTGTAAGAATTGGATTGCATTTTGAACATCATAGTAGGACATATGTTTCTAATAATCTATAAGCCTCATAGACATTACTGCATCAGCCCATATAAAATCTCCAACTTTTTTTGATAGGTTTTGTTGATATTTTTGCATCTTTTGATGTACATTTAGCTATTGATTATATAACTTCTAGAAAGATTATTTCAATTATTTTTGTTTTTTATTGTACTTATCTATTAATTTTAAGAATATATATAGTGTGATAACCCAATATTTATTTAATTTTAAATTTATAAAAATGTAATGTTATAGTATTTTAACAATGAACTTATATTTATAGTGGTAGAAATTAGTATTTTGACCGATGATGCTTACCTATAACTATAATACTAGATAGGCCAAGAGGCAGTATCATTCTTGGATGCGAGAAAGGGCAAGGGGTTTCAAAATTAAACCACAATGATTTATTTTTCTACAAATGGCTGAGACTTCTTTCTCTCAAATGTCCTGTCTGTCTCATTAAAGTTGAAGAGATGCTTGGCATAGTGGAGCACACCTTTAATCCCAGCACTCCGGAGGCAGAGGCAGGTGGATCACTGTGACTTTGAGGCAAACCTGGTCTACAAAGTAAGTCCAGGACAGCCAAGGCTACACAGAGAAACCCTATCTCAAAAAACAACAACAACAACAACAAACCAAAGAGACTATAAATCTAGCAAAACACAGGTAGTAAAAGCAAACAAGAAGACTTTCAAGAAATGTCCAATTATATCCCCACCTGTGATTATTTTATTATTTATTTATTTTCTTACTCATCTTTTCTTCAATGAGATGGTTACTAAACAATGGTCGTATTATATAAACTTCAGTGTAGGAAATAACCAAAGTTACTACTTGTCACCAAGGATTCTGGAAGTTAAAAATAAAATTCAAAAAAAAAAAAAGAAGAAGAAGAAGAATGTTATTTACAGAGCACTCACTGTGTTTTATGTTAATCTTGTAAGTTTCTGGTTGAAGTGGCCAAAGATTGTGCTTTTATTTAAGTTATATAGATACATAAAGTTTCAGAGAATGACTTCTTCCAATGAATAAAATGTGAAGTTTAATGTCAGGTAAAACTGGTTCTAAATCCAACCTAACCAACAACATGGAGTGTGTCTTTCTTTAGCTGTTTCCCTTGATTATTTTCACAGGCAATGCCACCTGGTTATGCTGTGTTGTGTTTAAGACAAAACCAAGCATGCTGTATAATATGCAGTTATGACTTCTTAGTGTTTGTGTCATTGTACTCTACATTGTGAACTTGTACGAGTTGAGAGCGATAAAGATGGACTCAGAAACTGCCTGATCAGTTCTGCCTTGTGTCTGGATGAAGATGAACACTAGTACTTTATTTTGTTCTGAGTCAATGCCAAGGATGGAATACAGTAACACATGCATGCTACTCAAGTGTCCTACCACTGAGCTATATACACACTCTTAGTTTAATGTTTTACATTATGATGAGTCAGAGTGCAAAAGAAAATCCTGCTTAACAAGAGGTAGAGACAGGCAGTACTATAAAATGTACAAGCTATTTGAGGAGAAAAGGACTGTTTACACTGAAAAAGAGACTTTATAGTAGACGCCTACAACTAGGTGGAACGAAATGCCCTAAAATATATTGAGTTTGCTTTAATAATGCTATCCTTAAACTGAGGTTACTTTAAGACTCCAATGGACATATTATAACCAATCTTTAATGGTCTATAAAGGTAGAAAATCAGATTTCTAGGAAAATGTTAGCATATGTACGTACTTTATGGCTATTATGGCTACTTTGACTTCTGATAGACTGTGTAGTGGGTGACAGCCATATATAGATGCTTTTAACGAGTTTACCAAGTACCTATGACATTCATAAGAGTAGAAAATAAAATGTAATGTCACAAGTTAGTGGGAATGTTGGACATTGGATTTATAAAACCAGAGAATAAACATTTTTATTCACTGACTGCAGAGAAATCAGTTATCACAGGAGCAACCCAATTCTGCTGTTTCAATAGAGCGTATATGAGGGATACACAAGACCAAAGCCAATACTTTAAACAGTCTCTAACAGTAACTCTAGGCTTCTTTTTTTTTTTAAAATAAGGTCATTGTTAATTTACTTGATTTTATAACTAGAATTATTGAGATATAGTTACTTTAGTACTTATCCTAGCAGGCTAATTAGGAAATGATCTTGCAAAATGAAGACAAATATATCTGAAGAGGTGGAGGGAACTGAGGAGAGCATAAGAAAAGAATGAAATATTCTTTTGAGATTATTAGAACTGTAGAGAAGTGTGTGAGGGAGGCAAGGTCTTGTCTCTTACCGCTCTCTATATGTGGCTAAGTCATTCTTGTCAACATGAGTCATTTCCTTTTGGGATGCACTAACAAAATATTTAAGAATCTGGGTCAGTCCTCTTCCTCTGCTTCTCTTTGTCATATTTTTCCATCCAAATGCTTTTAAAGTGGGTTGTAACAATCCTTTTCTCCTCTGTCTATCTTCAGGATTATTACAAGGTGAGTTTTGTCTGGATATCTTGTTTCTGACAATAACTCTGGTGCATACCAGACACCTAATAATCATGAAACCCTTAATGGAATTGGGGACAATACAGAGCTTTACCTTGAAATGGGTTTCTCTACTTTTTTTTCTTTATACACTGGATATCTCTTAATATTAATTAACACATTCATTATGTGTGTTTTTGCATGGATATCTGTTAAGGTAGCTACAGGTCCAGAAGACAGCATCGGAACACACACACACACACACACACACACAGAGAGAGAGAGAGAGAGAGAGAGAGAGAGAGAGAGAGAGAGAGAGAGAGAGAGAGAGAGAGAGCATATACAACTTTGAGAAACACAGTTTCCTGCATTCAGTTCTCTCCTTCTACCTGAGGCTGGGGTTTGCAGTTGCTCTGCTACCTGCTACTCTGGCCCCAGGCAGTTGGTTTCAATTCAGTGTAAACTTCCTCTTATCACTTCCCTTCATGCAGTAGGAGTAGAGAGACTACAAATGGGCCCCATCTCAATTCTCTTTTTCTGTGGGCAGCAGGAATGGAGATCAGGTTATTGAGGTTGGTGACCATCCCCTTTAGCCACTGAATCATCTCCAGGGCCACTGTTGGAAAATTAATTTTATTTTCCACTTTTTTACTCTTTGAATATATTTATATTTATAATTTTTATTTCCCATTCTCCCTTATTTTCTTCCTTCCCCACTGACACCTTTCTTCTCAAGAGAACATCCCCAATGCAAACATCCATATGATGTGTTTGTGTCTGTTCTACAGAGTTTATTAAAACTTAGTTGATTACAGTGAGGTACGCCACTCAATAAGATACACCTCCTGTGAGCATTAATTGCTCACTGTGTCTCTTGAGGAAGGAGATCTCATAAAACATCCCATGATCCCAGATGGAATGTTGATGGGTTCAATTAGGTACACATTTTGAGGACATAAACATGAGGCTGCAGGAAATTCTTGACTGCAATGGCTCTGCTTTGTCCAGGAACATTATTATTTTTAAAATATTCCCCTTTCTCCCTCTATTCATGTAGGGTGCCTACATGACGGAAAATGCTACTTGAAACTAGAAATAATGGAAGTTGTTACTTGCCAAGTGTGTTGCTTGGCACTGAGTTCTTGACCTCTGTAAGAGCAACAAGCACCTTTAAAATTCAAGCCATTTCTCCAACTCCCAGAACACATTATTTCTGTTGCTGTTGGTGCACATGTTCCATTCTTGGTTGTTTCCACTTCTTTGATGATGTTTTATGAGCCTCGATATGGACAGTAGAGCTTTTGTAGTTGGGATGTGTGCTCGTCACAATTCCTACTCATAAGGATAAAGGAGCGTAGACAGACAGTCAGATTGAGACTGGCAGAAAGAGCATTTATATGCACCTGCTTTTGAGGTCAACCAATGTGAATATCTTCTCAAGCTCTCTAAAAGTGACCAAACATGACAATCTTGGGAATAGTATGACTATTCTAATTCATTATTTTTACCATAGAGGCCACTTATCTAGAAGTAGGATTTAATGCATAGTTTGGGAGGAGGACTGGACAAAATGGAGGAGCTAGAATGAAGTGAAAATAGATAAATTGACATTTAAAGAAATAAACTCAGATTTTTTTCTCTGAATACTACTCAAAAGAGCAGATGGACAAAAAAAAAAAAAAAAAAAAAAAGATGATAGAATTTGGCCTTTACCAAATAATCCAATTGAGAAATAGGGCTCAGAATTAAACAGAGAATTCTCAACAGAGGAATATCGGATGGCTGAGAAACACTTAGAGAAATGCTCAACATCTTTAGTCTCAGAGAAATGAAAATGAAAACAAGTCTGAGATTCCATCTTACACACATCAGAATGGCTAAGATCAAAAATTCAAATGACACCGCATGCGAGGATGTGGAGAAAGAGGAACACTCCTTCATTGCTGGTGGGAATGCAGGTTAGTACAGCCACTTTGAAAATCTGTCTGGTGCTATCTCAGAAAACTGGGAATAGGGCTTCCTCAAGGCCCAGCTGTTCCACTCCTGGAATGCACCCAGAAGATGATCCAGCACACAACAGGGACATTGAGTTGCGCTTTTATGCCCATAACTATGATCTTAAACTCCTCATCATCCTATTTCTATGTTCAGGCGAAAGGACAGCGGGCCTGTGCCATCTATGCTGAGATGCCCACGTTAAATATGTTCTCCTAACTTCCAGAAATTTCTTCCCATAACCAAAATAGTATTCTTTTCTTTTTTCTTTCAGGTAACATTTTTTATTAATTCTCTGGGAGTTTTACATCATGCATCTGATCCAATCCCTTCCCAAGTCCTTCCATGTCTGTCATGCTTTGTCACTCCTCCAGACAAAAAAAAAAAAAAAGAAGTGAAATAAGAAGAAAGTTAAAAAAAAAAAAAAAAGGAAGAAATCTAAGCCATTCTGTGTTAGCCACACACTCACTGATGGGGATGCTGATGACTAGCTCACCACAGTTGACTGTATGGGTGGGGAAGGAGTCAGTTCTATTTGGAGGGCAGGCCAGTGAGAGCTTGAAACAAATAGTAGTACGGTTAAACACTTCATAGTTTTTGTAAAGCATTCCTTTAACCCGCCTCAGCCAAGGCAGTTGGCTGAGTCTAGGAACATTCTGAAAACTACAGTTTATCAATCTCAATTACACTCTCAGGTATATCTATAATTCTCCAGCATAAAAAAAACTGCAGCTGGCCCCAATCTCATTTTTAGCCTTCACCAATCAACACAGACATGCAGATCCATAGGCACAGGAAGAAATACACATAAGTCTTAGTTGGGTAAGAATTGGAAAGAAAAATGATGTCTACTCTAGAGATGAAGAAAACAAACATTAAACAAACATCAAACCTCATCTAATGTCACCCCATCGGTCTAACATTCCATTATCTGAGAAGAACTTTTCACCTGAAGCTATTCTTCACTTGTTGTTGCCTTTCCACAGATCTTGGATGAATTTGACAACAAAGAGCGATGTAGTTGAGAATACAGCATGTTTTAGGTAAGTTAGTTGCTTCCTGTCTCCTAAAAAGATAGTAGTTACAACAAACACAAATAAACTGAAAAATTCAAATGGTCCTCACTTAAAGGTGGCCTTTCACATATAACATATCTTTAAAATAAAATGATGTTAGAGGCAGGAGAAAGGTCACTGATGTTCAAAATAAGGGAATGTCATTGTTGTTGACTAAAGGAAAATTTCTTTTCAAAACCTGTATAGATATATACACAGGATAGTCTAAAATAACCTTGTGTGAACTGTAGTAAGAAAGAAACACTGTTTTCCATGCTTAAAACAGCAATCACCAGAAAAATGTTCAAGAATGAAAATGGGACATTTACCTAATTGCTCAAGAGAAAATTCAGTTGGAAGATAGGTGAAGCCCCCAGGTGATGTGAAAATGTCAAGTAGAGAATCTGCACACTCAGCCCTCCCCCAGGGCTTGTCAATAAACAGGTCTACTCTAAATATTTATTCAGTTGTACAAATAGACATTTCATAATTTCTGTGTTAACTTTCTCTCATAACCTGTATAAGTGCACAGGGATTTCCTACAGTAAATTTCTATAAACCTTGTAGTTTAAAACAGCATGGTTTAAACAACATATATTTAAAAGACACACACACACACAAAAAATCATGTGTTGGGTGCAGGGTACAGTCCAGAAGCAAGATTTTATCCACCCCTGTAATGACAGGTTTAGTGAGGGTCATATGCTCTCTGGAGTCTCTGAAGCAAGACTCCATCCTTGTTCCAGCTCCCTGTATCTGATGTTATTTCTTTGCTTGTAGTCATTGCCTATTCCATCTCTGCATCCAAATTCATGTGACCTTCTCCTCATCTCTGAGTATAAAGCTTTTCTCTGTGTTTTCCAAACCCAGCTAAACCTATCTGAGGGTACCTTTCACATAATTAGTGATCTTTTCATCTCCCATAACTTATATATTTCAGATAGCAAAACTTGATTCTGCTGAGTGGTCATCATTCACCCTGCAGAATATATCATTATACTGATATTTATTTAATAAGAGAAAAAGATCTTGATCCAGAATTCTTACTAATAATTCTGTAAAATGCTAACTTTTTTTCCTCTTGTAAATGAAAGAACAGAAACTCTCTTACACTCTCATTATAAGGTTTTGAAGAAAATCCATGTAAAACACTTGGAATAGTGCCTTCCACAGGGCATGAGCTCAGGAGACTTGAACGTATGATACACTGTTACTATTTTCCACCCATTTAAATGGACTTTATAAACTGCCTGTGTTGAATGGTCTTGTCTACCAAAGGCACTACATGCATTCAGTAATTTTTAATTTGATTCCTAATGTTTTATTAATCAAAGACATTTACTGAGGCCATTCAAAGCTGATTCAGCAAAAGATAAGCAGTGTGTCCACATAGTGTTGATATTATGCCAGCAAAGACAGGCATTTAATATTTCATTAAGCAGTGTGTTTTTATTGAGCCAATGTTTAAGCTATGAGAACAATTGATAAAATAGTGAAAACAATTCTTACCTATACTAAGGATTCCAAATATTCCATCTTCTTCTTTGTAAATCCTTTTAAATCATATTTTATCATTCATTCTTTAATTCTAAATTCTAGCCCATCAATATTTTAAGACCACAGAAGAACAAAGCTAGAACTCACTAAGGAATCTGACCTTGGGCAACTTGTTAGTTTTAGGCAATTCCAGTTCCATTATTGAAATAGCAATCCTGCATTGGCCACCTTTGGAGAATGTGTAGGAAGGAGAGGCCATCACATAAAAGCTGCTGTATTATCCATCTTATCATTAACCTTTTAAATAAGCCCACATGCTGTGTGTGGTTGCTCACACCAATAATCTCAGCATTAAGAGGGTTTAGGTAACATGGTTGAACACTTGAAGCCAGTATGGACTATATAGTAACATTATACCTCAAACAATAACAGTAAAAAAGAATTGCAACTTAATTTAAAAATAAGCCTATCAGGAAGACAATTTAAGGCAATTGAGTTCTCCCTTCCGTGGATAATGGCAGGAATGAAGCAAAGGCAGTAGTGGCCCACACATTACAGAAAAAAGAGAGAGAATAGTTTTCTCTTACATATTGGAAGCTAGAATTCTTTGAACTGCCAAGTTTATAAAGGTCCATCTACAGTCTCTTTCTTGAGTTCTGAGGGAGGGATTCCCCAACATGTTTTACAGTTTGTTCACAATTGCTATGTCTCTGAAAGCCTTGCAAAAATAAATGACAACCTTTTAGGTAAAGTCATTCAGTGAACAAAAAAAGCAACACTGCATTTTGAACCTAGAATTCAGCCTTCAGAAAATCTTTTGTGTTATCTTCTGATGTGCCAGCGTAACAGCGTGGTTTGTTGTTGTTGTTGTTGTTTATTGTTTGAATTCCTCTTTTTTGGTGTCGATTCTCTAATAATACAGGAACACTTCTAAGATAATGGTTCTTGCTTTGACACTGAATACCTGCTTCCTTCCTTATTCCCCAAATGTTACACTTATAATCAACTCTGCAAGATAAAGGTGAGAGTCCCAAGACTTACACTGACACCCTCCCTCATAATACTAAGCCCAGACAATCTCACTGTGAAGACTGTGGTACAAGACAGCATACACTATTCTGTTACCAAAGAGACCTTCGATGCATCCTTGTGTTATAGGGCATATCAGTGTGCTTCATTTCATCCATTTATTCTGCAAGTATACAGAACTATGCTATAAAACAGATTAAGGAATATAGAAGGAAGATGTTGAACCAGATGGAAGATGCTGCTATTGGACTGCAGCAACCTGGCTTCAGTATCCCATCAGTACAATAGCAAGGATGACATGCATTGTACGTTTTTAAATGAATCAGAGGAGAAAGCATTTGTAAGCAGGAATAATAGAATCAGGAAGATAGCAAATATTCAATAACTTCTAGATATTTTTTAAAAATAATTTGTTTCTATTTATACATATTTATTTTTTAACAATACTTACTTAACATTTAAAAATATTAATATACTCTGTCTCATTTTCCATCTTCATGTCCTATTCTGGTGCTAGTACATGGCAGATGCTTCATATGCCACAGTAAAATTGAATATCTGAGAGATGTTTATACTTCAAATGAATCCATGAAAAATTCTTTCAGGCCAGGTATTCCCCCTTTACATAAAATTAATTCCTTTGAAATTGCAGAGGAATATAAGAAGAAGAAAGATATGCATATAGAAAAGCAATGAGGGAAAACAGATGAGCCATGGAGATCTGTATCTAAACAGCCTGCCAGGGAAGAGTGGCAGGCGGTGGAGCCTCTCCTGCCAAGACAGAAGTGAGGATGAATGCTTTCCAGCGCAGACCAGAGCTAGGCTTCTTAACCTTGTTTTAATGTAGGAGGAAAGATGGAGGAAATCATAAAAGGATACAGTCTCTGCCTCCTTCAGCACTTCCTCTGTCTGTCTGTTGTGGTAGCAACTGAGAGGTGAGGGTGCATGCAGTGGAAAGAAGCAGTTAAATTGTGACCACGCTGTTTGCTGTGGCTCTGTAACTGTGGATGTTTTGTTTTGTTTTGTTTTGTTTGTCTTCTGGGCATGGTCTTTATTCATTTGCAAAAAACAAGGAAAACTTCCACCTCAGAACGCTACTCTCTTGACTAAATAATACAAACTCCATTAAAAATATTAACATAGGATACTGGTTGGAAATACTAGTGGTGGTCACCTTCTGTGTGGGTCACATGCTTATGCAGGCTTCAAATGAACATTTTGGGTATGTGCATCTATAATCAGATTTGTTGAAAACTGACTCTGAGTTGAAGCACTTTAATGGTGTTTGCCCTATGATCTTGTCTTTCTGGCTTGATTTCTTTCAGGATTTTTATTTTAATTTATTATAATTTATCCAGATTACATCCTGTTTGTTATCCTCATGTTTTTATCTTCCCATTCCAACCGTCCCTCCCTCTTCCACCCTCTTCCCCTCCCCTAGACCTTTGACTGAAGGGAACCTCCTCCCCCACCATCTGACCTCAGCCTATCAGGTCTCATCAGTCTCTTCCCAATAGCCTGATTTCCCTTCCTCTGTGTGCCGCAGGCAGAGCTTCCCCACCAAGGGGAAATGATCAAATTGGGTACACCATTTTTACATA
This sequence comes from Acomys minous, assembly GCF_964271855.1. NCBI lineage: Eukaryota > Metazoa > Chordata > Mammalia > Rodentia > Muridae > Acomys > Acomys minous. The sequence continues at coordinate 26,395,156 of NC_140496.1, forward strand.
CTATAGTAGAGTTATTTATCTAAAGTAGCCAATTCACACTTTTTTTTTCCTTCGTGGATTGTACATTTGGTGTCTGTCAGTGTGCATGTGATTGTGTGTGTGTGTGTGTGCGTGTGTGTATGAGTTGGAAAGGTACATTTTTCTGGGAGCCATAGGCAAAATACATCCATTTAATAAGAATCCCACTCTCATTCTCTTCTCCTGGAAAATCCTGTTTACATTAACTGATGAGGAAATTACTTGCTATAGAGTAATCAAACTAATGCAGGTGTGCTTAAATTACACCACAACAGGCCATTAAGTTAAAAGAGAAAAGGGGAAAATGGGGGGGGGGGAAGAGAGGGAAAGGAGGGGAAAACACAGAGGGAGAGGAAGGAGGATGAGAGAGAAAGAGAGAGAGAGAGAGAGAGAGAGAGAGAGAGAGAGAGAGAGAGAGAGAGAGAGAGAGAGAGAGGAATATTTTATTATGCCATTTGGGTTTCAGGCATTCCTTATTAGATACCGTTTGACAATATAGAATGTTAACCACTCCGTATGCCAGTTTCTTTTTCTCTAATATTTATGCTATAGTACTAATAAGTAAAACAAAATAATACTGTGAGTCTCAGCATCTGCTTGGATCCCCTGCTGTGTGGAGCCTTTCAGAGGACCTCGAAAGTAGGTTCCTATCCTTTTCCTTCTCATCAACTGCTTCAGCTCTCTAGTCTATTTTCCCTTCTAAATCAGAGTTACGCATTCTCCCTAGGGTCCTCCTTGTTATTTAGCTTCTTTAGGTCTGTGTAGTGTGGTTATCCCACATTATGTGGCTAATGTCCTATTGCAAGTGAATATATACCATGTGTGTTTTTCTGGGTCTGGGTTACCTCACTCAGGACGATGTTTTTTTCTACTTCACATTTCCTTGCTTTTAATAGCTGAGTAGTATTCCATTGTATAAATGTACCACAAGGAGTCTTATGGACGTGTTGGAGCATAAAAGCACGTGTAGAGGACAGGAGCTCCACAAGGAGACCAATGGAGCTGACAAATCCGGGGAGCAGGGGAGATGCTGCAGAGACAGATGTACCAACCAAGAACCATGCATGGTGAGGACATAGACCCTCTGCTCAGATGTAGTAGGCACCACAGTCTCCTTGAGGCTCCCGTAATACCAGGAGTAGAGGCTACTGCTGACATGGACTCTGGTGTCCACTCATTGGTCGCTTCCCACTGGCAGGTCGGCCTGGCCAAGCCACAGAGGAAGAGAACATAGGCAGTCCAGATGCGAATTGATGGGCTGAGCTCAGATGATAAGGGGAGGACTCCCCCTTTCTGAGGCGCGGAGAGAGGGGCTATGGTCTAGGAGGGATGAGCCTGGGAGGTGATGAGGGAGGAGGCTACAATTTGGATGTAAAGTGAACAAACTAAAAATAAAACAAATAATTTTTTTAAAATTAAAAATTAAAAAAATTAAATGAAATAATACATATAGTTGGAGCTTCCCAGATGTTCTGATATGACATGTAAATAGTAGCTATGATTATTAATATGACCGCCATTACAGCTGTTTCTCTGCAATGGATTACGGTTCAAAGGACTCAATTCAAACTTTTTTTGGAAGGAGATGTATTTTCAATATTAACTATTTACAATGTTTTTCCCTACTTTACACTCAAGCCAGAGTTAGAACTCTCCAAGTCAGCAGTTAAAATGGAAATACCAGTGCAAACACTTGAAAGAGACTGGTTGTCATGGTGATACTTTTGCCAAAGTCATGAAGAGGTAAGCAAAATGGCAAGGGATACTGTAACAATGTTTCTTGAATTTTTTTTTTAAACTGCATTGAGTGTGATCACCAGCAGGGCAATTCTAAATTGTACTTAGCAGCCATGTCTTCTGTCTTTAAAAATCTTTCTTTACAATGAACTTAGTTTTCCCGATAACAATAATTACCCAACGCTGGTGAATGTGCTTCAGAAAAAAAAATTAATGTTCACTTGTTCATTTACAGTTTAAAGTTAGTCACCACAGGTTGAAATCATAGGTCTTCACAATGTTTCCAATGTTCATTCACCTAAGGCATAGAGTGATTACATACAATGTATAAGGAAGTACACATATTGATCTGGATATTGCATTAGGTGACTCATGGAAGTGCCAAATAGCCTGAGCAATTAATGGACATTAAAAACCTGTTAGTTGTTGTCGTTAAATTAGCATCATGACTGTTGTCATTGTGAACATCATCATTATGCTCATTATTTTAGAAGTAGTGGAATTTGGACAATATTAAAGAATTGCTTAGATTTTCTTTTCATCTTGAAGAGTATACATACCAGACAATAGGCTTGGTAATCGTAGAAATCAGCTGACTCTGGCCTGAGAACATCATGGTCTTAATGCTATTTGAATTATAGATTAAGAAAGTAAACGTGTATGCTTACTTCACATACCACCAAATCCAAGCAAAGCAACATATTTACTATGGCACATAGCACACGTTAGGCATGCAATATGTCTGGATCAAGTTAGCTAGTGTATAGAATGGGGCTGAATTAGTAGAATGGGGCAGCCAGGGTGGGGTTAGGATTCCCGATAGATGTACAGGCCAGTGACAGGATCTAACCTAGCCTAGGAACTGATATCAAGGAGAGGACATGATTTTCACTGATCACTTCTGCCAAGTTTGAACAAGTTATCCTGGTATCCTTTTTTTTTTTTAACATTTAGTTCATTACACATGTATAAAACAAATTACATACAGAAGGAAGAAACCATGTGACAATCATGGGTTCTATAAATGTTACATTCGTAGTGGCTTGGCTATTTGCATTTGTCCAGCTTGAAGTGGATCAAGAGAGGATGAGGGAGGGGGCTACAACTGACATGCAAAGAATCCAAACTGCAGGACAAGCAGGAAACTTCTATTCCTAAACCCCACTACATGGGAGTAGCTCTGAGACTGGCACAGATATGAATATAAGTGCATAGAGAGGCCTCATGTTGGCCACAGATTTTCTGTGACTTATTAGAGGCCACTCTTAGTACAGCACGAAGGAATGTTTGCAGATGCCTTATGTCGCCTCATACAATGAACAGGAAACTTGATTTAATTGTTCTGTGCAGCCCACACACCTCATACGATTATAAGGTTAGAACTGTATAATGCTTGTGAAAAATTATGTTTTCAGAACAAAATAACCAGATACTGATGCTGGGTCAGACCTGACAAGATTCATTCCTCTCAGCATGATGGACGCCTGACATCCTGCATCCTCCTAGCTTCAGACCATGATATCTTTTATGTGCAGCAGAAAGCATGGTATCAAGGGGAGTTTAAAATGCATTATGTTTGTTTTGAATCTGAGATGGTCTGTTTTTCAAGGCTCTTTACCCATTACATACATGATTCTCCTTTCAAATTTATTACTAGTGCTATCAGTTATTTATGTCTGCTTGGGCTTCTTGACACATGACACTGAATATTCTACTTAGAGGCAAATAAATACTTCCTTAACATATGTCTTAACTACTGCGAGAACAACTCTCCCCCACCCCATCCCCCCAAAATACTCTGCTTTATATCAGGTTTCAGACAAGTTCATCTGATACATAATCTGTCTGATTACTGAAAAGATGCAAATATTAGCTTAATTAGCCAATTTTCAAAGGGAAAAATTATCCTATAGTGGATGGATAAAACCTTAGTTTCTGCTAAAAAGGATGTAACACATATACAAGTGTGGGCACATATATTTGTTTCTGCCACTGGATGTAATATTGAGATGGAGAGAAAATTCCAAACTGTCCATAACAGACACGTCTTTTGTCTTTTAAAATCTCTTTTTTTATTAAAGTTTTATTAAAACCTGAAAACTCTGAAAAGTTTTTCAATAATTAGGCACAAATGAGACACAGATATTGTAACTATTAATTTGAAGATGTCATTATGACATTGTCTTGCTTACTGAACCATTCAACGAACTTGATCTTGAGATTCATCGGTATTTTCTCCTATGTCTTTGTGTTGCTCTATGCTCATGTGACTCCATCTGCTCATTGTATCGATAGGGAGTTTGCAAGGGCAAGCTTTGAACCAAGAGCTCTGCCTTACATGCCAAACAATGACCCGAAACTTAAGTTATATGTGTCAGTCCATAGGCTCCCCTCTATTTACAGACCACAATTCACCATAGTCACGGAGCACAACTTCATCTTGAACACTCGCTCTGTGATTAATTAGACCCATTATTTGCTAGGCAGAGCCTCGCATTAATCTCTGAAATAGATCTCCAGTTTCTAAGTGGAGATAATTTGCATCATCATTTCCCTGCTATTCCTTCAACCGAAAGGACAATAAGACAATAGGGTTTCATTTTTTAAAAATCTGACTATCTTACCCTACTAGCAAGATGGATTTTCATGTCCACATTACAAATGAGAAATATTATATGGAAGATTAAGTTGTGTAATATTAACATACGAGTGTATTATTACTGGCTGGATAGTATGTATATACAGACAATATAGATATAAATTGTTGCATCTAGTGTCAAAACATTCTAGAAGCAAAGACTTCAGTAATCCACCAACTGCACCACTCTGTGAAACTGTGAGATCAGACATCTTAATTTTTTTTTAAAAAAAAGTTTTTCTATGCCCTAAATTCCTAAAAAAGAAAATCGATGTTATGAATGCTGCAGTTTGGTCCCCCCCCCCCCTCTGAATGTACACTTTGAAACCAACTTGTGAAGGCAGGGCCATCTGTACTTCACTATTGCTTGTTAACCTCATAACACAATGGTCAATGGCCAGTCAGCCCCTCTTCCCTCTTGTGATCATAGACGTGAAAAGGAAAAGATTAAGCTGAAAAGATGGGTCTCTATGAAGCATTACACCACCTCTCACTTGTGACAAGTTCACCGTTACTTGAAATGCGAGACACCAGTCTCCAGAAGTGCACAGAATATGTTTAATTTGATATTCTTCCCAAAGGAAACAACACAACAGGCCACTGAACAATGAGGAACATAGCTTCCAGGGTAAGCAGAGGAAGTTCACATCCAGCCCTGACACATCACTGTGGTGGCTTTTGTCAAGTCAACGGCTCGCTTAGTATTCTTGTTAGAATACAACTTCTTCTGAAAGATGACCAGATATGCCGGTTGTTTTACATAGTATAAAGCTTATAATTAGTTTTCTATAACTACTATTTATCATTATTCAGTATAATTTTGCTTTGATTAAAAACTGCCAGTAAATATGAACGCATAACTGACTAATAGAGAAGGCACTTGGTGGCCTCAAAGCAAAGTGTTGATTTGATGGACAGTTCTTTACTGAATGTTTAATCTGGAGGAGTTTCCTGCTTTCTTAATGGGAGATTAATCCTTGTCAAGGATTTGGAAACTGATTCAGTGAAGTTATCATTATACCTAAGGAAGGTATTTCCTCTGCCCTGATTTCCTGTTAAACTGTCTTTTATGGATAATAATATCCATGCAATATTTAACTACTGTGAACATTTGATTACCTTTGGTTGAAACCAACGTTTTCTTAGTGAATACACAAGACAGACAGTGCTTTTGTCTTCTTATACTGAGGCTATTCAACCACTAATAAATCAAAGAAGGAAATGACGCCTGCTTATCATTTTGTACGGAACACAGTATTTCTATGTATTTCACGTCAAATTCCAAATATTCTTCATAAATATTCTAAGTCACCCTCTATAATTTTCAAAGAGTGATATTGATTACAGTAGGTAGACATTTAAGAATATCTCAAGCCTATGATCATTTTGATTTCAAAACATTTCTCCATAAACTACAACCTTACATATAATATGAACATGTGAGCCTCTGCATGCCTAAATATATGCATAAGTACTTGTACTAATGCGTGTGCTGGTTTTAGCTACAGACATTGCTCTGTGCTTGAAATTGAATTGAATTACAAATTAAACTTATGAAGAGTCTCATTTCTATTCTGCAGTACTTAAGTTCTTAAAATCAAGTGATTTTAGGATTAATTTAAAAATTTCTAGAAAAAAAAAAGACCTCGTACTATGTGATAATTAAAACTGAAATACCTAAATTTTGTAGGAATTTAATTTACCAAAACTGTCCTTCCAGCACAGCCAATAAAAACTCAAGCATCTACAGTCAGAAAAATAGTGGTAATCAATAGAAATGGTATTACGCTTATACAATGTTTTCTTGTCATACAGACATAAGTTCCTAAACAGTACCATGAAACAAAGAGATTAATTATTATTCTCATTTAAAGCACAAGAAATCCAGGATCAGATTAATAAGAATATTGCCCAAGCTACTATACAGTAAATTGAATAAAATGTATGTATGAATATATGTTTATGTACATGTGTTTGTGCACACATATAGAAAGCAAATGAACACACTGAGTATTATTTATTCGAAGCTATCTATCTTTTATTTTGAGACAGGGTCTCTGATTAAACTTAAATTCCTCAAGTAGAGTAGGCCGGTGGGTCCCAATGTGTCACCTTCAATGATGTTTCTTTGGTGCCTTTTCCTTTCCCAACTTGTACTCCTCATCTCCATCAGTCTCTTTCTTTCCCGTCTTTCTCTTCCTCTCATTCTCCTACTTGCTGAAGCAAGCACTGGACCAGCTGAACAGTCTCCCCAAGAAGCAAATATAGAATGTATTTATAACTGCTTAGCCCCCTACTGCAAATTGCAAAAGGGTATTAAAGGCAGTCAACCTTTCCAAAATTATATAACAATGACTAATTAAATGCTATACGACACTTGTATTCAGGCACTCTAATACTTGTTAATTAATCTCTAAAATCCAGCATGGCTGCACTCATTATAGTCAGTGATACAGCAGTTATGCATAGCAGTCAGTGAAAATTCCATTGTGAAAACCATGGCCGATGCTTTAATACAATGAATCATCATACACAATTACTGGCACATTACTTATTCCCTTTCAGCATAGAAGACAGGCAGACATATATGGCCCCCTTAATAAGAGACTAGTGTCATGGCATTTGTGTGCAGATCCTTATCTCAGCATCACTAGACCTGCATGTTTTCTCAATAACCATGGTTCCTCAATAGAATTCCATGAAACAAGTATTTGGGGATGATTTCCATTCCATCATTGCCTGTAGTAAAATTGACAATTTGGACTGTGAAATTAGCTTCTTTACACCTTCCATCACTTATGTATGAACTGTAGATAACCACAGCATTTGTTTTGTTGGGGGTAAATATGAAGCATTAGGATAGTGGTGCCCTAAAAGTTAAATTAATAAATACCTCTCAAACTTTCCCATCCTTTATCAAATTTAACCGGGAAAAGGCACAAATATTTAAATTTATCATCATCAACATCATCATTGTCATCAGTTTGAGGTGGGGCTACCTGAAAGTTCAAGCATAGATCTGCCTGCCTCTGCATTTATAGCACGAGGGTTATTCGTGTGCACCAGTCTCAAGTCAGGATTCAAATTTATTTCACAGGTTCCCGCATGCTGTGTAAGACAATCTGCAACTTATAGATGGATCTCTGACACGCTGTTATGAAGAAGATATCAAAAATAATTCTTTGGTGAATATACTCAGATGAAATAAAAAGTACTTAAGCTTTTGGGATATTGACAGGGTAAGTAGACAGGGGAAGTAGAAATCATACAAAGAGAGTATAGGGCCTGCTTATTTGAAAAACTTTAGAAATATATTTAATATTTTGAGATTATAAAATAGTTACATCATTCCCCTCACTCCAGACCGTCCCAAGTACTCCCCTTGCCTATTTTTTGTTTAAATATATACTTATGCATTCTGTGTGCATTGCATATGCATACAATTTCAGGGTTGACCGTTTTGTACTGCATAACCAATTGGTGTGTTCTTCACTCAGGAAATTCCTCCTGCTCTCAGAATTCCTTAGTTGCCCCTAGTTCATCGTGTATGTCAAACGCCTTGAGACATTTATTTATTTATTTATTTTTTAGCAGGGATGGTGTTGTGGTGTTTGTTTATTCATTTTTACATCCCAGTCATAGCCCCTTTCCTCCTCTTCTACAAGTCCCACCCTTCCCTCTCCCTTTCTCTCTCTCTCCGCTACTCTTCACAAAAGAAGAGCCTTCCACCACACCAACCCCAGCTCATCAAGTCACATGAGGACTGAGTTCTTCCTCTCCTCCTGTGGCCTGCCAAAGCAGACCCATCATGGATAAATTATCAAGAAGCAAACAGCAGAGTCCATGACAGGCAACCCTTGCTCCCCTTACTAGAGGACCCCAATAAAGTCTGAGTTTCCCATTGGCTAAATCTATGTAGAAGACTTAGGTCCAGTCCATGCATGTTTCTTGGTTGGTGCTTCAGACTCCACAAGACTCACTGGGCCCTGGTTTCTTGGCTCTGTTGGTCTTCTTCTGGAGCTCCTGTCACCTCTAGGTCCTTCTTGCTTTCCCCCCACTTCCCCACAAGACACTCTATGCTTTGCCCAACATTTGGCTGTGAGTCTCAGTATCTGTTTAGAACTGCTGCTTGGTGGAGCCACTCAGAGAACAACTCTGATAGTTTCCTGTCTGCAAGAATAGCAGAGTATCCTTAATAATATCAATGGCTGGCTCTTCTACATGGGAAAAGTCTTGATGTGAGAAATATTTTGTTTCTTAGGAGCAAAGGGAAATGAGAAGGACATTGAATATATAGTGGGTAAACTGTATAACATATATTTTTTATTCTATTGATGATGATAAAATGAGCAGTGAGATTGCACTCAGTCATGAAAATGTTTGCTTGTTACTGGGTGTGTAATTGGGGCACTTTGTGATAAATACACTTTAAAGAAAAGAAAGGAACTCAGAGTAAATTAAATAAAAAAGTGTCATTCTTTCAAGTGGCTGTAATTTCTCACATTAAATAGATAAAATGTATTTTCTTATTATTCCTGTTAAAATGAGTACACACAGAGACATAAATAGATGCACACACACACACACACACACACACACACACACACACACACACTAGTTGATAGTTATTTGAGATAGGTGCAGTGTTATGGAAATTGAACTCACTTGTATTGGAAATGAGGAGCCCCTTGGCCTATTCTGATTTTCATTCTCTTTTAGTTTCTCTTTCCTTCTTAAACTTTTCAATTCTTGTAAATTCAAATCAAGATTCCCATCTTGCATTCTCTAAGCTATTGATATTGCCAAGCTGGGTGATACTCTGCTTTTAAAATTCAAACAACATCCACAAGTGATTGAATTTATATGAGCACAGCTGAAATGAAGTTATATTGCTTTTTGAAGAGGGAAGTTCATCAAGGGTGTAAGGGCATTATCTCTTGACCCACCCAACTCATTCAAACTCCTGCTTTATGATTACATGGTCAAATGAAATATTTTTCTTCTATAATAAAAATATAATATTTTCCAATCAATATTCATTAAGCAACAGAATATTTTACCCTACAGCAAAAACCTTTTTTTAGAGTTTCATAGAATAAATAAATGGACTAGTTCCAGAGGCCTGTAAATATTTGAAGCAGTACGTTACATATAGTTTGTTTTTCTTTTCCTTTCTGTCCATTGTACAGTTTCAAATTACATACAAATCAACCACACAAGAAGTGTCTATCTTGCTCATTCTAGCCATCTTATTCCTATGCTATGGTAAGTATTCACTTTATACATTTTTGCCCAATATGATTCTCCCTCAAGGAATGATCCCTTGCCTCTTTAATTCCCATCTAACCACCGGACTGCTTATGTTATTCCTCACCCTTTGTAAAGTAGGCAGAAAGAGGGGGAAATACACATTACTTTTGTGTTATGGATTTTATATGCTATTCCCAAACACATAAAAATAAACAGTGTGTTTTAAACAAGGAATATAGAAATATTTCATTTACAATATTAATTAGTTGCATCTACTTATTGCCCTCAAGAACATATGTAAATAAATGATAAATCAAAAGGGAAACAAAATGACTTTGGCAATATGCTAAATCGTTGTTTTCCTTGAAAGTACAAACATTTACAGCAAAATTAACCTCTTTTTTAGAGTAAAATTCTACTTATTTTCAATCAATTAACAATGTGAAATGAGATGTCCATCACTTAGGTCTCTACTTGCTTCTGTGAAGTTGTTAAACTAAATAATAATGCTTTCTTCATGATATGTTTCTTTTCCCTATTGGAAAAATACTACCATTATACAGTGAAAGAAACAGCTGAGAAAATGAGAAGCCCTGGAATTATTATTCCAGGATGGATGGATATATATATATATATATATATATATATATATATATATATATATATATATATATATCTATGATATACATGATATCTACCAAATTTTATAAATGAAAACTCTAAGAAATATTGACACAGAGGTATTGACTATTCATTTTTCCATACATAAGTATCAGTAGAAATACTATTAACATAGTATATCTTTACTCAACCTCCAATTTCTGTTATTGTTAAAAATTAATGATGAGGGAAAATAAATACAGAATATATTTTAATCAAATATGAGCTAAAAACATTGGATAGATTTAATTTTACTTGAGAAGAATTGTTTTATGCAGCCCAATAAAGTTAAATGTAATGAGTTAAAAGGAGAATGGGGAAATAGAAGGATCAAGAGGGTCCTAGAAACCTACAAAAAGAACTATCATGACAGGTGGATCTGGGCCCAGGGGTATCTGCTCAAACTACTGCACCAACCAAGGACAATGAAAGCAGTAAACATTGAATTCCTACTCTGATTTAGCCAATGGACAGGACATTCTCCACAGTTGTGCAGAGAGCAGGTACTGACTGTGACAAGAACTCTCGTGTCCCATATTTAATCACTTCCTCTTGTGGGGAGAGCTGGTGGCTCTCAGAGAAAGAATAAGCAGACTACCAAGATGAGACTTGATAGCCTATGACCATATAGTTGGGGAGGAGGACCCCCTAGGTCATAAACCTAGGGGAGTGGAATAGGATGAAAACAGGAGGGACTGAAGAACAGGAGGATGCAAGTGATGGGATAACAATTAAGATGTAATCTGGATAAATTAATTAAGAAGTACAGTATATGAATTCAACCAAAAAATACATTTCATGGCCCTACAAATTTATAGACATTAACACATTTTGGAAAGAACCTTGAATATAAAAATTGGAAATGCCGCATCAAAATTCTTCCTCTTGGTTTTTAAGTGCTAAGCGTCTAATATTAATCTAATGAGTACAATTAAAGTACAGCACACCTCATAAAGTAGGGTATCTTACCGAGTTTGATCATGAGTGTGGCAGTAGTGTATTGGTGGATAACTAACCCAGCCTGCCTAGGTATGCATCCAGGCACAACCCTAAGCCAGGGTCCTACCCTCAAAAGCAATCTGTTCAGTATATATACCACATGTGATACTGTTCCACTAATGCATAGGTCAATGTTTATGATCTAGAGTCTATTTCTTTATGACATGCATGAAATGCCTTCCATCTCATTTCCCTGAAATTGACCAAAGTGTCTTCTCATTATAAGGTGGGTGTTTCTATTTCATGGAGCCTTTCCTCTATGTTTTTCAATACCTTTCTATGTATAATGTTTGTTCAGTCAATTCAGTGTTATTAGTCAATATGTTTAGCTCAGTTTGGAGGCTAATTCCTTCTTCTTTTCAGTTATCAACAAAGATGGCAGCAAGTTTTTTAAAAAAAAAAGTGCCTCCAATTATCAAATGTACAATATCAAAATATTATAGCCTGGAACTGGAATTTTGCAACGTGGTCTGACTATGTGGTTCAAGCTAGACTTAAATTTACTGAGCCCCTCTGGACCCTGAGTGTTAGGATTACAATTGTGTCTCAAAATACCTTGCTTAAAGTGGGTAGTACTGGCTAGCTAGCCAACTACCAAGGGTTGCTGAATTCATGGATCTTGGAGGAGAACCTACAATTGCCACTCTGGTAAACCAACACATACTCTATCTTCATTACAAATATTTGTCCTTATAACCATAGATAAGTGGAATCCTCACCACTCTTGAAGGAAAGTTCTCTTCACAATAGATGAAAACTGTGGGACCCTACTCTTAAGGTCAAAGTCAGGAGTTGCCAGACAGCCTCTGAGCCTTGTATAAGATAATGGAGTCCCTTTCCCCACCAGATTCCCTTTCCATCTGATCTGGGAACCTCAGGAAGCATCACCTAGCCCACAGGGAGATTATAAGCACCACCATTTTCTAATTAGAAACCCATTTAGCAAGCACCTGGGGATTCTTGGAAACACCCACCCTATGCTAATAAGGTGCATTGTTGTCTTTACTTTCAACCCAAGACCTTTAACCTTACCTGGGTTTCTTCAACCACCCCTAGTATAATTAAGTACTGTGTTTTCCCTCTTAGGAAAGGGTTGTGTTGCTACTGTCCCCTGCAAATCAGACAATTTCACCCTCAAAACCTCTTCACTGCCCATGGTTTATAAGTACTTGTTTCCCAAGAAATAAATGGGCCAGTATCATCTATTTCACCACAACAAGTCAGGACTGGCCATTAATTCTGGGCAAGGATGAGCTCTCTTCCTTCCTCAAGAATTGCTGCTGAACCCCTGGGGCTTGGCTACTGGGCCATTCAGCCACTTGATGCTGGTTTTTGCAAGCTTCTGCCATTCACTGTCCAGTCAGCATGGAGCAAGGGGCTGGATGTTTTTCAAGCAAGCCTCTTTTACCAGGTGCTCAGGAAGCAGTCACAGCTTTGCCCAGGATGGGTCTTCCTAGCTGCGTGGCTGGGGTTTGAGAGCCCAGTGCTCCTTTGATTCTACACTTCACCTTTTACCTCTGAGAGCTTGCACTTCAGGTTTAGTGCTTAACAGGGTTTAGCTTCCCAGGAGAGTACACGACAAAGCCCAAGCTCCCTGCTACCTTGGAAAGACAGGAAACCATCACAGTAATCCACAACCATAATCTCCTGAGAGGATATGTGGGTGACTCTAGCTGAGACCCATACAAGCAGCAGACAAGGAGACTGAAGAGGCCACCCTCTAGCCGGACAGGATTCCTAGTAGAGGAAAAGGATCACCAACACACCAACAAAAACCTTTGACCCAAAATCTACCCTGCCTTTAAGATGTGCAGAGATAAAGAAAGGGCAGAGATTGAGGGAATGTCCTAGCAATGCCTGGCCACACCATGCAAGAGAGCCAACTCTTGACACTATTACCTACACTCTGCTATGCTTGTAGATGGGAACCTAGCATAGTGGTCCTCTGAGAGGCCCCACCCAGCAAATGATCCGAACAAATGCTTTGACTCACAGGCAAACATTGGGCCAAGATCTGAAAGCCTTGTGGGAGGGAGGGAGGAAAGATAGAAGGACCTGGAGGTAACAGGAGCTCCACAAAAAGACCAACAGAGTCAACTAAGCTGGGCCTACAGTAGTGATGAGGATCTTTAAGAGACTGAAATACCAACCAAGGACCAAGTATGGACCTGCTGGGCAGTTGGGTCTTCATGTGAATCCTCTATAAGGGGAGCAGGGACTATTTCTGACAAGGATTTTCTTGAATGCTTTTGGATCACTTCCCCCTAGCAGGGCTCTCTTGCCACTGTGGTAGACGATGATGCACTCAGTCCTGATGCTACTTGATTTACTGGGATAGGTAATGGGGGGCTCCCCTTTTCTTATATGGGGAAGAGGGAGAGAGGGTGAGACCTAGAGGAGAGGACACATGGGGCTACGATTGGCATGTAAAGTGAATAATAAATAAATAAGTATTTAAAAAACAAGAGGAAGAAAAGAAGAAAGAAAGGAAAAAGAAAGAAAGAAAGAAAAGAAGAAAGCCACAACCAGTCGTATTATAGATTTGTGTAGCCTAGTCTCAACGTATACACAACTCCTTTATTTAAGGCTCTGGCATCATGGCTTAAGAGGAGGCTGGAAGATTATAGTGGCCAGAGGAACAAAGGGTGTTGTAAGATTGTGTCTCCTGGGAATGTAAGAAGAGACACACATACAGTCCCATCAACATGAATATTTAAACATAAGCTGAATAATGATAAAAGTAACATGCCTAAGTGGACAGTGAAAGGCCCAGGAGGATTCAACTGGACAAAAGAACTACAGACAACTAAGTAATGATGAGAGCTAGAAAAACCATGTTCCCCGTGAATGACCACACCAATCAGTTATTCAATGTCCAAATGGTCAGTCCTGAAACCACTTACATAAGAATAAGTTGATATAGACTTAGAAGAATTTATTTATGTAATTAGAATAGATATACATGCATCTCATATATGTATATAACAACTAAACAGAGGCCATGAGTTTGGAAGAGAGAAAGGAGTATATGGGAGAGTGTAGAGAGAAGAAAGAGAAAATGAAAATGATATATTATATCTAAAAAGTTAAAATAAGTAAAATTTCTTCTCCAGTACATATTCATCAACTTACTATATAACAAGCCATTAGGTTCCATCCACCCTGATGTGCCATAACCATATAATATTAATTTTGTCTTTAGTATATTTTACAGAAAATACAATATTCTCTTTGTAGTTCACAGTCATATATACATTCATAAGCCATATAGGAAATGAATTCTTAAATAAAGCAAAAAAATATTATACAAACTTTGATTTCCAACTGAACATGAATCTAGATTAAGTAATGCATGCAGTGTGAAGCTAAAATGCAATGGCAGTGATATTTGCATGCACAGCCACTTCAGAAAAAAGGAATTCCATCAGGAACCTAATAACAAAGTTAAATTGGAAGGAAGTTCAAGAATTAATTCCTTATGTAAAGTGAATGACTTCAGAAAAACTATATATTGCATCTATATTTAATACTTCACAGACCTAAGTATTCTATTTGTATGTGATATTACTAAAACGGAATCATTTGATGAAATTCTTCCCTCAAGATTTGGAAGGGTTTTTAAATTTTCATGTTACAGTGAATTTCTCAGGACAAATCAATGGAAGCAAGATAAAAGAAGCTATTTCATAATTATTGGTCATTCTGTTTAACGGCACACTTTTCTTATATCTCATGTAGTGAGTAGAAGAACAATAGCAATTTTGAACCTATGGTTCACCTGAATGTTTCAAATATAGTCACTGAATATGCTGCAAAAATTAACTCCACCAATGGTAATTGACTTATAAAAGCGTAATGATATATTAGTTGCAGTTTTATATACTTATGTTTATTTTACTAAAAAAGTAATAGAATATTTATATGTGCTGATGATCTGTCTGTCCTCTACCAAGTTACCTGTTTGTTGTGGTAGATGTATAATCACTTAATTTTTGATAGATTTCATTTTATCTTACAAGGAACACATTACAATTAAGTGTGTGATAGTGTAATATTCATTGTAGAAACAATTGTTATTAATTAGATAGCACTGTGGAGAATTATGAGTTTAACTTTTATATAACAGCATCTATAGTACACTAAAGATTTTAATCCTCCAAATGCCCTGAGACATTACAAAAGTTAATCTTTAATACTGCTTTATGTGGTCAGATACTCAAATCTTCACTCAATAAAGTGATTTGAAAACTGATTAAAGTCAAGTGCTTTAAACAAACTTGATACAAATCTTTTTTAATATATGAAAACTATTGTCATTAAATTATGTTTTTCCTAGCTTTAGAAAAAAACTTTCCAATTGTGAGTATTAGCGCCTTCTCAGATCAGGACCTCACTCCTGAGTGGAAGCTTCATCACCGTGGCCTGATCTGCTGAACGCAAGCCTCATCACTGTGGTCTGAAGACTACCACTTGAAACTAAGAACTCTGTGATTTCTCCGAACCCTGTAATCACCTTTTCATGAGCCATTTCAAGGGTATAGCTATTACAGAAGATACTATTGTAATTTCTATGTAAAATTATTTTGTTCTGTATCTTTTCTCCTAATAATACATTCTTTTTTTTTTTTTGTTCAGTTGTGGGGTTCTGTCCTTCAGTTGATTCGTTTCTTTTAGAGAGGACAATTAGGGCATGCTTATGTATATTATGATAAATAATACTTAGAATAAGAACATATTTAATCTTGAAATCATTATATAATATGTAAATAATTATTTTCTTTTATGATATAATAAATTTGGGGCATTAATTTGCCAAACTTAACTTTACTTGTTAGGACTGTGGAAGCAATGTATCCAGTTTCCATCATCTGTGTTTTATAATGTTTCCCAACCTGAGAAGAATTCCTCTGGGTCTTCATGTACCTACACTGGACTGAGGATACAAAGGCTTACATCCTCTTAACCAAATGTCACACTATCCCACAGATTTCAAAATGACTGAACTATAATATGCTTGGAGAGGCTTTTCAATGCTCATCAGCTAACTGAGGAACAATGGTATTTTATATGATAATTGAGGATCATAGGAAATATTCCTAATTTTTCTTAGCTTGGTTAGCTGCCTCATTCTTCTGCCATCACGCCTTCTCTTTGTGAAGGCGTAAACCCTTCTATTGCAAGACAAAGTCACTTCTTTATCCTTTACATTGTTTCTAGTCCGTTATGGAATCACAGGAACAAAAAAATACAAAATAAAAAGACAAAACATATCCGAAGTTGAGGTGTTCATCCTTCAAATTCCTATGTTGGAATACAAGATGATGTGATACTATGACATTATTTAAGTGTGGAAACTTTGAAGGGACAATGGGGGTAAATGAAATCTTCACATTAAATTTAGTATATTCATAAGTACAGATAAAGAAAAAAAGAAATTCAGAGCAAGAAACCTTGAGGTTTACTATTACCAGTCTTAATATGCATACCCAACCAATCAGTTTCTCACTCATGGGTGAAAATTCCAAATAACACCAAAGAGTAGTTAAACTATGAGAACGTAAGCCACATGCTTTGGAATTATTTATCGAAAATGAAATGCTCAAAGTTAAATATTAGATTTAAATATAGATTGTGAAACAATAAAACAAAGAGATAGCAGCAAATCTCATGTAATATTTGTTTGGCCAGATACAACA
Source organism: Acomys minous (assembly GCF_964271855.1). Taxonomy (NCBI): domain Eukaryota; kingdom Metazoa; phylum Chordata; class Mammalia; order Rodentia; family Muridae; genus Acomys; species Acomys minous. The sequence goes on from NC_140496.1 coordinate 26,412,154, forward strand.
TCAAAGGTGACAACCGTGAAATAATGACTAAATTGAACATATATCAGTAAACAAATCAGCACCATCAAACAAAATGGGCCAGCAAAAGACAGAGATGGAAAGAGCAAAATGCTGTAGGCTGGGAAAATATTTGCAAACAATGAATCTAGCCACAGAAAATATACTTCAAACTTGGTTAGAGGAAAAAAAAAACCCTGCTTAGTAGCTAAATTTTCTAGATATTTATCTTCATATCCCAAACATGACAGATTGTACCTGGATATACTAAATTTGACATATGCCCTAAAATTAATGGTAGCGTATGAATGATACAGAAGAAAGATTCTCATTTTCTTCCCTACAATTAAAATGACTCATCTATAATTTATTCCCATTGCCAATGTAAATATTATATGTGCATTAGGCCTGAGTCTTTGCATCAGTGACATAAGGGTTTGTGTTACAAGACATGTGAGGCTACTGTCAGCTCCTCCTTGTGGCCCTGTAGTAATACTCAGTTTTGATATATATTTTTACTTTGGTCATTGATTCTTAGCATGGATAGCTGTAGAATAATATCCAAGAACATGAAACTACCCATAATAATACAAGACTCTTCAGCTTCAGAAAAGTATTAAGTTGTAGAGCTTATCGTTAGCCAAGTGATGAAACTCAGAAATTGCCCAGTCTCTCCCAAGAGCCTGTGTTCAGAACTGAGATGGAGAAATCATTACTAGTGTGGGTTACAGAAGAGACCTACACTAATCTTACGAGGGAGGTGTTAATGAAACCATGTTGGAGATAAGAATCTAAATTAAAGTAAACAACTTAAACGAATAAATTTTTAACTAAAATGGGAAAACATAAAAACTCTGCTTAATAAGTTGTGTGAAGTCTCATACACACACACACACACACACACACACACACACACACACACACATATAAATTCACAGTGAGTCTGCTTAATATAGAGGAATTTTAATCCAACATCATGGCTGTTCTGGCAAAGGATCAGATCCAAGCCTACTAGGTCTATGTGACCCACCTGGATTATAGACATACTTTGGATTATATTATGATTTGGTTGGAATACTGGCACGCCCTTAGTGCACACTTTGAATCCCAAGCAATGAAGGTATCGTTAGTTTATAAAAGGAAACACCTATGTTTGGATGTGACATCTGTTCGATAGAATGACTTACAGATAGGATATGCCCATCCCAAGTATCATAAGAATAGGACAAGAAATAGAGGCTACTTAAGAGCAGCACAGAGCCGGGCGTGGTGGCACAGGCTTTAATCCCAGCCCTCGGGAGGCAGAGGCAGGTGGAGTGCTGTGAGTTCGAGGCCAGCCTGGTCTACAAATTGAGTCCAGGACAGCCAAGGCTACACAGAGAAAAGCAAACAAACAAAATAGCAGCAGAGGGAGAGAGAGGACAGAGTTTTAACCAGAACTGATTACTGGGTCAGTTTTAATGAGACAGGTTGGAAAGAGAACAAGCTAGACACGGGTATAGACAGAATGTGCCCAAGAATGAGATTAAAACATTTTGCATGAATTAATTTGAAGCCAGGCAGAGCAATTCTGTCAGAAACCAAAAGAAGCCATTCTGAATCAGTCAGCTTGGAGAGGAGTTTAGGCCAGAATAGATGAGTTGAACCAAATAGTAAGAGTTCAGAACAGCCAAAAAAAAAAAAAAAAAAAAAAGGCTTGGGAACACGGATTCTATATAGGGAGATGGGAAACAGAGGATGAGAGGCTTGACCAGGGCATAGGAGAGCGGGAGCAATGCACCAGGAGAGGGAGGAATAAGAAAAAGTTAATACGAACATTTTTAATAACTATACTTTCAAGAATTACTTTACTATATTAGACTCTGATTAGTTGAAGTTTCACATTTTCTATGTTTAATTTACTATCCTATGTACTTATGTATCTTATACTATGTATCATTCATGAATACATAATGTTATTTAAGAGCATTATATGTTGCATTTTTGTTTCATGTTTTATTCCAGGAGTTGGTTAAGGTACAGAATTATTTCCTATATAATGTACAGAATAATTTCCTACATATTATATTCTTACCTAATTTACAATTGTCAACATATATTGTATTTTAAACTTTTATTACATAATCACCAAATTTTAATACATGTATAGAACATATATATGTATCACATTTGATTTTTTACACAAAAATATTCTCCTTTGGATCACTGATGTTCAGGATTTTTAAAAATATAATTTACTATTAAGTACAAAGCAATCTGTCAAGTGTTTGTAAGAGATTCTGTACATGTAGGATCCTTAGATCTCAAATTACTGGACAGTTTATTTCATGAATGAATGATTACATAAAATATTTTCTTCCATGGATTAAAATAACCATATCATGTTTATCCTGCACTGGTTGAATCCTGACTGTCCTACCATGCTTACTTACAGATACAATTTCTACTTCAACATGCTTCATTTCTTGCCATATTTAATGATAAATAATCGTTTTGATTATAGTTTTAATAATAACAAATTAAATATTGTATTAAGATATCTTTACTTATGTAGACATTAGAGAATGACTTGCAAATTTACTAATGCTTTTGATTTTATGAAAAGGATATACAAATACAATCAAATCCTGCAAAGAAAATATTAATTCATATTGGATTTTCTATAGAACTTTACATGAGATTTGTGCCATTTATTTATTCAATCATTGTATAATCCAAATAATGCCAACAGGCCTGGAGTTATAGGAAAATCTCACTCTAATACTTTATAGATTTAATACATATTTGTCTTGTTTTTTACTTTCTCTTGGCACCTTGATTTTCATCTTGATCCAAGAATGTGACTATTTCATTTTAGTTTACAAAATAACTTGTTCAAGCTGTGGATAAATGTATTTATATTTTGTTGCTCCTATTTGTATTGATTTTCTAGTTCCAACAACTAGTAATTTGGTGTCTTCTCTTTGTTATACAAAACCCCCTGACTTTTTAAATTCAGTGCTTTATATATGCTCATTGCTTTCTTCTTGTAGTACTTTGAATGAGATTGTCTCCCAGAGTCTCAGGCATTTGAGCACATGGTCTCCAGTCACTAGTGCTGTTTAAGGAGGTTTAGCTGATGCAGCCTTGTAGGAGGAAATAAGGAAGGCAGAGGTGAAGGAGAAGGTGGCAGGGCAGTGCTGTGCTGGAGTCATGAGGCTTTGAAATTAAAGGTTTTGAGTCACTTCTGTTCTTGCTTTATTTCGATGATGGGAGCTCTGGCCACAATGCCTACCCACCAGACAGACTGTTTCCCCTCTCTAACCATACTCCTCTAAATTCATTATTTTTTAAAAGTAAATTTCTTTGGCCATGGTATTTTATCACTGCAGCAGAAAAATCCCGTAACTAATACACTGCTCTCCATTTTATGTGTATCATTTTTTCCTTCAACTATTTTGTGGCCATTCTACTTTTCACTGTGATTTCTGCCATTGCTGAAGTTTCAAGAATTCTCATGCATAATTTTTAATTATTTAAATAGACTTTCCAAGAAAAATTTCTGCTAAAGAGTAAACTTTGGCCTAGAAGAAGAACAGCACTACTGCATTAAACTCCCAAGCAATGTTCTATTTCTAAAATTTTAATTTTTAAAGGATATTAAACTGTTGCTTATATGTGTTCTTTAAATTTTATTCATACTGAATTTATGCCTTAACATTCTAAGTTTATCCAGCACTTGGGAGGCAGAGGCAGGCGGATTGCTGTGAGTTTGAGGCCAGCCTGATCTACAAAGCAAGTCCAGGATAGTTAAGGCTACACAGAGAAACCCTGTCTCAATAAAACAATACAAACCAAAAAATTCTAAGTTTGCTATTTTTCTGTGTACAATTTAAAATAATATGCACTTGCAGTTTTATTTGTACTAATATTCATACAAATAATAGTACCAGAAGCAACTACAAGCTAATAAGTAATATTTATGAATAAATGAGTAAACTATCAATAGAAAATTAATAGGTGAATCCAAAGGAAAAGAAGGACAAAATAAATAGAGAAAAATAATTAGTAAGGTAACTACAATAATTTTTTTCATTTTGGTAAGCTTTTAAATCCCTTTACATTTGATTTATTTTTCTGCTTTAAACACCAGTATAAAAACCACTTCAGGAGAAGGAAAGCAGTTATTGGTCTTACTCTTCCAGATCATAATATATCAGCAATGGAAGTGTGGGCAGGAATCAACACAATATTGTGGAAGCAAGAACCACAGAGGAACACATATTACTGCCTTCTTCACTGGCTCACGCACAGTGGCTTCTTATATAGGTCAAGACCATCTGAGTAGTGATTGTGCTGTCACCAGTGGGAGGTAGTCTCTTATATTAATAATGAAGACAATACCAAACACACATTTTCAAAGACCAATCTGGTCTCAACAATTCTTCTGCTGAGAATCATCTCTCTTAACCAGGTGACAACTCTAGGCTGTGTCATGTTAACAGTAGACACCGACCAGTAGAATAGTCTTCAAATTCTGTCGTGCTAATTATTCTCTCAAGTCTGTCCAAGAGTTTCTTAACACATTTTTCTAAGGATGAGCAGTTCACCTTTTAAATGGAAGTTTTCACAAAAGTGAATTTAAGATGTGATCTTAAATATAATTATGTATTATGAGTGCCAAATGATCCCAGGAGAAGCTACTGGTAAAGTCCCAGTCCAGTTTGAGTGGAGATCTTTCATTTTTAGATTCCGATACCATTGAACAGTCAACAAGAACAGCAGCTACTGTGAAGTGGATTCGTCCTGAGCCATGAGACAAGATATGTGCGCTCTGTATGGCAGAGCTGGAGAGATGAAGCCGTCAGTTGGTTCCTTTGAGCCTAGATGATCATGAGTGAGTCCAACACATCAAACACTGGATTTTGTTTTTATACTGTTTAACTGTGCTTTTCCCATGATTTGCATGTAATCTTAGTCATTTCCTCTGCTCTTTTCCTTCACCCATATGGTAAGAAATTAATTGCTTGGCTTTGTTTTTTTAGAGAAGCCTGAATTTCAACTTTGGAATTTTATTGATATATTAAATTTTTACACATAGAATTTTGGTGAGACTCTGAATATTGTAGATCAACTTTGAACTTTGAAGAAGACTTTTTCTATTTTAAAGAGACCAAACTGTTTAAATTTTTTGAAGTTTTTAAGACTGTGGTATTGAAAAGCTGAAATGTTTTCTATTGTGCTATTAATAATAATGTGTCATCTTGGGGGAAAATTAGAATGGAAAGGTTCTTGTTGAATATTTATGTGTGTGTTTGTCAAGTTAATAAAGGCTTAATTGTCCTGGTTAATCTTGTGTGAACTTAGCACAAATTAGAGTCCTTTGGAAGAGGAACTGCAAAGGAGAGGATGCCACTACCCTGTTGGTGTGTAGGTAAGCCTGTGAGGCATTTTATTGATTGATTATTGATGTGGGACGGCTCAACTCACTGTGTATATTGCCACCTCTGGGCTGGTGTTCCTGGACGCTCTATAAACACCTGCTGAATAAGCCATGAGGAGCAAGTCAGTAAGTAGTACTTGCTCCATTGTCTCTTTCAGTTTCTGTCTCTAGGTTTCTGTCTCGAATCTCTGCCCTCACTTCCCTCTGCAATAGAGTATGACCTGAGAGTTGTAAGATGAACTAGGCCCTTTCCTTCACAAGTTGTTGATGGTCATGTGATTTGTTGCAGTAAGAGAAACCCTAAGACACGGGGATCACAGCAGCATTTGGCTAGTAATGACATTTCTCACCCAGCAGACAGGACAGCATATCAGTATGTCTTGTCACCTAGTTCCGGTCAGTAGACAAGAGGACTAACAGGAGCCTATAACGTTGAGGCCATCTGGGACTCCATAAGCAATTCATGAGGCGGTATATCACCAGACTTTATAGTTTTTGTTTAATAATCTATGACTTTTAGGAGCATCTTAAGCCATCAGTGCAGGGTATTTTCAATTAAAATTTTTAATTTATATTTTAATTCATTAAAAAATAGTATGCTTTCCATATTATATGGTTTTTTTTCTTTCCTCCTTTTTTTTTTTTTTTCTTTTTTTTTTTTTTTTTTTTGAGATAAGGTTTCCCTGTGTAGTCTTGGCTGTCCTAGCCTCTCTTTGTAGACGAGGCTGGCTTCGAACTCACAAGGATCCACCTGCCTCTGCCTCTGGAGAGCTGTGATTAAAGGTGAGGGCCACCACGCCCAGCTTACCATATGGTTTCTTAATGCTTCTTTTCATTGCAGTTGACCAGCTCCGTGTCCTTTACATGCCCATTCTCTAAGCACAATCTCTGATTAAATCTTCCTACCCTAAGCTCTATTTTTGTATTACTTAGCTCTACTACTTCCCACTCAGTCTCTACAGGTACTATGAGTTATGGTGCTGGTCTAACTGGATGGCTACATTGTAGAAAAGTGCAAATAGATCCATAATTACCACCCTGCCCCAAACTAAAGCCCAAGTGGATTAAACACCTCAACATAAAACCAGATACACAAATTTCTTAGAAGAAAAAGTGGGGAAGAGCCTTGAAGTCATTGGCACACAGACAATTTCCTGAAAAGAACACCAATAGCTCAAGATCTAAGACCAACAATTAATAAAAAAATTAATAAGTTTTTAGTGAAACTGAAAACCTTCTGTAAGGCAAAGGATACTATCAACAGAACAAACCAACAGCCTACAGACTGGGAAAATATATTCACCAACCCTACATCTGACAAAGGGCTAATAATCAAATATATATATATGTTTATATATATATATAAAGAACTCAAGATAATAAACACCAACATACCAAATAATCCAAATAAAACATAGAATACAGAGCTAAGCAGAGAGTTCTCAACAGAGGAGTATTGAATGGCCAAGAAACGCTTAAAGAAATGCTCAACACCCCTAGTCATCAGGAAAAAGAAAATCAAAACAACTCTGAGATTCCATCTTATGTCTTTCAAAAACGGCTAAGATCAACAACAGAAGTGAAAGCACATGTTGGTGAGGATGTGGACAAAGAAGAACGCTCCCCTATCGCTGGTGGGAGGGTAAACCCGTACACCCGTTTTGGAAATCAATCTGGTGCTTTATCAGAAAATTAGTAATAGTTCTACCTCAAGACCCAGCTATACCATTCCTGGGCATAAGCCCAAAAGATGCTCCACCATGCAACAAGGACATTTGCTCAGTTATGCTCATAGAAGCTTTATTCATAATAGCCATAATCTGGAAACACCTTACATATCCCTCAACTGAAGAATGGATAAAGAAAGTTGTGATACATTTACAAAATGGAACACTACGCAGCAGCTATTAAGAACAAGGAAATCTTGAAGTTTGCAAGTAATTGGATGGAGCTAGAAAAGAACATCCTGAGTGAGGTAACCCAGACCCAGAAAGACACACGTGGTATATATTCAGTTATAAGCCATATAATTCAAGATAACCTAAAGAGGGCCCTAGGGAGGATGTTTAATTCTCATTCAGAAGAGAATTCAGAATAGACACCAGAAGCTTTTGAAGAAAGCAAACAAGATGAGAGCCTACGATATATGTCCTCTGAAAGACTCCACCCAGCAGGGGATGGATGCAGATGCTGAGACTCACAGCTAAACTTTGGGCAGAGCACAGGGAGTCTTATGAAGAGTTGGGCAATAGAAGGACCCAGAGGGGAGAAGAGCTTCACAAGGAAACTGAACAAAGCCAATAAATCTGGGCCCAGGGGAGCCTGCAGAGACTGATATACCAACCAAGAATCATGCATGGAGAGGACATACACCCCTTACTCAGATGTAGTTGATAGGCATCCCAGTCTTCATATGGGTCCCCTAATATGGGGAACAGGGGCTGTCTCTGACAGGGACTCTGTTGTCTGCTCATTAATCACTTCCCCCTGGCAGGAAACAGAGGAAGAGGATGCATGCTATCCTGATGACACTTCATAGGCTGAGGTCAGATGGTAAGGGAGGAAGGCTTTCCCTTTTGAGGACTAGGGGGGGGTAGGAAGAGGAAGGAAATATGGGACCCAGATGGGACGAGGGAGGGCACTACAATTCGGTATAAAAATGAAATTACATTTAAGTTTAAATTACATTTAAAAATGAATTAATTAAAAGAATAGGCAAACCTAACTTAACCTCAATTAAGGAACTGATTGTTTTGTTGTTGCTGCTGGTGTTGTTTTCATGATTTTCAGAGACATGGAAAAAAATATATTTTTTTAATCTTCAATTCTTTTTGTTTTTGAAAATTTATGCACACGCATAATGTATTTTGTTCAAATGTTCACTCTATATCCTCCCCTTTGCCCTACTCAGGCACCCAACTTTTCTCTTTCTACTTAACAATAGCTTAATAACACATTAATTCAATTTCCCTTCTTTAAATACATTTTTATGACAAAGATATTTATGAGATTTCACAAATTGAATTTGTATGTATTAATTCTCATTTATCTTTCTAGATTTGATCACTTTTTATCTGTGATGAAGTTATCCATTGTCATAAACAGCAAATATTTGGTTTCTGTTTGTTTGGTTGGTTGGTTTTTTTCTTTTGAAGGATTAAACTTGATTCCAGTGTTTTACTCTCAAAGTCCTATGAAGGGATGATGACACATTTGTGTTTTATGAACATCTGCTTTACAACACAGTGGTAATGTGTATCCCTTGAGTCTCTCTAGCCCTTTGTGAACTAGTTAGGACAACCTATGGGGTTGCATCCAGTGACTACTTTACACAGAGTGGAAGCTGGATCACTTGACATAAGAGGCTGCTTTTCTTATTTATGATTTGCCACATTAGGGTGTGATTAATTATTGACTATTTTATTCCAGTTGTGGTTACCTGCTTACAATATATTTGTGGTGTGTGTGTGTGTGTGTGTGTGTGTGTGCATGTGTGTATGTCTGTTCAGGTGGGTGGGTGAGCAGGTAAGTGTCACGTGTAGATCTGAGTTTGATGTCCTGTGCTTTCCTCAATTGTTCTCCACATCCTGTGATTCGTTATCAGAGCCTGGGAAGACAGGGAGCCACCACATCTGCCCAACATTTACAGAGATACTGGAATCCAAACCTCAGTCCTCACTCTTACAAAGCATGCACTCTACCTGCTGAGCAATTATTACTTCTGGACTCTATTTCTCAGTTACTTCCTTTAGTGAAAATAAGAAGAACAGATTACCAGTAATTTAAATGTTTGCTGCAGTTATGCTAAACTTGTTTCAAGAGTGGCATCAACAGTAACATACAGACCTTGAGAAAATTGATATTAATGTTAATGTAATCAATTAGTTAATTTATTCTGGAAACAGTGTTTCTCTGTGTAGAGATTTTGACTGGCCTTTGACTCATGATCCTCCTCTCTGAACTGACTGGTAGAAGCATTACTATTATGTATGACCTAGCTATCTTAATGAAAAAAGACAGGAGAAAAGATAAATGGGGAGAAAACCTCCCAATTACCTCTAAATTATGTGTTCTGTCTTATATGAAAGCTTGTATTTTTTAAATTTTTTTCTAGCAACTTTGTTACTTCACATCTGTTTTTTTTTCTGCTTTCATTTCCTCCTTTGCTATTAAAAAACCCTTTAATGCCATATTTTATTTTTGTTATAACATGACTTTTATCACGATAAAAGGCATACTCCTATTATAGAAAAAGTTAAGAAGAACCCAGAATGATGAATAAAGTTCATAACGTAATACAATACAAGGATTTGGTTGCAATAACTATTTATGTTTGTTATCACTTTATGAATTGAAAACATACAGTATTTTCATTTGCACAATTGAAATCTGCTTGTATTCTGTCATATTTTATTTGTATAACCTGTATGTAATTGCAGTCATTTGCTTCCCAGTAGTCAATATTTAATAACTTTTGGTTTCTGAGATTTTAAAAAACTTTCTATAAAGAAAAATAATTAGAAATAAGTATATTTTATATCAATATTTCTCATGGTTTCATACTATTATGTATTCTATAGAGAAAGAAAGTCCTTGAACAAAAGCAAAGTATTCTTATGCTGCACAGGTCCATGAATGTTAAATATTATATAAAATTGTACTTATATTACTGATGGAACTGTTCAGTGGTCAGGTGCTTGTCTAGTAAGCACAAGACCTTGGGTAAAGTCTTCAGATCATGCGTATTACTTATAGCTTGCCAGCTAATAATTAACTGTTGACATAATGAGAGATGTCTGACATCCATAATCAGAGGGAGAAATTGGCTGTGTGAGGCAGAATATGCAACAGCATGTCCGTCCTTTCCATAATCTTGAGATCCACCAATATAAGTAGCCATTTGCCCTGAGGATGATGGAGGTGCTGAGCAGGAGCCAAGCTCATGATAAGAGTGTGATTCTTAGTTTTTGATATCCTTTCTTTCCAGCAATAGCCACTTGTATCTACAGCACCATTGTTCCGGACTTTAACTCTGGCAAAGTCCTTCCCCCACCTTCTCCTTCTGCATAAGAATGCTGAGTCTCATTCTTTATGGGCAATCAGCAACTAACCACCTTCTCTCCCTTTAGGCGAATTGCTTTGCTTTGAAAGTGCAGGAAAGCCTTCATTTTATGTTTGCATTTATTTGGTTGAAAAGCCTGAGAAACCTCAGCAAGGAAAAGCAAATGAATATAAAATAGAGGAGGTAAAACTGAAAGAATGCAAAATCAGATTCAGTGCAATTTTGCTTTTTCAGTTTTTAAGTCAGAGAGAAACACAGGCACACCACCCATATGTGGCAGGTCACTAACTCAGAAACTCAAAACCGGTGCTGAATATGAAAGCTACTGAGCTACACTGAGACAGGATGCAGATAACTATTATTTGCATAAACGGCTTCTCTACTTAGAAAAATCATCAATGGATTAATGTTTAGTGATGGTTCCTTGCTTACACTTCTCTGTTTACAGACACAACTGAGATTACAAAAAGAAGTGCCTTGTTACTCTAATCAGCTGGAAGTCACGCGGGGAGAAGGCCTTTAATCTTTAAAAACTGCTGTAGGAATTAGCATCCCCATTGTTAAGCTAGTTTTGATGATGATTTGAGCTGCTTCAGGCTCCATGGATTTCCTAAAATTCTATTTTCCCCAGTATCTTTTAAAAGATGCTAGTTATGCATTAGTACCTAGTAAACTGATTACTTCTGGGCATATATTTGTAAAAACACACCAGAGAAAGTAATTACAGCATTGTTTATAATGAGAACTATTGGAAACTACTTGAATAAACATCCATACGACATTGATGAATAAAGTATGAGAAATTTATGAACTAGAAACTTGTCCTGAAATGAAAGTGAATGAACTGGAATTGTATGCATCAATATGCCAGAATTATTATATTTACTAAAATTGCAAGATACTGAATGATTCATGCTATATGATAATGTTATATAATGTTTGAAAACATAAGAGGCAATTGCAAACAAAAATTATAGCTTTATAAATAAATAATAACAGTATAATAAACATTTGTAAGAATGGAACAGACCAAAAAAAATCAAGGGAGTTATAACTTTTGCATAGGGTATTCAGAGTAGAATTAGACATGAAATTACAGAGGAAAACACAAATCTGTTTGAATAGCCATGAAGACAACGGTAAAAGTTAGAATTTTATTTAGTTGGGCTGTAACATTCTAATGTTTATGATATTATTGTTTTAAAAAATTGAGTGTATAAATGATTGTAGAGTAAATCAAGATGTGAGTATAAGCATTATTGCCAAAGAGAAAAAAATAAAAGCTGTGTGTCTTTATCATTTTTATTCCATATTAGAATTCAGATGAGTTAGTTTTTTGAACCAAGTAAATCAGACTCAGTGGGAACTAAACACAATAGAAAGCAGATGACTCTCTGTGCATAAGCTTACAAACAAAACAAGCACCCCAGGATGTGTTGTGCTTGTTTTTGTTATAGTGCGTTTTGAGGTGACTGGCTTGGAAACCAGCCACTCAAACTTTTTAAACCATATTAGAAAGTCAATATTATCTTAAAGGTCTGATAGAATAGTTTTCACTTTCACCTACTTCTTTAAACAGATATAAAGATAAAGACTAAAAGAATATTGGCGCAGTCTAGAAACATACCTCTAACTTATTTTCCTGACTAATTGCAAAAAATAAAATAAAAATAATTATGAAAGTCTTCACTTACCAGGAAAGTGGGACAGATGGGAGGACATTCTATTGGGACTCTAGGTGAGAGAAGCATGGGACAATGGGGAAATAGAAGGATCCAGAGGGTCCTAGAAACCTACAAGAAGAACATTATGATGGGTGGAGCTACACTCAGGGGTCCTGCTCAAACTATGGCATCAGCCAAGGACAATACAGGCCGTAAACTTCAAACCCCTACCCAGATCTAGCCAATGGACAGGACATTCTTCACAGTTGAGTGGAGAGTGGGGTATGACTTTCACACGTACTCTGTTGCCCCATATTTGACCACATCCCCTGGATGGGGAGGCCTGGTGGCACTCAGAGGAAGGATAGCAGGCTACCAAGAAGAGACTTGATACCCTATGAGCATATACAGGGGGAGGAAGTCCCCCTCAGGAACAGTCATAGGGGAGGGGAGTAAAGGGATTATGGGAGGGAGGGAGGATTGGGAGGATACAAAGGATGGAATAACAATTGAGAATAAATTAATAAAATATATTTTTAAAACAAGGAAAAAAAGTTTGACCATATGCTTCCTTGATCTTCCCTTCTGCCTCCTGCTCATCTCACTCCTCCTCTTCCTCTTTCTCCTTCGTCCTTTTTGCTGCCAAAGCCATCACTGATATAAAAGTCACTTTTAGAATTGTATTGTTGACTAAAATCCAACAGCTCTCCATTGTAACTTTCTTGAAGAAACAGTCTGTTTACATATGAGATACTTGAAACTCAGCTACATTAAATAACAGTTCACAGGTTGAAGCCGTAGTATCCAAAGCCAGAGTTTGAATCATACTGAACACATTTAAGCCCAAGCCTATGACCCTACAGCTAATCCTGTTAGCAGCTATAATTACTAGCATTTTGAGTTATAGGTCGAGCCTTCTCATGACTCTTTACTTTCTGTAATTTACTCTAATCCTCCTTTGTTACAATCCTCGTTGGCCTACAGAACTTCTTGGAAATATGTCTGGTACTTCCAGAATGTGACATTCAGAGTTTCTTTTGACTGAGATCGTACTGTGGCTGATATTAAGGTGATTGTTTAACCCTTTGCTTTGGTCTTGGTGGCCATTTCCTCTGCCTTTGTGTGAAGAGCAGCCTACCTCACCACTCAACACTTAACTGTGGATTCTGAGCATCTAGCAGAACATTAATACTGAGAAGCCTCTGTTGTCTCTTTAAGCTATCCCAATGAAATTAAGTCAAATCAGGAACTGGTGTTTAGGTAGGTCATTGGTTAATTGACTGGTTAGGTAGGTCATAGCACAAAGCCCTGGCTTTCACCCCTGCACTGCAAAATAAATAAATATAAATGAGAATTTACTCTGACTGTCTCAGACTGATTGAAGAGCATGGTCTACAATGCACATAAGGCTGAAGGCATTCGTTTGTCACGTCAGTTATTTAGGGATTTAACGCAAGCATCAATAGCATGGTCTTTCTTCCTACAAGACCTGTGTCTAAAGCTATTTAGTAAACTTCTTAGGAAGACATGTGGATCTTTATAGCTCTGGGTATTTAAGAAGCCTATGACACAAAAGGAAAAGTAAACTGAAAACCAGGCTGTTGTACTTTCAATCTAGGCTTACCTCTCAGTACAATGCTGACAACTCAATTCCATCCTTCCAGCTACTGAAAATTCCAGACTGTCCTTCTGATGTGCCCCTTCCCCCCTGACAGGCTACATGGTCTTTCTCTGTTTCCCTCGTTGCCTCAAAGTTACAGGATGTCTTTCATCAGCTTTTGCAGAGTAAACTATTGCAAATACTCAATCTCTCAGCCAAAGTTTACACTGGCCACGACTACCCATCATATAGTATAAAAAATGTGTTAATAAACACAATTTTGTTTCAATGTCTGCCTCTCTAAAACTACAGGTTAGGCATTCCTAACCTGAGAATTTGAAGTTGCAAGTCTAAGCAGTTCACTAGGTGGATATGAAGATGAGGTATGTTCAACTGCTAAAGTTTATGAATGTAATCACCTCAAATGAAAGTATATTTAAGTGAGAAAGATTTCTGTATCCTTCACTCCTGAAGGAAAGGAGTGAATGTGCACACAGTTAGAAAAGGAGGGCCCTGCTGTGTTTGTTTTTCATAACTTCAGAACAAACCATAAAGAGAGCAAAGGTGCTGAGTTATTCAGTTCCTGCTTGAAAGCAATCACAGGGGTTTTCTCACGTCTAAAATCCTGTAAAGGAATCCCTACATTTACTCATTTTTTTTTAACTGAAAGATAATGGCCAGAAACCAAAAGACACACATTTCAAGCAATAAAATAATTAAAGGTGAGTTAAAATGGTTTGTTCATCTAACAGGGCTTTATAACGTATCTCCTTGAAGTTGATTCAGTAAAACAAACCCCATCTGTTACTTGTAATTTTGCATTTAGTTCTTGGAACAAGTCTCCTGTTTTCCCCAGCTGAGATGTTTTGGGATGATTCTACTAGCACACTGACTCTGCTGCATTTTGAATAACTCTACTTCTATTTTTGTCTGTTTGTTTCAGTACATTGGTTAGATGGAGAATAGTTTCCGCCACTTTTTATTAGTATATATTAATTGTGTAAAATAGCATGTTTTACTAAGACATTTTCAGATTCTTTGATCATATGTACCCCTGTACACTCATTTATATTTTCTTGACCTTATCACTAGTCTCCTCCCTCTTTGCATGCAGTTCTATTTGCTCATCTATTTATTTTTTAAAAAATTAGATGACACATTTGACAGAAGGATGTGATATTTTCTGTTTAGAGCCTGGCTTATTTCACCTAGCATGATGTTGCACAGTCTTATCTGTTGGGCTTTCTTCTTCTGAAGATTACATGATTTCTTTCTCTTTATTTTAGCTGAACAATACTCTATTGTCATTATTTACAACAGGTTCACTGGACATGCGTCCCGGCTCATTACTTAAGTTGGCTAATGTGAACTGTGCCGTAATAAATAGAGCCATGTGAGTACATGTGTTAAGTGTTGATTTATTTTGCTTCATATACATATCCAGAGTGGTAAAGTTGCAGCATATGATAGTTTTAGTTAATTTGTTTTTTAAAAATACTATTTTGAGATTATAATGTAATTATATCATTTCTCACTTCCCTTTCCCCCTCCAAACTCTCTTAGTTCCCTATGTCCCTGCTCTCTCTCAAATGCATTGCCTTCACAGAGATTTCCACAATGTCTATGCTAATTTATAACTTTATATCATTTTCTTAAGGACACCCTTTCCATCCTGACCCTGTACTTCACAGAAAAGCACATATAAAATTATGATCGTTTTATTAAAAATGCTAAATCATGTCATCAGATTTCCCCAAATTCTCAGTAAACAGGTACATAAGAAGTCACAGTCCAGGTATTATTACAACTATAATGACCCCAGTCTTTGAAATATTGAGTCAAGGTACATATGCAATTGCAATGATGATAACTTTAAAGATCTGTCTTATGAATATTTATTACATCTGTCATAGTTTATAGATAGTGTGACAAGCTAAGTCTGAATGACAGTAGGCATAAATATTAAAATTTGTTTAGTTTTAATTTAATTTTTGCAGAATATACTTCAGTGTTTAAAACTTTATTCTAATTTTACCATTGTTTTCAGGTGTAAGCAGTGTAAGAAGTCTCTCTTTCTAACAGAAAACTGTCGCTGCTGGGACTGCCTTCTAAGACACCCTGAGCCACAGGGTGGGTGAGTAATTGGATGGATGGCTAGAGGTAACTGTGGGACTTGCTGTGAGATGACACTGGTGTTCTGTGTCTGCCACTTTCAGCTGAGCCAAGAAGCTCCTACCTCCTCCACATGTCATTAGCAGAACTGCCTGTAGACTTTGTTCTTTCATTTGTGGGAGCCTCAGGATAGAGGTTTTTAAGACACCATTTACAATAAACATCACTGGTGCTTTTTTTTTTTTTTTGCCATCAGACTGCTGGCCTGTGACTAGAAAAAGGCAGGTGGGAACCTAAAGAAACGATAAACTAAAGATTAGGGAGAACATAGAAGAATGCTATTAAACTTAGGCTTTAAAATCAGGAAATCAAAGCTACCATTGATCAGCAGAATATATAAGTGAGACGCCACAATAGAGAATAATATTTTCATCCTTTTCCATCAGGGAAACTAATTAAATGTGATAGTGCTTCACCAAATATTTTTTATGCATTGATATTAATATCTGCATTTGGCTTTTACAATGGCTGACCAGATATGAGACGGGGATAGGAACTTTTTTTTTTTATCATCATCAGTGATTTCTGAGGTCTTCACTAAGCAAAAACAATGCGAGTCTTAGTACAATTCCTGTGCTTTAGGCCTTAAAACCATTATTTGGTATATGCAAATATGTTTTGAGAAAATCACAGTGGTTCTCTCCAGGTGTGAGTTCCTCCTGGAGACTGGGAGCTTGCTGTGGCTCTCCAAAAGAATGGAATAGAAAATTGCAAGCCTGGCACGATGCTGTCAGAGCTCCGTCTATTGCACCTCCTCATTTCTAAAACCCCACAGAGATGGGTTTCTGGGTAAAGCTGGTAGATCCAGAATAGACAAGACTATGAGGCTTTCCTGATGCCACTGAAATATGAATGCCCATGAAGGAAGCTGATGGGAAGCAAGAGAGATTTTTTTTTTTCATACAACCTGTGGTGACTGGAAAAGGAAGAGAGGCTGTCTTAAGATCTCACAAGTTTGTTAGGGGTTGTCATTAGTGAATCCTGATTTCATTTAACAAATAAGTCACAATTAGATGGTTTTGCCTTTTACAGATATAAAAATTTCAAGTCACTGTATTTCCCCTGCAGAAAAGTAGTGTGAGAATATATCCTTACATTTCTAGTATCAGAGAAAAACTAGAGGGACTTTTCCAAAACATGGCCCCTTCTCCCTCCACCTAAGGTACTACTGTGTCTGTTTGTTTATTTCGCAGGGTTGGGTGGAATGAGGTGTCTCTAAGTGCCACTGGCTGCCCTGCAACTCACTGAGATCATTCTGTCTCTTCCTGCTGAATGCTAGGACTAAAACTCTGTGCCCTACACTCAGATTTTAACTTGTTTTTAATTGTCTGTCTGTCTGTTTACTTATTTATTTATCTTTATCCTTACTCCATGGTAGTCTCCTTAAGCCTGGATTATTCAAGATCATATTTCTGATAAGTCATCTCAACTTTTTGTTTTCTCACTAACCTTTATTTCTAATCCCTACATTTCCACTGCCTGCTGTTTATAACCTTAAATAGTATGTGAGTACATTTCTACTAATGATGACAGTATTTCAAATTAACACCGCAGAAAAGGAAATCTGTGTTCAGATCTGAGCCCAGGGATCCTAAACTGGATTGAAAAAGTAACTTATTTGCCTTATCAACTGTTGTCTAGCAGGAATACTGCTTCTGTCTGTTAATCTCGGCCTAGTCCTGGAAGATTCTAGCCTCCATACATCTGACTGAGGCCGAGAATATGTTCCATCTCTGATACTTGCTGCTTAAGCTTACCCTTTTTTATACATGACTAAGCATTTAATTAAATACCTAAGTGTATATGTAAACCCACATACGCATATGAATATATATATATATATATATATATATATATGTAATAGGAATACTGATGAGGTTACATCTAAATGACACACTTACATTTTATTCATGCATTTTTAAAATGCCACAAACACTCAAGAATACTTCTTAAATATTTAAATTTGAAATTATCATATGACCCAACAGTTATACTCACAGAAACTTATCACAATGCAAAGTACACTTAAGTTCATATCAAAATTTGTTCTTGATGCTTTATACTGACTTAATTTGTTAGATCTTCCAATAAGAAGCATTACAAACAACTGTTCTTTAATAGACAAATTATACTCTTGTTTTTATACCAGATGATACTATTCACAAATAAAAACTACCAAACATATATATATGTATATATGTATACATATAATTATTGTTCATTATTAGAAATTATACTTAAAAAGAAAAGGAGCATAGGCATGCAGCAGTCTTATCTTCACTTTTGTTGAAAATACAAAAAAAAAGTGTAAAAAAGAAAAACCTGTTTGAAAAACCATTCTTTTGTGGAGTGTACCTACTGAATTAAAACACATTCTATACTTATGCTAAGTAGCACAGTGACAGAAATTTGAATATAGATGCTATTGAACATCCAATATTTCACTGCCACACGATTATGAAATTATACAAAAGTAAATTCTTTATAATGTCACACTTATTTCTGGGATATCTGTTCCAGATAAGTGGTCATAAAGCTATCCAGAAAACCAGTGTGATATGTGGCCAATTCCAATGTCAGTGAGAATGTTTCTGATAAAAATCAAAGACTAAACAATTATGTTTAATGACACCCAATTTGATCAAGGGAAGGATTCCAGTCCTCCTTTTAATCTCCAAGTTACAAATCAGCAAGATGAGGAGACAGGCAATGAAATGAACTTAGAGCCGCTGTAGGAAGTCCTAATCATGAGGAAACTAATTTAGACAACAGAAAAATATGCACTTCTCAGATATCCAAGTTGAATTTCAGGGGTCCAACCCTTATGATCATCAGTGAGAATTCAAATGTTTTGTTATCCTCTTTTGTTAGAGTGTCATTGACATATTGCAGCAAAATTATTGACTTAGCATCCTCAACTGTCCCTGTGTTTGTCTCTGACTCATCTACTATCTGTCTGTCTGTCTGTCTGTCTGCCTGCCTGTCTATCTGTCTGTCTCTTTGTCTCCATGTTTTAATCTTTCTTGACTCATCACAATCAGCTTGATTTAGGAATCAAGCTTTCATCCTGAAAAAGTTTCAAGGCTGTATGGCATATCCCATCCATTACAGATAAGCACAGCTTGGCAATACAGAAAGGTACCCAGAATTAATTAATGCAGCCATGAAGGGTCAAGCAAGCCCATCAGCTGCCAGAGTTGAGCCAAGTTGGAGACTTATATTTAAAAACTTAGAACACAGGACATGGCATTCTTTGAGAAGAATTGGAAGTGTGGCCTTGTTGGAGTAGGTGTGTCCTTGTTAAAGGAAATGTGTCATTGGGAGTGGGTTTTGAGGTTTTATTTATTTAATTTTTAAATTTTATATATATACATTTATATAGTTATACATATATACAATAAACTACCTATAACAAGCAGAACTATGATACAATCAAGAATTATTTAAAGGTTGCATGCTTAGTGTTTTGGCTATTTGTATTTGGCATCCTTGAAGAAAACATCTTCCTATCTCGGTGCATCTAAAATTCTGAATGTAAGTCAATATCTACCACATCTTGTCATTATCAACTTAAAACACCTATCTAGACCGAAAAACATCTTAACCCCTAAACAACTAAGCTTAATTGTAGAACTGATCTATCAGGTCTTCAATCCAATCAGAGACTTGAGAAGGAATAAAATTGATTACCTGAGTATACCAGAGTGCAGGTTAATAGCTTTCCAAAAGAGAAGATGACAGAGACAGTTTGCTACCAGAACACTCACCGTAAACTCTCTATAACATTGGAGCAATATCTTCAGCCTTCTGGCCCAATATATCTGACAGACTTATCTGTGAGGCAGGAACTCCTAAGGACTTGCTTACCCTGTCTTGATAGAGTTTGGCTGTCCACTCTTCCTGCATCCATGCTTGCCCTTTTAAAGGCAGAATTTTGTCTGTGTTAGCAATGAGGACATTTTCCCCAGTGGCTTGTTTACCACATTTGAAGCCATGACCATAAGGAGGATCTTTGACGCTCATCATCCTCTTTGAGGTAGGCTGGGTGTTGCCAAGATTTAACCTGTCTCATTGGCAGTGAATCTTTAAAATAATGAAAACATTTTGAATACCTTACCTATTTTACCTTATCTTTCTAAAAAATCATATCTATCTGTTACATCTAAGATGTATATTCTTGTGATAAAAATAGACTAGTAATTGAGATGGCCATGATTTGATCAACTATCAATTAATGTGTATATCTCATTTATCCTAAACAGCCTGCAATAGACCTTTCAAAGTATTGCAAGTAAGCCTTGTATTATAACTGAGTTATAAGGTTACAATACCTCATATTAGAGGAGAAGTGAATATAATGTGTGAAGAATAATCTTACATTTAAATTCTATACCACTGTATCTAAAATTAAACTTATTTTGCATCTACATACAAAATTCTATACAAGTAAATTAAAAATAACCTTGTGAGGGACAATTGAGACATTAAGTTGAGGAATAGATTCACTAACCTATTTTTTGTTCTATATTACCTATATATTTCTATATTCCCCCTTCTTTCCTTTCAACCTCTATCTCCATACTTAAGAATATAAGATAAAGAAGAAGAGAGACATCCCTGAGTCCAACCCTGTTTTCTCTCTGAGACAAGTAATAACTTGTAACCAACTACCATTGAAAATAACCCTCTATAGCCCTAGAAAGCAACCAAAAACCTACTTGACATTCCCCCCCCCCCCAAAGGAAATGGGATGTCATTCTCTTAAGGTTTCTTCCGGCTGATTTGGGATGAATAATACCTTTGTAGGGGCCCAAATAAAATTGGGGAAATGGTTGAACAAGCTAGGAATAGCATTTGTGGTCCAGTTTCTAAATGTTGCGAAACTCCAGGCTTAATTAGAATTCTTTGTGGTACAGTCTGAAATGCCAAACCAATTGCAATTGGAAGCTTTCTTCGAAGATGTCTTGGGAGCTATCTTGTTCTGATGAGGAACATGCTGGAACAAGAAGGATTCAGGATGTCAGTGCCCAGCATGCATCCTATCAGGTCTAGTCCAATGTCAGTGTCCGGTTCTTTTATTTTGAGACCATATAGTTTCTCAAAAGCATTATACAGTTCTAGAATTATAAATGTATAAGGTGTGTATGATGCACAAAACAATTATGGGTGGTTTTCTGCTCTTTGTATGAGCAGAAAAAAGACATCTGTAAATCTTCATTGATGTCATATGAAGAATGGCATCTAATAGTAATCCATTGGTTGGTGTTCTCTAGCCAATAAGAAGCATTGTTTATGCTTAGACATTTATGTCTCAGCCAGTCTCAGAGCAATTCCCAAATAGTGGGATTAGCAATATAAATTACCTGCTTGTTCTACAGTTTAAATTCTTCATATCCTGATTGTATCCCCCTCACTCATCCCTTCTTGATCCCCCTTCACTCCTTCATGTCTTCTTCATCCCTCCCTTACTCCTCAGAAAGGGGAGCCCTCCTCCACTAACATCTGACCTCACCCTATCAAGTCTCATCTCTACTACCTGTAACCTCTTCCTCTGTAGCCTGGAAAGGCCACCCTGCCAGGGGGAAGTGATCAAAGTTCAGTGGCCAGACTGCGTACCCGACTCTCCACATCGTGAGATCTACAAGGAGACTGTGCTACTACATCTGTGCAGAGGGTCTAGGTCTATGCCATACATAGTCCTTGGTTGATGTTTCATTCTCTGTATTGTAGTGTATTATGTGGCTAATATCTACTTGTGAGTGAGTATATACCATGCATGTCTTTATGGTCTGGGTTACCTCACCCAGCATGATCTTTTCTAGATCCATCCATTTGCCTGCAAATTTCAAGATTTCCTTGTTTTTAATAGCTGAATAGCATTCTATTGTGCAAATGTACCACAACTTCTTTATCCATTCCTTGACGAGGGACATCTAGGATGGTTCCAGTTTCTGGCTATTACAAACAAGGCTGCTGTGAACATAGTTGAGCAAATGTCCTTGTTGTATGGCAGGGCATCTTTGGGTTACAGTCCCAGAAGTGGAATGGCTGGGTCTTGAGGTAGAATTATTCCCAATTTCCTGAGAAAGCACCAAATTGATTTCCAAAGTGGTTGTACAAGTTTGCACTCCCACCAACAATGGAGGAGTGCTCCCCTTTCTCCACATCCTTGCCATCATGTGCTGTCACCTCAGTTTTTTTTATCTTAGCCATTTGGATAGGTGTAAAATAAAATATCTGGGTTGTGTTCAGTTGCATTACCTGATAACTAGGTATGTTGAGAATTTTTAAGTGTATGTGTTTGGAGGTTTTGAAAGACCTAGCCAGATCACTGTCTCTCTCAGCTACTGCTCTAGCATTTGTTTGCATGCCACCATGCTCCTTGCCATGGTAATAACTGAGTAAACCTCTAAAATTGTAAGCAAGCTCCAATTAATTGCTATGTCTTATAAGAGTTCCCTTGGTCATGGAGTCTCTTCATAGCAAAAGAACAGTAAATAAAACACTGATATTCAATGTTGACTTAAAATTAAAGCAATGTATTCATCCCAATGGGCCTATTTATTATTTTCTGTTAAAATAAGAATATTCCTAGCCATGCTTGTGGTGGTTTTACAAATTACATATCTGAATAGTGTAATATTTCTTTTTTAAGGGTTGTGTTTTAGTTGATTTACCATCTCCTTAATGTATTCAAGTTTGCCTGAAGTTTACATAGAAAATGTTGGGTGTAATGGGAGAAAGTCGGCAACTTGAGGCAGCAAGAGCCTAAACTACTCTGTAAGGAGGAAAACTGTTGCCTGTACTGATGGCTAATGCTACTGACAGAGAAAATGAGATAGAATTCTGGAATAGAAATGTTTCAGAAAACCAGGAAAATGCCCAGAGGTAACGTGTAATGCTTACAGAGAATGGAGAAGATCAAAATTTGGGATGGATTAATCTGCATTTCAATTTTTTTGAACACACTACTGCCTCAGGACTGATGATAGAAGAAAAGTGCCCACATTCAAATCATAATTTATTAATTGTTTTACATGCATATATGTATGTGCATATATTCTGAATTACACAAATACAACCTATTACATTTATGCATATAACAGCAATCAATGTAAAAAGAGATCATACGTTTGAAAGTAAACAAGGAGAGGTATATGAGAGGGTTTGGAAAAAGGAAATGGAGAAGGAAAATGATGTAATTTTATGACCTCAAATGTACAAGAAATAATTTTAAAAGTTTAATTAAACAAAGTGATATGATCCATTGGATGAAGGTGCTTACTAGCAAGCCTGACAACCTGAGGGCAATATCCATGTGCACATTTTGGAACGAAAGTAATCATACTTGAAAGTTGTTTTTGATATTTACAAATGTATGACTTGGCACACACACACACACACACACACACACACACACACACACACACACACAAACACCACAAATGAATAAGATAAAAGTGTAATTAAAAAATAAACTAAAAAGGCAAAGGATCAATGAATAAACACTGGAGTTTCCCCTCCTTGGCATATACCTAAAACACTTGATATTTTATTCTATAAATATACACAGGCAGCCTGCACACAACAGCCAGAGTATGAAAACAATATAAATGTCCTTCATTTGACAGATGGTTAATGAATATGTTGTGCATATATACCATGAAATACTATGTAGGTGCAAAGAAACTGAAACTGTGAACTATGCAGATAATTGAATGAACTTAAGGAAGATAATGTTGAGTAAAGGAACCCAGACCCTGAAGGATGAGTACCTCAGGTTCTTTCTTATTGGTGGTTCTGCATTTCCATAACCTAGGATGTGTGCATGAACCAGGTTATAAACACACTGTGTGTAAAGCATAAAAGGATCATTGGAGGGGGTGCTTGAGATATAAAGTGGGACACAGAATTATGAACTGAGAGTTCTAACTAGAGAGGAAAGGGAGAGGTCACTGCAGAGATGAAGAGATGAGGGAAAAATAACACCAAGATTGTCTGACAAAGCCTCCGTTCACAAAATTTTATGTTTACTTAAGTTTATATAGAATAAACATAAGTATCATTATACATGTACTTTTATAATATATAAGTATAAACATACACATATTTACTCACACATATGTATATATTTATATACAAACAATATATATTCTTAAGGGAAGTTAATACATGTGAGCTGACAGTGCCCCTTATAAGAACCAAAGACTAATAAAGTCTATCGTACCAGGCACAAGAACCCTCACTCAGATGGATGGTTGCCCAGGGTAGTTCAAGTGACTCTACAAAAATTATAGATTTTCAATGAAGCCCTTATCCATGTTTCCTCTTGTGGGTTGAGGGTGGGCATCTATTGCTGAAGACACCACACAATTTGGACACAAGACAATGACGACTCAAGCCGGATCTGACCTGAAAGCCTTTTTCCTATGGTCTTGCTTCCATGGTTTCAGAAAATGCTGTGCAAGTTGCTAAGTGGGGAAAGCGATTTATCAGTCCTCGTCAACAGCCTTCACCTATGAACCTTGACAATTACCAGCGTGGCAAGATATGCTTAAAGGTGCCATAATTGGCACTCACATGTCAGTGGCAACCAACAGCTGTGTAATTGGACAGCAGTCCCACACAGCATGACAGAAATCATGCATGGTACTGGAAACTAGCCAGCTTCCCAGGCCTAGTGAAGGCATCACTTTAATGAAGAACAAAAACCCTACTTTGCTAGTCCAGCATCCTTCCGTATTACACTGTAAGCTGTATCCTTAGGGCCACATAGAAGTATAGCTAGCACCTCTCATCAAAGAAGCTTCTTCTTTACAGCAAGGAGAAACAGTCACACTGGACAATTAGGCATCAACAGATTGTGGAGACCCAGTCCACCCAGTCCAAGGGAATAACTCAGCATCTCAGCTCCGGCATGGGTATCTCAGGGAACATTGCAGAGGAGAGGGAGGACAGACTGCAAGAGCCAGAGCACCAGGATGTCCCCTGTGAAAGAAGATGCTCTTGGAAATGACTTCATAAGTAAGACCACAAAAATTGGCAGTATCGTTGACCACGTTAGCATAGAAGGGGAAAATGTTTTCACAGTGGTCTCATCAGACAAACAAATTATAGGCAACTGATGATTGCTGAGAGAAAGAGAATTAGATCTTTCTAATGATAGGATTTCTCATTGTAGGTCCAACACAGAGTGATAAAAAACCAAATATACATTAACAGGAAAAACAGACTTAGCAGGATGTGCATAATATATGCATACGTGTGTAACATATGTGTGTATAGATGTGTATACACACATATAGATAGAAACCTATATGTAACAATAATAATCTAATAAAATAAGAAGATGATATGAACTTGAGAGTAAGTGGGGCAATAGAAGGGTGTGAAAGATGACAGCAGGGAGGGGCTAGAGAGAGGAAAAGGAAGGAGGAATGGGACAGAGTTCTATTTCAGTTTAAAACACAATAAAAAGAGAACAAAAGGTAAAAGAGAAAGAAAGGAAGGCAGGACAGAATGAAAAAAGAAAGGAAATAAAAGAAAGAAACAAAGAAATCTCATAGTATTTTGTAGAAAGCTTTCTAAAATTGAACTTATTTCACAGCAACCTGCGAACAAAGGGTTTTCCAATTTTTATAATAATTTACTACTGGATGGGTATCTTCCCTATAGACTTAGTATTTATCATGCTTTAGAATACAACATAATCTGATTATTATTTCCAATAAAATAAGTGTGATATTCTAAGAGAATTATTATTATAATATGTTTCTCTTTTTTTCCTTCTAAATCAATAGGAAAGAAATCACTGTGACTGATGTTGAAATTGCCTTGAAATCTTACATTGTGAAAACTTTCTTTGGATGCTCTTGAGTAACAAAGCTTGCAATTTATAAAATGTAAGCATTAACAACACAATTATGCCTAAAATCATCCTGAACGGGGTAACCCAGACCCAGAGAGACACATGTGGTAAGTGCTCATTTATAAGTGAATCTTACCCATATAGTATAGGACAACCACAGTACAATACACAGATCCAAAGAAGGTAACTAACGAGGAGGATCCAGGGGATGATGCTCAAACTTCACTTTGAAGGGGAAATAGAAGACAGGGGTAGTGGTTGAAGAGACTGAACAAGTAGGTGGGAAACACAGAGAGATATGAGGTGAGAGAGCAGACCAGGGGAGAATCGGGGACTGGAGAACAAAAGGCCTGTAGAGGAAAGAGAAACAGTGAGCAGAGGTATCTCTGTGTCAAGCTAAAGACCGATGTCATGGTAGGTTCCCTGGGAACTATGAGAGGGTCTGTAGCAGAGACTTTTAGTAGCAGTGGCCCACAGCATCTGACAAGGACAATATCTAACTAGACACGTCTCCTAGTAGACGGAGGGGAACAACAGCCCACCCACAAATATATCATATTATTTTTTTAAAATAAAGTTTGCTTTGCTCATATGTGTTGAGTTTGGAAACACATATAAAATTACGTTAGTCGTTTATATAAAATGAATATGGCGACACCTAAACTTACAAGTCTATTAAAAAAAAAACTCCAATATTGCAGATTTTGAAATGTGTCTCAATGTGTTATTAAAGAGGTGAGGGTATTCTGGTTATGAGACATCTTGAAAACAAAAAATATACCTTTTTTTTCTAATTAACATGACATTTCAAATAGTCATTACAAGGCATGGATTTGATCTTGAGATCTTCAGATCCTAGATGTTCCACTGTATTAAATGCAATCATGAAATCCTGTTGTTGTTACTTTAATAATGTTTATTATCAGGCCTATATTTATTATTACTGTAGTATTTTCTAACCCGCTAGCAATCAATCTAGACACAGACACCTGTTATACTTTAAAATAGCCTTAGTTAATCGGGAGCAGGACAGACGTAATCCTCTAGACTATTTCCCAAGCCATCTGTATCTAATAATTTCTATCAAGCTACCTCCCATGCATAATCCCATATACTTATTAATGTTCTTCATCTGGACCAAATTCTCCATGTATGCCAGCCATGTGCTTCTCTTCCACCTAACCCGTGGTGGCCTTCTTCTCCTCTCTCCTCCTCTGGTCTCTCTTCTTCCCAAGATTCCCCCTCTCTTTCCAAGCTTGAGAACCCCAGCCATGCCCATCCCTTTTGCCCTGCCCAGGTGTGAAGGCTTCTTATTAATTAGCATCAAAATACATCAGATCAATTCCCAACAAAATCCAGTGGGCCACTCAAAATCAATATTTTTTCATTTCTAATTTTTTTCTAATTTTTCACATTATGTCCCAATGGCTTTGCCCTTGTTCTTATCTTCCCACTCCCTCCCTCCCTCCCTCCCTCCCTCCCTCTCTCTCCCTCCCTCCCTCCCTCCCTCCCTCTTCTGCCCTATTCCCCTCCCCTAGACCTCTGACTGGTCTGACTCTTGGGGAGGCTTCTCCTCCACTATCTGACCACAGCCTCTCAGGTCTCATCAGGATAGCCTGTATTCACTGCCTCTGTGTCACAGCAGGGCCTCCCTGCCGAGGTAAGTGATCAAACAGGGCACCAGAGTTCATGTCTGAGGCAGTCCCTGCTCCCACCCCAACCTTGGAGATGATATCCTCTGAGAGACTCCAGACACTGGGGTGGGGGTGGGTGGGCCTCAGGGGACAGATGCTGGGACTCACAGCTGGACTCTGTTGGAACACTGAAAGTTGTATGAAAGACAAGAGGGATGGAAGGACTGGCGGGGTTAGGATCAACCCAATGAGACCATGAAGGTCTTTGGATGTGGACATGGGGGGCGGGGTTGGGGGGTGGAGCGCTGCACAAACTGATGGACCAACCAGGACAATGCATGCAGAGAACCTAGATGCCTTGCTCGGGTATCGCTGATGGGTGGCTTATATACAATCAATTTTTTTTTTGGAATTTTTTATTAATTTATTTAGACTACATCTCAATTGTTGTGAAGCAGATGATCTCTTGATGAGTAATGCTGTAATTTCCCCATATCTCTACAACTCTGGGAAGCATGTTGACTTAAATGTATCTTGTGGTTATGAATAAGAAAAAATTATAATATAAGAAAATAAGATATTTATATTTCTATATTTACTTTCCAATATAAGAATTTTTAGAGAGTTTCTCCAAAAAAATCCTACAAAAAACACAAACACAAAAAGAATAATTAATAGAACACAAAATAAAGACAGTTTTATGGTAGTGCCAAAGAATATTATCTAAATCATCTGCCCAAAGAATGAAAACAGCAAGATTTATGGGATGCATCTAGTATCAAGATTTTTGGAACACAGCTCCTATTGAGTGCCTTTTGTTACACTATATTATCTGCGAATATATTTGCTTCATTTCTGAAGCAGAGTCAACACTAAACATGCATGTGATTTCTTTTCTTTTTAAGTATCTTAAGGGAAAATATCATCCTTTAATTGGCTATCTAAACACCCTATTTCAGACAAATTAAAAGTGAGAATACAAATGGAAACAAATATTACAAAAACAAGAGTACATTAAATACTGTTTGCTATGCCCCTGGGTGACTCCATTTCATGGATAGAAGAGCCCATTATTACAGATTGGGAACAGAAGCAGGGCATGAGAACCAAATCCACATTTTAAAATGTCATATGGATTTTATTTCCATGTCAAGATGAAATGCAGTAACTATGGCAAAGAGAAAATATCTTAACTACAAGACACTCCAGATTTAGAACTAAGGAAACCATGTTTATTAATTTGATTTTCACAGTGGGAAGATGATATGCCTCAGATTTCAATATTCTGAGAAGAATAAGAATGCTCAGGTAGTCTAACCAGGGATCTTCCCCACTCCTTCTGTTTCCCCAGATCCAATCCTGAGGATTTTCCCTGGCCCTGCAACAGAATACCAGCTGTGGCCTCCCTTCACCTTGCCCAAACTTCTTGTGTATTCCAAAGACTTTCTGACATTGTTCTCCCTACTCAATCCTGCATCCTGGTCTCCAGTACCAGGAGGCATTCCTTCATAAGACACCAGCATACAGGTCAATAAACAGGCAGCACACAGCCATCACATACTCTGAAAATCCAGAAAGGAAATAGAAACCAAGAGGAAAAAGATCCACCCAACAAAGACAAAAGCAGAAATCAGCACCTACACATATAATCATCCCAAACCCATATACTTAGAAGCCAACATTAGGACACAATTAATGGGGGTCTGAAGATGGCCGAGGTGAGTGCATATCATATCTGAGTAATGAAATATCAAGAGATTGTGAATCCAGTGAGTAACCTGGCCACAAACTCTAAGATAACAAAGTTGGTGTTTCACAGACAGGAACGGACATCCCAGGACCTGGGGACACCCAGCTCCTGTGACCCAGTGGCCCTCTCTGTCTCTCAGTTCCATGAATAGCACAAGGTCACAGGCTTGCATCCACAGTTCCAGGGATGCTCCGTTCAGGCATCAGACCTCAGATTCCTCCTGCTTCCTGGAGTGCAGCATCCAGATCCCTTGGACATTATCCCATCCTCCAAACCACTCTACTGGTTCCCCAGTGGCGACAGGCTAGAGAATAGAATCATACATGAGCCTGGTCCCAAGGAGGTGGAACTTAGCTGTATCTGAGTGCCCCTGAGATCTTAGTGTCTGCTTGGCCAGCAACCCTCAGCGTGGCTTGATCTGAAATGCTAGCAACCTTTCATGTACCTGCAGACTTCTTCTGCCATCTTGAAGATGCCTCCAGACTGCAGATTCTTGCAGATCCAGCCTTCGGTTCAGCTCTTTTCTGGATGACCAGCAGGTGGTTTGGCACATAGCAACAGCCAACTAGGAGAAGCTAGGCCAAAGTTCCTAATGCCACATGACTGCTTCAACCAATCTTTGCTATAGGCTAACTTGCTCTTATACCTATTACCCAACCATGAAACGCCAAGACTCGGAACTCCCTGATTGCAGCTTTTCTGCCCAAGTGTAATCCAATCATATACTTAAAACCCATTTCCTTGTCTAAAACCTATAAAAGTGCCTCTTAATTGAGACTCAAGGCCACTTCCCTGCATATGCTGTGCCAGTGCATGGGGAGTGTGTCCTGGGTTTGAACCTGCAATAAAGACTTCCTTACCATTGCATTTGAACTTGGCTCTTGGGTGGTCTGTTCGGGGAGTCTCTCAAAATTTGGGCATAACAAAGCTATGTTTATGAAGTTGTTTGAGTCACTTAAAGAGGAAATGAACAAATCCCTCAAAGAAATAAAGAAAAACACAATCAAACAGGTGAATGAAATGAGTAAAATGGTTCAAGATCTGAAAATAGAAATTGTTGGTGTACTTTTAAAATTTATTTTTTATTTTGGCTTCCTTATATCTTTTTCTCTATTCTTCACCCCAATCACTTCCAACAGCCCAACACCAAGTAAGAGAAAAAGAACGTTAGTGGGAAGAAGGGCAGTAGTTTTCCTTAGCAACTTCTTTCTGTTTAGTGTTGTTGGGTTCCTTTGGGCAAGTTCCTTGTTTCAGGATGTTTCCAACTTCTCAGCAAACTGCATCAACAGTAACCAGAAGTAGGGGTGGGGGGGATACACCAGCAGCTGCCTTTGTTCTCTGAGCCTCCAGCCTCTCTCTGGATCTAACATTTATTCCCACTGGCAAAGACCATGCCACCACATCAGGCAGTACACACTGCTAGGAAACATCACATGCCCTCTTATGAGGCAACTATCAACTGTAGACAAACTGAAGCAGCCCCCATATCCAACCCATGGGATTAAAACAAAAACATGTTTACATATAAAGGAAAACTTCCACAGCAGAAAATAGAATCAATAAAGAGAACGCAAGTGAAAAAAAAACTCTGGAGATGGAAAACTTAGAGAAGAGAACAGGAACCACTGAGGAAAGGATCACCAAGCGAATGCAGGAATTGGAGGAGAGACTCTCAAGCATAGATGATACAATTGAAGAAATTGATTCATCTGTCAAAGAAAATATTAAATCCAAAGAAAATTCACAACACAATACATCCAAGAAATCAAGAACCCCCATGAAAAGACAAAATCTAAGAATAATAAGAATAAATGAAAAAGAAAATTCTAGGATGCTAAGACCAGAAAATATTTTCAAGAAAATCAAAGAAGAAAATGTCCCCAATCTAAATATATATATCTTTAAACACACAAAACATTTAGAGCACACTAGACCAGAAAAGAAACTCCTCCAACCACAAGATGATCAAAACACCAAATCTACGGAACAAAGGCAAGGAAAAAATGCCAAGTAACATATAAAGACAGACCTATCAGAATTACACCCGATTTATCAATAGAGACTATGAAAGCCATAAGGGTGAGGGCAGATGTCATACAGACACTGAGAGAGCACAGACGTCATCTTAGACTACTATAGCCAGCAAAAATTTCAATTTCCATACAGGGAGAAAACAAGATATTCCATGACAAAACCACATTTAAACAATATCTTTTCACCAAACTTCAACAAGGTGAACTACATCCAAGAAAACACAGGTTCTAAAGTACTTCACAAAAAAAGACAAGCATACAAACATACTATTACCACCAACACCACAATAAAAGAAACTTACAATCATTGGTCACTAATATTTATCTATATCAATGGACTCCACTCTCCAATAAAAAGACACAGGCTAACAGAATGGTTGTGTAAACAGGATCCAACATTCATCTGCATATAAGAAACACAACTCAGCAACAAAGATAGACATTACCTCAGAGTAAAGGGCTAGATAAAGTTTTTCAAGCAAATGGACTCAAGAAGCAATCTGAAATCGCCGTCCTAATATCTAATAAAATAGACTTTCAACCAAAATTAATCAAAAGAGATGTGGAAGGACACTTCATTCTCATCAAAGGAAAAAAATCCACCAAGAGGACATCTCAAACTTCAACATCTATGCCCCAAATGCAAGGGCACCACATTTGTAAAAAATACTATAAAACTTAAATCAGATATTAATCCCCATAGTGGGAGACTTCAACAAGCCACTATCACCAAAAGAATATACTTTATTCTCAGCACCACACAGAACCTTCTTCAAAATGACATATAATCACTAACAAAGCAAACCTCAACAGATACAAGAAAATTGAATTAACCCATTGGTCTTTGTCAGATCATCATGGATTAAAGCTAAACACCAACAATACAGAAAATGAATATTAGTGATATTCTGCTATGGTTGCAGATATGTGCCTCAACCAATAGTTATCAGAGAGGCTTCCTCCAGCATCAGATGGGAGCAGATACAGAGACCTGCAGCCAGACATTATGGGGAGAGAAAAATTATTATTGGAGGTCTCCACCATAGCCTTCCTCTCAGAGCTCAGAGAATCCTGCAGAAGAGAGGGGGACAGAAAGATTGAAAGACTCAGAGGTGATTGAGGACACCAGGAGAACACACCAACTGAATCAACAAGCAGGGCTCACAGAGATGGAAGTAACAAGCCAGGGGCCTGCAGGGGTCTGCACCATGTCCTAGGCACCATGTGTGGCAGTTAGCTTAGTTTTTTTTTGAGGCTCCCAACAGTGGGAGGGAATGTTCTGCTTGTTCATTTCTTTATGTGTTTGTTTATTGCTTGATCCTGGGTCTCCTCCTCTTGTTGGTAGCCTTGCTCAGCTTTAATGTGAGAGCTTTTGCCTTGTGTTATTGCATTTTGGTTGTTGTCTCAGAAAATATTGGCCTGTTCTTTTCTGAAGAGAGACAGAAAGGAAGTGGATCTAGGGGAGAGGTGAGATGAGGGGGTGGTGGGGCTTAGAGGAATGGGGCTAGAGGAAACTTTCGTCTGGATATATTGCCTCAAAATAAGCGCAACACAGGACCTAAAACAAAAAAATGGCATAATTAATTTCACCATCAAGAAATTAAAATCAATTTTACTGGCATGACAATATTCTTACTGTCAATTCTGCATTGTTTTCCTGGCTCACTCAAAAAATGGTGAAAATTGATTTACTTGATGCGATTCAATGGCGATATAAACAGTGAGCTTACTTTGATTTATTGCCCAATTAGTTTAGATTCTTAGCTGATACGTGGGACACCTTCCTCATCCATTTGCAGATATTGTTCAGACCTGACCTTTTTTATTTCCTTTACACTTAATTATCAGATATCTTTTCAGATCCCAAGACTTCAGTCTCCATCGATATAACTGAACATTAACCCCATAGTACCATCAAAGAACCGTTGACTGGAAGCTCTTCAGATTTACTCTGGCCACTAAAATTTTCTGGCATTCAAAAATTAGTTTGTGAGGTATTTCACAGTGCTTAGCATTATTTGTACTTAAACTAATTAATTTATTTAATCAAACACTTGACAGCCTGACCCCAGACCTCTCCTTTGTCTCTCCTCAGTCCTACACTCATATGTCCTGTTCCTTGATACACATAGAATATTATGGAATAAATAAATGATATGATCAAATACTGTCTATGCACTCTTAAAACAGCAACCATCCTGCTGAATTAGAAGCAAATTATGATTTCTAGAAATTATTTCAATTTTTTCATTTCCATCAAAAATAGATCACATTTCCTAGGCAATAATATCAAATATCTGCTTCCTTCTTATGCTGATGCACTTTAGAAAAGTAAAAACCTACTGTGAAATACACACACACACACACACACACACACACACACACACACGAAGTAATGTTATTAGAACATTTCTTTAAAATAAATGGAAACCTTCTACAAGAAGTGAAAATCTTCTTAAGGAGTAGTCTAAATAAATAACAAATTATTTGGTTAAAAAGCAACAATAACAACAAAACCACAGAACTAATCAAATATAAAAGCATGGATTAAAAGTCAGATATGTGCTCTGGAATGTCCCATTAAGAAAAAACTTACCACAACATTTTGGCAAAGTCTTTCAACTTATGTCTTTTGGGAAAAAGCTACTAAGGAATTTTCATCTTTTCAATAGGGTCATGCAATTGGGCCATCTGATGTTAATCTTCAAATTATAGTGAATGTAACACCTTGGGGTATACTTTGCATCCATAACGCTCTGTTTGTTTCTCTCAACAAACATTAGACAATTCAATAAGCATAGAAAAAGCCAATTCTGCCTCTAGTTCATTAGCATGCCTGAACTTATGGCTATTTAATTTTATTCCAGCAATTAAAATATGAAACAGACACATTGTCACTATGAGTTTCTCCATGGGAGACACATCCCTTATTCCCAGCTTTAGGAAAAAGCCGTTGATGTAGTGTCTCCTTCAGTGAAAATTTCATTTGCATTTACTGAGCCATGAAATGCACCAAGCTACCTGACACATGGCAGTAAAGTGTTTTGTGTACTGTCAGTTCTAACTTGTTTAACAACTTTGTCAGATGAAAAGATGTGCTTGCAAATGCAAGGTTAATGTCTAGACTAGAAAAATTGGCATCTAAACTAATCTTACCTGGTATTTGTTTGTATGTATGTATGTATGTATGTATGTATGTATGTATGTATGGGTGTGTGTATTTTTGAAATTCTTACATGCTTACCTTGTGTAGTAATGAAATATTTTCACCATGGGTCAACATTGTTTAATTTAGTTTACATTTCAATAAAGAGCACAGCTTGGTTCCTTTAAACCAAGACTGCATAAAGCCAAGGAGTTAAAATTTTATTGAACATGCTAATTACCTTCTGCTATTGTCATTTGAGTTACTGCTGTATTGGGCGCTGAAATAACCTTCACTCCTAGAAGTAAACATGAATTTTCGTTCACATTTTTCCACTCATCCATCCTTTTATTCATTATTCACTGAACAAATGAGTAAAACCATGTTGTACAACAATGATTATTGTTAGCATTTTAAAGACAGGCCTGTGCTTATGCACAAAGAGTCTCAAATTTGTAGATGATGAACAGAAAGTGGCAATAATAAGCTATTAGTTATTTAAATAGATATAACTTTATTTTGAAACTGAAAGAATGAAATGAATAAGTTTTCCCAAAGTCAGACAGATTTGGGTTTTGAGAAGAACGTAAATTAGGATTTTTTTATTTCAGGTACTCACGTTGGTAAAGTGAAATGAAAAAGAATGAAAGGACGGGCATAGATACATGTTAATACTCTGTGTAAATATACCCTGAACACACTGACCTGTTGAGAAAAGGAATGGCCCATAGATAGAGTTACAGGCTGGCAAATAGGAGGATTTTGGTGTCACTTCCTCCTGTGTAGTCACAGAAGATAAGAACCTGCTGAGTCAAATAGAGCACGATTTCAGTATAACAAACCTCAGTGACATTACAGAAAACACTTGGACAGAAAGATAGAAACCCCAACACATAGGTCAGGGGGCCATCAGTGTGTTACAAAACACACTGTGATAGCTACAGATCAATTCAGTGTAGACTGGGTACCCACACCACTTTCCTATCTAGTTATTTCATTACAATTAAATAAATTGCAGCATGCAATTACTTTTAAGATTTAATAGAAATATAAACAATTTTAAATAACAAGTGACAGCATATATGACTATATGTTAATTCACAATCATTGCAGAAAGCATTTTAAATGCTATTGATCTGTGAGCATAATTGCACAAAGCTGTTTCTAATCATACACTGAGTTCATTCTCTCTCTCATTCCTCCACACTCCATTGTCACTGATAAATTGATAAGGGTGCTAAGAGGACAACAGCTAAAAGAAAGGAAGAGTCAGTGGAATACAGAGATATGATTCTTAGCAAAGGATACTTGGGCAACAAAAGAACTAAGTTCACATGGAATTTCCCAAGGCTGGCTAGGGCTTCGTTAAAGACACCATTATTATAATGTAAGATAGATTAATTTGTCTGTAACTTTGGGATACAATAAGTAGAGGTGTCTGTTCTCCTGTGCTTTTTTTTTGTGTGTGTGTGTTAATTAGTTTGCAATTTAATTTTCTATTGGCTTCTCTCATTCCTGGAGGGGAGATGCCGCAGGCTGATCAATGATACAACCCTGTTGTATGACAAATCTTTTCCTGGGAGATTCAAAAACCGTTATCTACTCGCAGCAGATAGAGAAGCCACCACAGACCAAACACCAAACTGGAGTATGGCTTCTACCAAACTCAAGCACGGTGAGTCAGTGAGTTATATTAGGGTTACTCAAAGGAGTATGAGGAAGGGATTATGTACAGGAGCAACCATGATTCAAAGACCCAAAGACACCAAAGCCCACCCAGCATGAGTGACAACTCACAAATCCAGAGACCTGGAGGAAATTGTACAGCCACCAAGCACGGCAGCCCATTGGACGGTATCCATGCCAAGTGAATCACTTGGTGTAAGCGTCTTTCACACAGTCCATCGGGTTTTTGTTTCTCTCAGAATCTTTTTTGCTCCTTGACTTCCAGGAGAGAGGAGGCCTGGTGACTCTGGTCAGTTTCAGGAACTTCCTGAAGCTACTTTGAGTTATTTACCTTCCTATTTAACTGGCTTCGCTGGAGTGAAAAGTATCAATGTATGAGGAAACTGTAACACAAGGCCTGGTTTCCCATCCCAGCATCTCCCGTAGCTGATAGCTGGGCAGGTACGGATTGTTCCCGTTTACCCCTTGTTGACACAACTTTGCACACAAGCTTCAGCCTTATATCAACCAAGGAGTTTATGAAATTCATGAAGAAAAGGGCAGCACTTTTGGAGGGAAGGCCACAATCAAGTGACAATAAAGAAAATCTGCCCCCAACACAGACCTGATTCTGAAAAATGTCCCCAGAATGGAAAAATCAATGGTGGAAAAATGGTATTAGTCACAACCCAGAATTGCAGGACTGTCCGTCATACAATGAGACAGACATGGCAGGAAAAGAAAATTCAAAGTGTGACTGACTGTATCTCCTGGACATGGATGTCCAGCAGGTTGTCTCTTGTTCATTTTCATGGTGGAAGAAGACACAGGCTGACGAGCTGCATAGAAAGTGACTCACCTGGCGGGACAGAACATTCTTCCAAACTAGAGAACTGGATGAAATATCCCACATGGGAAGGCCCATTATTGACATGCTTGATGCTTGCTTTGTTAAATAAATTTGTTACTTACTTACTTATCTGTTCATTACTTCGACAATCCAGAATTTGAATTATTTTATTACCTCAGTCACAGTATTTCCTCCAAAAATCACTACCCTGCTAATCCAGGATTTTGAACCCTTTGCTTTAAACACTCCCATGCTGCAAAGTAGCATGAGTTGCTGAATGCAGCTAAGTACTAATTTTATTGAGTGAAATTATTTTTGTCTGACACTGTTCCTGGAGAGACATGAAGAGATAATTACTTACCCAAATGGAGAAACCGAATGACAGACACTACCAAAATCAAAGCTGGTGAACAAATGAGTTGTTGTTGGGATTATTATCAGGAGTGCAGGTAAGGTGCTAACTTACATGAGCAGGGATAACTCAAAAGCAGTTCAACATCAAGAGATCATCCTAGCTTACTAGACTACTCTCGAAAGCTGAGTACATGGGATGTGTTGCACAACTTGTGTGCATCTCAATTATTTGGACAGTGTCTTTGCTTGGGCTGGAACCCCTGCTCACACCTGCCCAAGCCAGGAAACCCTGCCTGCTCTCCTTCACTCGACCCAGCCCACATGGAGAAAACTCTGGGCTAATATATCATTATCCCTCCTGTCACGTGTCCAGGAACCCACTACAAGCACGTGTGCCTCCAGGCTCAGTTTTTTAACACATTAAGGGCTCAATCCCAGCTCCTGGCTGCCAAGTCATATCCCTGGCTTTTAAGCTCTATAAAACCCCTTTGCTTTAGCCCTGGTGTGTGACTTCTTTGACCTCCATCTGTGAGATCATTGGACACACCTGAGAGCTCCGTCTCAGTAAACTTGCCTTTATATTTTTAATTTGCTTTGAATCTGCTTATTTCATAGGTGGAGAAAAAACCTCAGTCTTTTATCGAGGCAGCTTGTCTGGTCTACGACTAAGTCTCAGCATTCCTGATTGCTTATGTAAAGTGAAAAAGTGCTGTGTATCTGGTCAGTACAGAACATGGGGAGACTTAATGATTTCTTTATGCCCCAGGTTTTAGGAAGCCTTGTGTGAGAACTTCCAGAGGCTTCAGAAGCATCCTTCTAAGAAGGAAATTTTTATATCATAGTCATTCAAGTATACAGTAGAATCATTAAAATTTAATACAGGGTTGTGAATAAATATAGCAGTTTTCTAAGAACAAAACAAAAAAGTAGACACACAAAAAACAAAGAATTTGAATTATTTTGGTTTAAAAGCAATTGTGGTTTTGATGTGGATAATAGTGAACTATTATTGGTGGTTTTTAACTTTTAAATTCTGATTTCAGGTCAGTTACTCTACAGGAGGTCTACTGACTTTTTAGAAGAAAAATATGAAAGATTTTACTCCCCTCCCCCCAAATTTCAAACATACCACATGAGTTAATTTTGAGATTTGGAAAATATGAGCACCTGTGATTTTTTTTTTATTAATTTATTCTTGTTACATCTCAATGGTTATCCCATCCCTTGTATTCTCCCATTCTTCCCTCTCTCCCATTTTCCCCTTACTCCCCTCCCCTATGACTGTTCCTGAGGGGGATTTCCTCCCCCCTGTATATGTTCATAGGGTATCAAGTCTCTTCTTGGTAACCTGCTATCCTTCCTCTGAGTGCCACCAGGTCTCCCCCTCCAGGGGACATGGTCAAATGTGAGGCACCAGAGTATGTGCTCTGGAAGGCAGCTGTGATTTTGAAAGGGAATCAGAATTTTAAAATTAACTTCTCGATTTTTTTTCTGGTTTTGCTCTCAATTTTTCTCACTTAGGAGGAAAGTATATCTGTGAAGTACTTAGACAAATCTAACTACTATATCCTATCATTAATTTGTCAGGTATAATTAATGGTGTCCATTTCCATGTGCAGAGGCATAATCTTGTACTTGTTGCATATATAAAAAAGCAGTCAAGGATTTCCTGGACCCATGAATGTCATAGGATGAAAAATAGACAATCAGAAAGAACACTTGCCAGAGGCAGAGAAGATACATTTGGTTTTCTATGTACAAAACATGGAATATGTTAGACAATATATGCATACATTGCTTATATGATTCCAAATAAAAGAAGGTATGTTTATACATCTTATGTTTGTATAACTGCACTCACAAAATGTTATCATTTATGTGTATACATAACAACACATATGCTCTTATTTCACGTGTGTGCCTATATTGCCTAATAGACATCTATATATTTTTAATGATACACGAAATAAAAGAAGGTATGTTTACAGATCTCATATTTATATAAATTTACTCATACAGATTTTTATCATTTCTGTGTATACATAACAATACCTATATTGTTTTCTTAATTCACATCTATGATCATGAACACAAACACATATATTATTTTATTTCTTGCGGGCATACCTTCCCTTTTTTCATGAAATTAGTATTTTAACAAATCCTCATTATTGATGATCAAAAACTCGTTTATCTGTCCTGACCTTGCTTCTTTTTCAAAAATACTGACCCTTATATTTATCTGATTGACACTGATTATGTTATTAATCTATTACTGTTTAAAATTAACTTCATCTTATTCATTTTTTTTCTGTCTTAAGTTCATTTCATGACTTCTCTTCACATGGATCTTTCAAAACCAGGTACTGCTCATCCTCTGTGTTTGATTTCAGGTTGTTTTGTTTTCTTTTGTTTTGTCCACCTGGGATGCCCTCTTTTGTTTTGATATGATATAAAAATCTATTCGTCTTTTAGAAATTATTTGAGTGGGTGTTAAAAGACAATACTTCACTTGAAGATCTTACTATACAAATATAAGTTTGTATTTCCAGTTGAAATGTTAAGGCCAAGTTCAAGGACACACACCTTTAAATTCCTAACCAGAGATTCCACAATAAAAGGAACTCAGGGCTGATTTGTACTTCAGTTTCAGTGAAAAACTCTGTCCCCCCCAAAAGTGGTGGAGTGTTATGAAATAAAGAACACTCTTGACCACTGCCTCCAATATGTCTACATATACATATGTACATATACATTTATATTCTTATATATCATATATGCACATAGCATAAGCATATACAAACAACAATTATTTGAAATGATGTCCCTTATGAAAACTCTCCTGTATTAACTCTCACATTAAAAATGATTTCTCACATTCCAGAAACTTAAATTTATTTATAACTTCCAGCTCTGGATTTATGACTCCAAATTTTCTGACATATTTTGTAATATCTCGTGTAACTTAAAATCAAATTTTATTGCACTAATTATTTCATTTATTGTTGAATATTGAGTTACATAAAATGTTTGACTATGAGCACCTTTTCAAATGTAGACCAGTAAAATGTGTATCTGTTCGGTTTCTCCATGTACCTTATCCAAACAACTAAGGGGATTAACACACATTTTCTTACTACATGTTCACAAATGTAGTGCAAGTGGACCATTTGCTTTACATATACGGAAACTGCTCTCTTGTTTATATCATATGACCAGGAAGACTGATGTAAACTAAGAGTCATCCTGGATAAAGTGACAGAAACCATATGGGTAATGATGTGGTAATTTTACTTCTCTAGGTAAAGGTTTGAAGTCTTTCCTAATGTGTGTATATAATGTAATAACTCAAGAGATTTTTTAATTCAAATCTGAGTTTTGTTTTCTTGAGTCATTTCGATAAACATTAGGAACATTTGCTTCCTATTTATGAGCTTTTATTCACAGTTTTGCTTGTAGGTGGAGTCCCATCATGTTTCTAAAGGACCAGTTGGGATATGCAGTTTATCCGGATACCCAGTCGCTGATGTAGCTACTATCATGCAGGTACCTCCGTCTCAGCAAAGCCCTATGATCATCTTAAGCAAGGAGATAGTTCAGGGTGTTTCAAACATAGCTAGATAAGTACTTTCAAAGGTGAGTTCAATATACCTGAAGAATGAAGAGAAAGTTAAATTTTGTAGGCTTCTGACGTTAACAGAAATACGAATTAGCCTTGGGGGACACATGACAAAAAATTGTGTAAAAGAGACTAGTAATTCAGGAGTGGGGTGACATGGGAGGGATTGGAGGGAAGGTAAGTGGATGGTGGCTGGGGGAAGAGAGGTATGTAAGTCAATTGAAATTAAACTATACAATTTTAAATTGTGTACAGCCTTAGGAATACAGGTTTGTGTCTGGTAA
The DNA here is from genome assembly GCF_964271855.1 of Acomys minous. Taxonomy (NCBI): domain Eukaryota; kingdom Metazoa; phylum Chordata; class Mammalia; order Rodentia; family Muridae; genus Acomys; species Acomys minous. The sequence goes on from NC_140496.1 coordinate 26,453,273, forward strand.
GCATTTAAAGAAAATGGAGACGTTATATAATGGTAGCAAGTCTAAGAGGCTTCCAGTCACCTGAATAAGCTCAGGACCAGCCGCTGGTACTAATGCTACACAGTCTGGCTGGCACTCTGACTGAGAACACATTCCTGTGACACTGGCATTGGTGATTCACATTGATCATGAGACCACACATTATAGTATCCTTAGGGTTTCAAGTCTATTCTTATTTGTCCAAAACAAAAGTAAACAAATAAAAGCTTTAAAATATTTACCTATGCATTGCATCACTGAAGGCTTCTATGGATACCCTTATGCCCACATCTGCTTCCCAAAAGGAACAGCATAGACAAAAGAACTCTTAAAATTTGTGGCAAAGATACAGAAGAGTAGCTCTCTGCTATTAATGGATGCTGGCGGAGGTGTGGGCGAGGAAGGACCCAATTTTCTTTAAGGGGCAACCCACTGGGAGTTTGACCATGCTTCAGTAATGCAATGCAAATTGGAATCTCCTCCTCCTCCACCTCCTCCTCCTCTTTTTCCTTCTTCTTTTATATTTTGGGAGGAGAAAGCAAGGGTTGGCAAGCGACCTTGGAGGACTGGGAAGTGTGTGTGTGTGTGTGTGATTGGGGTGCAGAATGTAAAAGTCACAAACAAAATCAATAAAAATATTATGTTGGATAGTCAGTTAGCTTTATATAAAATTGTGATGAAATTTTGCAAGCTGAAGCATAAAGAAAACCTGTGGGACAGTGTCTGTGTCTTAACCTTCCTGCTTTCAGTAGTTTAACATGTTTTTTTCTTAGCAAGTTCTGCAGAACCTGAACCAATACTGTAAGCATCATCTCACTCAACGTATACTTCATAAACCATTCTTAGTCACATCAGTATTTTATTACAAAATGAATTTGACCTAAGTGCTTACTAACTCTTCTGTCCTTCCTTACTCTATTCTATATACACTTGCTTTAAAGCTGAGACCTCCTTTTATTATTTTAATTTCCAACTATTTTGAGGAAGAAAATGTCGAAATTTAATTTGAATCACCAGATAGTTCAAGAAAAGCAGCTGTTTAAAATCACCTAAGACAATATCAACCTCTTACAGATATGCATACTACCCACTTACAGATGATGTGCATTTCAAGTCTTCTGAAACATGAAGCTGAATAATAAGTGGAAAATACACAGTCAAGCAGAGGTTGTGTGTTTTGTATCAGCAAGATGTGCCCTGATTCATGCATGTGGCAGACATTTCAGATCCATTATCCAAAATGAAAATACTCTAATCCGTGAGCATAACTAATATTGTAAATAACACATTCTGTTTTAAATGCTCGTGCTGTACATAAGGAGGAAACACTTAAATCTCCGCGGCAGATGCTTGTTTGTAAGTATTTAGTACTATTATAAAAAAGGAGCCTGGAGAATACACAACTGAAGGTTCTCAAATACATGCCCAGTGCTGAGGGAAATGAATTTGATTTCTAGTAATTTAAGGCATCTAATCACTATCATTAAACAAATAAGGATTCATTACATGAATGAGATGAAAATGCTGTGAACACAGTAACACTTGGAAACAAATGTGACCTAGAACTTTAATTTCTGTGCACATCTTATTTGAGCACCATTTATTTGGGAAGTTTATGACCTGTGACTATTTCTCAATTTAATACAACTAACAACTCCAGTGCTACGTCTCAGCTTCTTGTATAATTGGAAGGAAGTTTGTCGCAGAGGGAGAAGCCTCTGCATATTAATATTGTACAGAGACACGGTTAAGGTGGGAGACATTATTCACAGACATAAAAGCAAAGTATATTGAAAGACAGGAAAGCCCCAAGACAAAATAAACATAAAAAAATACCAAGAGAGACACAGGAAAACTGGCCCTGCGCATCAATCTCAGGGCAACAAGTGTGGTTTAAGCAAAAGCCTTGACATGCTCGACCCTGGAAACATGGAAAAGATTTTCAGACAATTCTCAGATAAAGCTCAGCTTGACCCTGAAGGAACTTCTTGCCATGTGACCAGGTTAACACACAGAGGCTCTAATTTCTCTCCAGTAAAAGCAGGTGCATTATTCTGTCTGAAGCATATCATGAGGAATAGTGAATATCTGATCTTTAGGAAGAAGAGGTCCAGGAAGACAAACTCAAGACAAACATAGGAAGATTCCAAATAGAAATTAGTTTTCAAGCTCTCATGTCTGAATAATTCTAAAGCTTTAAATATTAGAAAAGATATTCAAAGAAAATATCAGTGGGGAAAAATTTAAAATTTGACACTGGAAATAATGTGCTGAAAACAAATTGGAAAATATATTTGGCAATATTTGGCCCCATGCTCACTCGCAGTCAAAAGTTTGAGTAATACACACTGGAAGATCTAGCTACATGTAAAAACAAAGGAAATGTAGTATAAGTATCTACTTGAAGGCAGAATCTATTGAGCATCAGTGAATAATAAACAATATGCAGACAGATAGAGAAGAGTCTAGATGGACAGAGGAAGTTTGACCTCGAATCTCAGTTTTAAGACTTTAGCATATTATAGTCATTGTGAATTGTGGATAGATTTTCATTTTTCTACATTATTTTTGACTATATCACTGCCCAGGCCCCCCCAAAAAATCCTTCAAGTTGATTTTTCCTTATATCACAAAGGCACATTTTTGATTACTGGATTCTTGGATTTGCCTATCATTCTATACGCACTTTATATAGCTACAGCTATATTCATCATATGTATTACATGTATTCAATGTACCTATGCCCAGTAAACCATGATGGCAAGCTTTTAGAATTTTCATTATAACAAATATACAGATCTGTTGTCTTAACAGTCATTACCAAATAAAAGAAATCCCTGAACAAACATGCGGAGTCATCCTAAAAAGCATACTTTAACCATTAAACCTTCCCATAGTTACTATATCAAGAATGTCCTTGTGGAAGCAGGTGATTCTACCTCACAGTGAAGTTTTATAATGATGCCTTCAGCACACACATGGCTCCAATTTTAGTTTACTGTCAAAGTTTCAGTCGGAAATAAAAACAAAGGGAACGTTATAACAAATGTCCTAATAGAACAGAATAATGGGAAGAAGACAAAGACTACAAAAAAGAAAACCAGATAAAAGTTTCATTCTACATAGGGGAGCTTATCCAAACATTCCGTTATATAAGAGCCGTAAAAACCAAACATTATATTTTTCTCTTGAGTAGGTCCCTGCCATCATCTGAATTGCACTGACCGCACTTATCAATTTAAAAAACAGCTGTCAATCAGTGCTATTTTTAGTATGATGGTGTCTGTAAAGGTCGATTTGAAGGTATGAACAGTCTAAGTCTTGGAGCATAAAGATAAGGCTCTTAACGTCTCACCTGTCTCGCCTCTAGGATGTATGCCCTTCCTTTCTCATAATGACACCCAACCCTGACTGCAAGAGGCATATTTCTAAAGATGATTCATGATCACAGGGCTGTTTGTGTCTCGGCTACAGCATCCACCACATGCAGTTTGTCACAGAACTTACAGTCCCTGTGGTTTTCTGATTCTTACCCAAGCAAAAAGTCAAGCTCACTCTCCAGCTGCTCTCTTGTGTTGCAGAGCCCATTTAAAGCTGCCTTGAAAAGCAGTTTGTGGAGGTGTGTACCTAACAAGCCATTCTGAAGGCTGACTATAAAAATAAAAACTACACTGTTTGGAAATGTTTGGAGGCAAATAGGTTTATCTAAATGATTCCTTCTATTTTATGGACACTAAATATCAAAATAATGGATGTTATAATTAGCTGACTAAGGTCTGTGTTTAAAGAGTTAAAAACAAATCAGTCTGTTTTCTCCTTATTGGTTGAGTAAATCCATAATGAAAGGGAAGAGTTGAACTGAAAGGATTGTTCAGAAACAGAACACAAGACCCCCCCAAATCAGAGAAAACTGACTGTCCATATGACAAAAAAAAAAAAAAAAATCAGGAATCCTATTCTACAGAGAAGCAGAAACATAACTGGACAACTACTCCATATGACAGTTGCCCATCTTCTGATTTAGGGTTGGTGAAGATCTTTTCCCAGTCTATAGGTTGTCATTTTGTTCTGTTGACAGTGTCCTTTGCTTTACAGAAGCTTTTCTGCTTCATGAGGTTCCAATATTAATTGTTCATCTTAGAGCCTGAGCTATTGGTGTTTTGACCAAGAAGTTGTCTCTGTGCCACTGAGTTCAAGGCTCTTCCCTACTTTTTCTTCTAACAGATTTAGTGTGCCTGGTTCTTTGTTGGGGTTTTAAAACCACTAGGACTTAAGTTTTGTGCCGGGTGATAAATATGGATCTATTTGCATTTTCCACATGTAGACAGCTCAAAATCTTTAGTCTTCAGGGAATTACAAATCAAAATGACTCTGAGATTCCATCTTATACCCATCAGAATGGCTAAGTAAAAACTCAAGTGACAGCACATGCTGGTGACAATGTGGGGAAAGGGGAACACTCCTCCATTGCTGGTTGGAGTGTAAACTTGTACAGTCACTTTGGAGAACAACCTGGCTCTTTCTCAGAAAATTGGGAATAGTCCTACCTCAAGACCCAGCTCTACCACTCCTGGGAATACGCCCGAAAGATGCTCCACCATACAACAAGACACTTGCTCAACTATGTTCAAAGCAGCTTTATTCATAATAGCCAGAAACTGGAAAGAAGTTAGATATCCCTCAACTGAAGAATGGATAAATAAACTGTTGTACATTTACACAATGGAATACTATTAAAAACAAGGAAATCTGGAAATTTGCAGACAGATGGATGGAACAAGAAATCATCATTCTGAGTGAAGTATACCAGACCCAGAAAGACACACATGATATATACTCACTTATAAGTGGAGATTAGCCCAACATAGATGTCCTCTGAGAGACTGTACCCAGCATGGGTTCAGGGCAGACTCTGGGATTCGTCACTGGACTCCAGGTGGAACGCTGAGAGTGGTATGGAAGAATGGAGGGATGGAAAGACCCTGAAGGTTCAGGAGCCCCATAAGGAGACCATCAAGGCTGGCAGAGCTGGACTCAGGGGTCCTGCACAAACTGTCATACCCATCAAGGACAATGCACACAGCAAACTTCAGATCTTGCCAATGGACAGCTTATTCTCCATGGTTGTGGGGAGAGTGGGGATTGCCTCTGACACGAACTCTGGTGCCCCCAATTTGATTACTGCTCAGTGGGGAGGCCTGATGGGCACACAGAGGAAGGGTAGGCAGGCTAGCTGGATGAGACCTTATATCCTGTGGCCATATATATGTTGGGGAGGACATCCTCTTCTGTCAGAGGTCTAGGGAACGGGGCTAGGGTGAAAGAGGGAGAGTGGGAACAGGAAGATATAAGCGAGGGAATAATATTCAGGATGTGCTCTGGATAAATTATAATAAATTAAAATTAAAATTTAACCCGTTATTTTAATGAAATACAAGGAACAAGGAGTGGAATTTAAATTAAAACAGCAGAAATGCTGATAGTTTGTGCTCAAGGAGAGAAAGGTGGGATGAAAGAGAAGGAGATTTTGAGGTAGGTGCCATCTACAGAGCAGATTATAGAGCTCCCTGGCTTTACATAGCTCTGTGTTTAGAGAAAGAGGCAGGATGCCCTTGGGTCAGACTCAGAAACAATGCTTCTTGGTTTCAGCCAGACAGGATGCTCATGACAAATACATCCAGGGTGTGGCTTCCACCCACAGTTGTGATCTTACATTGTTAAAACCAGACTGGTTCTCATGCGTTGACTGATGGGGGCAACTTCACTACTTTGCATTAAATAAATATTCATGAGCTTCAAGATGTAATGGAATTTGCCTTGATAGATTTTTATCTTTGATAGAGACACCTTCTTTCCTGAGTTATTCTTTTCATAATCAAATCCTATGCCTGTCTTACCATTGTAATTATGAAGGCAAATGACTTGTCTGGTTTCTCTGGCTCACCGTTGAAGACTGTTCTTCATAATTAATCAGAAATCTAGTTCCTACTGCACTGATTCAGAAGACATTTAGATGAGATTTGGGCTTAGTGCTGAAATTGTGTGTTAAGACAAAGGAAGACTTTTGGAGGGAGTGTATGGTATTTTGTTTTATTTTTTTACAAAGATTAAACATGGAAGGCTAAAGCCAGAAATGTATTGATTGAATAGTTTCTTGAAAATAAGTATGATTGAAGCCAGAAAATTCATTAAAAGCTAAACCAAGCAAGATTATTTTGTTATAATATAAATAATGGAGTTACTAACCAAAAATTCTAGATAATGTGTGAATTAGTTGGCTGACAAAAGGTCAAAGTTTATTTAAAGTCATTATTCAAATAAGAAGAGGAAAGTTAAAGTTTAAACAAATTATTGAACATGAAACACTGAAAACTGCTTAATACTGGGACTACTGGGTATTCTAAGATTGGGAGAGATCAAAGCAAAGGTTACTATCTTCAAAGTTTATGTAAATTAAAAGGTACAGCATAAGAAAATAAAGAAGCAAAAAGTTTAAGGTTCTCTCTGGCTGCAGGTGCAGTGATCTCTAAAATGATCTTAAGGGAACAGTTTACTTCTATATCTTCCTCAATGATTCCAAAACAAGACTGTCAATATCTGGGACAAAAGATTGTTCCAGGTCTCACGTTGCAGCAACTCTACCTCATCGCTATCAGCTTGGCATGTTACCTTAAGCAACTTGGAGGGAGCAAGAATTTAGAAAATATAATGAATATTGCTTTGCCATAACATCAAGATTTATAATTTCTGTCTTGAAAGTCTGATAAATGGTTTTCAAGCAATCATTCTGTAGGTATGTTTTGATCCAAGATGTTTAAATCGGGATATTTTAGACAAGGATGCTGTCCAGTATGAGAAGAACACTAGCACAGTGCTTTACCACTGAGTTACATAAGCAGATGAGGGATGTAAGTATCAATGTTTAATTGTAGTTGCTTAATAGTAATCTTGTAAAATGCATACATTTGTGTATATATTTGTATTGCAAAGAACAGTGTGGTGATTTGCAAAGGAATGCTCACCGAGGGCTCATATATTTACGTGTTTGCTTTCAAGTTAATATAAACTGTTGGGGAGGATTGGAAGGTGTGGCCTTGGTCCAATGAGTTTACCCTTGTGGTAGGAGATGTTTTGCTGGGGGTGAGCTTTGAGGTTTCAAAGCCAAGGCCAGGCACAGTCTTTCTGTGTCTGTGTCTCTCCTCTATTCTCTCTCTCTCTCTCTCTCTCTCTCTCTCTCTCTCTTTCTCTCTCTCTCTCTCTCTTTCTCTCTCTCTCTCTCCTCTCTGTCTCTGTCTCTGTCTCTCTCTCTCTGTCTCTGTCTCTCTCTCTGTCTGTCTGTCTGTCTCTCTCTCTCTCTCTCTCTCTCTCTCTCTCTCTCTCTCTCTCTCTCTCTCCCAGTTACTTGTAGATCAGGATGTAAAGCTCTCCGCTGCCTCCACAGCACCATGCCTGTGTACTTCCAGTGTAAACCAAAAGTATGCTTCACCCAACCACAAATACACTCAAAACAGGTTCTTTTTTTCTTCTTCATTGTACACAGCCATAATTTATTGAAATGCAAAACAGAGGCTGCCTTTTTAAAAAAAAATAATGAGAAAAAAACAAGGCACCAAACTAGCCATACTGTCCTTAGACTTCGCGAATACCCCTAAAATCTTCACGGATTCAAACAAGTTTTGTTGCTCTATTCATCATAGCCAGAAATAGGAAACAAGAAATATATGCACTGAACAGATGCATGCACTCTGAAAAGGGGTTACACTTACCCAATGGTGGTTTCCTTATCCATTGATACTAATGACATCACACAATTTGGAAATAAATGGATAGAACCAGAAAAACAATCCCTCGTGAGCAAACCCAGATCAAGAGAGGCAAACCTGGGATACATTCACCTATATGTGGTAATTAGCTGTTAAGACAATGGAGACCAGGTCCACTCTGGACAACCACAGCTATTCAGTCTTCTTAGGGTACAATGATAGTCATCGTTACGATCTATGTCTTTTACTTAGGAAAAAAATCACAACCTTTATTTTACTTTTATTGAAAATAGACCTTTTTTTTCTCACATGCTATATTCTGGTTCTAGTTTTTCCTTTCCTCCTTCCAGTTCCTCACCCCTTATTTTCCACCTCCTTTCTACCACTCATTTTAAAAACAAACAGGATTCCAGGGATTAAAATCAAAATAAAATAAAGTAAAAACTAACCTGTTTGGAACTGATCAATGCAAAAATCAAAAGGAAAAGAGCCCAGGTGAAGGCACGAGAAGCACAGAAGCAGTGGAGACAGAATAGCTACTACAGCACAGAAGATGGCTCTGGCCAACCTTCCTCTTCATTCTTCAGTTTATGCAGCCACATGCCTGAGCCTGCATCACTCATCCAGGGCTCATGTGTTAGACGGTTCAATGGGTAAAGCCTGTCTTTAGGATGAAAACACCCAAATACCTACTACCTAACGACAATGCAGTAATGATATTAAGATAAGGGAGTGTTTCATTAAAGTTTGACCCTTTCCCTGGGTGAATTTCATTTTCCCTGGGTCATTCATCACTCACTGATTAGAGGAGGCTAAAATCCACATGTGTCCTTAATTTTACACTTGTTTTGTTTTCAAAACTCGGTTTCTCGATGTAGCCTTGGTTGTCCTGGACTGGCTTTACAGACCAGGTTGGCCTCGAACTCACAGAGATCTGCCTGCCTCTGACTGCCTGAGTGCTGGGATTAAAGACGTGTGCCACCACACCGAGCTACTTTCAGACTTTCTAAAGAACAAACAAAAACTACATCTGAACACCAACACTCATATTCTCACTGAAATTTGATAATTTATTTTTATTTCCTACAAAAGACAAAGATATCAAAACTACTGGACTTATAATCTAAATTAATAAATCAAAAGCACTTTAGTATTATCATTTTTATTTTGTGTTTCTATAGACGAGGTCTCCTGCATCTCATCTTGGCCACAGGGATAGCTGATGCTATCCTTAAGCTTTTGATTTCTTGGGTCTACCTCTCAAGTGCTAAGCCTAAAGGTTTGTACAACCTTGCCTCGCTTGTTTGTGATATTAGAAACATAGAAACACTTCAGAAAGTTTAGACTATCTGATCATGGATATAGGAATGGCTCAGCAGTTAAAAATTAGTTTGGTACAAGTATTCAGGGATTCAAAGTTGCCAATAACACTAGCAGTTGGGGATGTGACACTCTCTTAGGCTTTTACACACAGCTACATGGAGGTGGGGAACATATAGACAAATAATAGCATGCAAATATGCCCAAAATACATAAATTTAAAAATATTTCATGAAGATAACCTTTAAAACATATAAGATATTTTTATATTCCAGATACTCTCAAAGGACATTAAAGTAATTTAGGTTACTATTATTTTTCAGCTGTTTAGTAACAGGATAAGTTACAAACATAGAAAAGGTCACTTGCCAAAGCCTTTTGTTTTTATTAATAATGGTTTGTAACTATTGGCTTATTCTTTAGTCTAAATCACCTTGTGCTTTCATAAGTGTTTTCTTATTGTTTAAAAATCACCTCAAAGGTGTTCAAGATGGAAGATGACACGTGCAATTAATAAGTGCAAAAAGAAGCTCACAGAGTGGCTGAGAGCAGTGTATGGGGGCACAGAGGGCAGTCTGTTGTTAACAGAACAGTTTCACATTGACTTCTGTCCTGCTTCCTATAACCCCTGAAGAACTTCAACAGAAGTTAGCTGAGGCTTCATCAAAAATGTTTCTTCTGAAACAGTGTCTGAAATGGTAGTCAGGATTGGACCCCTGAACTTAGAAACTCACAGCAACAATGGTGGTTACCTGTACAAGATGAAGTCCGTCAGCTTTCTCGCATGGACTTGGAAGCAGTGCACAAGTCCTTCTCCCTAACTGAGGATATGTGCTTACAGGGAAGGGAATGTTACATTTCTTTAAGGGTTTTTGTTTGCTGGTAGATTGACTATGTTCTAGTGGATACTCCCACATCGAAAAGTATATAAATAGTATAAACTCTAATCAATAGATCATTAAAAAAAAAGAAGACATAATGTTGGGTAGAAAAGAGGATAGAGTGGGCCTTGAAAGGAGTGAAGGAGATAAGTTTGGATGAATGGAGTCAAAATACATGGTTTGAATTCTCAAAAAATTAATAAAAAATAAAATAAAACATTTCTTGCTTGTAAATCTAAGTATCTTACTGCTTATATTAATAGCTTTTGTTTTTCTTCTCTCTGATTCTACTATACCTTTTTTATTGTTTTTTCTCCTTTATTAATTTATTCTTGTTACATCTCAATGGTTATCCCATCCCTTGTATCCTCCCATTCTTCCCTCCCTCCCATTTTCCCCTTATTCCCCTCCCCTATGACTGTTCCTGAGGGGGATTACCTTCCCCTGTATATGCTCATAGGGTATCAAGTCTCTTCTTGGTAACCTGCTGTCCTTCCTCTGAGTGCCACCAGGTCTCCCCCTCCAGGGGACATGGTCAAAGGTGAGGCACCAGAGTATGTGAGAAAGTAATATCCCACTCTCCACTCTACTGTGGAGAGTGTTCTGTCCATTGGCTAGATCTGGGTAGGGGTTTAAGGTTTACCGCCTGTATTGTCCTTGGCTGGTGCCTTAGTTTGAGTGGGACCCCTGAGCCCAAATCTGCCTATCATAATGTTCTACTTGTAGGCTTCTAGGACCCTCTGGATCCTTTTACTTTGCTGTTCTCCCATCCTTCTCTCATCTAGAAATTAAACACCACCAAACCAAATAACCCAATTGAGAAATGAGGCTTGGAACTAAACAGAGAATTCTCAACAGAGGAATATCAAATGGCTGAGAAACACTTAAAGAAATGCTCAACCTCCTTAATCATCAGGGAAATGCAATCAAAACAACTATGAGATTCCATCTTACACCCATCAGAATGGCTAAGATCAAAAATTCAAGTGTCACCACATGCTGGTGAGGATGTGGGGAGAGAGGAACACTCCTTCATTGCTGGTGGGAATGCAAACTATACAGTTACTTTGGAAATCTATCTGATGCTATCTCAGAAAAATGGGAATAGGGCTTCCTCAACACCCAGCTATTCCACTCCATGGAATATACCCAGAAGATGCTCCAGCACACAACAAGAAAATTTGCTCAACCATGTTCATAGCAGTCTTATTCATAATAGCCAGAACATGGAAACAGCCTAAGTGTCCATCAGTAGAAGAATGGATAAAGAAACGGTGGTACATATACACTATGGAATACTATTCAGCTATTAAAAACAAGGAATTCTCGAAATTTGTGGATAAATGGATTGAACTAGAAATGATCATAATGAGTGAGTTAACCCAGAAGCAGAAAGACTCAAATGGTATATACTCACTTATATCTGCATATTAGCCCAAGGGGCATGTCCCACGAAAGCCTTCACTTACCAGGAAACTGAGACAGAGGGGAGGACATTCTAGTGAGACTCTAGATGATTCTACTATATCTTGAAATGAAGATGTGCAACTTCTCGAGAGTAACCCGCCCACTCCCACTCAATTACACACTATATAATTGCATGCATACATGTATATATGTATATTTAGTGTGTATATGTATGTGTTTGTGGGTGGAAGCCATTGTCATGAGAAAAATAAAGTTTTCTAAATAATGGGAATAAATACTTAATTTCTATGTAATTACAACAAAATATACGTAAGAGTAACAGGCAACATGAGTCATTGAGCACCATAAGGTTTAAATAGATAATAAATTACAAGGGAAACAATTTGTACATGTAGATTTCAGCAAGAAAATTTCTCTATCACATCCAGTAATCTGTAAAAATCCATCAGTAACTACTGGCAAATCAGGACTTTTTAACAACTATCAAGTAAAGCAATGCATAACTTCAAACTTCTTAGAGATATTGGGGTTGCAGTTACAGGAGCATATTCTATGTATTAATTTTTTAAAAAATGAGTACACTGTGTATCTAGATATGACCAATTTGGTGTTTAAAACACTAAGAAAAATTATCTTTTTATGATAAAAAATAATCTAAAATATGTTATCAACATTTCTTATGAATATAGGGGTTACAAGAGGTACCACGGCAAACTGTTCTAGTCTATTTACCTTTATCATATCACATAAATATATTATCATCACTTTTATCCCCAATCCAACTTAATTCACAAAGTTTTATTTTCAAATGCAAAATTAAATGAATTAGAGAGAAAAAGTAAGTATCAGAAATCCTGATGCGTAACAAGTTTCCATAGGCCTTGGTTTGTTTAGCAATGCTTGGTCTATGGCAGTGCCATGATTAACAATACTGTCTGTTGAAGAATCACCCACATAGCAAAACACAACTAACAGAGTTCTTCTCTGGTGGTCAAAGAAAGGCAGTGTAATTCATTTATATGTTAGGGATCTGAGCTTCTTTACAGGAACAGCTGCAAAGGCTCAAACGGCTTTATTAAGCTAACATCTGTTTAGTTTGAACTGTTTCCTAAGCATTTACAGACACCTAGCACAATCATAATGCAGCACCAGGTGAAGGAGAGAGCAGTGGCACTGTGCACTGGGTAACTCTATGGGCTAAAGGCTGAGTTTCAATTTAAATATTGTTAACAAACTTTAAATAGAGGAATATTATATGTTGGATTTTAGTGTTAGTAAGGATACTGAACATTTCTTTAAGTATTTCTGTGCCATTATAAATTGAGAATTCTGTTCAGCTCTGTGACCCATTTATTAATTGGGTTATTTAGTTTGTTGGTGTTTAATTTTTAGATTATTAAAAAATACATATTTTGGATACTAGTTCTCTGTCGGATGTAGGCTTGGTCAAGGTCTCTTCCAATTCTGTAGGCTGCTGAGCAATAGTAATAAAACGCCACATAAAAACAGAAAGGTAAATCAAGGAAATTGAATCAAAGACCCAGAAATAAACCCACACACCTATGGGCAATTGACTTTTGTTAAAGAAGCCAAAACCATACAATGGAGAAAAGAAAGCATCTTCAAGAAATGGTGCTGGTCTAACAGGATGTCTGCATGTAGAAGAATGCAAATAGATACATATTTATCACCCTGCACAAAATTCAAGTCCAAGTGGATCAAAAGATTTCAACATAAAACTGAATACACTAAATCTAATCAAAGAGAAATTGGAGAATAGCCCTGAACTCATTGGTACAGAAAACAACTTCCTGAATGGAACACCAACAAACTGAGGTGCTAAGATTCATAATTACTAAATGTGACCTCATGACACTGAAAAGCTTCTGTAAGCCAAGGGCACTGTCAACAGAACAAATATTCCTAATGAAGAAGCAGCATACTGTTTGTGGATTACAGACCTAGCACAATGGAGTACCAAATATGGCATTCAACATGCAGAATTCCTGTTTTAGTTTCTGAGAGAACAGTATAAAATTTTAACCATTGCAAATAAGAATTTCTGAGTAATTCATTTTAAATCTCTATGGATATCTTATCTTGTTAGTCCTACCTACACTGTTATCCAATGGTCAGTGGGCTTCCGTGTTGGCCAGCCTGGCTACATGCTGCCACCGCCATGGTCCATGGGCAGGATCATCTCCGAAGGTCAGCATTAATTAAAAAATATTGAATTTCATTCAGAAATTTAGACCCAACAAGATAGGAAAGATATTTATTTCCAGTTTGACAAATACAAACAGCCAAATCACTATGGATGTAACACTTATGTAACTCATGATTGTCTCATGGGCTCTCCTTGCTGTATTTTGTTTTATTTATTGTCATTTGTTTTATTCAAATGTAATAAAATAAATATATATGCTAAATAAAAAAATAAAATAAAAAAGATGTCCCTATATGACGATCTGGGAGTAGAGACCAGTGATTCAAAAACTGAAGGTTGGCCCGAAAACTTCAAGCTTCTGCAGTCTCAAACTCGGGTAAAGAAGGCAGCTCTCACTCAAGCGAAGAGCCAAAGGACATAACAAAGTACAGTACTTGCCCTAGTCACTGACCTATATTGAGGAGGCTCCTTGGGTGGCCGGCAGGTTGTACACACACCACCTCATGTAGCAGCTGGGCTGAAGGACCCTGTACCCAGTGGCTTTTCGGCCGGTGAAGTTCTGATCCCCTTAGCTAAATGAATAGGATCCTACGTTTCCTAATGATTATGAGAAAGTCGTGAAATGACAGAGAGAAGAGCAACAGAGGTAGCAGGAGCTGGAAAGACAGATGAAAACAGAAGAAAGAGAAGAGAGGAGTAAATACAGGCATGAAGCCAGTGGGTTTTCAAGACGAGAGACCCAGCTTCTGAAGAAGATGAAGTTTGTGAGTGAGAGCAGAGAAAAAGAACAATGGGAGAAGCTGCCATCGCCCCCACCTACTTCTCTTGTATAGAAAGACAAGGAATTACCCCAAGAGTTTCCTTATGAAGAGGACTCAAGCCCTCCATCACACTCTTCCAAAGCTGCTATTCCTCCCCCAGTATATGAAGAGTCGGATCGACCAAGGTCTCCAAGAGGCCAGAGCAACTCGTTCCGTGCTAACCTAGGTGGCACAGCGGCTCATGAGATCATGCAGAAGTATGGCTTCAGGGAAGGCTAGGGACTGGGGAAGCATGAGCAAGGGCTGAGTACTGCATTGCCAGTGGAGAAGACCAGCAAGAGGGACAGCAAGATCATTGTGGGTGACATGATGAAGAAGGGCAGGGCTCAGGATGCATCCGAGAAGTTGAATTCAAATCCATTAAATGAAATGCTTAAGTGCCCTACGAAAGTGGTCCTGCTGTGGAACATGGTTGGTGCAGTGGAGGTCGATAAAGACTGGGAAGTTGAAACTAAGGAAGAATGTGAAAAGTATGGCGAAGTTGGAAAATGTGCGGTATTTGATGCCTCTGATGGTGATGCAGTACGAATATTTTTAGAATTTGAGAGAGTTCAATCAGCAATTAAGCCTGCTGTTTAATTAAACTTGTCTGCTTTCTCTACTCACCCTGAGCAGCCTTGCTTTGCTGTGCTTATTGGTCAGCTTGAATTATTTGTCATTACTTCTTCCACTTTTGTTGAATAAACATTTTATGTACTAAGACACAACATCACTTGGAAGAACTATTACTTATGGGTGTGTTGTTTATGGGCATCTATGACTAACCTGCCTATAGTACAACTGACTTACTGGAATTAAGATTACTCTGTAAACACACTTGGCCATCTAACGTTAGAATGTCTTGTATTTCATAGATCTACACCAACTAGGCATGCACTTGTTGAAAATATTTACAGGGACTGAAAAAAATAATCCAGCAATCAAGATCACATTTGGTGGCTCACATCCATCCCTGACTCCGTTTCCATGAGATATGAAAATCTCTTCTGTCCTCTTGGGAACCAGACAGTCACATGATAGGCACATACACAGATAAAAATATAAAATAAAAATATAAAATAAAACTAAATACAATTTTAAATAATATTTATAGAACCAATGAGTATGTCTTGTTTTCTGTCAAATTATGCCATATACTGTTACTAAAATACATCATCTATTTTTATATAAAATGTATATATTAATATGTTCTTATATTTTTGTATCTAAACAATGTTCTTAAGAAATTAGTATAAGTAACCATTTTAACTGAAAAGAATTATGAGCAAGAATGTGATTTAGAAGAAGTAATTCTGCAAGTCATTATTTAATAATGTCATGGCAATATTACCCACCTGGGAACTATTTCTGAAATTTAAGTAGCATATAAGTACTTTCTAGTACCCTGATTTCATTTGAAACCAAGTACATTTCAATAATATAGTTGTTAAATTAGTTTTCATCAAGAATATGAATAAAATGAATGAAAACATAATTCAGAAAAATGTATGAATCTTGGGATATGAAAAGAATCATAGATGAATATGTAGAAATTCCATCCACAATACATTCTCTCTTTGAACAGCATTTTGCAAGATTATGATCTTCTGTAAGAGTGACAATAATGCTCTCTCTGGCCACTAGACACACACTAGTTATTAAACCACCGTATCAGGGATGTGCTCTAACATGCACTTTATTATGAATATATCTCAAGTCATCAAATTAAGATGCCAGTAAATCCCTCAAAATGCTGGATGGGAAAATGAGATTTAATGTTATGGCTTTGACAGTGGAAAAAGAAACTTTTCAAAGTAAAACAGAAACTGCTTTAATTTGAGAAAAGCTTTCTCAGCAGATAAAATTAGAGTTTTGTGATAGAAATAAAATCTGATATTTGGATAAAATTAGAGTCCGTTGTATATCATAGAAAAATACTATCACTATAGCTACTATAATAAGACAGGGGTTTTCCTTTCCAATAAATTATACATAAATAGCCTGTTGATATATTCATAATAATGTATCATTATGGCAATGTTTATCATGTATGCTTAAAGAATTATTAAAAATGTATTTACATTCCAAGTTCCATGTCTGATGGTTTTGACTAGTTTGTCTCTTATAATTTGTGAGCCCAGGTGTTGGGACATTATGCTCACTATGGAAGATTTAGGAATGCTTATGAGCTAGGGGATGCATTGAAATTCACTACCAAGGGAGCACCCAGGTTTTCTTAAGCCTACCAATATAATCAATATTTTCTCTTCTGCTCCTGTTTAGCAAAAAGAAACCTTCATTTAGAATAAAAAAATAGTTGAGGCACATTGAAAGATACAGCCTACTCCACTTAATCTTGTATTATTCCCACTTGTCAGAAATTTTGTAAGTTTCTGAGATTAATATAAATTCTATCAATTTTCATCTACAAAGTACTACATAAAAGCTAAGGCCAAGTGTAATGGTATAGTACTTTCATCCCAGGTTTTGAGGCTGAAACTGACATATTACTGTTCAAGGCCAGCATGAACATTATAAAACTCACAAGTTTTATATATATTGAATATTATGTGTATATATATATACTTAAAATATCTATTATGCATATTTATATATGAATACAAATATTATATATGGTTTGTGCCCATGATGGTATTCAAACACACCTATTTTAAATTAAAACTATCGTAAGACAAACACTTCTCACTCTTTCTGTACTAAACAGTATTGTAAAGTCTACCTTAAAGGCATTCAATGTTTCACTACACATTGGTAACCTAATACAAAACCTATCTCATAACAGTGTGTTCAATAGCACAAGTATTCATATGCATGAATGTTTTGTATACATGATCTGAAGGGTAAGCATAAAATATCCAAACCCTGCTGACAAATGCAGAGTATGTAGACTGTCATTTCTCTACTTTCACAGTCTGATAGCTGTCAGATTTAAAGCTACCTCAACTCCCAGAAATGACGATGAGTGTAGTGTCATGTACCTCTTGTCCAAGGAAAAGTTCAAAAGCTAAAGGTCAAAATCCAAACCTTGAAGCATGGATCCTAGTGAATGTGTATTGTTCCATAACTTAAAAGTGAAACAACAAACCAACGTGAAACTAGGAAATGATGTCGTTGTCTAAGTCTATGCAAGCAAGTCTGCAGCTGGATTTATATATGTACATACTCTATTGAGTGTGTGTGTGTGTGTGTGTGTGTGTGTGTGTATGTGCGCGCGCGTGTGTGTGTTTTACTATGAGTGGTAACAGGCTTCTTGCACAGCTGAGAATTTGAGTGGTCACTGGTGTCTCAATGCACACAGATTTTAACCCCTTCCCCCCAGTAATCACATTTTCCAATGACTTACATTCAAGCTCATTGGTTTTGTATTTAATTAATAATTCATAAAATTATAAATCTGAAATCAGAGAAACAGCACCATGTACACAGTACACACTTAATGTTCTAAAAAATTATATTTAATAATGGATCTAAACATAGCTTCCCACCTATAAATTAGTTTGTTTGAAATACTTGGATAAATTATCTGATTTGTTTTTGTACCCAAAATTGTAAAAGAAGACATATAGATAGGTGAAGACAGATCATGTGACTTTAGAGTGGTAGAAACAGGCAACTTGTGATTTGGGATTAAAGCACTATAAATTGGTTTTGGGGTTGTTTGGTTGGTTTTCTTTCTTTTTTTTTTTCTCAAGACAGAGTTTTCCTGTGTAGCCTTGGCTCTTATGGACTCATTTTTTAGATCATGTTGGCCTCAAACTCATAAGAGATCCTCTGCCTCTGCATCTCTGAGTGCTCATACTACAGGCATGCACCACAATAAATTGATGCTACTTTTTGTTATTTTTTATTGTTAAGGATGGGATAGACACAGTCTGCTGTCCATCCTGGAACATGGTCTGCCTTTAGCTTACACAGTTATTGTGCATGTTGTGAGTTCATGTGTAGACTTTTCTTTTCCTTTGTTTGTTTGTTTTCTGGGAAAAAAATTTACTGTTAGTCATTCACAGCTTTTTGCCCTAACAATCATTCCACCCCCTTCCTCAAAGATTACTGAGTCTTTGCAGTAGAAGGTGTCACATAGATGTTACATTTAGGGCTGAATACCCTGAAGCCTCAGTCTCTGTACCTTCACCACTTGTGAGCCTCTGGGTTAATTTCCACCTGCTGGAAAATGGAGCTTTTAACTCTCCAGAACATGATGATAAGACCCTGTTGCTGAGTCATAGATTATAGCAAACTCAGGCTGATACTAGCTTGGAAGTTTTAGCCCTACTGGCCAGCTTTCATAGTGCTAGAAGGCGATTATGCCTGCTACCAGAAGAGAAAAGATGTCATCAATCTTATCTGGCTTGGAACTCGATGAACTACAGTAACAACCAGGCTAGATACGACCACTGAGGCCATACTGCATGGGTAATTAGTTGGATTTAGATTTAAGTCTCACTCTAGAAGATGGAGTTATACTCATAAACTCTAGTTATCAGAGCCAGCAGCCTATGGCTAAGGCCATGGGCCTTATGGGAGAACCCACTACCATTACTCTGCTAAAACGACTTAGAATTTAACAGACCCTTAAGTCCTCTTTATACTGATAGATTAGTGCATCTCTAAGACACCTACTTTTAAAAAATATTAAAATATTAGGATCAATAAACTGATCAAAGCTGGACACAGTGGCGCACGCTTGTAAACCCAGCACTTAGGGCGACAGAGGTAGATGGATCTCTGTAATTTTGTGTCCAGCCTGGTCTACAAAAGTGACTATAGGGTACCCAGTGCCACATGGAGAAACACTGTCTAAAACAAGCCAAAAACAAAAAAAGAAACTGATCAAATATAATTATATGTAATATATGTAAATATATAAAACGTAATTAAAACTAATTCATTTTCCTCTTAAAAACAAATCTCTTAGATCATTGAGTTTCAAGAATCAAAAGAAGTTTCTAACATTGTGTTTAATTTTATTATTGTTATTTTGGTCTTTCTTGCTATTTATTTTTATATTTTTAATTACTTAGAGATAGATTCTCAATCAGACCAGACTACTCTGGAACCTGCTAAGCATCAGAGTATGACTTTGAACTTCTGCTTCTTCTACTTCATATTCCTGAGGGATAACATTTGAGGCTTAAATGACAATATCTGGGTTTTTTTTTTTGATACTTGGGTTTGAACCCTCACTTTCACATACCTAATAAGTATTTTCCAACTGAGCTACATCCCTTGCCTAGGGTTATTTTCATTTGAAATCTTCCAATACAATCACTTGGTATATTTTAAAAACAAAAGTAAGCTTCTTAAAACTTTGCTTCTTATTGTCTGAAGAGACAAAAATTTTAGTGCTGTCAACACATTGTAAGTAATATTCCACATTTAGTCACATTTTTAGACTAAAGTCACTTCATAAAAACTGCTTAATTTTAATAATGAAAATGCAAAAAAATACTTTAATGTACAACTGAAATATTCAAATCTTAAAGGACCTCAATTTTCTTACCACAAGTGCTAGACTTCTTGGCATCATTATAAAGTTAATTTTATAGTTGAAGTGCTTTGAATTTGCCAAAAGTGTTGTGTTGATGTAAAAATGTGATCCATGTTTACTTGTACATGGAAAAAAGTTTGCAATGCACCAAGGATGCGGAAAAATCATGGGGGTGCCTTTGGTGTGGAGGATAGAACAATTACAATGAATTATTTGGGGAAACGGCACCCAGTTTGTTACAGCCAGTTAGCAATACTCAAACCACAGGCTACTCCGTATAAACATTCTCTAGTTAAGGAATGCTAAGTCTAGGGTTAAAAAAGATTTATTGTTTTTTATTTCACGTTTATGTTTTGGGTATATATGTATGTGTACGTTTTGGGTTTTTTTTTTGTTTGTTTGTTTGTTTAAAAATTTCCTTTATTTATTAAATTATTCTACAGCCCCCTCGCTCCTCTCCACCCAATCCCAATCTTTCTTCTTCTCAAAGAAGGGAAGGCCGCTGAAGGGATACCAACACACCTTGGCATCTCAAGTCACAAAAGGACCGGAAGTATTCTCTCCCACTGAGGCCTGACAAGGCAGCCCAGCTAGGGGAAGAGAATCCAAAGTCAAACGACAGAGTCAGAGACAGCCTCCACTCCCACTGTTAGGGGACCATATGCTGACCACATCTGCTACATATGCCTAGGGATTTAGGTCCAGCCCGTGCACGCTCTTTGGTTGTTGTTTCGGTCTCTCTGAGCCCTCATGGGCCCATGTTAGTTTACTCTGTAGCTCTTCTTGTGGTGTCCTTGAATCCTCTGGCTCACTCAGTCCTTCCTCCCACTCTTCCAGAAGACTCTCTAAGATCAGCCTCTTGTTAGGCTGTGGATCCCTACATCTGTTTCCATCAGCTGCTGGATGAAGTCTCTCAGTAGACAATTATGGTAGAGTCCTGTCTACAGGCATAGCAGAGTATCATTAATAGAAATAGGGGTTGGGTTCCTTCAATGTTGTGGATTCCAAGTTGGGCTAGACATTGTTTTGTCATTCCCTATATCTTTGATATGTCTTTATTCTTGTACCTTTTATAGGCAAGACAGATTTAGGGTCAAAGATTTTATGGGTGGGTTGGTGTCCTCCTCCCTACGCTGGAAGTTCCACCTAGCTACAGGAGGTGGCCGCTTCAGGTTCCTTAACCTCTCCTGCTAGGAGTCTCAGCTAAAGTCACCCCCATAACTCCCAGGATCCACACCCGTCTCTGAGATGCCCCCACTGATTTCTGCTCTTTCTCCCAGCTTTCTCCCAACACCCCCCACCTCTATTACCCTCCCCAAACACTCTCCCACCCAGTTCTCTCCCGCCATCTACTTCAAATATCTATTTTATTTCCTCCTCTGAGTGAGATTCAAGCATTTTCCTTTGGGTACTCCTTGACCATTTGGGTCTGTGGACGGTAGCATGGCTACCCTGTACTTTATAGCTGATGTCCACTTATAAGTGAGTATATATCATGCACAGCCTTCTGGGCCTAGGTTATTTCACTCTGTATGATCTTTTCCAATTCAATCCATTTGCCTGCAAATTACATGATGTCTTTGTTTTTAACAGCTGAGTAATATTCCATCAGGCAAATGTACCACATTTTCTTTATACATTCTTTGTTAGAGAGAAATCTAGTTTGTTTCCAGTTTCTGGCTATTACAAATACATTTTCTATGAACGTACTGGAGCAAGTGACCTTGCCGTATGGTAGAACATTTTTTATCGGCATATGCCCAGGAGTGGTATAAATTTGTCTTGATGTAGATCTATTCTACATTGTATGAGAAAGCGCTAGATTGACTTCCACAGTGGTTGTACAAATTTGCATTCCCACCAGCAATAGAGAAGTGTTCTCCACATCCTCTCCAGTATGTGCTGTCACTTCAGTTTTTATCTTAGCCATTCTGAAGAGTGTAAGATGGAATTTCAGAGTAATTTTGATTTGCATTTCCCTGGTGACTAAGGAAATTGAATATTTCTTTAAGTGTTTCTCAGCCATTAAAGATTCTTCTGCTGAGAATTCCCTGTTTAACTGTGTGCCTGTGTACCATATTTTAATTGTTTATTTTTTTGTTTTGTTTTGTTTTGTTGGTGTCTAATCTGTGTGCACATTTTGTGCCTGGTGACCAAGGGATCAGAAGAGTGGACTGGTCCCCTGGTACTTAGTTACATACAGTTGTGAGCTGCTATGTGGGTGCTGGTGTTCAAACATAAGTCTTGTGTAAAATTACTGCTCTTAACCACTGGGCTAAATTATGCTCTAAAAATAAAACTAATAATATAAGAAGAAATTTCAAGAAACTTAAATGTGCAGTTATTGTTGTTATCAATGCAAATTGTGCTCTTTGAAGCCTCAGTGTCTAGCACTGACTATTAATCCTACCATGTGGTCTTTAAAGTATTTTTTGTAGAAGTTTCTTTTAAACATGATGTTGTATTTGTAATATTTGATCGGTTGTGTTTTGTTGAACATACTGAACACAAAGCTATTTTATTTACTGGTTTAGGAATCTTTCAACAGTTTAAAGGTGGCGTTAAAGAACTGTAGCTTTTAAATTCACATTAAAATATTTTTAAATATAGCAACAGGAATTGTCGGTTGTTTGCACAAAGTCCTATATTTGACATCTTATACATCTGTAAGTAAATATCACATGTAAAAAAAAGAAAGTACATGTTTAAAATTTGAATACATTTTAGCTTAATATGGCAGTACTACAATAAAAAACATAAAATAACTACTGCCTTGACATGGTTATGAATGCTGAACACCACTTCCTCATCTAACCCAACATGTAAAAGTCAAGCTAAGAGGCTTTACCTCTACTAACTAGCATTCATAGTAAGGGAAAGTGATTTATATGATACTGGAGGAGAAAAGCAATCACCCATATCACCCATCTACAAATCCTGCCACTCACAACTGCTACCTGCCTGCAAGATATAGTGGTGCGCTGTTGCCTCTGATGCTTGTCTTGTGACCAAACCATCTTTTGATTGTATTTGAATACACCTGTATATGATGGAACTCACATTTAAAAATGTTAGTGAGGCCAAGAAGTTGAGAATAGCTAGGTCATGGGCCATAGCAGAACTTACTATTATTCTGCAAGGTGAACATAACAGAAAATGACTTCTAATGACATACTGCTATACCCATGCATCACTACACTGCTCAACCATCATCAGAAAAGCTACATGCTGTAGATGATAATTAACACAGGCACACAATTAGACGGTGCGCAGAGAATTAGAGACCTTGTAGAGCTCATCACTAAATAGACTGTCTTTTCAAATCCCTCTCCTCAGTGTTCAGGAATATATGCAGAAGAGGAAGCAGATGGATTGTAAATGACAGAGGTGCCATACAACTCCAAGGTAAGAGCATCTTACAGACATTAAAGGGATGATGCGCCTATGAACATACATAGACTATTGCACCATGCACAGAACTTGAACAAAGTCAAGTCAGACAATAGTCCTGTGCATAGAAGAATTACAAAGTTCCATCCCTAACTAACAGCTATTTTCAAGTTATACTTGGTGGGAGATGAAAAGCCAGGGTTGGTTGTTTTTTTTTTTTTTCTAATTAAATGTCATTGGGTATATCAACCACACACAAAGGCAGGCTTCATGCTCAGGAGTAGCTGTCCAACACAAAACAAACTCTTTGTGTATGTATGTACGTGTGTTGTTGTTGTTGTTGTTGTTATGTTTTAACAGTTTTGGGTTCTTGGGGTTTCTTTTGGTTTTTTTTTTTAGAATTATTTTTTTTCCAGAGAGAGAGCTATTAAATTCCAATAACTGTGTCTAAACTTTAAAGTTTTCTGACTTATAGTTTAAGATTACTAAACCAAAAAAATATAAAACACTATCAGAGATGACAAAGGTTTATTAACAGCTTAAACTGCTTTCTTGGAGTATCAGGGAAGATTGACAGAAGCGTCCCTCCTGAAGAATAGGCAGACACACAGTATCAAGCCATTTCAATGCAGGGCTCAACACACAGTACCTACACAGTTCCTGGTTCCTGGTGCTGGCACCAGTTGTTCTGGTGTATTGTACTAATACCACTGCTGGAAGTGATTTCAGTGTTCACATAACAAGAGGAGCATCTGCAGTACTAACATTGCTGTAGTTGCACTTCTAGGAATACTACCAAGAGCCCTTGCCAACTTGTACTATTCATGTCACAAGGACTCTGTGAATATCAAGGGAGGGAAGAAATAAGGTTCTTTTTATAATTAGGTGGTGAATTCTTTTTAGAAAGGAACAATATATATAACAACAAAGAAGCAAGACTTTCCCGTAAGTTCTCATTCAAAGGATTTCAACTTTATATTTAAAGCAACTTGGCGAAACCCTGGGCTCGTGCAGCTCAGTCATGAACTAAAATCAGAGAACACAGAAGAAGCCACACACCTCCTATGTGAATTCAGACTGTTGCTTCAATAGGCTGAGTTGTGCATTATTCCAAACATTCATATGCATCCATGATGTGTATGTAGCAGAATTTTCATAAACAGTGGAACTAGGTCAAAACAGAAAGAGTCACAATTTCTATGAAAATCTGATTGAACTGTGGCAATGTTACAGTTGCGAAAAACATTTAATAAATGCCTGCTCTCATGCTATATTTATAACATAGTAAATCTTTTATTAAAATAACAACAATATTTATGATACTGGAAAAAAGTTGAGAGAAAATATGGATTTATAGAAAGATTTAGTTTCGTTTCATGCATTTATTTTCCATTGACTCTATATATCCCGTGTTTACTTTTGTTGAGTCCACGGGCATCGTTTAATATTTTTCATAAGGCTATTGCAAAATCTTGTATTTATTGGATTATAATAGTCCCTTAGTTATTTGGTCACTGGGAATCTGTAATACACCCTGAATAAATTTGGTTATTAGATTGCTTTGATAGTTGAGTTTATAATTTTTAGACATGAAAATTTGGTCAAAGAAATTGTTTATAACATGATATGGAAAGAAAAACCTATTGCTTTTCCTTTTTGTATTCAAGATGCAATTATTAAAAGACACCTTAGTCTCAATCTTAACTGTCTCAATTCCTTGATTCACCAACTCTTTCATTTATTTATTACACAAAATTTGACAGAATGCCTTTTTTTTTGTACCTGAGATGCAGGTGTTACAAAGAAAGGTCCCTGGCAGCTCTCATTAAGTTTATGACCTTGGAGGATACATGGGGCAGCATCCAGTTATCCATTACTGATAAATGCTATCACAGTGACAAGTTTGTTAAGCAGTGACCTCCTTCCTAAAAGGAATGCATTTGGAGCTGGCATTTGTAGGAAGAATAAGTACAATAAAGACTACCTGATGCAGAAGGATGAACATAGACTGTACTCTAGAAAGAGGAAGAGTTGTGGCATTTCAGAGAACTAAAGGTGGAAGGAGACAGTGGAGTCTGTTATAGGCTTGCAGGAGCCATATAAAGAAATGTAGTACAGCATTTTAAGCCAAGATAAGGTAACAGCTTGATTCTGGAGAAAAAAAAGAGAAGCTTTAAAAGGGGATTAAAGAGAGGAATTGCATAAAATAATTATCTCTTTTTTTGAAAAACTACCCTTTCCAAGTATTCATAGAAGGAAGGATTGAATGAGTTGTAAGCTACACAGTCATTCTTTGTACTTCCTTCTTCAGATTATATAGGCAGGGGGCGTTGGGAATTTAGGTGAATTCGGATGTTTTGTAAAGCCAGGCACTTTGATTAATAGTAGTGAACATGGTAATGGTTAATAAAGGAACCCAAGCTAACTTTTTTCTTCTCCTGGTGCCTTTGGTCTCATACTTTGAATACAAGGCTCATTCTTTATTTAAAGAATACTTTCCTTTTAAATGGAATCTTCCTGTAGAACACAGGTTGCATTCATAGTAGGCGTTCTCCTTCCTCAGCTTACCAGATGCTAGGGGAATGGAGCTCCACACCGTGTATTGCATGTACATCTTAAAACTACACCTTTCAAAGGTCACATAATATTCCTGGAGTTTAGCATTTAGTAATTTGGAATTTAGCAACTTAACATTTAGAAATAATTCCTAGCATTATGGACAAGAATTTTCATGTTTGATTAAATGAAGTTAACCAAACTTTGAAACAATAAAGTAATTTTTACAGATTAGTTGTATTAATGTAACAAATGAATGAATAGGTGAATAAATAATCACCTAAAGTAAACATAACATAGAGCAATGGCTATAAGATCCCAGAAACTTGAAGTGTCAGGCTTTGGTATTTTTTTTTTTTAATCTGAGTTTTTTAAATCTGAATATCCACAATAATATAAAGTTCATTTTTGTTTTCTCTTGCCACAGAGTATTTCTGTATTAATTCATTTTGCTGTAATCTATTCCATAAGAAGCTCCCAACATGCAATAGTTCATTTTTTCAAAGAATTCTTTGGGTACAAGTGTTTATTGAGGATCACAGACACAAGCTCATAAATATGAAACCCTCAATATACATTATAATAAAATGTATATGAACAAATGTCTACATATTCCATTTTTCAGGCATATAGTTGGATTTTAGGAATATATTCAATATATATATGAAGTAGTAATATAAAAATAAAGGGTACATGTGTAAAATGCTTCACAGCCCAGGCAATCATTGTGGTAATAATTTTTCCATCTCTGTCTACCACAATGGGCATACAGATCTTCCCATGAAAGAAATTTTAATAAATTCATTGTTAAGATAAGAAGGGAAAGCCAGATGTGAAAGCACATGCCTTTAATGCCACCACTCAGGGAGGAAGAGGCAGGCAGATTTTTGTGAGTCTGAGGCCTGCCTGGTATAAAAAGTGAATCCAGGACAGACAAGGCTACACAGAGGAACCCTGTCTCAAAAAATAAACAGACAAACAAACAAACAAAAAGGTAAGAACGAAAGCTTCAAATAAATAAGTTGTGGATATAATATACTTTCAAGATGCCTATCACTGTTTTTAAGAATGGATTTTGATTCCAAAATTATATTTCGATTTAATCTGTAAAAGATCATCATATACAATTCAGTGTGAATTATGAAAGGCATATGCCACAGTATATAAGTATCAAAGAATAGTAATGACCAAAGTAAGCTAATACTTGAAAGTTTATTAAAAAGACTAACATTTGTGTGTTAGATGTGTATATATATCACAAGGATTTGTGAGTGTTTGTGTAAGAGGAGACAGTGTGTGTATACATAGCCCTTGTCAGATAAGTACGTTCCTTATTTTCCATGGAATAAGATAACTTTTTAACTCCTACAAATCCATGCCAAAGTCATGGGTCACCTTACACACCTGGTACTTACCTGCAGCTTGCATCCCCTAGCTTGATATCTGGCTCATGGAGTGTGTGTAGGGGGGAGGGGGAGCGGGTGCTGTGTGTGTGGGAGAGGGGAGCGGGGTGCTGCAGCTGATTCTCCACCCAGTGCTGGGAGTATGAAGAAGGGAGGAGCAAACTGCACGTGGCTTCCTGTACCTTGAGGAGGAGAACCTGAGCGTGGATTGGCTCTCCACCAGAACCCAATCTGCCTATCTTCCAGTTGAGTGTGGAACGCGCCTTAAAGGTGCAGTGTAGGCTGGCGCTGCCTGTCTGCCGGCATTTAATAAAGCGTCAGGCGGTCTGTGCCCTGCCTGCAAATAGACGCATGCCGAGTCTACTGCACAGGGTGTGCCGTTGGAAGAGGGGTAGTCTTATATGGCAAGCATATTCCAAACTCTACATTATAACTGGAAAAGTTGGGGGTTGTTTAAATGCCCAGTCATCTTATACTCCTGTAAAATACAGTAGTACTTAGACAGGTCTGATCTCCAGAACAGATTTCTCATGCCAGACTTTATGATCATTTGTGCTCATCACCAGCTCTTCATGTTCTCAATCTTCAACTGAGTTAGAAAACAATTTTCAAAAAAATTTGCCTTCTGCAATATTTTCTGAAAAGCACACTAAATACATTTCAAATGCATATTTTTTTCACACATAATCTTGAGAGAAACTGTCGAATTTGGGAATCAAATGAGGACTTGCAATGATTGCACATGAACTTTGGATAATATGGGTGGCAAATTTTACCTTCATACATGACAGCAAGCTTGCTGAAATGCACAGACATATTTTATCTTCCCATTTAAAATGCTATTAGTCCACATTTATTTCTTAGGTTTGATTAACAGTGTCAGGACTTTGGAGAGCATACTTGTCTAGTGTGATTCCAATCCCAGGAGAGTCAGTCACTTCTTGAGCAACAGTTGTTCATGCAGCAATGCTTGTTTGGAATCGGACTAGCGTGTGTGTTTGCTGATGTGAAGATTAAGTTCCTCTGAATTAATGAGGTAAATCTTCTTTTCTTTGCAGTACAAACAGATGAAACTCCGTCAGAAGAGGAAGATGCAAATACAGAGATTTTTGTTTGTGTGCTTGTTTAGTGCTGCCCATGGGCTTCATCTCTGTAGGGGAACCTAGGTCCAGTCCAAGTGTGGTCCATGGTTGGTGCTTCAGGAAGACTGGGGTAGGAAATGTTAATCACCGACAATTTGAGGAGGTACCAAAAGTTATGAACCCACGAGAAGCTAATATCTTAAAATTCTTTGCTGAAGCTAGATTTTTAAGAGGATAAATGAAGCGTTTACGTTTCCTAAATTTATGTAAAGTGAGTAATATTTTCTATTTCCCATCTTGTCCTAGGAGAAAGACATTTTTCTTTCATCTGGAAAACAGGACCTATCCATTGTTTGGTTACTCTGTGCTCTCTTGGATTAACTGAGCTGTATGCTAAGATTTGGATTGCAGTACTTGAGGCCCCTGATGAGAGAGATGCCTATGAAGATACACAGAAAGAGCTTGAGTGACTCTATGTGCTCACTTTTCAGACCTTAGGGAAACCATGTGATAATGTCCCAGGATGCAGAGCTCAGATGTGATGCCTACCTTCAGCCATCTCTGGAGCCTTCACACTTGAGATGGAGACCTAAGACCTTCAAAAGAATTCTGAGCAAAGGTGCAGCAGCCACTCCTGCCAAGGGTCCCTTTAACAGGGAGGGACATATGGAGGTTAGCACAGTCACAAAGGCAAACACATCAGTTTTCTGACAACTGGTGAGTTAATGAATTGAGTCATAGAACTCAAAGTCCAGTCCCCTTCCTTCTAGAGCAAGAGCTTTGTGTACTGAGCTTTCTCCCAGGACTTCATAGTATCCTTTGGGAAAAATGATTTCCTAATTAGAGTGTATTCAAATGCTTTAAAAATTATCTCATGTTTGTTTTGAATAGGAATTATTTAGCCAACTTTTGGTAAGTGCTTTTTAACTTTATATATTTCTAAATGCATCAAATGTTTTGGTTACATGTTTAAATCTACAGTGCAATAAAAGCCATATGTGAATAAAGTTTGTGATTTACAAATCTAGGGTTATAATAATAAACATACAATATGTTATCTGTACATCATGGAATGAATTTCATGTTGGGGAATGACTGACATGCTATTCAGACGTGCTTAATTTATGTAATCCCCAGACTGTTTTCTCTTGCCTTGGTCACTTTACCCAAACTCATGTCAATGCCAAGCAATAACTACTTCTTCCATGGAGGCTTATGGTGTCTGTGTGGAAAAATCTGGTCACTTCTAAAATTCAAGACGCTATGTTTCCATTTAGTTGCATTAATCCTGAGAATAAACTTGTCTACACTAATTATGTATGCAAGATTTTTAATCTTTCTGTCCACTACCATGTATATTTAATGTTTACAATATGCCAGGATCTTTCTATCCCAATATCAATAAAAATGAAAACTTCTGCAGTCAGAAACTCATATTGTACATAATTATGAAATGTATAAATGTCAAATACTAGTAGTTCTTGAGACGGATATCATGCTAAGGGAAAATAAATTAAATCATTAGCTGATTCAACAAATCTCTTCACTATATCATTAAAGCTTGTGCATCATATATTTGGTATACAAATCAACAAGCTACTTGCTACATGCTGTGTGTGTGTCTGTGTGTGTGTGTGTGTCTCTCTTTGTGTGTGTGTGTGTGTGTGTGTGTGTGTAGGTTTTCCTTTTTATTCTTTCCATTGATGTGGTTTATTTGTAAAAGCTCAAATAAAGTTTTCCTTTCAGGAGTTTTTTTTTTTTAAACACCTCTTCTTAGCCAGCATAGATTTGGTTTCCTTTATTCTTAGTAGTTTATAGAGACCTCCTATTTGAAACAGAAAATGCCTTTTGCAGAGGTGTCAGTATAAGTCTATGCATCTATCTTCTCTCTTTGTCTTTTCTTTCTTAGAATTGATTAGCAACAATCTGAGATTGTCTTCTAACTCATTATTTGTTTTATCCCCCATGTTTTGTCATAGATAGTCATGTTCTGAACCAACAAAGTTTCATGATTTCTCATTTACGGAGTCTGCACATTAAGTGCAGACTTCTCTATACTGCAAGTCTTTTTTTTTTCTTTTAACTTTTTAAAAAATCTCTGTTGTACCTTCTGTCATATATTTCCTTTACTCAGGTAATAAAATCGCTTCTGATTTTTTAAGTAAATGTATGCCAAAAAAAAAATGAGAGTAGATTCACTATTTCATTTGAGCCACAGGGATATTTCCAAGGTTATTGGTAATTTTAATTAATCAAATGGATGAGGATGGAAGCTGCTCTTTGAATCCCAAGCTTGTTTTGCTCACACACAAAATGATGAATCAGAACTGTGCGGCTTTTAAATAAATTTAGGGAACGAAGAACCTGCAACCACAGGAAGTCAATCCATATTGTCCTTTTATCCTGTTTGTTTAAATAAAGGGACTTTAGATTCTCAAAAAGGATCCTATCTCGAGATAAAAGGAAGTCTTAAATCTCTGTACTTTCCTCTCATATCAATACCCTGAACACAGGGTAGTTGCTCAGTACATATTTATCAGACAAATAGGTGGATGCACAATGGTGCAGAGACAAGATGGGAATTCATTCTTTGGTAAGTCTTTGGTTGTAAGAATTAAACACACACACACACAAAATACAAATGAAAAGTCAAAGGCTCCATGATTTTTTTTTTATTGCTGTCCGTTGGTTTTTAATAAAAACAAAAAGTTGCTGCATGAGAGTGTCCGCTCTATTAGCATGCATTTAAGCATTTCCTAATATTAGCACTGCAGTCTAGCATTGACTGTGAGCGGACCACAGTCGGAGGCGGCATACTGAGCCGTTCACCTTTGCTCAGATAAGCCTCGTGAGTACACTCCCTATGCCTGTACCACCCACTCCACACATTCTTCCCTTTTTCACATTTAAGCCCTGGACAGACCCTGCGCTGTCATTTCCCCGGTGGAGCAGCTAGTCTCCTTCCCTTCCCAGTGATTATGCCAAGGACAGAAAATGCCCCTAAATTAATCCATCATGCTGGTGCAAATTCTAATGAGTGGGAAATGCCAAAAATGATCCATTATCGCTGCAATTGGAAAATCATAATATCATAGTTCAGCCTGAGCAACTAGTAAAGAAAATCTTCGAAGCATGTCATGAAGGCTGGATATGGAAAGCAATCTCTGGGCTGGGAGCTGCCTCGGTGGGGCACTAACTGATTTATATGTCCACACAGCTATGCCCATCCACATGTCCAGCATTACCCCAGAGTACCTGTGCATGCTGGCCCTAGTCTTTGAAAAACTACATTATTCTCCCAGAGTTGAGTCTTAGTAGGTCAGTGGACCAAATGCAATGCCACAGTGCCCTCAAGTGGCCCCAGATTTTTCAACGGAGTGCTTTCTGGATTTAGCAGGATGCTGGCTTCAGAAACTTTAGGATGTTTTAATATGTAATTTTAAGACAGGTTAAATAACTATGAATAAAATCAGCAGAAGCAACTATAACGTATTTTTCTATCTTACAAATCTCATTTTAATTAGTCTTTACACTTCCCTCCTTCACCTCATTAACTTTCCTGTCCCTTAATATTCATATATCCTCAATTCATATAAACTCAATTCAGGAAGAAAAATGGGCTGTACAAGACAGATTATTCTGTATTGGGTCAATATTGTCACTTGGGTGGTCTAATAAGAAATTGCTTCCCTCTTTTGCCATTCACATAGGAAGAATTCTGGGGAAACTGAGTAACTACCTTTCACACATGGAAAAACAAGTGTGAAGGCAATCAAAAGCTCTGGTCCCACCTCTGATGAACTCACACTCTGTATGGCACAATAAAGGAAATATGTGTCTTTCCCCATTGACATTTGATTAATCAATTTAGCAATTGCATTGATCCATGCAATATGTTTTATCACGTCATAATTTGGAATATTTAACCACTGAAGCTTGCCAATTTCATAAGGAGGAATAGTGTGTCACATTAAAGGATGTAATACTTTAGGATCCAAGTGTTATGTGTATCCATTTTACCATTATTTGAATTTTAACATAATGAAAAAGCACAGTGGAATCTAGAAGAATCCCTGATGATAAAATCAGCATCAAACACAAAAGGCTACTCGATAGTCATTGTGAGTAGAAATCAATTATGTTTCTAAGTTTTTAATATTTATATATATGAATATATGTTCAGGCTGATAGTATCATCTATGTACGTTATTCAACAAACACCAACAGAACATGCAAATTCATTTATTACATTTATGGAAATTGAAGAAAATCTACACTTGCATGATCTACGTACTGAAGGTTTTAATTTATAAAAAACGAAAACAAGAAAAACAGTGAGCAAATACTTACTTTCTCTAACCCTTATTTCTTTGACTATTTTTCTACCACAACAGAAAAAAGGTAATTTATATTAGATTAAATTATAAGATGGTCAAAAGCAGCGTGCATATAATGTGGTAGTTCAAATCAAGGGCTTCAGTAATAGCAATCCTATATAAGATGCCCAGAGTGAACCACAGTCTTTTTGACTTCAGGTTCTATGAGATGCCATTTTTACTAACTTTTTCCTACATGAGTTAAGAATATTTAGAAATATTTATATACTAAAGTTTTAGTAATAATTCAAAGACACCCTGTCCATAATTTTATAGTAATTATATGCCCGTTGAATCTTTTAGTTTCATATTTGCTTTTTAAACCTTTTCAGCTTAAAGTCAGTTCATGAGCAATCGACATACATTGTTTGTTTCCCAGTTAATCACTGTTAATGTTATTACCACCACACAGTTCTAGTCTCAGATTAGTTTGGTCAAATCCACGTCCATGTACAAGTGAATAATAGAATTACATTTTAAATGATCACAGATTGCACAAGCCAATAATGACTCTGTAGTTTATTTAGTCCTCAATGGTTTTATTTTAAAAATTGAAAGTAGGAAAATAATCTGATCAGCATGTATTTACTGTTTATTAATATCAGACATGCCACTTAAAAATCCATAACTAGCCAGCTCCATGGCACATGCCTATACTCCCAGCATGTGAGGAGGCAGAAACAGGCAAATCTCTGTGAGTTCAAGGCCAGCCTGGTCCATAAATTGAGCCCAGGACAGCCAAAGCTACACAGACAAACAATGTTTCAAAAAAAAAAAAGCCATATGTTGTTAGAACAACAATATATCCTAATATTGTGGGTGAGATGTAAGCTCTTGGAAATTTCATAGTCTTCTCCTAAAACTATTAAATTATGGTAATGCTGAACAAAGGTTTTTTAAAAATTATCCGTGTGGCAGCCCATTCCCTTAATTGTGCATTCAATAACTGATGGTGGCAAGGCTTCTCACATTTGAAAGTGTTGCTTGACACCAGTTTTTGCTCAAGCCTATTCTATAAGTGTAACAGTATGTCACTAAGGTACAAGATTCACTCCCCACCTCCAGCTGTGGATCACAATAGACCCACATGAAACACGTTAACACATCTTGGCAGGCGCTCTAATGCTGGCTTGCCTCAGATCTCTTTAAATACATTTTCTCCCACTTCTATCTCTTCCCCTCTGGCCCAGGCAAATCTCACTCTTTATCTCTGTCTGATCTTGACAGGCCATTTAATGTCTCAAGGCATTGCTCTTGCGGTCTTGTCATCAGGACAGCCATTCTCCTCCTATTACATGTAGCAGCAGGCTGTTATTTTCACTGCTCACTCTGACTCTTTCATGTTGACTCTTCAGTCTCTTCACAAAGAATTATGGTTTTTTTTCCTCTTTTGCCTTCTTAGAGCACTTAATCCCTTTTACTAACAGAGGTTTTGTTTAGACATATACAAATTACTTTATCCATCCATCACATTTACATGTACATCTGCTTGTTCATCCTTACATGTTGTTTCTAGCAGATATTTTCTGTGAGTAGGAAACAGAGGAGGCCGAAAGTGAGGGTGTCTGTGCTTGATTTCAATGTGTCATGAGTTTCTTAGCTAGAAGAGACACTAAACTTTCTAACATATGTATCAAAATGTTACCACTGTTCTCCACCTAAAATTACCACATGTTCATACAGATGATAACTTTCTTGGTTTCATAGCAAACACTATATTTTATCTTCCTTTTTTCCTCCATTAATTTATTTATTCACTTTACATCCTGATAGCAGCCCTCCTCTCCTGCCAGTATCCCTCTCATACACTGCACCCTTATTCTTCACTCTTTTCCTCAGAGAAGCGGAAGGTCCCCCATTGGGTACCAACCCTTCCTGGAACATTAAGTCACCGCAGGACTAGGCACATCCTCTCTGACTGAGGTCAGATAGGGCAGCCCAGTCAGGGCAATGGGATCTCAAGACAGGCATCAGAGTCAGACAGGCCCCTTCTCTACTTGCTGGTGGAGCCACATGAAGACCAAGTTGTATATCTGCTACATATGTGTAGGGGGCCTAGGACCAGTCCATGTATATGCTCTGTCTTTGGTGGGTCACTCTCTGTGAACCACCATGGGACCAGGTCAGTTGACTCTGTAGGTCTTCCTGTGGAGTCCTTGACCTCTCTGGTTCCCTCAATAATTCTCCCAACTCTTCCATAGGACTCCTCAATCCGTGGGTGTATCCTCAAAATATTTGACTCTGTTTGCATCAGATGCTAGATGAAGCCTTTCAGAGGAGCTCTACTAGGGTCTTGTCTGCAAGGACAGCAGAATAATATGAATAGTGTCAAGCATTGGTTCTATCCCTTGGGATGGGTTTCAAGTAGAATGAGTCTTTGGTTGCCCATTCCCTCAATCTTTGTCCCTGCATGTCTTGTAGGGAAGACAAATTTTGGGTCGAAGGTTTTATGGGTGGGTTACCATCTTTATCCCTCCACTAGAAGTCTTACCTGACTACGGAACATGGCCACTTCAGGCTGCATATGCCCTGCTTCTAGGAGTCTCAGCTGGGACGACCCCTACAAACTTCCTGGGATCTCCCCTATCCCATGTCTCTGGCTTGTCCAAGAGATGCACCCCCACCTCTGATTTCCATTTATTCACCTGACCCTCTCTCACCCACTCTCCCTACCCTTTCATTTGTTTGTTTTTTATGTTTTGTTTTTCCAGACAGGGTTTCTCTGTGTAGCCTTGGCTGTTCTGGACTCATTTTGTAGACCAGGCTGGCCTCGAATTTGCATCGATCCACCTGTCTCTGCTTCCTGATTGCCGGGATTAAAGGCGTACACCACCATGCGAGGTTGACACTCTCCCTACCCTTAATCTTTGTGCCTCCTCCTTTCCCCATCCCTTTGTTATTTTTTTAAACAACTTTTATGAATATAATTGTGTAACTGGCGTTTCTTACTTTGTGGTTTCCTTTTTCTCTTCCACCCTTCTCTGCCCCTTTGTTTCTTCCTTACAACCCACTAACACTAGATAGAAGAGAAAAACAAAAAAGGATAGAGGGGGAAACGAGGCATCGTTATCATTAGACTACTTTCTGTTGTTTAGGGGCATCAAGTTCCTTGGCCCAAGTTTGATCTTTGCTATCAAAATATCTGATTTCTTCTTTGCCTTTCTTTGTGCATCACTACAAACTGCAACCAACGGCATCCAACCACCAACCAGCTATATTTTTTGGGACTCTAGAATTTATCACTCCCGAAAAGTCCCCAGAATTCTATCAGCAGCTGGAAAAACTATGCCGCTGCCAGAACATGAGACAAATCACTGTCAGCCGCTGTAAAGCTGCCTCATATCCCCACACCTGGGATTAACACAAAAACATATTCCTATAATATTTAGTTTTCTTAAAAGAAACTAAAACTACACAATTCTGACTACATTATTTTCATATGCTAATTCTATATATTTAAAATGTATGAATAGATCTATTAATGTATACATTCATCTGCAAATTTAGATCATAAGAGAGGTAACAACCACTCCGCACCCTGTGATGCGGGCCCTCTGGTTCCTTCCTCTACAGTCACACACATTTCACTCTGTGTAAATCAGTTTGAATTTTAAGGATTTTATGAAAGTTGATTATAACATTGTACTTTTCTTCTTGTGTAATATTTCTATGATGATCATTTTATTGTGTGAATAATGAGATAATTTTAAGTGCTGTGCTGTGCTGCACTGAGTATTTTTCATCAGAAACAGATTCCTGAAACTACTGTTTCATCTCCCATAATACTAGGATCTCCTGAGAAAAACAATCAGTCTCTTTTATTATTATTATTATTATTATTATTATTATTATTATTATTAAAATTTTATTTTAACATATACATTTATATTATTGCACCTATATACAATAAACTACCTACAGCAAGAAGAACCAGGATACAATCAGGTATTAAATAAATGTTACATCCATGGTGTTTTGGTTATTAGTATTTGACAACCTTGAAGAAAACATCTTTCCTATCTTGGTACGTCTAAAATTTTTAATGTAAATCAATATCTACCCTATCTCATCATTATCGACTTACTACATCTATCTAGACCTAAAAATATCCTAACCCTTACACAACTAAGCTTAACTATAAAACTAAACTATCAGTTTCTTTGCTGGGATTAGGCATGCTCTCATTAGCCATCATGCTATGTGCAGAGTTTGAATGTGTGTATCAAATTACACTTAAAAGTAAGATTTGTTTTCATTCTTATTCATAGGTGTGTTTGGTGCCTGCATATATAATCTGCATGTATATTGTTGGCTTTGGAGTCCAGAGGACAGCATTAGAAATCTGAGAGTTAGAGCTGCAAGGAGTTGTGATTCTCTAGAAACGGGTATTGAGAACCTTCCTTGGGTACTCCAGGAAAACAGCAAGTGTTGTAGCTACTGAGTTATTTATTCACCACCAAATCTGGATTCTTTAATAAGAGTTTGCCAAGAATAGTTTTCTATAATCATTTGTATATACAACTTGAAAAAGCCATGCTACCTTTAAAAACTGTGTTTTGCATCTTCCTGGGTTTTAAAATACTTAAAATATTGCCATTTGACATTAATCATATCCAGGCTTTCTTCTTTACATTTTTAGAGTTATCTTTACTTTTCACTCCTTGACAATTCCATGCATTCCATGCTTGTATAGGATGCATCAGGAATATACCCACCCCGACCTTTCATAGTGTTCTAATTTGTCCATTCCTTTCTTCCTAATGAGTCACCTACAGCCTCCCTGTTCTATTCTTCTTCCTATCTCTTCCTTTCCCTGCCCCCCCTTCTCCTCCTCCTTCTATTTCCTTTCAGAAATTATTTTTGCTATAACTACACCTGTTGCACATCCATGACTGGAACAGTCATAATCACTATTCTCCAGCTTACATCTTGTTGGTACTAGATTTCTAAACACCTTTATTTTTTAATTCTCACTCTTTGTAGAAATTCTGAATTTTTACATAGATATCCATAGGCGTAATTACAAGCTTACATTCTGATGTCATATTTTTTTTTTCATTCTAATTTCAGTCTTCCTGAGCTGGCTATAACTGTGAGAAATGTTGAAGAGAAGACATCGGCTTGATATCATGTGTCTGATTTGAGAAGTAAATTCATTTTTTTTCTCCAATTACTGTGATGTCACCTGTGGTCAACCACATCTATTTTTGTAAATGTCTTTTATAAGGTTGAAGAAATTCCGTATCATCTCTTAGTTTTCTGTAGATTTTCTTTTTACCATGAATGGTTGTTGGCATTTCTCATTTTCTGCTTATTTGTTACTATTTTCGTTGCTGATTTTTCTTTTATCACTCATAGATTAAAGAGCTGGGTTACTGGAAATGCATTTTCTGCTTTTACCTGAAAGCTTTTTGTAGAGTCAGCGTTATTTGCTTCATATGTTGGAGAAATTGAGTAAGTATGCTGGTATAGTTTATTGTAATATTTCTGTCTCTTGGGGTTTACTGAATATCTTAGACGTGCTGGTTCATATCCATTGGGTTGCATGTCTGTATTTGTTTTTTGTTTGTCTGTTTGTTTTGTGTTTTGTTATATTCCCTCGCATCGCATCTTCTTCATTGTGAACCCCTGTAATGTGTACATGAGGTCTTTTAAGCTTCCATATAACTCACAGACACTGTTTATGAAAGTGCCTCAGTTCTGTAAACTAGAAAAAAATAGTTCGTCTCAGTGCTTATTATTAGCAGGCTAGTATTTCATGTCATAACATATACATGGGAACATGCGTACATATAAATCCATCCACTAAATTTAAAAGGGAGGCTAGTATGTATAGTAATATTTCTCAACCTTAATACAGCACAAAGGCTGTGACATATTTAAAAATAACTAATACAGTTCTTAATTTTCTGATTAAGACTGAACAGTGACATCTAATTCTTTCAGGGAAAAATTAATCTATTAATAAAATATTAGAATGCCTACGAAATATACCTTCATCATAATTCATAAAAATTTACGTAACCCCACTGTTAGCTCTATTTACATTGAACTTCCTATTGTTTCGCAGATGTTTCTAGTATGTGAAGCCCCCCGTTTTGTTCATACCAGACCATGGTAGAAACAGAGGGTAGGAAAACAGGGATGAATGCGGGAAGGTAGGGAGACCTATTAGGCAGGTAGTTTGATATGACAGACAGCTACATCTCACACAAGACATCCAGATATCCAAATTTCAGAAGGGTAAAACCTCAGTGTTCTACAATTAACGCTACATGCCATAGAACGGCGTGGCATTCACAGAGGTTTGATGCGATCTGGGCTGAGTGCTGCACAGTGAACTGTAATCGTCCAGTCGCCTTGTAGCTGCAGGTCGGTTTAGTGTGCATAGAGTTATCAGGGCCGAAGAAGTAGAGCTTCATATAGGGTCCTGTGTTTCAAAGAGACATTTTAGAGAGCCACCGTACCTCCTGCCTCCCTTTGGGTAGATCCACATAAAGAAACAGCTCAGATGTAAGTGTGTTTCTCTCACTCAGTAAGTTCTGTCACACTGATCCATTGTACATGCTTGATAGCTTCCTTTTGTTGATTGTACCAAGGATTAAGCCAAGGGCCTTGTCCCTGCTAAGCAAGTGTTCCACCCACTGAGCTCCATCCCAAGACCTGCGTGACGCCAGAGCTTCAGAAGTGATGATCTTATCTCGAGAGCACATTTCATTGAATGGGAAAAGCTGTGAAACCAGTCTGACTTTATGAGTCAGCTCCTGATTTCAATACTCTTCGAGTACTTCTTGGACTACGTTGTTCAGAAAGGCAGCCTTTGAGTACACCACAAAATTACATGTTTTGTAGTGTCAGTTGCCCTCACTTTCTCTGATCTGTGTGGTAACTAGGAGTTGGAAAAGGAAAGTTAAAAAAACAAAAACAAAAGGGCGAGTTTAAAGAAAATACATGAAATAGAAAAAATAATGACTATGCCAGATATTTTTCTGGGTTCCATAAATAGGAGATAATAAATGCATGGTTTGAAGGGACTTTTAAATTCTCTAATTGCTAAAACTGCTCTTTGAAGTACAATTTATTTGCAACACCATTGGCCAGATGGGAACAAAGCAAGGCACCCAGAGCCAAATATTTTCATGACTTGATAGGTATTAAATGAAACACTTGGATGTGGACCCCTGTTTTTCACCTATAAGGAAGGTCTGGGCAGTCACTAGATTCTGAAGAGCATAACATAGAAAGAACACCAATGAGGTGTGTGTGTGTGTGTGTGTGTGTGTGTGTGTGTGTGTGTGTGTAAGTATTATTAATGGCATGAGGGATGAGGTTTATTAACATAAATGAGTACCAACTATCATTGCTTTTTGCCTTTGTGTCACTCCTGTTTCTCTTTTCAAATGAAATATTGACACTGGAGTGAGTTTTTTCATGTCATCTGTTTTATAATCTCTGCAATAGCCACT
Source organism: Acomys minous (assembly GCF_964271855.1). NCBI lineage: Eukaryota > Metazoa > Chordata > Mammalia > Rodentia > Muridae > Acomys > Acomys minous. The sequence continues at coordinate 26,493,432 of NC_140496.1, forward strand.
CTTCAACGCTGCTTGCAGTTGCACAGACAAGGCTGAATTAACAAACTGGAAAATGGTTTGTCTGTGAGGCTGACTGCCATTTCCACGGGAACTTCCTGTCAATTTCTAGATGATAATACAGGTGATTTCTGCCCCCCACCCCAAGATCAATGGGTTTCATTTGAATATAGGAAGAGAGAGTTTGATGTAGCCAAGGCAATATACAAATTATGCCTAATTATATTTTAGATAAAAATTTCTGCAAGAGTTTAGTCTCGGTCATTATTTTGAGCCAGATACCAATATGAATTTTACTATTCAGTTGTATCAGGAACAAATAAAGCATATATTCTTGATCCAACTTTGTTATATAGTGATCTTGAATGACTATGTAGATAATCGTCCCATCAATTAACTTGTCTTGAAACATGTCACCATAAGCTTGAATGGAAATACATAACATTCTAGGAAACTGTGCCTTTTAATTACACGAGTTGAAGATCTGTTTTTACATTTTGATAGTGATATTGACAAAGTTTCTGTTCACATACTAATAAGGATGTCAAAATTCTTAACAATTAAATTACACAATTTTTTTAGAGAAAGGCATTTTATGTTTTTTGTTCTTTTTAAAATGTTTGAATTAATGACTTGCTTTATTTACTTTATGTCAAAACAACAGTTTACCCTCACTTCTCTACTCCTAGCCCTTCCCTCTCTACCACGACTCCTATCCATTCCTCCTCCCTTTCCCGTCAGAAAAAAGGAAGCCTCCCTTGAGTATCAAACAGTCTTGCCATTTCAAGTTACTGTAAGAACAGGCACTTCTCCTATTGAGGCTGGAGGAGGTAGCCCATTTAGGGGAAAGGGTTCCAAAGGCAAGCAGGAGAAGCAGAGACGGCCCCTGCTCCTGCTGTTGGAGTCTCACATGAAGACCAAGCTACTCAACTGTTACATATGTGCAGAGCTTTGAGCCCCATGCATGCTCTCTCAGTGGTGGTTCAGTCTCGTTGAGGCTTTTTTTTTCTTATTACTTAAAAAAATCAATGTGCATGGATGTTTTGTCTATGTGTATGTCTATACAAGACATATCTGGTGTCTTCAGAGATTCATAAATGGTGTTGGATCCCCCAGACCTGGAGTTACATGAGATTGTGAACCATGATAATGCTGGCTCCTCTCCAGGAACGTAACTACTAATCACTGAGCCATCTCTCCATCATTTATTTCTTACAGAGGCTATAATAAATTTTTATCAAATATTCATAAATATAAAAGAATATATGTTTCAACTATTCCCTACATGATAAACACTGTTTTACCCCAAAGGTTGTAAACTTTAGTATACTTGTCAAAAGTGATGCCCTTTCCTTTTTCCTTTTTATTTTATGCCAACGTCCTCCCATGGGGAAATGCATTTCCAACGTTGATTCTTAAAGTGAGCTACCTTCACCTAACACCAATTCCACCACCTCCAAAGATTTCTCAAATTTCATACCAAAAGAAGTATTTTTTAAGTGCACAACAGTATAAGAATATTAGAGTTTTGAAAATTCTAATTTGTGAGGCTAAAAAATGTAATCAAAATAGAGTGCTGGGTGAAATTATTAAAAACCACTGGTGTGAAAAATGGAGAGTATCCTAATTAAAGAAGGACAGATGTTAATTTCTCTGAAAATAAGAATGCACAATGAGGAGTATATAGCACATTTACAGAGCAAACCATGAAAGAGAACAATTAACCCTCAGATTTTACTTGCAGATTTCTTTTGATATTGTGATACATTTGAATAACTTCAATTAATAAATATGCCTAATGGTAATTTCCATCTCACAAGCATGGCTTTTGAGTATTATTCAGACACTTTTCATGTGTATTAGGTTTGTAATGGTAGAGTTAAATTGTTAGGTAGTTTTATTGATTATAGCTCATTGATTTAATTAAAAATGTAATTAGAGCATTGACTAATTTAACAATTTTAAACACCATGAAGAATATATTCTCAGTGGACCAAACATTCATTAAAGCACATTAGACACTTGTTTAATGAAGCCATGAGCCATGATCTTTGATGAAACAAACCCATCAAGTGCAGCCATCTTCAGCTACAGCATCTTTTGATTGCTCCAAGTAGTTAGCCAAAGGTCTACCATAGGGGACAGTACTTCTGCAAATCACATGGCATTTATAATATGTTGCTAAAAGTAATAATTCTTGGAAAATAGGCCATCATCAGAAAGATTACCGAACAGGTAAATGGCCTCTAATAATTTCAAGCACTAATGGGTGGCTACCTAGCACAATTTTCTTTTTTTTTTTTTTTTTTTTTTTTTCCTTTTTTTTTTTAATTTTATTTTTTAATACATTTTTATTAATTTATACATATTACATCTCAGTTGTTAGCCCATCCCATGTATCCTCCCATCCCTCCCTTCCTCCCACTTCCCCCCCCCTACTCCCCTCCCCTATGTCTGTGTCTGAGGGGGATCTCCTCCCCCTGAATATGCTCATACGGTATCAAGTCTCTCCTTGGTGACCTATTATCTTTCCTCTGAGTGCCACCAGGCATCTCCATCCAAGGGACATGATCAAATATGGGGCACCAGAGTTTGTGTGAGAGTTAGATCTTCTTCTCCACTCAACAGTGGAGAATGTCCATATGACTTGATTAGGGTAACCTCCCTAAAATAATGGTGGTGCTGTGTGCTTCCTACTTGTGCCTGCAATTTCAAACTGCATTGCACTGAGATTGAGGCAAGTATGTAAAAACTTACACATATATAGGGAAATGGAAGTCAAAGGTGCTTTTTATTAGGTAGAGCAACGGCTTCCTGCTTGTATTGCATACAGTATATAGGAGGGATGAAATTTGGAGCTTATACTTGTTAGTCATAAGTCAAAAAACCATTTTTCTTTGTCATACTTGTCAGAAGCTTCACATTTATTTCCAGTTAAAGGAGAAAATCGGGTTATAATTAAACAAAAGCCAAATATCTAAAGGCAGGGGAATTTCAGAGTTAGTAGTTTATTATTATTATTAATTAAGTTATGTATTTGCTTTACATCCAGATAGTGGCTTGCCTTCCCTCTATCTTAACCTTACCCTGATCTACTTCTCCTTCTTTTCTACTCAGAAAAGGGGAGTCTTCCCATGATATCAACTAGCCTTGTCAAATCAAGTACCTGTAAGATTAGGTGCATCTTTGTCTTTAAAATTTTTTATTAATTTATTCATATTCATTACATCTCAATTGTTATCCCATCCCTTGTATCCTCACTTTCCTCCCTCCCTCATGCTTTCACCCTATTCCCCTCCCCTATGTCTGTGACTGATCTAGCCAAAGAACAGGACATTCTCCACAGTTGAGTGGGGAGCAGGGACTGACTTTCACATGAACTCTGGTGCCCCATATTCGACCATGTCCCCTTGATGGGGAGGCTCGGTGGCACTAAGAGGAAGGATAATAGGCTATCAAGAAGAGACTTGATACCCTATGAGCATATACAGGGGGAGGAAGGCCCCCTCAGTCACAGGCATCTTCTTCGATGGAGACTAGACAAGGCAGTCCACGTAGGGGAAAGGGATGCAAAGGCAGGCAATGTAGTTAGAGATAGCCCTTGCTGCAGCTTTAGGAGTCTCACATGAAGCCGCAGCTGCACAACTGTTACATGTGTGCAGAAGGCCTACGTCTGTCCATGCATGCTCTCTGGTGGGCAGTTCAGTCTCTATGAGCCCCTACAGGCCTAGGTTAGTTGATTCTGTACGTTTTATTTTTTTTGTGGTGTCCTTGATCCCTCTGGATCCTTCAATCCTTCCTCCCCATCTTAGGAATCCACAAGCTCCTGTTAATGTTTGGCTGCGGGTTTCTGCCTCAGTTTCTATTAGTTGCTGGGTGAAGCCTCTCTGATGACAATTATGCTAGGCTCCTGTCTGGTTGCCCATGGCAGCAGCAGCTCTTTGGGAATGCACACAGAGTTATGGGCTGGAAAATGGAGCACAGAGGACAGGATTAGGAGTTAATGGTTTCAATTTTAACATTTTCTCTTAATGCTGTTTGATGTTTCGTATTCATAGGAGTACCCAAGCCACCCTGAACCTAGCATCTAAAAATGCATTACTTATACAGCTTCAGATGATGTCCATCAGTAAGTGCATCAGCTGAGGTGGCCGCTTTCTATTTCAGTTGACCTCATTTGTGGCCATCATTCTGTTTCCACTCAGCTGTATGGCTTTATGCCTTGATGGTTTCAAGCTAACAACTAAGGCTACAGAAATAAGTGGTCCATGTATGCTGTTGTTCTACAAAGATTTAATCTGAGTCTGATCCCACGATATGGTTAGTATTATATGAAGCCGACGTACAGAGAGCATTAAATTTAGGCTTGGAAACAAACCAAGTACTCTTGTTCCATTATGTTTATCAAAGAAAGTTACACACTTAACCTATATTCAAGGAGTGGCATAATTTGTCTCTGCTGGTGATGAGAGCCAATATTATAAATATATATATATACACATACATTATGATATATGCTGGACCCTGATGTTAAGGTCAAAGTCTGGCATTACCAGAAAAGCCTTGAGCTAGGTGCTAAAATGACAGACTTCCTTCCTTCCTTGGGTTCCATCTTCTTAGCCTGATCTGGGGAAACCACAGATACTCTGAGGAGTATTACATAGACTTCAGGGAGACTGCAGGACCAACTCTTTCTAGATAAGAAAATGGTTCAATGTGCACCTGGAGAATCCTGAAAATACGTCCTCACGTCCTCATGCTAACAAGATGTCTTGGTACCTTAGCTTTCAACCCGTGACCTCTTTCTGTACCTCTAATCATACCTGGAGTTCTTTCCCTACTCCCTGCGGCCCATAAGATAGGATAGGATAATTAAATATTGCGTTCCTCTTCTTATGATAAGACTGTGCTACTGCAAGTAAATAAAGTATCCCTGGCACTTTTAGGCCCAGCGAATCAAACACATTTACCCCCGGGACTGCTCCCACTGCTCAAGTTTTATAAAGCCCCTCATTCACAAAATATATGTTCTCACTCAATTGCTCCAGTATGACCATCTGAGACTTGTCATTTATTCTGGGGAAAGAAGGACTCCCCTTTTTCCCTAAGGATTCGTGGTGGATCCCTGGCTTTGACTTCCTCTCAGGCAGCTATGATCAGCTGGCTGTAGTAAGCTTCTGTCATTCACGAGCATGCCCTCACCGTTAGCTGCCGCCATCTTTCTCGTGCTGCAGAGGCTAGCCGAAGCAGCCAGTCTGTCTGCCCGAACCAAACCAGGCTCCGACCACTGCTTCTGGTTTCAGATCTTCTAGCCTACCTTACTAGCTGTTCTTGAAGCAACCACCTTCTCAACCAAGTCAGACCAGGTCCTCCTTACTGCCTGGATCAGATTTTGGAGCCCTCAGCTGCCCATACCATCTGCCCTGGTGCTGGCAGCCCCGCTAAAAAAGCAGTGACACTTATTGCAGAGAAATCTTTTTTGCCTCATTTCTGGCTGACCTGAAGACCTCCTGGCCTGGATCTCAGTTCTGTGTTCCGCCCTACTCGGCCAAGATACCAGCATTCCTGGGAGAGGCGAAAGCTTTGGCCCCTTGCTTAAGCCTTTTCCGCAGGGAAGCTGATGGCCCTAGGGACTTCTTGAGGGAAAAGCACACATTTCTGAGTGGGTGGTGTCAGGGCCTCCCCCCAAAACAAGACTATATATGCATATATATGAGGAATAAATAATGGAAGTATCATTAATATGTAATTTTGTTCATTATGCAAATCAAGATAATACATTTAGTATCATCTGTTTCATTATCAGTAATTTCTGTTTCCTTTAACATTTGGTAAATCAGGCGTGGAAGTCTACCTGCAAATATTTCCTAAATGATGAAGGATAAACAGAATTGTTTTCCCCTTTCTATCTGCAAGAAATAACTTATGTTCATATTCTTTCTACCAACCACAGAGCTTCATTTTACTAGAGTGCTTCAAATGAATACATCTGCATCAGATAATTATATTAAATCAGTGGTATGTACACTGACTTAAGTCTAACTTCAGAGATCAAGAATAAATGATGGAACTTTATACAGAAAATCACAGAAGCTATCTCCCTATAGAAGAGTGGAAGCTAAAATCAGAACAAAACAAAAGGAAAACAAATCTACTATGAAGTTAAGTGGAGAAATGGTTATTTGTCTTATTTTATATTCCTGTAAGCCCTTTTATATTTTACTGCTTTTTTAATTTTTTTGAGGTCATGATATAAATTATATTAGTCCATCTTTTCTTTCTTTCCTCCCAAAACTCCCCCAAACCACTGCTTAGTCCTTAAAATTTATGACCCTTTTCCTTAATTGTTGTTACATATATATATGCACTTGCATGTACCTATATGTTTCTAAATATCTGATCATGACCTGTTTAGTTTGCATAATGTTGCCCTATTAGGGATGACGATTCGGTATTTGATAACTAACTGATGTGCTCTTTTCTGGGCAAGGCTGTTTCCACCGATTTCAGCATTTTTTTGATTAACAATCTTACTTTGGCTAGGGTTAGCACCCTCCTAAGCCCCACTCCTATCCCCTGTACACATTAAGTAAGTTGATTGTTGTTGTCCTTTTTCAGATCATCTTTCAGCACCATCTCTTTGAGACTTTATGAAGTATAGTTTTTGAGATTGCTAGGAGGTAAATTTTTCTATCAACCTTTGCTCTTTGGCTTTCACAATCTGTCCACCCCCTTTTCCACGATGTTTCCTGAGACTTAGGTATAGAAGTTGTTTTATAAACCTATCTATTGAGACTGCATTCTCTAATTCTACTTATTTTAAATTGTGATTTTCTGTAATTCTTATTCCCTAATCAATTGTTTAGGACAACAAACATACTTTATTTAAATTAACACCTGCTACTGGCAAGGTCACTCTTAGAAACTGTCAGTAGGTAGTTGATAATGTTCATGATAACATGTGTGACCTTTCTTCAATGCATAGATTTATATTGGTGAATGCTTAGACCTTACTATTTAAAAGCTATTGAGGGAATATTTGCAACTTCAACGCTCTAATTTATTGTATAGATTTGAAAACATGCTACTCAAGAGTTCTTGTTTTTTTATCTTGTGGATTCTTACAATAATATTAAGGAACAACCCAAGGGTCTTAGGCATTGACTTTTTGAGTAGATCTGTTATGTATCACCATAAAGCATGTTTCAGTTTAGGTTTAGGTAAGTAAATCTACCCTGGTTTTAAGGCATGATGGCCTATAAATGCACTTGATGCTTGGATCTATGTAATTTCATTACCATTAATATTTTAATTAATAAGATATCTACTATCAGGTATATTTAATTAACTAACAAATTTATTCATATTTGTAAGATTTTGTAGATATTTCATTCTTAAAGTAGAAATAAAATTATTTCCTTGTGTTCTCATTCTTAATTTTTATACGTTTCTAGTACTGGGTACCCTCATTGTTTGAACAGTATAGATTTTACCTTTGTACTGATGTAGGATTATAGGGAAACCTGTGTTTTCATAATAGAAATAGCTCTTTATTGTAGAGAGATGTATAAAATATATTCTCTGGATAAGGTACTGTTGACTAACAATTCTGCTAATCGTTCTTACCTGTACAGGTAGAAAAAGAAACAAACAGAAACCAGATATGCTTTATTTAAGGAATTACTGCCACGTACTTCAAAAGACTCTAAAAACCTGTGCCTATTACAAATTAAAAATATATAACCCACTATAAATACCATTAATTGTGTCAAATCTTCTAAGCCTTCTTAAGATTATATAAGTAATAGATATTGACAACATCCAAATTTAAGAATAAGCTGGAAGAATGCAGGAAAGAATTTTATAAATTAGTGATGGATTAGGTACGAAATAACAAGGGAATCCCCGTGGTTAGTAATGATAACGTGGATTATACTTTCCTGATGCTGAATCAATGTTATTTACATCAAAAGTCCACATGACTCCAACATTGTCCACCTATTGAAATCATGGTTTCCAATACTGAAAGAGTTGGACACAAACAAATAGCTTATTATTCCTCGTGTCTGAATGTTAAATGTTACAGACAATTGTCAACAGTGAGTCAATATTGAAAGCAAAATTATTGGAAAAACACATGAACCTTTAATATTATAAAATATTTCTTCCACAATCAAGAAGAACTGTAGGCCTGGTAAGGTGCAAATGTAAATGATTGGTGATATAAAAGAATGAGAAAACCCCTTATGAGACTAGAAAGCACATGAAGAATAAAATTATCTGTTTGTTGTATCTCACATCATTCTCTCTGGTCTAACTTGTTGACTGGAAATCAGGCAGTGCTCAAGCTGTGTGCAGTTTGTATGTTGTTTTTTGGCTATGCTAAATCAGGTATATACCTTCAACTGATGGCTGAAATCTTGATTTATACATCTCACAACTGCTGGCATTTAGCCCACTTTTGATGATGGGAGAGAGAGGGTAGGACATATATCCAGCACCCTGCATCAGGCTATCTTGGACTCATACACACAGAGTTCCAGAAGCATCAACTTTATGGTCACTTAAGGGTAGATAATATAGACTTAAATTCTATTTACCAAAGAAATTAGTGATCTTGACAATTTTGAGAAATAGACACTATATCTTAATGGAAGGAAGTTAAAAGCCTTATAGCCTCCTAAAGTCTTATCACATGAAATTAATATTGGTATTCCAGCAGGCTTCCAAAAGACAAGACTGATCACTCTGTCCACTCCTTTATTCTTTATCTCATTTCAGTAAAGCAATCAGACTTATTCCAGTTCTTAGTAGATTAAATCAAGTTTGAACGACAAAGCCAATTAGGAGAAAATGGTATTTATGCATAAAATCCAGGGGATAATATTTTTGTTGCATTTATAGACTTATAATATATGCTCAACAAATCATATATTAGTAAGTATGAGATTAATATGAAATACTGATGGGGCCTTTGGAAGAAGAACAATATATAATATTATGGGATGCATTCCTGTCTCTAGCTCAGGTAAGAAAGCAATACCCATGAAGGAAATCCTAGAAAATAACTACAGAAAAAGAAGAAAAAGTCAGAGAGTAATATACATATTATAAAAGAATACCAAAACTCTTATATTACATATTACAAGTTGGTCTATGTAGAAAACATATGGCTGTCAAAAATATCCCAGAATAAAGAAAAGAACAGTAAAGGAAAGAAGATTCAAGGTTTGAGAGAACCTTAAGGTGAAAGCAGATTACCTTAAAGACATATAAGTGTCAAATCAAAAGATTTATTTGCAGGCATAGGAGGCAGGTAAGACTGAGTCTACATAACTTTAGGGAATAATTTTTTTTTTGTCAAACTACACACACTGACAGACAAAATGACCTGCACATAAAACCTTAAATATACTTTAACCTTATTTATGATGGGGTTATAGTTTAGGAACTCTGAGCTAATTTTATATGTATTCTACAAAAAGGAATTCAATATCATCATCGGGTGCTATTTCTTACTGTCAGTGTCAGGCACTACAAGGGCAAGGAACATTAGACTGTAATGTGGGTCTGGATTTGAGCCGGATAGGCCATATTAAACTTGTGATTTACACAAAAATAAGTTTTCAGGAATGTGTGCGTAGATTCAGGCATTGTCCACGTATGTTTTTCTAACTCTTTTTTTTTTTAATTGAGGACTCAGAAGCAGTGACATCTGGGCAGCAATAAGCACATGTTGTTCTAAGATCACCTTCCAAGGAGAGAGCAAATATGTACAACACTAAAAACAGTTCTAACAAAGTACAAGGATGTGAGTGCAGACAGCTTGAGCCTGACTCATCCTATCATGCGAGAAGGTGAATTGCTCCAAAGTACAAAGGCGCATATCCCTAGGCCACAGAAGCCAGCATTACCCAAATCTCAAGCAACGACTTGTAAAATGAAGAATTATAATGTTGGCTTATGATGAGCTAACAGACAAGTATCTATGAGCTATAAGTTATACAAATCGTGGGAAACACTATTGACTTATTATTGAAAACTAAATGACTTGAGAATTTAAAAAAGCAAAACCAAAGAGAAGAGTAAAAATAGGCTGTGGTTTTAGATGTCTGAGCCTTTTCTGCTAACTGTGACAGAAAGATAGACATGAGGCAGAAGAACAACATGTGGAAGAGGTCACAGTGCTCTTCCACCTTTGTGTTATAATGTGTGCGATGTCCTTCTTTAAGTTTGAATTACCTGAGATTTAATAAGTAGGTACACGAGTGTGGTCACAGGCAATAACCCAAAAATATTTACCTATTAGCCTGTCTTTTCAAGCAATTACCCCACTCCTCTTTCTTCTTTTATTTTTTTTCAGACTATTATTCAGTTGATGTAAAAAAAATGGTTAGAGTTTAAATTCTGGAAGATTCTAGGGTATTTCTTTAAAAAAAAACAACAAAGCAAAACAAACAAACAAAAACCAAAAAACAACAATTTATAAGATCACAGAGGACAGTCTCTGACAAAAACAAAAAGCAAACAAACAGCTAGCGCTTGGTTGTATGTGAAGAAATGTGTGTGGGTATATGTGTATGTGTTTATGTATGTACATGTGTATGAGTGTGTGTATGAAGGTTTATGTGTGAGTGTGTCTGTGTGTGTGAGTTTGTCTGTGTGCATGAGTGTGCATGGGTGTGTGAGTATATGTGTCTGTGTGCATGGATGTGTGCTCATGAGTGCATGTGTGTGTGTGTGTGCAAATGTATGTGCACATGTGTGAGATCATTCTCTGGAAGAACAGAACTGTTTTAAAAGAAATGCTACTATGTGGGTTTTATTTCCCCAAGCTTCCAGCGTTCTATTCCACGCTGACACCTATAATTTCATAGAGGATACTGAAATTTTACATTGTGTTTCAGTGTAGCTTTAGTTACCTTTGAGAATATTACATTTGTGATGTTGAAAACATCTATGTATGAATCATTTGTCACTTCTTAAGTCATTTCTTTCTACTCATGTGCAAAATATTATTTGCATGTGACATCTACTGCATTTTAATAAAAGGCTAACATAAAACAACAGGGTTCATATCATTGGTACAACACAATGATCTAAGTAATTAATGCAGTCAGGATGATATGCACTATATGCACAGTTCATGGGACATTGAATTACAGTAGTATTTTCCTCAAAGAATACATTAATTTAATTTTTTAAAAGAAGAATACAATTTGTCTAACTTAATCCAAGACTTTTACAAGAAAATCATGGGCTTCTAATGGCGTTAGGCTTGCTTCTCATTCGGCCATGAGAGCCCAGAGTACCTTAGACAGCCTGGAATGAGTATGTGAGAGGCACAGAAGGCATCCGTGTGAAAGTGATGAGAGGACAGCAGCCGTATTTAAAGGGGGTATGTTGCGTTACTTCTGATTTTGATGCTGGCAGAGTTTTGGTCCAGAATGCTATTGTAACACCTATGTGTTTCTTCTCCTTCATCTGGACAGACTCTAGACCGTGCTGCTCAAAACACCCTGCTTCAAAAGCAGGTCCCTCTCTCCCTGTCTCACAAAAACTAGACATCACCCTATTAAATGCCTACTACCATGAATCTCAGGTTGGCTCTGTGAGCAGGATTCTCGTCAGAAGCCGCCTCCCCCATACTCTCTGCCAGACTCTGGAGCCTGAAGTCCAGAGTGCTCATCTGGCTCTTGTTATTCTGTCAGCCCATGACATTAATATCACTTCTAGTAAGCCTTACAGCCTATGCAGTACACCTCAGTGTTCTCTGTGAGCGTCATACCCAAGACTTTCGGAAAGTGTAGGTTTAGGAACTATTACAAATCTTGGGTCTGGAGAGATGGCTCAGTGGCTAAGATAACTTATTTCATCTTGTAGCAGACCCAGGTCCCACACAGCCACTCAAAACTATCACCAATACCTGTTCCAGTGGATAGGATACCTACTTCTGACCATTGTGGGCACTTGGCACAATCGTGGTGGTGGTGCGCATACATACGTGCAGGAAATACATACAATAATATAATATTCAAATACATACAATAGAAATTGTAAAAAAAAGAATTATTAAAAATAAGGCATAAAAGGTGAATTTTCTATGATATAAAATTATGAGTATGGACTACAACTTACTGTAATAAGCTAAATTAAAGTCACAGTAGTATCGACTGCAATTGTGGCAGAAGTAGAAGACATAATAAAGTAATTAATAATAATAATAAAACACCTCCATATAGGAAAAGGGGAAAGGAGGAAAATCAGATTTAAAAAAATAGGACAAAAGAATGAAGAAAGGAAGAATGAGGCAGGTGAGAAGGTTTGCCAGGTAAATGTGCTTCCTGTATAAACGTGGCATCCTGATCTATAGAACCCAGGGAAAAAAGCCAGATATGGTGATATTCATCTATAATCTTAACAATCCAAGAGTGCACTACAAGGCAGAGATAGAATCTGCAGGACTCTTCACCCCAGCTCACTTGCAGAACATGAGGGAAAGGAGAGACCATGCCTCAACCAGATGGAAGGAAATACATGAGTCCAAAAAGTTCTCCTCTGAGTTTTCTCGCACAGTGCAACTCACTGTGGTATGCACACACCAAACACATAGGTGTAAAGATACACACCTGCACAAACACATAGACATTCACACACATGTACATATACACAAGTATAATCAGAGAGAGAGAGAGAGAGAGAGAGAGAGAGAGAGAGAGAGAGAGAGAGAGAGAAGAATGGGGGTGAAGCGGGGAAGAAACAGAAAAACTAAGGAAAATATTTGCATAAACTATAAATGTTTTTAAATCAATGTGTATGAGAACCAGTGTGTATCAGAAGTGTGAACCAGAATAGCCAGACCTCCCTAAGCCGCTTTATATTTTGGAAGGATGTCCAAACAAATTGGTCAAAAGCCATCAGTGAATGTAATTTGGTTAGTGCTGTAATGAGAGAAAGAATGGAGGTTTCTCAAAAACAAAAACAAACAAACAAACAGACAAAAACCCCTAAAGATTGACCTACTGTGTGATCCAGCTTCATTTCTGGCAGCCGTAAAATCATTGTAAGAGATGGCTGCAGACTCTTGCTTACTGCAACACGGTTTGCGTTTCTGAAAGTGTAGAATCTACCCAGATAAAAAGGATGGATTAAAAATGGAGCTGCACACAGGGGAGTACAAATCAACCATAATTTATAATGAGATGGGTGCTATGGGAGGATTTCAGTTGAAATAAGTACTATGCCTAAATAGTAATCCATGGTCCCTCTTCCCTGTGGAATTTAAAAATAAAAGTGTATCTGAATATAGAGGAGTTGGAAGAGGAGACAGGGGGTGGATGCACTCAAGCTGGAATAGGTCAGTGAAACATCACGCTAGGACAGTACTTTGACCCAATTTTATGAAAAGTGTAATTTCATAGTATTTATTGTGTTGGACCAGAGTCACCATTCCAAACTCATTAAACATGCTCAATCTGTAGCTCTTGTAATAGTAGACAACATAACGGAGGGGACTGGAAAAATGTGTAATTCAAGAAAAGATAGAATTTAAGGTGCTCAGATCTCAAAAGCCATTAACACAGAATTTTAACTTTACGTAACTGAACTTTTCTCAATAACCCCGCCCACAAAGAGGAATCTAGCAATTCATCTTTCAATGCTATGACTCTTTCTATTCATCTCTCTAGAGTATATAATTTGTTTTTTTTACAAAAATGCCTTGAAAATATTTGTGGTTTAAATAAGGTTATTAAGCAAAATACAGTTGAGTTCTATGAGGAACAAAAATGATCAATCAGAGAAAACTGAAGATGATATATGAATATTTTTAATCATAAATATAACCCAAAGAAGCTAAATATAAGTTATTTATCTCCTCTGATGTGCAGTGCCCATAGAATATTATTCACTGGATGTACAGCTCAGAGTTTAAAATGTTTTCAACTCTTAAAATTTGTTTCTATTTTTATGTTTATATAATTAATAAAGCAGTGTTTGTATAAAAATTCACACAAAGTTGCTAGAGAGCATACAATTTACAAAAAAAAAAAAAAAAACGTCCTGGGTTTGTGTGACATTCAGTTTTCTAAGGGTGCATGCAAATCGATGTACCAGGCAGCCATGATGTGATATCTCCTTCTCTTTGGTAAAACTGGTCTCATTGTATATTCCTGACAGTAGTATATCCATTACGGTATCCACTTTGTGCAGGATCTGCTCTTCCTCAGATGTCAGAGATGAACACTGGACCTAAAAGAGGCAAGGGCTTCCCACTGCTGTAGCCACACCTGAGTCCTCACCCCCACTTCAGCACAACCTAGTGGCCTCTAAGGTCCTCTGCATAAAGCAAGAGGCAATCTCTGTGGGAATGGTATAAATTGAGGCACTCTCTTCAAGAACCCAAGTGGCTGCCCTGTGGTGTGATCAGGCCAAGTCCAGTCACCACTACGTGGATCCCATTGGTAGGTTGATGATTGCCGCTGCTCTGAGCCTTTCATCCCCTAACTTAAAAAGAAAAGAAAGCTGGTGGCTCAATACCGAAAGCGAAGAGCACTGAGTGCTAACGCCACTAGACATGCTCTGACAAACATTTGTCATAAACAAGACAGAGCCATATGAACTTAAGCAGGATTCGACCACTGTATATTCAAGATTATCTTCATACATTCTGTAACAACTTACTAACAGAGAAAACCGAGACCACTACACACTACTTCACTTAACATCAGAATGCCTCTGCTAATCTTTAGTCCTCTAGAAAACAAGTCAAAAATAATCCAAAACGCAAAGAATTTATATGGGGGAACAATGAAAGCAGTTGCCAAAAGAATTCATGAAACCCATTAAATTCTGGAAAAATTTATATTTATATTGCTTCATGAAAAAAGTGCCCATTGGAGCCACCTATATGGATGAATATGTGAAGATACCATACAGTCCAGCGGGGGAGAAAACAGCTCCCAGTACATGCACCTTTTTTTTTTTTCACTGAAAGGAACAAGGGAATTGGAGGTCGGGCTAGGGTGAGGGGAGAAGCTCTCATCTGATTCCGCTAGCTGACGATAGCTGTGGAGCATTTTGTCCACACAAAAATATCCCTAACATTGAGCTCCAATGGGTCTCTCCTTGTGAACCAACATCTGTGTATGGAGATGGAACAGGGCTCCATGGAAGGACACAGCTCACATGGAAACCGTAAGAACTATGTTCCACAGCTCTCTACTTTCACACCATCTACCGGTGTTCTTATCTACGCACTGAGCGCAACATGGCAGAGGCTGACAGGCTGAGCCACAGGCGACCATTTTGGGGACCACAGAAGAAGGGAGACTCATGTATTGAAAGAAGGGGCTCCACTACTTATAAGCCATCCGTCTACTGAACCCAAGAGACCTCTGGACCCTTCCAAAAATCAGATGTCAGCACAGAATTAGTAAAATTAGTCCCCACGTAGTAAATCCTGACAACAGTGTTGCCGCCTTCTCCTCCCATTCTCAGCCTTCCTCCTCCTCCTTCTCTAGCTACCCTGTCTCCATGTCCCTTCAGAAAAAGGCAAGCCTCCCAGGGATAGCAACCAAACATGACATGCCAAGTTTCAATAAGATTAGGCAGGCTCCCCTCATGTTAAGGCTGGACAACCAACTGAGCAGGAAGACAAATGTCCCAATGTAGGCAAAAGCTCTTTTGCCGCTTGTTTCCTCTGTCAGGAGGTCCACAAAAACACCAGGCTACACAACTATGACACATATGCCGATAGCCTCGGTTATACCCATGAAGGCAGCCTAATTGTCTGTACAGTATCAGTGAGCCCCTGTGAGTCCAGCTTTGTTGCGTCTATCCGTTTTCATGTGGTGTCCTAGATCCCTCTGGCTCCTGAAATCCTTCCTCCCTGCCTTTAGCAAGATTCCCTGAGCTCCACCTAATGTTTGGCTGTGGGTCCTGCATCTGTTTCCATCGGTTGCTGGATGAAGTCACTCCGATGACAATTTGTTAGGTACCAGTCTATGGGCGTATCAGAATATCATTAGACATCATCTCATTGACATTTCAAGTTCAAGTGTGTCAAAGACCTCAATGTAAGGCCAGATAAACTGAACTTGATAGAAGAGAAAGTGGTAACATATTGGCACAGGAGACAGTTTCCAGAACAGAACACCAATCAGGGAGGCATTAAGATAAAAAAAATTAGTAAGTGGGGCCTCAAGAAACTAGAAATCTTCTGCAAAGAAAAATATACCATCAATAGGACAAACCAGCAGCCTACATAGTGGGAAAGATCTTCACCAACTCTACATCTGATAGAGGGCTAATTTCAAAAAAAAAAAGATAAAAAATTCAAAATATTAGACATCAACAAACCAAACAATGCAATTAAAAACTGGGGTACAGATCTAAATTAATATTTCTCAAACAGAGGAATCTCAAGTGCCCAAAAAGTACTTGAAGAAATGTTCAGTATCCTCAGTCATGAGGGAAGTGCAGATCAAAAGGACTTGAGATTCCATCTTACACCCATGAGAATGGCTCAGATAAAAAACTCAAGTGATAACACATGCTGGTGAGGATTTGGAGCAAGAGGAACACTCCTTCATTGCTAGTGGGAATGCAAACTTGTACAGCCACTTTGGAAATCAATATGGCAGTTTCTCAGAAAACTACAAATTGATCTAACACAAGCCCCCACTATACCACTCCTAGGCATGCCCAAAATATACTTCATCATACCACAAAGAAATTTATTCAACTAAATTCATAGCACATTTATTCGTAATAGCCAGAAGTTATTTTAAACTTTTTTTGGAGAAAATTATAAACTCTTGGAGAATTACAAATCTCAAATCTGGTTACAGAGAAATTCTGTATACCATTAACTTTCATGGTTTACTTTACAGAGTGACAGTACAGTATAACATCATCAAAACCTGGAAATTAATATGAGTTCATGGTACAGATATTACTTAGTGTTTTGGCATGTGAAGATTCATATGTTCAGAGACTCAGTCATGCTGCAGAATTACTTGTCACTAATAATCACTCATTTGCTCTGCACATCATACATAGATACTGATTTATGTCTAATTATTTTATATTGTCAACTAATAGGATCAAGAAGTTGTATAGCTTTAGATGGATAGTTATATTTTCTTATTTATAATTTGTACTTTGCAGTCCAACTGACATTATTATAAATATTTGGATGGATTTACTCGTACATATTTGGGGAATTGGGCGCAATGATATGCAAACTTCCACACAATTCCAAATAAAATATCTCATACTCAAAACAACACTGAAGGTTGAATCACAGCTGTATGTATAGTGAACAAATATTAATTGGCTTAGAAAAATTCTCATGGTGTGTGACAATTGTATTCAGATGAAAACAAGACATTCAGGGAGTGGTTGTTAATATAACATCACTCATCCACTGACTTCGCTCTCTCTGTATAGAGAAAGTACACAACTGATGGACGCATTGCCACCATGTTTCCAGTAAATGTAAAGTTAGTTGCGAAAAATGAATCTTTTAAAATTTACATTGTTCTTATTGATTCAGTGGATGCGATAACTTTTTTCACCTTAGTCACGGTGTTGTGCCAAATGTATAGATAGTATAAAGAATTGAATACACAGGAACATCAATGGGCTGGGCAATGCTTTTTTTTTTTCCGATAAAGTTGTGGAGACTTGGTGCAATTACCTCAACTGCAAATAAACTATATCTATAAAATTTAATGGCCTCTCGCCTGTCCTGGGAATGCATAAGAATCAGAAAAATGTCCAACCATGCAGACTGTAGTAGAAATATACTTCTACCAGATAGTCACATTTATTAAATATGAGAGAGGAGGCAAACCGTTTTCAGTGTGTGGTCTTCGAATGGACTGCGCTTATCTTTTTTCCTTCTGTGGTTTAGAAGAGACTTAGTAATAATTTTTAAAAAAAACCTAGAGGTGCTAGCTACATTTAACCAAAGTCAAACATTCATAAAAGCATGACCTACAAGCTTGCTTAAAATTGGAGTTGTAGAAAATTAACACCTGTCAGACGCATGAAACTTTTCTTGTTCGTTTGTGTTTGTTTGTGTATTTAAAATGACCATACAGAAAACAAGAACCATGATCTCCATGTGAAGTACCAAACAGACAATATTAGCTTTACATCATTAATATGAAGCATGGGAAGAAAGCAACTTACTAAGAAATGGGTAGCTTGAGCTCATGTTTATACAGGTTTGAAGGCAGGCTTCAAGTGCTGCCTCGATTCTAGTAAAAGCCAAGGAAGGTTGTATATCACAACAGAAGCAGGTACCAGCGTGAGTGCTGCATCTTTAGCCAGAAGAGAACTAAACAGAGTATACAATTCTCTGAGGTAAATAATCACGGTTTATTTACACACTTGAATAATTCCATTATTAGTATAGAAAATAATAATCTGAAAATATTCTGAAATACTCCGAAAAATATTTACATTGTTTCCTAAATTCAGAAACTTTTGAAAAGCAAATGAAACAACAAACTAGAAAACATTCATGAGTGTACTAGTCATCGTTTCATTGATATATTTATTAACATTAACTACAAACAGGAAAGGCTTAGGTTGGCTAACTATTGGTGATTTCCTTTCACTGTGTCACTTCAGGACTGCCCCCTTCCTCATCCTGAGATGCAAAGAATGGGAGAAAGTTTCTTTCCACAATTCCTGGCAATGCTGGCTTTTAGTGACTATGCCATGTCACTAAGCATGTCTCCCCAAATCCTTTCCATCTTTAAGATTAATAACTCTCGGATTATGGAACAGATCTTTAACAGATAGGGCTTTGGTAGATAGCCCAGATCTAAATTAGCAGATGATAAAATGGAAAAAGTCCATAATGATGAAAAATTAAATGTTTTAAGCAAAACCAAACTATAAACTGAATATCCATAGGTCTTTGTCAATATAAATATTGTAAGGTAACTAAAAGCCCAAGGGAGACAGAGGAAGAAGGTGGAGAGGAGAAATGTTGTAAATATAATATAATCTAAAAAATAAATTCTCCTTGATTCTAAGGAGATGTGTATTGTGGTGTTAGTCTCAAAACTGGCCCTCTCTGAGTACCATATGTCACAGGGTAGGGCCTCAGAGGTGTCTGGTGAGACGTGTGTACTGTTAGGAGGTAAGCTCTTATGGGAGCCTCTTACGGGATTGGGACATACCTTATGTCAGGAAGCAAATAAAACATGTACATAATAATATATGAGTAACAAGGACTTTGTCTGAGTGACTCATGCATAAGCACACACACACACACACACACACACACACACACACACACACACACACACATTCTGCCCTTTTCTGTAAGAAGTTATTCTTCTACGATTACCCAAAGCCATGTTTTCAAATTGGCAAAGTCTTTTTAAAATTTTTTATTGTGTTTATCTATTAACATATATATTTATATTATTACACATGAATAACATTAACTACAAACAGCAGGAAGAACCACAAGATAATCAGGAATTATTTAAATGCTACATTCATAGTGATTTGGCTATTTGTATTTGGAAAACTTGAAGTAAACATCTTTCCTATCTCGTTGGGTCTAATCTTCTGAATGAAGACCAATATCTACCATATCTCATCTCTATTAACTTAAAACATCTATTAACTTCTAACCTACTAAGTTTAATTGAAAGATGAAACTATCTGGTCTTCAGCCTCATCAGAGATTTGAGAAGGGATAACACTTAAATATCTGAGTGAACCAGAAGTGCAGGTTCCAAAATGAAAAAATGATTGAGACAGTTTACTGCCTGAACAGTCACCCATCAACTCTCTGTGACATTGGAGCATCATATTCAGCCTTCTGGCCCAATATATCGACAGGCATTTTTGTGAGGCAGGAGCTATTGAAGACTTGCTTACCCTGTTTTGGCAGTTTGGCCATCAACTCTGCCTGCATTTAAACTTGCCTATTTTTAGGCAGAATTCTGTCTGTGGCAGAAACGAAGATATTTTGCCCAGGTTGTCACATTTGACGCCTTCTCCATAAGGAGGTTCTTGGATGCTCATCATCTCCTTTGATGCAGGGTGGGTGTTGCCAGAAGTTGTCAGAGAATCTTTAGAATAATAAAAACATTTTTTTTTGTTTTTTCGAGACAAGGTTTCTCTGTGTAACCTTAGCTGTCGCGACTCACTTTGTAGACCAGGCTGGCCTGGAACTCACAGCGATCTGTCTGCCTCTACCTCCCTAGTGCTGGGATTAAAGGCATGTGCCACCACAGCTGGCTAATAGAAATATCTTAAAATGCCATATTCTGTAGGTCTCTAATGTGCATATAAAGTGATTTAATAACATTAAGTCTTGATAAGAATGAGAAATAACTTCATCAACAACATTAGCATACACGATGCACTATTTCTTATTTTGAGGCTTGTATTTCCTTCCATTCTCCAAAATGACATAATGTCATAATCTGTTTGTTAGTCATATACTTTAATACATTTGTAGCAATTTGCTTGCCACTCTGAAATCTCTTCTACTCCAAAATAAAGACCTTCAAAATTCCATGCAGTAAAATTTATATTTTCTGCCGTAAATGTCTAACTTTGTGACACAGTGGTCACTGTTACATCCAGAAAGCAAGCCAATTGCATGTTCTGCTTGAAATATATTCCAGCCTTAATCCCAACAAACTGTACCCATATGACCACTAATTATTATCTATATACTTTAACCATTTCCTAAATTCAAGGAAATCAAACATTTAAAACTCTTCTGAGACTGGTTTACTTAAATTAGCCATACAAACTTGTCGTGTGCCTCTGCATGACATGAGACCTCATTCTTTCACTGAGAGTAATATTCATTGTGGAAATCAGTTTGGTTTACTTTGTTTTAAGTCCACTCTTCTCTTGAACGTCATCTGGTATTTTCAGATATTTTTGTTGCATACATTTTCAGTTCAGTTCCATTTATATTTGTAAAAAGGACATTGGTGTGCATCATATGGTAAGGTTGTGCTCGGCCTTGCATGGAATGTCTGCAAGACTCTAAGATAACGTTTCAATATCACATTTCTCACGGTGGATGTGTGTTTCCACATCCTCAGAAGCTAGTATCGCCAATGTGTATGAGATGGACTCAGTCGTCCTAGTATGACACGGCTTCGTTGTGTTAGTTTGCATGTTCTGTAGTGGCAAGTAATGCTGATTATGTTTCATAAGTTACTTACTATTGATAGATCTTTTTTGGTATAGTGCTTTCTCAGATACTTGTTTATTTTAAAACTGAGGGGGATTTTGTTGTTGCTGTTGTTGTTATTGAGTACCAAGATTTATTTTTGGCCTTTTAGATAATGTTTCACTTCTAAAGTGCTTTTGAGTATTGTCTTCTTTTCTGAGGATTATCTTTTACTTCTCTCGATATTTTTTCGAAAACATGTGTGTTTAAGTTTAATATATGACAACATATTCTTTTTGTTTGTGGATTTTGCCTTTGGTGCTTGTGGAAGGAATTTGTTTCTAGACTCAAAAGAGAAAAATATCCTCTTTTGGGGTAGTGTAGATGCTACATATTTTGCAATGTTTTATTCAACATCACATTTTGTATTTAGTACTTTCAATACAAGGTCTTTATCTTAATTTATATGTATCATTTCACTTACTTTTTTTCTTTTTGCAGATATAAGCATCAAATGTTTATTGAAGGATGTTTATTTGTAAAATTATGTGTGTCTCTTTTAAAGATGAGTTGAGTAAATAAGCCTGGGTCTATTTATAGGTTTCCTATTCTATTCTGTAAACTGATGTGTTTTTCACCAATACCACACTGTTTAATGATTGCATACTTCTGTGTTACAGGTGCACAGCGTATGAATAACACATCATTATATTCATTTGTGTTTCACTATGTGGAGCTATCACCAACTAAATCAAGTTTCATGATATAAAACACATATTAAATTGAAAACATTACTAGTTTAAAATGCACTTATTATATCTACAGAGCTTAGAAATGTATATCTTAAAATAAATTCAATAGAGTTACGTATCCACATATTAATACTTGGATTAAAGACACATATACAGTTTGCCTTCTTTTCTTGGAGACTAGTGATGTGCTGTTGCCACAAGCCTGAGAGAAAAATGAGCTGCAGATTTTAAAAAGCACATAATACGGGAAATGTTTTGCTTTTATTCTCTGCAGTATGAGATATAATATTAAATGCCACCAAAGGTTAGTATCCACTTTTATTTTAGGATTTAACTTTGTGAGATAAATTTAAAATCATTTTGTCAATGTCTACAAAAAGCATTCTTGCATTTTATTCGTTGTTTTATTAAATATGTTAAAGTTGACCTCTGGACAGAATTGAGTTGTCCAATATTTTTTACTTACATGTAAACATGGAATATATTGAGTTGCTTATCATAAATTCATTTTCTCAGGAAACCTTTTGTATTTTTATGTGTATAGAGTCTGATTTTGCTCTACTTATTAATTTTGTATATATCTTTTAAAATGTGTTACTTTTCTTACTCATAATTTTGTACTTGTAGGTAATATTTTTTTATAAATTACAAACTACCACTATTAACTAATAGAAGTAAATCATTTTCTCCTATAAATATAAAGTTGTAACCATATCCCTGGTAATCTAACCACATTAAATATAAAGTGCAAGATTTTATTTTTCAAGTTGCACACTTTGAATGATTTTATGATTTTGCCCTATTTCAAAATAATTATTATTTCCAATATAAGGACCTGAGTATTATATCACTGCTATTTAATGCTTTGGGCAATTTGGTAAAATCAGAATGAATCTCTACCTTCAAATACTCAAGACCATAAACATAGCCCCATGTACAAAACATGAACTTCTTGATTATGCCTATGAGAGTTCCAAAGTGTTCCATGATGCTATATTTGCTCAATGCATCTGTTGTACTCAAAATTAGGTAGGCTTTACCTAGTGGGTATAGGGCTAATGCTGCCCACTGCATTGAGACCCTCAGATGATTACTCAGCTACTTTTTTAAAATTGCTACATCAGAGGACAAGAGCACATGTAAATCTCCCAAATCATGTTTGGGATAACTTGTGGAAAGAGACTAGAAACATGGTGACATATTTTCCTCCATACCATGCTTTGCATCAGGATTCCTCAGAATCTTTGTAAACACTGAGAATTACATTATTAATGCTGGCATGAAGATGTGAGCACATGTGAATCAAATAAAGGACATATAAGTTGATTTTCTGATACTAAAATTAATTAATAATTTTAAAAATTTTGTGAAATTCAACAATAGTTTATGTGCACTTTGTTTTTTTTCTTAAGAATAAAGCTTTCCCTAAAATTGAAGCATAATATAACTTTTATCTGGTTCACAAAATGATTTTGATTCCATATTCACAATTTTTACTATGTGAGGGCAAAATTTCAAATTTGGCATCTTTTATAAATAATGGGTTCATAGGGTAAAATTAGAGAAATGACACTTTTATTTTGTAGGCTTTCCTTATAAAGAATTTTTAAAAAGCAGATTATGGATTCCTCTTTCATATGGGAAAACTATCTCAAACAGTCCTTGTAATATATGAGAGGGGGGGGAGGGAGGGAGGGAGGGAGGGAGAGAGAGAGAGAGAGAGAGAGAGAGAGAGAGAGAGAAAGAGATGGAGAGAGGGAGAAGAGAAGGGAGAGAGAGAAAAGAGAGGGAGATGGGGAGAGAGGGAGGGAAGGAAGGAGGGAGGTGAAGAAACAAGAGCAACAAGCCTGTGTTTCTGTTTCCCACTCTGTTAATAAATAGCAGATTGCATTTTCTGGGTCCATGATAAATTTATAAAGAACCTGTTATGCTAGACAAATTTGATGGCTTTTTATGATAAACTCACTAAATTAGTGGATAAAAAATAATGGAGAGAAAATATCTTGATCATAATAAAACTGGTTGATAGCAAATCAGAGACATGTATTCAAATAGATTCTGCTTGAGAATTTAATTCAAATTACCTTAGTTGCAAGTATTATCACACAGATTGAAAACTGAATGAAGAATAGCCATAAAGAAGAGATAATGAAAAATTCTTTCGAAGAAATCTATCATGGGAACTTAAAGTATTAATGAATATTGTATAGAAGAGGCTAAATATCTTGGCTTTAATTTCTTACTTTGCCTGCTCAATTGAGAAGTTTATGGATAAGCAAAGGAATTCACTCACTGCACTATTTAGAGTAATTGCTTCTCTGGGGCTCACCAGACTGTATATATTAATTTGCTCCTACACAGCTTCAGGCATACTAAATTCTAAGAAAGCCCTGAGAGTTGCAAGAATCATTTTAGTAATCTTCACTGTGTATTTGCATATTAAATGTGGGTGAGTGTGAAGGAGCTGCTTATCACGCTGATCTCTGTCAGAGGTGCAAATCGCTGGCATTCTAATGTAAGATGAAATAGCGCAACTGCTCAGTTTATTACATAACTTACTGTTCACCTGAATTGTGGAGATAACCTTTAAGGATTAAGCCCCTATTGCTTCCCTTCTCTCATGAAATATCTAGGTCCCTGTGCCCAAATAAAGCATGAGGCATAGTTAGGAACTTTATTCTGAAATGACTGGATAGCTTATAGTTCGACACTTTGGAGGCTGAGCTAGGATAACCATAAAGTCAAGGCTAGTATGGCCCTACATAGAGAAGAATGTTAAATTTAGAAACTAAACAAACAAAAAGTATTCATTTATTATATTCTAAAGCCTTGCCTGGAACTTGGTAACAATGGAACCTCTATTGATAAGTCTCTGACAGTATACAGTGTGCCCTAGGACAGAAGTTGCAGGATATTAAAACTTTTTGGTTCAGCATCCACAGGACATAACATATAAGGATAACATGAGAAGCTCAGTTATTTGCAAAATGTAAAATAGTTATCTACAGATTAATACCATGCATATGACAATGTTCCTGAAACTGAGCCCATGTCTACTTGAAACTGAGCCCATGTCTACTTGACATGGAACTGATTGTCTCTTGATTTCTTCCCAGTATAAATACAGACTCTGCCTCTACTCTCTCTAGGACTACGCTTAGCTCTATTAACTATGGCAGTTCTGACAATCTGATTTCAAAGGCCATTGACTCTGAACTGATTTGATTGGGTACCTGGACATTCAACACAGCGATGATTTCCCTTAGAAGTTTTGCTTGTACTTAAAAAATAAAACCTTCTCATGGCTGTGAACAATTCTTACCACTTTCACCCTTCCTGTGTGTTTCATTGATGAGGATCTATTGATGCCCGATCAATTAAGCAATGATCCATAGGTAGACAAAACTAAACCCTGCCATATTACCATCTAGCAGAATACAAACTGAGAGTCAGTGATTTTTGAACATATGAGGGTGATTTATGCCTCCACTATTTATAATAATAAACTGAATGTGTCTACATACTTTGATAAATCCCCTAGCTCATATGAGTATTATATTCCACATCTGCGAAATGGGAATGCTAATCCCCTCATTGCCTGTAACACAGCACTGGTTTGAGGATCGGATTATTATTGAAAGTTCTTTGCTTCCCCTAAGTACTGTAGAACACTGAGAAGGATATTAAGTGAATCATTTGTGGAATAGGAAAAAGAAACCCCATTGCTCATTATTCTCTTTATAGCATCTAAACAGATATTTTTAGGTATGATGAAACCTTTATTTGTTTCACAAGTAGTTTTATTTCATAATGTTAATGATCAAATAAGTTGCAGGATAATTTTGAGATGAATATAATAGGCTAAATATATTTTGGGTGCTAAAATTTTGGAACATTAACTTTTTATTGCAAGTTCTTTCATATTTTTTAAAAGATTTCCATGCTCTAAGTATCTATATGTATCTGTCTGCATTAAAGTTAGTTTCTCAAATATTGAAGCATAAATGATAGTAGAGCTGACTTAAATTAAGTGATCAGACTTTAAAGGTAAGTTAGGGTAGATAAATCCAGTACATATTACTCAATTTTTAAATGATTAGCAATGGAAACTTAAACAACAACCACAAATCATTTAATTTCCCCAAGTCCTGTTATATTTTATCTACCATTGGAGTTGGTAGTAATAATTTAAAATTTTCTGTTGACATATTAATTAGAACTTGTATTTGTGTAAATTAAAATACAAATAGTAATAAATGCGGTTTAAAATTTTGTTGTATGCATATAATATATAATTATTAACTCTGATATTTGTAAATTTCATGACCAGAGAGTATAGTAACCTATGTTTGAAATAGTACTCAGAAACAGAACTAATATGTATGTACAATAAACATAATATGTCCTGATGTATAAAAGCACATTTAGAGATTTTTAGGAGTAATCATAAATATATAAACTATATCCGCCGGAATGGGGAATTGCTAAGTGAGTAGAAAATTCTAGTTTCTTTTAAATGTCTGTCTTCTTTAGAGCAGATCTCTCTAAGTTATCTAGGCCAACAGTGGTAGACAGACTAGAATTCAGGTTTTCTTTGGATTCGTAATCTTCCTTGGACAGCGTTCCAAGTGCTAGGATTCCATAACCGGGGTCAGATCTTCTTTAATCTGAAGCCATGCTTGTGGAAGAACACATAACCTCAGAAAGGACTAGACATTTAATTGTGGTGTTACTGAAGCATTTTCCCTTTTTAATGTTCTATTTACCAAGTTTGGTAAAAAGGAAGAATGGAATTACACCATAAAAAAAGAAACCTGAGAAATAATTAAGTATTTGTGCCAGTTTCAAAAACAAGATGAAGACGTATGAGCTCTCAGTACATATGCCTCAGTTTTACCGGTTCCTTAGATGGCTAACTGGGATCAAGACTTCCGTGAATATTGTTGATTGGGGAAACCTAAGCTCAGGACTGAGAGCGAGCAGCGGGAAAGCGTTCCTGGGAAAGGGATGAGCCACTGTACTGGGCCACTGCGGAGCTATTTCATGCTTTTGTCAGCGGGAGCCACGATGCTTTTAAGCCTGTTGAAGAGCAGTGAGAGTGAAGAGGAGGCATCACAATCACCTTCTGCAACAGAAGTCGCATGTCGTCACTAAGTGGCTCCCGTCATCCTTTTCTTTTCAGCTACCCTAAAGCTTTTGCAGCATCCTGTGTTTCCTGTTCAGTGAGCACTTGAGCGCTGAATGACGAGTACATATCCATAACTCCAGGGCAAAGAGGCTCCAGGGCAGCAGTCCTGCCTTAACCAAGGCGCATAGAGCAAAGTTGGCTGATGGAGAACAGCAGTGCAATGCAAAGGGTGTCAGTGTAAACACGTTTAAACACCATTTAAATAAGTAATAAGACATACAATTTTCTTGTCTAAACCGCACTGTTGAGTACTCATTTTCTTGGCTTCTCCTCTCTCTTCCTTAATGTATTATTTAATTACAGCATTTTAAGGTACAATTGACAGATGGTATCATGGACTCAGGCATTCTTATTCAATATCCACCCATCACCTTGTCCCTTAGTTTCAGTGACACTCTTTATTGTTAGACCAGTCTGATGAACTGCAGAAGAAACTGCATAGTAACTTCCATTTAATACTTTTATAAAACAAAACCACAAACAAACAACAACAAGATATAGCTCAGAGCACCAGGAACCAAAGGAAGCCATTCCTTTTGGATACCAGGATAAACATTATCTGAAAATGAAGAAAGACTCTTGACTGCTAATATCAGGAAAGAGTTTTGTTTGAGCTCTTGCTTTCCTGTGTATGACTAAGATGTACCCATTTTTATGAAATGAGACTTATGAAAAAGTCTCAGCAAACTAATTAAGGTAGCTAAGCAGTGGAATTTTAAGGACAGAAAACACACATATCTCTTAGACAAATTGACCTGTTATGGGAGATGCAGTGGTGAGAGTGGGGGAAGAAGTATTGAACAACATGGCTCAAATCTTACCAGCCCAGGGTCATGAACTTCTGTTTACACAAAGACTGGAAACCTTATAGTGTGTGATCACACCATCAGCAAACACAATCATTCACATCCAATTTTTAAAGCAAATGGGAGCCCTGGTTTCACAATGAACAGGTAAAGCTAGGAGCCAAATTTGGAATATTTATGGTCTTAGGGAAAAAGGCACAAGGAATGAAGGTTTATTTAATTTTTTTTTTTTTAAACAGCAAGTCACCATGCCTCCTGGGCTTTATATTTAATAGCATGGCTCAAAATTTCTGTGCAAGTGGCACCTTTACAAGAATGTTTTATTATACTCTTAATTAATTAATTAATTAAGCAAGTAATAAAAAGAATACAGCTTATCATCGATAACAGTGTATTACACTTTTGTTTATTATGAAAGGTATGTGAGATATCTTAAGTTGGTATTCATGAAATACACACTTAGTTTAGTTACCACATTCTTTTTTTTAAATACATTTTTATTAATTTATACATATTACATCTCAGTTGTTAGCCCATCCCATGTATCCTCCCACTCCTCCCTTCCTCCCACTTCCCCCCTACTCCCCTCCCCTCCCCTAAGTCTGTGTCTGAGGGGGACCTCCTCCCCCTGAATATGCTGATACAGTATCAAGTCTCTCCTTGGTGACCTATTATCTTTCCTCTGAGTGCCACCAGGCATCTCCGTCCAAGGGACATGTTCAAATATGGGGCACCAGAGTTTGTGTGAAAGTTAGATCTCCTTCTCCACTCAACAGTGGAGAATGTCCATCGGCTAGTCCGGGTAGGGGTTCAAGGTTTTTACTGCCTATTTTTTCCTTGGCTGTTGCCACAGTTTGCGGAGGGCCCCAGAGCCCAGACTTGCCTGTAGTTTTCCAGGACCCACTGGATCCTTCCATTTCCTCTTTCTCCCAGGCTTCTCACACCTAAAGTTTCAATAGGATGTCCTCCCCTCTTACCCACTATTCTGGTAGGTACAGTTTTTCATGGGGACGTACACCTTGGACTAGTGTCTCGATATAAGTGAGTATATACCATTTAGCTCTTTTTGCTTCTGTGTGAACTCACTCATTATGACAATTTCTAGTTCAATCCATTTGTCCACAAATTTTGGAAATTCCTTGTTTTTAATAGCTGAGTAGTATTCCATAGTGTAAATTCTTTCATTGTAAACTATGCTTTCAAACTTTAACCTCAAAAATTCTGAAAGCACCTCAGGAAAGCATTGAGCCCATAGAATTGTGACCATAAAAGCTCAAAGAAAGCCAATATATATCGTCTCTCCAGAGAGATTAAGAGCACAATGGTAGAAGTGGCTTAAATGTTCAGGGACTTACCGTGACACTAGCACAACACCCGAGCTCCAGGGATGTCAAACTCCTTTGAATACATGTTAGCTTGGTTTAAGTGCATAGCCATACTAAAGGATTCTTAAATATCCCCTCTATAATATTTAAGTGGAGGAACTGATGACATTATTGTTAAATACCACAAAGAGATTACCTCCTGTGTAGTTACATGGTGCTGTCTATGAGGCCTCTACCTATATTTATTCTCCCCTCCATGTAATAGTTTTGGAATATTCTTACAAAGAAAATGGCATAAAAATGAAGAAGTTGTTATTCCAGTTTTTTTTTAACAAAGGAGAATAATTTAAAAGTATGTTCTCTTCACTTGGAAAAGAAATAAATGGTCTCAGGTTAGCAAAAGTGAAAGGCATATTGAAAATGTCATTGATGGAAATAAAACAAAGAGACAAGCAAATACAAACAAACTAAATCCATTCCCAATGGCTGACTAATTTTGAAACAGATGGCTTAATTAGAGACTGAAAGAGCACGAGGAAAACAAGTGCCAAAGGGGAAATAGGATGCTTTACATCTGGGTTGAAAAAAATAACCCGAAAAGGATTGTATTGAAAAGATAGCAACTATTGATTTGATGGCTTTGCAGAGTCACCTTACAGAAATCTGAACATGGAAATGCAAATTACAGGAAGTGTTTTCATTACTCCACTGAGCGGTGCACAACCTGGAACAGTAGCTAAATGAGCTCTCTCGACAACCAGTTTTTAAACTCTTTCTGTTTAAAACTGGAATGACATTTTTCAAAGGTCATGATTGGTCAGAAGCAAAACTTGTGAGCTCCTAGATGACCAGGCTATCAAAGTCATATGAAATGTCCACATGGAATTCACAGATTATCAATGTTGTTTAACATTGATTGACCCAGGTGACAAAAGAAAAAGAAAACAACACCAACCACAAAACCAAAATGTATGGACGGGGGTTGGGGGTGGGGCATTGCGAGTTGATACAAACTAGAATACTTTGAATTCTAAGACTGGATGTTGACTGTCAGATCAGATATTGAAATATGTGTGTGAGATAAGAATCAGACATTAGAGAGAATTGTTCTCCAAGTTGTCTCTTCATACTAGAACTGTGCAATGTTATGAAGGCAGCGAAAATCCTTTTTTTTTTTATAGATAGGAAGAACACAGAAGTGTACAATGATATCATTTAATAAATAAATCTCTGAAGTGCACATTAAAAATTTGCCTACCCTAAGCCAATGTTTCTATAAAGAAATTATAGGATTAATGGAATTTTTCATGCCAAGTTTGTATAATGAAATGACTATCCTGATATATGTTTCGTTCTCTTAGTTTAATCATCACCCATGATTTATCATAACTAGGGAAGCAACAGATATTTACATGCCAGGACGTTATTTCCATTCTTTATGTGAA
The DNA here is from genome assembly GCF_964271855.1 of Acomys minous. Taxonomy (NCBI): domain Eukaryota; kingdom Metazoa; phylum Chordata; class Mammalia; order Rodentia; family Muridae; genus Acomys; species Acomys minous. The sequence goes on from NC_140496.1 coordinate 26,524,114, forward strand.
TATATAAGGAACCAAAGTCATAAACAATTTAGCATAACAGCTGTGATGAATTTTGCTTACTTTTATTAAGTTACCATGAAACTTTCATATTCTGTATAATACATATTCAAGATGCCTCAATGAATGAATGAAGGAACATATAATGAACCCCTGTAATGAAATATTTACTTGTGAGTGTCCTCAATAATCAGAGCTCCACTTTATATCAGAATTTTTGTAAACAATTTAAAATTTCTTATGGTGGAGAGTTGGGTAATATTTTAGTGAGCAACATGTACAACCTAAAAAAAAAAACCTGGTGTTAGATTAGCAAAGCTATCTTGTATATAAAGCACATATCATAGAAACGTTATAATGGATATTTGCACCACCCATGTCATAGTTGGGCATGTTTGGTGCCCACATTTAATTTGAGTACTTGGGGTCCTTGGGGCATGTGGAGTTGAGTTCAACTATAGACACTATTTCCTTATAAAGTGGGGAATTGTTGGAGAATCCTGCTGCTGTTTAAGGCGGCAGTCCTCCAGGTCCAGATAGCCTTTCTGAGCACCAGGGGCTAGGTAAAGGACTATCTCTCCCCATCAACACCTCTTACTCTTTGCCTTTCCTCATATGGAGCATGTCTTTAGGCATAGATGCCTCTAACCATATCTGGCATATGACCTTTGGAACAGTCCCCTGCTAGCTATCACTCCCCACTCAGCTCCCTGATCCACCCCGCCACACAACCCCCATTCCCTGACCTCCATGCCTATAGAATGATTAGGTACTGTGTTCCCTTTCATATGATAGGACTGTGCTGCCAAATAAATATAAATCATTCCTAGAATTCATAGCCTCAACCAAATATGTAGACCTATCCTTTAAGCCCCTCCCCCATTCACTCCCCAAGGACTACATAGCCTTTCATCAACTTGAATAAAGTTGATCTACCTCTAGCTGCAGTGGTTCCCGTATGTCATTCCATCTACTTGAGTGCCACTGGAATGCACAGTTTGCCACTTCTGCTCCCTCGTTCCTGGGGACGGGTAGCCAACAACCCCAGGAATCAGAGAGAGCAACACAGAATCATCAAGGAAGATATACATATCAACTTTGGGCCTCCATATATGCATGTGTATTTACCACACCCATGTGAACACACATACCCACCCCCGTACCCCCATACATACACAGATTAAAAATAAAATAATTGTTGCTAGCGCTAGTGAGGTAAAGAAGGAATGGGGTCCAAGGCTAGCTGAGAATCCAGGTCAGCCTACTTGGTGAGCATCAGTCCAGCGACAGACACTGTCTCATATAAGGATGTGGATGACACAAGAACATTCAACCACATGAACATCTCTCTCTCTCTCTCTCTCTCTCTCTCTCTCTCTCTCTCTCTCTCTCTCTCATGGAGGTAAATGAAAAAGAAAACCAGATAAACAATTAGACAAAAAAAAAAATGGATACATCCAGTCATGCTAAAGACATTCATGCCAAACTTACCTTGAAAGTTATAGTGTGAACACTCAGCATTGCTCCAGACCTGAAACAGGTTTTTTTTCATAGGTGAGATCTGGACTATAACATTAACTAGTTTATGATTATTTCTTTTGTTTGTCCTCCTGAAGAGTATTTACTAAGAAATGGGACTGTATTTAGGCTTTCTTTTTGTAACTGTGCAGTAGCAACAAATGGTTACTTAGAAAACAGAAATATAGTGGCATATCAGTGTTTGAAAAATAGGTTTGCAGGTTAATAGTACAACTCCCATCAGCTTGCAGTCTTAGGTGGATCAAGTGAATCAAATTCTATGCCTAGATTACACAGAGACAAAATATTCCACTTTTATTTTTCTCGTCTTTACACACAGGCTCTAAAACTGCCTCTTTTTTTTTTTTTTTTTCAGGTCAGAGCCATTATAATGGAAGGTTTCTGTAGCTTTCCATGCACGTACCACATAGTCGAAGTTGGGTATTTCAAGAGAGATCAAAAGAGACAGTGAAGTGGATAGCAGGTGTGCCGGCCTTCTTGGAGGATCTGAAAGCACAATTAACCGCCAAATGAGTCTTTGTGAAGCCAGGTTTCCTGAGCAGATGAACACAACAAAAGCCACAGAAACACAAGGTGGCAGAGGGTTGCTTCTAAAAGGAGTGGGCACACAGGCATCTGCTCCTGATCTTGAACTTTAGAAAAAAAAAAAAAAAAACCAGAAAGGTTCAATAGATACAACAGAATCCAAACAATTATGCAAATATGGGGAACTCCAGGAGGAGATAAAAGATCAGAAAGCTTAACGGAGGCTCTTGTGCTGGTGGAGATTCTCTTTTATCCAGCCCAGTAACAGCAGCACAGTACTTGAAAAAGAAAAAGAGACAGCAATGCTAGACAGCAAGAGAAGCACCTCAAACAAAGCTGGAGAGCAGCACTCCTAATCACTTGGCATTCCTAGTGCAGACCTGAAAGCTACTTTAGTAGCAGACAGTTGATGAGGAAATTCATGTTTGCTTCGTCAAAAGCAGCAGCATGAATGATTAAAAGATAGATATTTATTTACCCTTTGAGCCCCTAGTTCAGTATTATTAAGATGCCAATATTAATAAGAGCAATGGCCATAGTAAAATAATAATAATGATGATGATGATGATGATGATGATGATGATAATAATAATAATAATAATGATAATAACTTCTCCATGAGAGCCCTTCTGAATGAGGTGAACCCTCAAGCTCTTTCTAAGGCCAGCTAGTGGAATTCCAGATACAGTTAACTCATCCTTATTTTCATTGCTGTAAACTATAAGCGAGGGTTGGTGCACTGAGGATTGCCTGGTGCCAAGTCAGGAGTTAGTCCTGAGGGAGGGGCCCTGCTTAGTCTTGGCCAGGAGAGATAAGGTCGCTCATTTGCTGTGTTTTTTTTTTTCCTGTAACTCAAGTTTCTATTTCTTTTTTTTTCTCCTTTATTAATTTATTCTTGTTACATCTCAATGGTTATCCCATCCCTTGTATCCTCCCATTCTTCCCTCCCTCCCATTTTCCCCTTATTCCCCTCCCCTATGACTGTGCCTGAGGGGGATTTCCTCCCCCTTGTATATGTTCATAGGGTATCAAGTCTCTTCTTGGTAACCTGCTGTCCTTCCTCTGAGTGCCACCAGGTCTCCCCCTCCAGGGGACATGGTCAAAGGTGAGGCACCAGAGTATGTGAGAAAGTAATATCCCACTCTCCACTCTACTGTGGAGAGTGTTCTGTCCATTGGCTAGATCTGGGTAGGGGTTTAAGGTTTACCGCCTGTATTGTCCTTGGCTGGTGCCTTAGTTTGAGCGAGACCCCTGGGCCTAAATCTGCCTATCATAATGTTCTACTTGTAGGTTTCTAGGACCCTCTGGATTCTTCTACTTTGCCATTCTCCCATGCTTCTCTCATCTAGAGTCCCACTAGAATGTCCTCCCCTCTGTCTCAGTTTCCTGGTAAGTGAAGGCTTTCGTGGGACATGCCCCTTGGGCTAATATGCAGATATAAGTGAGTATAAACCATTTGAGTCTTTCTGCTTCTGGGTTAACTCACTCATTATGATCATTTCTAGCTCAATCCATTTATCCACAAATTTCGGGAATTCCTTGTTTTTAATAGCTGAATAGTATTCCATAGTGTATATGTACCACAGTTTCTTTATCCATTCTTCTATTGAGAGACACTTAGGCTGTTTCTCAAGTTTCTATTTCTAAGAAACAGAAACTTAAGCCTATGCTGGCTTCGTGAGAAAATAAAGCCTGGCATGGAGTCTGTTAGGCTTATTTAACAAGGTCCCCTCAAAACAAGCAAAGAAAAAAACAGAATGATCTAGGTCATTTGACACAAAGAGAAACAAAGGCACAAATCACTTTAGTTCTGTTGACTGATTTTTTTTATAATAATTCCTCAATCAGTTTTATTTAATTTTCAGAAGATTATTATATTTTAGGAAGTATTATGCTTTCTCTGTCATTGTACGGAGTCTTCAAACTTATAAAATCTTAATGTAAAAATTACATCCAATATCTGTGAGTTTGTGGAGTTTTAAAAATTTAAAGTAAGGTTGTTATGCCCAAATTTTGAGAGACTGCCCAAACAGACCACCCAAGAGCCAAGTCCAAATGCAATGGTAAGGAAGTCTTTACTGCAGGTTTGAACCCAGGATACACTTCCAATGCACAGACACAGCAGATGCAGGGACGTGGCCTCAATTGAGAGGGGTGTTTATAGGTTTTAGAACAAAAAAAATGAGCTTCACAGTATATGACTGGGTGGCATTTGGGCAGAAAAGCTGCAAGCAGGGAGTTACCAGCCTTCAAGTTTCACGGTTGGATAATAGGTATAGGGGCAAGTTGGCCTATAGAAAAGATTGGTTGAAGCAGTCATGGGGTGGGGGGCATTAGGAACTGTGGCCTGGCTTCTCCTAATTGGTTGTTGCTATGTGCCAGACCACCTGCTGGTCAGCTTGATCAGCAGAGACTGTATTTGGACTTTCCCAAGGTGAGCTGATTGTGTTGCTACAGACTAATTTTCTGTTCAGACCACTTTGTGGTTTTTTTCTTGAATCTATATTCAGCTCATATACACACAAAATGAAGTTTCTTTTCAAAACGGAGTTTGTCTGGCCCTTAGAAGGTGATATCTATTTTTGTGTAATAAACTAGTGTATCTTTGCACTGGGTTCTCCAACTTACATATCCTAATCACATTTTCTGTGGCTCAGCCTTTTCTCTACTATTTGCTGTGTGAATAAACACGGGCAAACCATTTGTCTACTTTGCATTTTAGTGTATCAGCCAAAAGCGATAATAATAGAAGTTTCCTTTAAAGTATTTTGTTGCAGGGTATTTGATGTCATTGTGAACCCCGAGACTGTGAACTGTAAAAACCTATTTCTTGTTTGGTGTGGTTCAGCCCTCACACACACACCCTCAATGCAAGAACTTTCTCTTTGTGGTAAACAGGTAATTATGGTATGGCTCAGTCCCAGCACACACTTTTAATCCTGGAGCTTTCTGTACACAGGATTTAATAAAGTTGACCTTAGGTGAAGAGTCAGAGCAAGTAACCAGATGACAGGGAGTAAACAGGAAGGAGGGACTTTGAGTTGAAGAGAAAGCCTGGAGAAGAAGCAAGCTGTCAGCTGAGCTAGTAAGCTGTTGGCTTTGGGATTTTGGTTTTTGGCCTTTGGGCTCTTTGAGCTTTTAGCTTTTAGCTTTTGGTTTTTAGCTTTTTTCCTTTGGGATATGAGCTGAGTAGGAAGGTCAACTGCATGCTTTCTCTGGCTCTCTGAGCTAGCAAGTCCCTATCGCCTACCCCACAACACACACCCAGTATCTGACTCCTGGGTCTTTATTGATTAAAAACTGAATATCTGGGATTTTCTTTTATTGTAAAAACAATATATAATATATATACGTATATGTATATGTAGAGAAAATGCCTTTATGCACTGTGTAAGATTATCCTTGTATATTCAAATGATGATTTCTCTTCCAGCAAGCTGGACCTTGGTGCATCTCTTTCTCAGTGTTTTGTAAACTTCCCTCTCTCACCTTATGATTGGTTTTAATAAGAAACTGACATGTAAAGGCAAAAAAGGAGGTGGGACTTCTAGGATAGGGAGAGGAGGAGGAGGAGGAGGAGGAGGAAGAGGAGGAGGAGGAGGAGGAGGAGGAGGAGAGAGAGAGAGAGAGAGAGAGAGAGAGAGAGAGAGAGAGAGAGAGAGAGAGACAGTGTGCGCAGTCAGACATGAAGCAAGAAGCAGGCCTGGACTGAAGGAGAGGTAATAAGAGTCACATAGTAGGATTTAAGATTAGGGTAACTGGGATAACTGAGTTAGGAGCTAGTTGGGAACAAGCCTAGGTATAAGGACTAGGCATTCATGAATAAATATAACTCTCTATGTTATTATTTGGGAGCTGGTGCCCCAGAGAGAGCACCATTTTACATATGTTAAATGGGAAAACAGACACAAAAACGGTTGCTTAGTGCGTGGCCCACCCACCATGCATGCATGCATGTGTATGTGTGTGTGTGTGATTTCATTTTCATTATTCAAAAATAATTTGTTTTTGATTTTTGATCTGTAACAGGATGATAATAGTGTGTGTCAATTTACTAGTATGGATAAAAATAATCTTCAAGAATGCTAAATATATTCATGAAATATAATACATAATAAATATTTGTTTATGAGATACATGGATATTCTTGTTTAAGGTGATAATTAATGCAAGATTATTACTAGAAAATACTTCAGATTTATCCCTCACTGACATTAAAAGGAAAGGAAATGTGTTGCTGGAATCTCTGATCATATCAGTAAATGTAGTCTTGCAAGCCTCCTCTGTCATATTAGAAATATACACCTTTGCCACACAGTCATGGACACGGATTATACCACTGCATTTGTGATTTTTCCTGTGTATATGGAAACAAAGTCTGTTTACACTTGATAGGGCACATGAAGGGATTCCAGCCAGCCCATGTGTGACAAACATGGATCAAGCAGGCCTAGCCCTTCTCCCGCATTTCCTCTACCTTGCTAAAAACTGCAATATTATATTCTTAAAGATAGCCCCCATAGTCCGTTCCCTTATTTGTCTACTTCCTCCTTTTGAGGCTGACCAACAGGTTCAGCTATAATAGTATTGAAATCCAGCAATCAAAATGCCTCTCACCCCCGTTGGCTCCCCTAATTGACATGTTCAATCAAAACATACCACAGCGTCCATGCCCTTCTCGCATAGACCTCCTCCTCTTTCTTCTTCGAAAACATCGCACCTGCAAAGGTCATTTGCTGTTTTCTGCCTGAGTCAGAAATCAGCCCCATTTTCATTTCTGGTTCACTTTATAAAAGGTCTCTCTGTGAAAATAGGTATTTGGGTGTGGTTTGTTCCTAATCCAAGTTCCGGGAGGGAGCTTCTGCAGTATGTCGGTCCCTTCAGCAGTCATGGGGTAGGGAAGCAAAATTTTCACCCAAGCCCAACTTGTTGGAACAATGAGTTTATAAGGTGTTACTTATGGGTTACTAACACGTTAACTATTTCAGCACACCACAACCAAAGGCAACTTAAGAAAGAGAGAGCAGTGTGAGCTTGTGGTTTAAGGGGCACCCAAGTTCATCATGGCGGCGGAGAGGCAAGACAGCAAGCAGCAGGCAAGGCAGAGGAAACAGGAAGCTGAGAGATCAAGTCTTCACAAACAGGAAGCAGGAAGCAAACTGGGAGTGGAGTGACGTTATGAACTCTCAAAGCCATCTTCCAATTATATACTTCATGCAGGAAGGCTGTACCACCAACCTAAGCGACCACCAGGGAGCTAAGTGTTTAAGTACCTGAAGCTATCAGAGCGATGCTCACTCAACCCACCACAATGAGAAGTGATTACTGGCAGAGGGAAGAGCATGGTGGATGCAAAGGCATCTTTACCATCTAAAGGCACACGCCCCCCCTCCCCCCAACACTGCCAATGACTTAAGAAAATTGCATTCTCAAACTATCTGCACCACAGGTCTGAGAGAAACTCAACCCCCCCTCCCCCGCAAAGTTGCTTACAGCTTCTATAGCCTTGGGAATAGATTTGTTTTTGTTTTTGTTGTGGTTGTTGATTTTGTTTTTGTCTCCCTTAAATGGAAGCTTCTCGGTTGTTTGCCTCCTGAATCTCATTCAACTTTCTTACTCACACCACGGGAAACCGTTTGAATTAGGGGTAAATTGCCAAATAACGAACAAAATGCTGGTGGTCCTGTGTTATCTCGTGACTTTCTTAGGACAATGAGATTTCAAGAAAAAATGTTTGAACGTGCATTTAAATTTGTATCCTCAAAACTTAAACATATTGATAGTGCCTGCTACATCTTCATTTGGAGTCTGAGAATGAAGTGTCAGAGAAAGAACCAGGTAAATTGACCTACAAACACATAACTGAGTCATGCATTTTTATGTGCCAGTGAGCTCATGCATAACACTAATTAACACTTTTGTATCATTGATGGCACCCACAACTTTATCTGCCAACTGAACTGCTTGTAAACATGACTTAACGAAGGAACATTCTTTTCTGGACCCTATATTTTATACATTTTCTCTGTACATCCTAAAATAAAGCCAAATTCTGTGTTTTAAAATATATTCTTTCACCCAGATGTGGTTTATAAATCGAGTCAAATTTTGTGAATTTAAATGAATTCTTTAATTTTTATTTTTTGTTTACCTGGACAATAATATAAATTTGTAACTACATAAAATTCAAATTGTCAAAAGTATTCAAAATACTATATTTTTTAATAAAAATAAAAGAATGTCACTTTGAATTCTTGATGTTTACCTTATAGTGACTAGTGACACTTATTTATTATTTTCAATTAGAGATGATGGTTTAGATATATAGTTAAGCAATTTTAATTTTGTCTCTTAGAAAGTTGGCAGCAAAAGAAATAAACATTTATATTGTCTTATTCAAGATGAAATGTTTACCCAGGAACACTTCTTCAAGTAACCAATAGAACCACTTTCTATTTGACATGCTGTATGTGCAAGTGAAAACATTTTTAAATTAATACATTTAGAAGTAAATAATAAGAGTAATAAAATGTGAAACTTGCCATTAAAGCACTCACAACATAAAACATTTTATAGTTATTTTCATTTAATGAAAATAAAAGCAAAATTGACACTTTGCAATGCAGATACATATGTGCTACTTCATGATATATGCTCAATAGAAAGTGTTTATTGTATATTACAAGTCCTATTTGTTCAGATTGTTAATTATATATTGCAAATTCCATTTGTTCAAATTGAAAATGTATGGAATGATTAACTTGCCCATAGGAATTGTTAATTTTAATTGTCAATAAATTTAAGTTAAAAAGTTAATTATGTGTCATGAAATCAATTACTCATTATTTATCAGAAAGTCAAATAATACAGAGCAAATGAACTGGTAAAAGTGTCCGCTCAAAATCTCAGCAATATTTATGCCATGAATTTATCAACTATGTGTATGAGAATATGCTGAGGAGGGTTTATATCATGTGGGCTATGGGACCTCCTTACATGTTTATTTTTTACTTTTTGCATTTTATATTTTAATGTTTCTCTGGAATCATGTAGATTGTATTATTATGGTACTAATCAGCCCAAAGTCAATTTTGGGGGGTAGCTATAAGTACACTCTTGAAAGCTTGTCCCTGCTGTTAGGTTGTGTGATGCGTGACCACAAGAGAGGAAATCCTGACGGAGTGCTAAGGAGCAATACCTGATATTTGTCGAGTCCCTGTCGTGGGCTGGAAATATGGCTGATCTCCGTTAGCGGAACTGCCACAAGAACTGTCTAGCTTTCATTTGTCTGAGGAATAATTTGTTCTTTCTCACAGGGCTAATAAGTTACCATTCTGAATTCAAATTCCAAATGTAACTTTCATTCATGTGTTAAAAATTACATAGTGGGCCTCTGTGAAATAGAGGATCTCGTCATTGCTCTTCACAGAAGCCCTCGGACATTTTCACAACGGAATATGACACAGCTTCCTTAAAAACGACATCTGGAAATTTGCAACCAAATGGATGGAACTAGGAAAAAAAAAAATCAGCCTGAGTGAGGTAAACCCAGACCCAGAAATATAAATATGGTATGTATTGATTTATATCTGGATATGAGCTGTTAAATAAATGGTAACCAAGTGACAACATTTATACCCAGAGAGGTGAGGTGGAGAGCAAAGGATGAGGGGGGACACAGGGATCTTCATGGGAGGGGGAAATAGAATAGATTTTTATGGGTGGGGTTGGAATAGGGGTGGGAGGGATGAGGCCCAGAGATTCATATGGGAAGGGGGAGGGCCTATGGAAATGAGGGAGGGAATGAGGGCAGAGACAGGATTGTAAGTCATCTGACGGCAGGGAAAAAAAGAGAAATATAATATCAAGAACCTCTTTAAAATCAAGTGGACTTAGATTCAAGACTTAGCTCGGTTACCTACCACCACCTGTATGGATTTGGACAGTGTGGCCTTGCTTTCCATAGCGATATAAAGACAGACAGTACTATCGCCTGAATAGTAACATTGGCAAGAGTTTTTTTTTTTTATTTAATTAGTTTATTCAGATTATAACTCAATGGTTGTCCCATCACTTGTGTTTTCCCACTCCTCTCTCCCTCCCACTTTCACCCTATTTCCCTCCCCTAAGTCTCAGACTGAGGGGGACCTCCTCCCTCACTATATGGTCATAGGCTACAAGGTAATACGATAATAAGGTATCAGATGCCAGACATTAGATTATATAAGGTTTATTACATAAGCATGGGGAGGGAAGGAAAGGGGGGAGAGGTACCCCAGACAGAGGGAATGGGACAGAGAGGAGGAGGAAGAGGGAGTAGAGAGGAAGAATAAGAGGGATGGGTGAGGTAGGACTGTCCTTTTATGTAGCCGTGGGCAGGGCCATGCCGCTGTGTCAGGTATGCAAGCACTCTAACATTGAGCTATATGCCTTGAACTATTTATCTATTTTTTGTGCATATATTGAAACAGAGACTTGGTTGCAAAGAATAGACCTGATTTTATTCTATGGCCCATATAATCTTTGTACCTGCAGCCCTTCTGTCTCAGCCACTTGAGTAGCTGAGATTACAAAACTATATTAAGTATATACTACAAACACTTGTATATACTATACAAACCATCCTTAAGATGCAAACTACACATATGTTTATACTTTTAAACACACACCTATATTTAAGCACACACATATATTATGTTTATAAAAATATAATAAATAGCACATATATATGAAACACAATACACTTATATTATGTTTATACAAATATAATAAATCATATAAAACAGGCATATAGAAGACTCCATGTCAAACTAGGGAAATGTACTGAATTTTGTGTAGATAGAAACCATAAGTTAGCTGTAGGGTATGCTATATCATTTGTAGAAAATCCATATTACAAGTTACTAAATAAATATTGGGGAATTTAAAACCTGAAATAATGAAAAATGTCTTTTCTGATCTAACAAAATGGATCCAGGAATAAGTAACAGTAACTCAAAATCTGTGGAATTTAACCAAGATGTGCATAATGTAAAAAATGGTTACAAAAATCTTAGAGACAAATTAAATTGAAAACATAAATTGACAAACTCATAAGACTCAGAAAATAAACTGCTTAGAAAGAACTAAAGGTTACAACTACTACACAAATAACTTGAATCGTGAAAGGGAAACTACCCAGCAGGCACAAAAAAGCAGTATACATTATAGAGTGGATAAATAAAATAAGGGATAGGAAAACATATCTTCATGTATAAATACAGTTATATAGTCATACTCAGCAATAAAAGGAATTAAATATTTATACATACCATTTTTTGGACATATCTTAGGAACATTATGCTAAATAAAATAAGTTAGGCACCAAAGGTTATAGATTTCTTTGTGTGAAATATCAATAACAGACACATGCATGCAGATTGGAGGTTGACTCAAGCTGTGGCATAAGACGCCTTGGTGGTTGACTGCCAAATAGGATTGTTGTGTCCTTTGGGTGCTAAGTGTTTTAAAAATATTTTATAGTGGATGTGTTGCAAAACATTGTCAGTTTACTACTGGGAGGTAGACATTAAAATAATTCAACTTATTATGTTTTATATTTTAAAATAAGGAATGATGTGTTATGTTTTGGCACATTCATGCTTTTATTTCTTTTTGTTTTGAGACTATGCACCCACCATGATTTTGGACAAATACTTCTACTGCCACCAGCTACAAAGAGCTGGAGGTATAGTTGTCCAACTCAGGTTTCATAGAAAACTTGACACAGCCTAGAACCACTTGAGAAAGGAGCAATTGAGGAATTGCTTAGGTTAAATTGATCTGTGGGCACATGTGCTGGGAATTGTCTTGCTTGTTAATTGATGTGGGAGGTCCAGCCCACTGTTGGTCTTACAATGCCCTGCCCAGGTGGCCATGGCTTTTATAAGGAACCTAACTGAGCATGGATCCAAATAAGTCAGAAAGCACCATTCATGGATTCTGCTTCAAGTTCTTGCTCGAGTTCCTCTCTTGACTTCCTCTAGTGAGGGACTACAACATGGAAGGATGAAAGCAAATAAATCCAGGCAGGTATGTACAAGATTCCTAACATTTTTTGGCAAAGCTACACTAGTTTGTTCTGTTTATTTTTATTTCTACAACCATTATTTCTACCCAGGAGATCACTGTCCCATTTATTAGCTTTTTTCCTTAGCTCACGGAGCTTCTGCCTGAAAACTTTGTACTCTTTCTTGACGCCATTATTATATCCTATATCAATACAGCATCTGATTTAATCATTCGAAGTCTTCTATTTCTGTAACAAGCCAGGAAGTAAAATCTGGGTTCACTATTTCACTCTGCATTGTACATTAATTTAGGACAAATTGCCTCATTTACTAGAATCTGATTTATGTCCAGTGCTATATTTGTCATTTCTCAAGTGAAAAGTTCCCTAGAGCTTTAACTCATGATCAAATTCAAGTGTGTAGATTTTAATCATTAAAACTCCATATCATGAACAAAGCAATGATATGATAATGATGATGATTGATTGATTCATTCATTCAATCAATGCCCTATACACATATTATTCTCTGCCCCTCTGTCATAAGCACAATAAAATATTATCTTTAGCTCATTTGGCTTCTTAGAGACATATACTTCACAATGACCGTATGATGATCTTGGAACTAGGACTACACCATAATTTTTCTAAGAAAGAGTGCCAAAAGATAAAGGCAATTATATGAATTGTACATATTTTTATTTAAAGAGACAGTATTCACAGAGCTGATATGAAGCACATTTGTAAATATATCCATAAATTCTTCCAAGAAGATGATCTATGTTTAGAGAATTTACGGATGGCTGTTGCTTTTATTTCAGTACATTAAATATTTTGTTCTTGTCATGTAACCTATTTTCTGATGAGATGGGCTCTTACCTCTTTCACTCGATGGAAAATAGGTCCTTTTCTTCCTTCCTTCCTTCCTTCCTTTTTTCTTTCTTTCTTTCTCTTCTTTCTAGATTTCCGTTGTCTTCCAAGAATTTACTTTAAAGCAGTTTGGGGTTTTGTGACTCTGAGAGTTTGAATATGAATATATTTCTTCCTTCCTTCTTTTTTTCTTCCTTCCTTCCTTCCTTTCTTAATTTCCTCCTCCTTCTCTTCCTCCTCCTCCTTCTCCTTTTTTCTTTCTTTTCTTTCATGACATGGTTTCTCTGTGAGGCCTTTGCTGTCCTGAACTTGCTTTGTAGACCAGGCTGGCCTCGAACTCAGAGATCTGCCTGCCTTTTCCTCCCAAAGTTCTGGGGTTAGAGCCATGTGCCTCAGCACCCAGGTAAATATAAATATTTCCATTGTGCATATGTTAAATCATTTTAAATTCTCCTATAGTTCTGGGATATTCCCTTATTATTATTATTTTTTTGTGTGTGTCTTACTTTCTTCTTTGCAATTGAATTTATAAAATCTCTATTGGCTTACCTTCAAACTTTCTGATTCTTTTCTCAGCTATTTCTCAGCTATGTCTAGCTCATCGGAATCATTCTCCATTTTCTTTTGCACCTAAAAATTCCCTTTTATTCCTAGTTTTCAGATCTAAACTCAGAAACACATCTGGCAGAGCATTTCCAGAATCCGTTAACATCCTTAACATATTACCCACCATGTCATTATTCCAACCAACATCTGTGTCGTTTCTAAATCTGTTTCGTTTACGTTCGTTTGTTTAGTTATTTATTTAATCACTTAACAGCCTGATATCAGCCCCCACCCCTTTCCAGTCCCACTTTCACTCCCCTCCTCCCATCCCCCCTCTACTGCTTTTCAGAGAAGTGGGGCCCGCTAAAGGGTACCAACACACCCTGGGATCTCAATTCACAACAAGACTAAGCACATTCTCTATGACCGAGGCCAGACAAGGCAGCCCAGCTGAGGAAAAGAGATCCAAAGGCAGGGAAGAAAGTCAGAGAAAGCCCTACTACCGTTGTTAGGTGGCCCACATGATGACCATGGCTGCTCATCTGCCCCATATGTGTAGGGGGTTCTAGATCAGGCCACGCAAGCTTTTTGGTTGGTGGTTCAATCTCTGTGTACCCCGATGGGCCCAGGTTAATTTACTCTGTAGGTCTTCTTGTAGTGTCCTTGACCGCTCTGTGTCCCTCAATTGTTTCTCCCACTCTTCCACAAAACTCCCTGTTTTGATGTTTACTTTGTTTCCTGACACCCTTTCTTTGTTTTCTTCATCTTTTCTTCCTCTCTTGACTTCATTGTTTTTAAGCCAAGCATGATCTATCAGGTAATGTAAACTGAGAAGAAGGTCTTGGCGCTTTTCAGTCAGTCTGGTTGCAGCTGATTTGTGTTGAGTACTTGTAGGGATTGACTGGAACTACTTCAATTTTCTCATGTTTCTGCTCCTCCCCCGCCTTTTTTTTTTTCTCGAGCTGAGGACTTCACAACATTTTTGTCTTTAATGTACTTTTATTACTAATTTTTGAATAGTTATGAAATATGGATGCAACATAACTGATTTTATTATCATATTGGATGGCAGGGCTAAATATGGAGCACTCTGTAAAATGAGACCCACCTTGTAAATAAACCTTGTAATCAGTAATATTTAAAGTAGATTTAGATCATTTCAAATTTTCTATCACAGACACTTAAACAAAACCAAAATAAACTAATTAAAAGTTTTTGACATTCAGAAAGATATTAGATTTTTTGGTGTCAAAATAAAAGGCAGTCAAACAAAGTAATTAAGAAATTGCCTTCACAGTTTATTACAGACTCACTGAGAGTCAAGATTACAGAGAAAAATAGTTCAGCACAATGTTTTTGCATCCCATTTATTTGTAATATTTATTTTATTTTTTATTGTTATCTTTAATCTCTAAATGAATGGGCTGCAAAGTTCAGTCCCCTGGAAGAGCAGCAAATGTTCCCACACATTGTTCTTTGTGTATTTATACTTAGAATAAAGATGAAAATTATCAAGCAAACAGAAAAGATAAATAAAGACTGAAGTATTCTAGTATCTGTTACAAGGAAAGAGATAATATTTTTAGTATCAGGCAGCCAATAATGAATTAATAAAAATAAAAAATTAAATCTCATAATTCTATATCAAATATTTTCTGAAAGTCTATTCAGTATAAAAGAGTAATAAGTGATAATATAGTTGAAGAATATTTTATATATAATCATTAAAGAATGAATTGAATTGTTTCTTCATAAAAATATTGGTATCATAGATTAATAAACTAAAATTCACATTTTTTTGTCGTTTCATTTGAGTGTAGGATTGAAGTGAGCTTAATAGAAGTATTATTATATTATTACCTGTATAATATTTAAAACATATTCTAAAAGGGATAGTCTTTTCAAAATTCTTAACTTTATTCATTGGGTTTGAGTGTAATTCTCAACTCTGTGTTCCTCTAAGCCAGTAATACACAGTTTAACCATCTACCATATGATTTAAATTACTCTATATTTATAAAATATTTAGAAATCAGAAATTGTAGTTATTACTTCTAGCTTTATATTTTTTGTATCACTCATTTTGCAATAAAAATCTACATTATTGTAAAATATAATGTATTTTGACGAATACTTCTCCCCACACTGTCCTCTCCAATTCCTCCTATAATCTCACCAATATTTTCTCCTTTCAATTTAATGAGCTTTTTTCAAAGCTACTGAGTCAATTTAGAGCTGCCAGTGCATGCATTGTTGCAGGACCATACACTAGAATATAGTCAGGCTGTTATGGTCCTCATAACAAGAAAACTGACTCTCCTTCCCTCAGGCAGCCATCACTGTGAATAGCTTTTTTGATAGGGGTGGGACTTTGAGAACAAAGCCTTTTTCCCCGTCTAGTCTGCAGTTTTGGCAAGCCTGATCATGTGTACACGTAGATATTTGAATTCATGTGTACAATGAGTAATTCTGCCGTCTCCAAAAATCAGTTTCTCAGCAGTCATCTATGTTCTCTGGCACTTCCAATCTTTCTACCCCCTGCTTTGCAAATGATCATTAAGCCTGTGACTCAGGGCTGTTATATCATATACCATATAGAGACGAGCATTTGACCGTCTCTTTTTCTCTGCATTTTTATGAGTTGCGAGAATCTGTTGTAGTTCCCATCTATTGTGCAAAGAAACACCTGTAATAAGGGTTTGTGGATGTACTAGGTTATGAAGAAAATCTAGGGGTAGGAGTAAGTTTATTTTTTATTTTTTTAAAGATTTATTTATTATTTATTTATTTATTTATTATTTTGTACACACTGCTCTGCCTGCATGTACACCTGCAGGCCAGATGAAGGCATCAGATCACATTATAGATGGCTGTGAGCCACCATGTGGTTGCTGGGAATTGAACTCAGGACCTCTGGAAGAGCAGACAGTGCTCTTAACCTCTGAGCCATCTCTCCAGCCCCAGGAGTCAGTTTGCTTTTAAGCCTACTTAGCAGAAAATCATAATAGGATCTCCCCTAAAGCCAAGGACATCACCCTCATAATAATGCCAAGCGTGAGTTCAGTCCTATGGAGGAGGCTTTGATACAATGAGAAAGTTATTGATTACTACGAAAACACTGTGACGCAGTTTTGCCAGCGGGTCCATCTTACAAGGCCAGGCATTCCTACGTTTCACTAGGTTCACCGACAGGCAAGACTTTAGATTATTTCTCTATCACACATAGCAATTTCTGGTACTTTTTACAGAGATGAAGCTTCTGATGATCACTAGTTTCCATGCTCAGTGACATAAATATATGGGATTTTTCAGGAATAAGCTCTAATCACCAAGTTTTATCCTGTATCCAGAAATACAGTGTTGTTTTGGAGATCTACAGGCAGGACAGCAATGACCAGCTATTGAAAAGAGGATAACTCATATCCGGGACTAGGCTTTTTCTTTGAGCTTATGCTCTGTGTGAGAGGTATTATTCCTCATTTGAAAGAATTCCATTTGAACTCTTTTCATATAAAGATATGGAAATATTTTAGCAAGTTTCTATACTAGTAGGTTTACATGGAGATTTCTCAAAGCTCTTTAAAATTAATTGTTCTTCACTGTGTACATTTTCCTACCCTACACTTCCATTTCATAGTTAACTAAATACAACATGTCCTCTTATTTCCATTTTCTAACTCATACCACATGCATTTCACTACATTCCCTGTTTTGAAATTATTCTCCACAGATCCTTTCTTGACTTCTATAAATTTAAACATACATTTATCAAAAAATACTGGCTCCTATTCTGAGAGAGAACGTAAGATGTTTTGTCTTTCTTGGTATGTATTCTTGACATCACTTTACGTATCATCTATTTGAGATTCCATATCAGTTTCAAAACAGTTTATTTTGCTTATGTGACAACAATGTTATTCATAATTTAAAAGAATTAGCCCTGAATCTTTAGCTTTCTTAGATGAATATAGAATACGTGGTAAGTCTAATGTTTGCATTTATGAACACAAGGTTCACTTTCATATATTATTCTTTTTCTGTATCTGATTACTTTGCACAGTGAATTGCATATGTCCATGTGTATATTATTTGGTAAAGTTAGTTCCTCAGCACTTTATCCTTTTGATACTATTGTAGATGGAACATTTTTCTCCAGTTTCCTTTCAATATCTATCTTACTAGTGTGCAAAAATATGCTGTCAATGATTTTTTTGATGTTACACAAAAACTACAAGTTAAAGCAGACAAATGGAACTTCAACAAACCAAATATCTTCTACCTTGCAAAATAAATCAAATTTAGAGTCATAAGAGAATAAAAAACCTATATAGAGTCATGTAGATAGAAAGGGACCAAGCTCTAAATATATAAGAAGATTCTACACTAGGTAAAATTAAAATAAAAAAAATCCAAGCATAACATATATTAGTCAGTTCTAGTTCCCAGGGATGTAGGAATTTCTGGGGACAATGGAAGTTCTGTTCAGTAGATGGTAAGTTTATTTATGATATATGCTATACAGTTATGATATACATGTATATCTTCTAGAGTTTGTATTTAAATAGAATTCTTTCTCCTATCATGCCAGAAGGCATATTGCAAGCATCCACAGGATGAAAGAAAATAACAGTTCTATCAAACTATTAAGTCTATGTACCAAAGTAATGACTAGCATGGAAAGATAACCCTAAGGATGAAGGAAGAAATGGTACAAGTATCTTGGTAGTAACCTACTCAACAAGAAAGAAATCATGCCTGGTACTGGGAACAAAGAAAAACTATTCAGGGATAGAGAAGTCATGGAAATGAGAGAATAATTTATAACCACTGCGCTGGTACATTATCATAAAGCTTAAATCATAACTATATTCTAAATATTTATTCCTTCTCAAGTCTCTGATGGGGTTGAAGATCAGAGAGTTTAGTTTTACAATTAAACTTAGTTGTTTAGGGCTTAAGAAGTTTTTAGGTCTAGATAGATGTTTTAAGTTCATAATGATAAGATATGATTGATATTGTTTACATTCAGAATTTTAGAAGCACCAAGACAGGAAAGATGTTTTCTTTAAGGCTGCAAAATACAAATAGCCAAAAACACTAAGAAGGTAACAATTATAAAATTCCTGATTGTGTCATGGTGCTTCTTGCTATAATCAGTAGTTTATTGTATGTATGTGTAATAATATAAATGTATATGTAAAAATGAAAACTATTTAATAAAAAAGAAAAGAAATAAGTATTCCCACAGATAAGTATAGTCCTCGACGCTCATCAAGGAAAATACTTTTTGCAACAGATGGAGGCCATTACAGGAAATGACAACCAATCAAAATACAGTGTTGTGGAGCCCAGTCCAAATCCATGTAGAAAACAACTCCCTCACATAAGGATCTGGCAACAGTGAGGAAGAGAACATGGGATGATTGTAAAAGCCAAGAGATGAGGGTGTTTACTATGAGACTGTGACTCCTAGTAATGTCAGAAGCTTCAACTATGAAGTCTCACCAACATGGTGGCATAAGGAGGTTCTGAACAAGGACAACAGTAACTGACATGTAGAGGTGGGGAAAGACCACAGGCTTCATCTGTACACAAAGAACTACAGGCAACCTAGAAACGCTGAGCATGAGAGAAATCGTCTTCCCCAGGGAAGAGCACAACAACTGATCATCCAATGCTACCCAGTCATCCTTGAAAACATACGTAGAAGCAACATTGAGTAGGTCATATTTAAGAATATTTATGTATATGCTTACACATACATATGTATGTAAAAAATTTTAGAAGAATTTCCATGTACTGGAAAGAGAACAAGGAAGGTATATGGGAGGGTTTGGAGAAAGAAAATGGAAGTGGGGAATGACATAATTGTATTATAATATAAACAGTAAAAGATATAATGAAATACATAAAGCTTTCACAGCATAAAATATGAAATTCTGAGTTTCAAATGTCGTAGCACTGTATCTCATGAATGTTCTCATCAGAAAAGCATAAGGGAGAGGCACAAAGAAACATTGAGAGGTGTTTTATACCTTGATAACGATTCTACTTATGGTATCATAGGTGTTTGCATATACATATGTATTCATATTATTTTGTACTAGAAATGTGTGAATTTTTAAAACAATAGGTACAATTTTATATTTTAAAATAACAGAAGTGATTTAATAAGACCACTGTTTATTTCTGTGACTTAGAAGACTAGCTGGATGATTCTGTGCTGGCTTTGCTCTGCTGGGAAAAAAACTTGGTCATCTATTTTGTTTTCCATTGGGAAAAAATCCCAGAATAGTAGGCATAGCTATAGTATGTGGCCATGCGTTGTCTTATTCTAACACAAGGCAGATTAGGCTCCTGCACACGTTGGCAAACTTGCTTACAGAATCAGAAGAAAAGCAGTTTCAATAAGCAACCACTTTGGAAGCGTTTGCTCATATTACACATATAAATACATTTTGGCCAGTAAAATTCTCTTTTAGAAGAAAAATTCCAGAGTTAGAGATACAGATTTCGATTTGGCTTGGAAAAGCCTATATAAATTACTGTCATTTAAAAAAGTCATTTTGAACAAATATTTGTCCAGAAGCTTTTTAAGAGAGATGCTTAGGTGGGCTCTCAGTTCTCTAGTGTTGTACATCTTCCTGCCAGAGAAGTAATGCACAGTGATGGCAGGACAATGAAGTTGCTTGAACTAAAAATCCTGTCTGAGGCTGGAACCAAGCTGTCATAGCATTTTCAAGGCTTGCCACTCATAAGTGCATCACTTCAGTCATCTAGACCTAGACTGCGCCTTCTAAAGGTTCCACTAACTCTGAAAATAGTGTGACAAGCCGAGGACCACCCACTCTAATACATAAGCCAAAACGATAGGTGATATTTCACATTTAGCCTTTGGTGCCTATAGTCTCATATTCAATTGACATTTCAAAATAATGTCAATTTTAATTCAACAATCCCAATAACATTACAGAGTTCAAAACATAACTTCCAAACTATTACACATGAGAAAAATGGAAGCATATCAAGGAAATATTGAGTAGATAAACACTAACATCCAACAGGACAAGTGCTAACTCCTGTAGCTCCATGGTTTGTGTTTGTGGGTTTTTTCCCCAGTAATATTATCTGTGATGAATCATATGAGCCTTTGGAGTCATATGTCATATTCAAATCACAGAAAACACTGACATCAACAGGGATGGGGAAAGTGCTTACCTGTTTCTAAAAGTCTTATTTTTCAGTGAATAAAAAAAATTCTTTATCTCTTCTGAACTCAGTTTAGAAATATCTACCCATCCCACAAGGAAGCAACAGTAAAAAACAAAGTACAGATGTTGAATAGACAATTCAGAATGCGGTATGTTGTGAAGCACAATGGAAGTTCACAAATACGGTGCTGCTGCTGTTTTGTTCTCTTTCTGATGGTCTTGATTTGTTCCCCAAATTCCTGCACTGGCAGAAGAGGAAGTGCTCTTCCTACATTCCCGACTATTACAGTTGTTATGAATAGTGACAGTGTCTTCATTATGCATCTTAATATGTCTAGTAACTTCCATTATGATTGCACTATATTTCTCAAAATGCATTTAGGGAAGTTATTGCATAATTTTTGTGGTTGAATAAATATGCGGATTATAGTGTTGACATTGTACAGTTTTCATTACTGTAGAGATTTGTCAGAGATTGTAATATGCTAATGAGCATTGCTTTTCTCCAGTAAGGGAATATAATATGCATTCCTTTCTGAAGAGGATTTCCACTTTGCAGATGAAGAGAATAAGACTAAATAACTATCATTTGGAAAACTCTTTCTGTTCCAGCCATTTGCATGTTGAGAAATGATCTCAATATTTACAATTGAGCCAGGTGTTAATATCCTATCAGAAAAATGATGAAATGAAAGATAAGAAAAACTAGTTTCCTTGTCAAAGTCCACTTATCCTGTAAGTGACAGGCTTGCATATACAATCTGTTCAGACTTGGCACAAAACTAAATCAAAGTATTTTGATGGTGTTAGTTCAGTTGACACATCTAAATCTTATATCCAACAGCCAAGGGGAAATTTGTCACCTTTTCCGGGTCCATAACTTTGTTCTGGTACTAAATGGAATACTCATCCTCTGTACCAATATGTGCTACTCTTTTTTGCCAGGATCACTTTGATATATCCCAGCAAGCACACATTCTGCCATCTACATCAACTCCCCACATTGCTCTCCAAGAACCCTTGTCACAGCCAGGCAGGAGAGGCTCATATTAATCATGTTTTCTCATTATTTATTTATTAGAACAAGGGAGATGAACACCTGGCAACATTTACATTTGCAATTAAGAAAGAAGGATCGCCATCCACAGTCTGATTTCTGTAATGTGCTTTTTCCTTCTATAAGCAAGTTGGCTCAGTGGTAGAGAAAGTTTTGTTACTATACATAATGATGAATTTCTGGACCTAAACTCTGCTATATTCAGATATGGTTTATATCATGAGAATTTCAATGCTTATTGTGAGACAGTTATTTGTAGTAAATAAACATTGTAGTAATATTCTCTTTTTATTTATTCAACAATATCCAACTACAACTAGTCTATGGAATAAACAAAAGATTAGATAAGGTTAAGGCTGTGTACAGAAATTAAGATGTGAATTCTGCATATATAGCAGGCTGCCTTCCAAAAAAAAGCACACAACAGGGACATTTGTTCTCAAATTCTAAAACTCACTGAGCATTGGGAGCTGTTTTCTGTTAACACAAAGAAATGAAGGAAATAAAAACTATATCATACATCTTTTGAGACTCTCAGTAGAATGGGCACGTTACCTCACACATGAGCCAAGTCAAGTATTTGCCTTTCAGTTATGTACCATAATCTAAAGATAAAAAACAAAACAAAACAGAACCATGCAGCTCTTGGTCATAGCTTATACCCAAGAGGACAATGAAAGCCTCAATTAAATTTTGTGAAAAGGCAATACTTAATCTGACTAGTAACATAAAACACCAATGATCAGTAGATAAAAAGTGATTTTCATACTAATGTAGAAAATGGCATGGCCAAATAGTCTAAGTATCCACATTATACAAACTGGGTTAGGGAGACAGGGATAAAAGTTTGGATATAATAGACTTCTCTAAAATGAGCCTTTGATGGTTATATTTACACTGCAATCAACATTATTTAATTGATAGCATATGGTACACTTCACCAAATTTGACTTATTTATTGAATACCTTGTAGGTTGGGAGTTGAGATAGTAGAACATGTCAAACTGTGGACTTACAAGCTCTGTGGATGCCAACTCCTACAGGTTTCAGGATTAACTGTTTAAAACAAACTCCAAAAAGCACACTTATTTACTTAATTAAAAAAAAAACTCCTTCCTCTTATGCAAACAGTTCCAACTATATAGATTATATAATTAGAATATCTCTGTCCTGCTAGGAATTTAAGGTAGAAATAATGGAGATTCCAAGAACATGGAAAATACAAATAAAATATAAAATTCAGGGGAGGAGTCTCCCTTCCTGATTGGTACCAGTCCACAAATATGGTTTGTGTATGAAGAAAACTTCATATGAATTTCTTTCTAACAAAAATATGATAATCTACTAAATAAAGGAACCTGTAGCACTGAAAATAATTCCTGAAACTGCAGCTATTTTGAACACAGAGGAAGTTGACAAAGGGTAGTCTTAAATCACCCAGGGTAATCACTGAGTGGGCTTCTTAGCCACGCATTTTATAAGTAATGTTTTCAAGCTATGAACATTGAATGTCATTAAAGATGTAAAGCTTTGGACATTTTGTTAATTTGTATACATATACAGTAGAATTATACATTGTGACATAAGACAGTCAATGACTCTATTAAGTACACTTTCTGACATCCTATTGAACAGAAGCATTCAAATTTTCTCCTTTAACTAATGGAAAAATCAATGAACTGAGAAACATACTATTACATATTAAGCCAGATTAAGACACAGAAAAAAATAGTAAGTCTCACCTGGTGGGAATGTAATGTAAGGAAATTTATTTTTATACATGAAACATATTTGAACAAAGATGCTTCTACAGAGATCCTAGGAACTTGAATTGCTAAGCTTGTGGGGAGTCAATTGCCCAACCTGAGAAGTGCTTGCGACCTACATGGAGAACAGATGTTACTGCTTTTGCTCAATGCGATAGGGGGAAGATGGTAATGATCAAAATTCTGTATTGTCTCAGATGGTGCGAATTTTACTGTTTAGGAACTCTTCATATTTGTGTATACCTGGAGGAGAAAAAACTCTACTGTATCTATATGCCACATCCTCTTTACAGGACTCTGGATAATCATTTATATGCGTACCTGAATGTTAGCAAAATGTTGGTCTCCCTCAAAACATTGACTGATGCTCTGTAGATATGGCTTCCTTTTGTTGTAATTATTCCATTCAAAGCCAACACATAACTGGCTCATATACTTTGCCTGGTTATGTTTTTCAACTGGTTTCAATTTTATATACCATGGCAGAAAGTCATTCTTATAGCTCACCCACCATTGTGTCCTGCAAGAGCATTGCTGCAGCACTGAAAGTAACTGAGAAGATGGATTAATAGTAGTGAAATCTTTATGACTCGAGTCAGATGGGATTCTCAACAATTTGCTTCCTTCAGACTATCAGACAATGCTGTTTATTTTAAGCCTATCAGCAGTAATAATGGTGAGTATTTATCATACATTTCTGTATGCTACAAACGTACTTAGCATTTTACATGTATGATTTGATTTAGTGTTTATTCCTCTTGTGTAAGTTAATGGACAAAGAAACTAAAGAAGAGCAATGAGACAAAGCTGCCACACATTTAGCACAATATTGAGGTTGTTTAAGAAAATATCATGCAGTAGTTATTTTAAGAAATGTGCAACTTAGTGCCTTTGGGATATACCAAGCCTAAATTTAGAAGGTAATGACTGTGCTCATATTCTTGCTGCAAAATACATCATGGGCATCTCTGGGATAAGCTAAAAAACTTAGGCCAGTGGCAACCCCCAGGAATCTATGAGGTGACCCTATATAAGACTCCTAGTAATAGGGGATATAGAGCCTGAAGTGGCTATCTCCTGTGTCCAGGCAAGACTTCCAGTGAGGATAGGGGGACAACAACCCAGTGACAAAACTTTAGACCCATATTTTCTCTGACCTATGAGATGGAGCAGAAGGAGCAGAAATTGAAAGAATGGCCAAACAATGACTGGCCCAACTTGAGTCCTATGCCATGAGAGAGAGCCTACCCTGACCCTATCAATGATATTCTGCTATACTTGCAGACAGAAGGCTAACCTCATTATTATCTGAAAGGATTCATTCAGTAGGTGATGAAAAAAGTTGCAGAGTCCTACAGCCAAACATTAGGCATAGCTTAGGGAATCTTGTGGAAGGGGCAACAGAGGAGGAAGGATTGAAGGAGCCATAGATGTCAAGGACATCACAAGAAAACCTACAGAATCAACTAACCTGGGGTCATAGGGGCTCGCAGAGACTGAACCACTATGATCAGATAACATTCATGGGACAGACCAAGGCCCACTACTCATATATAACAGATATGCAACTTGTTCTTCATGTAGGACCCTTAGTAACTAGAGTAGGGGCTGTCCCTGGCTCTGTTGCCTGGCTTTTGACACATTTCCCCTAACTGGGTGGCCTTGTCTAGTCCCAGTAAAAGAAGGTGCATTTAGTCTTATTGCAACTTGATATACCAAGGCTGGTTGATATCCATGGCAGGGCATCTCCCCTTCTCTGAGAAGAAAGAGAAGGAAGGATAGGGGGCAGGGAAAGGAGAGGAAGTGACTGGGGGTGGAGAAGGGAGGAAAAGCTACAATCTCAATGTAAAATTAATTAATTAATTAATTAATGAAAAAATATGCTGTATCTCTATAGTTCACTTGTCCTATATTTAAGGAAAATTCATAATCACAGGTCCTATCTCATGGGGTATCTCTGAGTGTAATCTCATATATGCAAATCTTGATAGCAATTTATGCCTGTTGAGCATAGAGCTAACTATCAAAACAAGACAATTAGAAATGATGTGGAGAAGAGGGAGGGCATCCTATTGGCACTCTAGGTGAGAGAAACATAGGAGAATTGGGAAATAGAAGGATCCAGAGGGTCCTAGAAACCTACAAGAAGAACATTATGATGGGAAGATCTGGACCCAGGGGTCCTTCTCAAACTATGGCACCAGCCAAAGACAATACATGCAGCAAACTTCGAACCCCTACCCAGATCTAGCCAATGGATAGGACGTTCTCCACAACTGAGTGGAGAGTAGGGTCTGACTTTCACACGAACTCTGGCGCCCCATATTTGAGCACGTCCCCTGAATGGGGAGGCCTGGTGGCACTCAGGAAGGATAGCAGGCTACCAAGAAGAGACTTGATACCCTATGAGCATATACAGGGGGAGGAAGTCCCCCTCAGTCACAGTCATAGGGGAGGGGAGTAAGGGAGAAATGGGAGGGAGAGAGGAATGGGAAGATACAAGGGATGGGCTAACAATTGAGATGTAATATGAATAAATTAATAAAATATAAAAAGAAATCCCAGAAGCACATACAGACACAGACACAAACACAGACAGACAGACACACACACACACACACACACACACACACACACACACACACACACCTTACTTCCATGACAGTAAATTGGAAAAACTGTAAGAACTGAATCACATGGACCATTTTGCCTTTTAGTTTAGGTCCCATACTAGAGTAGAACCTGAAAAATTTTACATTTAATTTTTCCTATCCTTGAAACTATGTCTTAAAACTAAATGAATTGGATTCAATACTTGCAAGAAAACCCACTTTATCTTCAGAAATATGGAGATCTTCATTATGTGTTGAGCACAGCATCCTAATTCCTACTAAGGAGATGTTGCTGAGGTACATATCCTGAGGTATGTTGACATTTTAACATTTGATGCTGGAATGGCTACCCTGGGAACACTTTAGGGACTAATGCGTGAGGCTGGGGGGAACTTAGATGTGGAGTCTTTGCCATGGCAAATTTTGGTGTGAGAGTTTATGTTTGGGTAAACATTTTGTAGTTTGCCAAAGTCAGCACACATGTTTTCAGAATACCCTATCAATAAAGTTGATATCTATATTACTGGCTTTTATTTTTTTATTCATTGTGTTATCTGCATGGTTCTTTTGCAGGTAAAAATAAATAGGGATATGTAATCAAAGGCACAGAAAAAATATCACCATATGAAACTATTTGGCTATTATTAATATTATTATTATTCCATCTTCCCAATTAGTGATAAAGTGATAATTATAAGGAAGTCATCAGAGTACTAAGTTTTTGAACTAAAGTAGTAACACCAAGAAGAGACTTGATACCCTATGATCATATAGAGGGGTAGGGGAAGAGGTCCTCCTCAGTCACAGACATAGGGGAGAGGAATAGGGTGAAAGCAGGAAGGAGGAACAGGAGGATATAAGGATGGGATAACAATTTAGATGCAATATGAATGAATTAGTTAAAAAATAAAGCAGTAGCACAGATAACTGTAAATCTGTTCTAAGGAAAGTCAATAATGATGAAAGCAAATAGGGAGAAAGGGAGGGAGGAGTAACTACAATTGAGAACTATGTAATTGTAGCATGGAGAAAGAAATCTTCTTGATATATTTATAAATCAGTTCCTACATGTCCACACTGTGTGGATTCTGGATAGGAAGTATATTTTATATATAAAGAAAAAAGTCAACCACTAGCTCAATTAGCCACAAATAGCTTATGATACATAATCTCTCTTTCCTGTTCACAGGTCTGCAATGGGGGCCAAAGAAAGTTAGACAGACTGTGATAGATACTGCATGCCATAAGAACAAATTCAGAGTTTAAAGATGAGCCTCTTAGTGCAGTGATGTGTATGTGTGTGTGTGTGTTTGGGTGAGAAAGAGAGAGACAAATATTTGTATATCTGTAGTATCTATTTTTGAGATGAGGTTTTAGGACTTAGGTCATGTTGTGACTTTTGGTCAAAATGGATCATTTTATGTCATTTTATTAGCTCCTGGTGGCACTATCACTTCCCTGTGTAGTATTTTTAAGAGCTCAAGTTTTTAAATTGACATTCAAGTAAAGTAAGGCGCCATAGGTAATCCACAAAGTAACACCATTCATCAATGAGTTTATGAAACGAGACCCTGTGAAATCACACAAAGGGAAGAATTTAAAATCTTTGTAGTCGTCCCACAAATTACTGTTTGTGTGAAAATAAAAATCAGGTCTTGCAGAATATGTAAGGTTTCTGTCTTTATGACAAAGAATCAAAATAATCGAGTTGGGATCAGGATTTATTTAAGCTCACCTTTCGTGGTTTTGATCTGTGACTGATTTTCTTTGCTGCATTTGACACTGTGGTGTGGCTATCCACCATAGCAGTGAATACATAAATGAACAAATGCCTTGATTATGGTATACAGCATGTAAATAGAGAAAGAAGGGGAAATTTTACTTAGTGTCCCTTCAAGGGAACACTACCAATGATGCAACTCCTTTCAATAGACCCACATCATAAACAGTTAACAGTTTTGCAATTGTCTGTGGCCTGGGGACAAATATTCCAACACATGGCTCTGTGGGAAATGTTTAAGGTCTAATTAATAGGCATATATAGCCTTTAAAGGCCATGACTATAAAAAATCTACATAAGGGTCAGCAAGACAGTTCTCAAGATTATTTTTTCTAATGTCCAGGTAAGTGCAATAAGATCCATTATAAGCAGTTGAGAGCATATTTTCTCTGGGCCCTGAACAAGAAGAGAGATGGATGAAGACACTGACTGTGCAAAGCCTCCCTTGAATCTCCCCTGCAACCCCCTCAGGTGCCCAGACTGGGAGAAGAATTAAAAGAAAAAGATATGTATGTATGTATGTATGTATGTGTATGAAGACAGAGGCCGAATATATGCATAGACACATGTGTTTCGGGTAGATAGCTAAATTTCTTACTCATAATGTGCCTATGAAATTTATCTATTTTAAGTAACAAGGTAATGTTTTAAATACATGGGCAGATGCATACCTAGATAGATTGTAAGAGGACACATAGATACACCTATAAACAGCTATATTACAAATATGTGTGAACTATGTTAGTGACAAAAAAAGGGCGATTAAAAATACTGTTGGTCTATTTATTCAGTTCAACAGTATTTAAGAGAAGAACAGATTATGCAATACTTATTGATCATCACTCTACTGTAGGGCATATTTAGTCAGTATAGCAACTTTATTCTGTAAATGCAGAAATCTGTAGTTTAGTGTTGAGGCAAAGGTTCCTATTGACAGAGTTGCAAGCAGCAGGGTTGGGATTTCAGCACATCAGTTTGATTCCAAATCTGATGCTCTTTCCTCAGCAGCAAGCTGCTTCCACAGCAGTCGAGACTTGTCTGCATCTGTTCTGTACTTGTTTGCAGTTTTCCATTTTGAAACCACAGCTACTCCATGCCCCACAGTGCTCAGCACACTTTGATTTCCCTTCCTATAGCTGAGGCAGATCCACTCACCTCCCTGGCATTCAGGAGGTGCTCTGCAGAGTGCTGGAGCATCTGGCAATCCACCCAGCCAGAGTGACTGGGAAGTACAGAAAATCCCTCTGAGAGCAGGCAACATCTGTTTGATAGGCAATGAAAAATAAACCCATAATAAACTCATTTTAGGAGCAAAAAAAAATGGCTTCTCAAACTGCTGATTACTCATTTTAGGCAAGTGTAGTAACATAGGTCTTCTTCGTACACAGAAAACTAGCATGTCTGAAAACAGATGACTAGAGACACAGAGCAGGGCTGATCAACCCAAAAGAAAGAACATATGACGGCATATGAGAATGTATTTAGAAATTTTACACAAGAGAGCACACAGCACTTGTGGCTGGCTCCTGGCACATGGTCATGCCCTGGATGGTCTGATAGAGTGTACGCATGTGGGGAATGAGATTCAATTCAGGAACAATGACTTCCTCACTACTCACTGATGAGAGCTCTCCTTTCATTCAGACATCAAAGCACTCTTCCTTTATTCATTTTTCTCATTATTTCCTCTTCACCAATATTTATTATATCCTCTAATGAAAACATCTTTTTATTACTGGCTGCCTTTTAGAGGTATCATAGTTATTATATTAATCTGGAGTGGTTTTCTTAGAGAAGCCTGAAGGGAACAGTTTATCTATGATGGTAGATTAACATTTATTGAATTTAAGTCTCACAAGATATAAAAGAGTAAAACAAAATGGAATGAAAATAATTGAAGAGTGAAATTATCTTTGGTAATAATTACAGTGAATACAATCTGGACTGCTGACTAAAGAAAATACTCACTTTTTTTTTTTTTTTTTTTTTTTTTTTACATTCTGGTGGTAGTTAAAATGAGTTAAGGGTACTGTTTTCCCCCAGGTGAAGCCATTATCCATTATGAGAAAGGACAGATAAGAAAGCAGATCAAAACTATCCATGGGTCATATAAATATAGAAGCCAAATAAATCTTCCTACAACTGAATTGTAGGTTTTTAACCTAAATCTGCCAGATAAATTTTAATTCTGTACTGTACTGTCTCCCATTCATGTTGTTTAGAAATGTTGATGTCAGAAACAAGAAAATTGAGAAGAGGAGGGAGAAGGGCAGGAGAGAAGAGGGCACAGAAAAATATGTAAGAAGATGCTAGAAAAATTAGAACAGGATGTTATGGGACACACACACACACACACACACACACACACACACACACACACAGAGTATTGGTTATGCTGAAGACTTAATCTTATTGCTTTATTTGGGGTACAAAAATGTCCCTAAAGTGTGTATCAATTGAAATTGATCCTGATACTAGGACAGAATCAATATGGCTTCTCAGACCACACTTCTTTCAGTGTTATGAGAGGACCATTTTGAACCAGAAAAGTGATAGTTCTTGGAGCCAAATAACTTTGGATTCAATATCACAGTCTCTTGTTTGCAAGGTCAATAACCTTGGGCAAGTTACAGCTTAGCAAAGATTATATGAAAAAAGGTCTGTGTGTGTGTGTTTGTGTGTGTGTGTGTGTGTGTGTGTGTGTGTGTGTGTGTGTGTGATTGTGATAAATGTTAACTGAGACAATACTCATGAAGTACATAGAATAGTAACTAATGATACTAACCATTCAAGGGACTGTAGCTATTATTCTTATACTCATGACTGTGATTATTTTCTAGGTGCCTGTTTTACTCACTAATTATGTCTGAATAACAATATATATGGTTAGACTGAGCAGGAAATGATAGACATTTTATGCATTTTAAGTGGTAACAGTTCTTGATTTAGCTTCAATTAAAGATGACATCGCATTACTTATTTAGATATGTCACAAAGAGCTATGTAACTAAAAAGTGATGGAGTATCATTATTTTCTTATGATGAGAGAGATTTTATCATGCAATTACTGAGGTAGATATTCCTCAGGTTGAAGTAAGGCTGTGTACATTAAAGAATACAACCAATATTTAAGTCAGTATTTAAGGCAATATATGTGTGATAGCAACAATTGTTATGGAAGAGGAAGACATGAATTTGAGACAAGTGTGGGTGTCATGGGAAGAGTTGAGGCAGAAGGATAGGTAGATATGATTAAAATGTGTTCTTCTCAGGTGTGCATGGAATTCTAAAATAAACATTGCCTAATGTGTGTGTGTGTGTGTGTGTATATATATATATATATATATATATATATATATATATATATATATATATATATATGTTTTCTGTGATATTTTGTACATACTTTTCAGTGACTAATGCTTTACTTCATTAAAAAAAAATCTCCTTCCCTGATAAGATCATGAGATCTTTAAGGAGAGACACCATTACCTTATCTAATCTTTGCATGCCTTACTAGCTACTATAATACACCACCTTTGCTCATGGTATTTCTCTGCCACCTCAGAGAAGTTTCGTTTCATGCTGTTGTGCTCACTTGTATGTGTTATGTGCGGTATCTTCAAAATCTAGTCAATTTCTTGTCGAGTTATATACATTAAATGCATATTTATTGTACACATGAGCAAATGAACCATAGTTACAAAATAGCATAGTTATATATATATATCAGAAAAGCTATAGATTTAAAAGATAAAGTGGCCTGTAATAAAATAACATGAGATATATTTTAGAGCTATTCAAATTGCAGTGGTGTCAGACACCGCATATCAGTAAAGTCAAAGATAGTACCCATGTTAAAGTTTATATTGTAATGCGCAATGGTGGCAGCAAAATCATCAATCTTGATAATTCCTATGACAAAACAAGGTTTCTCACCCTCTCAACCCCAAAAGAAAGAAAATGGGTAAACTCAAAAGCACATGTGAATTTAAAGAAAATGAGAAACATAAAGGGCTGGTTTGCTTTGTACAGAAACCTGTATTTTAGGTTGCAAAATTATTGGAGTCATTGTAGACACTAATCAGTCCATTAACTGCATCCATTTGCTCTCTGACCAGAGGACTGTGGCCCTACTATGTGCATTTATGTATAAATAGCACATGGAATTATGAATGCATTGTAAGTATAATTTTACAAAAACCTTATACCACTAGTTACACAAACACACACACACACACACACACACACACACACAAATACATGAACAAATACAATATGAGAGTAATAATAAAGAAGTAATATTTGTACTTTATATGTGAATATTTATTATATGTAAATTGGTTAACCATGGTGTCCCAATGCTGAGTCTGAGAGTAACTAATATTTAAATAGAGAAATTTAGAGTTCACCATAAATAGATATAGCATTAATGCCTTAGTTTTTATTTCTATTGCTCTGCTTAAATACCATATCCAAAAGCAAGTTGGTGAGGAAAGGGTTAATTTGCCTTACACTTCCACAGTATAAGGAAATCATTGAAGGGAGTCAGGCCAGGCACTCAAATAATGCAGGAACCTGGCAACAGAAGCTGATGTAGAAGCCATAGAGGGTTGCTGCCTAGTGGCTTGCTCCTCATGGCTTGCTCAGTGTACTTTCTTACAGGACCACCTAAGTGCCCAGGGTGCCTTCAACAATGTCCTTGGCCCTATCCCATCAATCTTTGAGAAAATGCCTTAAAGTCTTGCTTCCAGCTCAAATTTAAGAAGGTATTTTTTAACCTTCCTTCCTTCCTTTCTTTCTTTGCTTCTTTTTTTCCCTCCTTAGTTTGTTTGCTCATTTTGTTTCGTGTTTTTGTTGATGTTGTTCTTATTTTGTTTTGCTTTTGTTTGTTTGTTTTGAAAAAGGGATTGTCTTTCTCAACCTGGCTGTCCTGGGACCCACTGTGTAGACCAGGCTGGCCTCCAACTCAGAGGACCTTTTGCTTCTGCCTCCTAAGTGCTGGGATTGAAAACATGTGTGACTCCACCTGGCCAAAGGCCTTTTCTTTTCTCTTCTTTTCTTTTCTTTTCTTTTCTTTTCTTTTCTTTTCTTTTCTTTTTTTTTTTCTGAGACAGGGTTTCTCTATGTTATCTTGGCTGTCCTGGAATCACTTTGCAGAGGAGGCTGGCCTCAACCTCACATAGATCTGCCTGCCTTTACCTCCGAGTCCTGAGATTAAAGGCATGAGCCACCACACCTGGCTCTAAAGGCATTTTCTTAATTAAGGTTCCCTCCTCTCAGATGACTTAAACTTGCATCAGGTTGACAAAAAAAAAAAAAAAACCTGTCTTACACAAATAAACACTCCATAAAAGGTGTTCTGATATCAAGCATAAACACAACGCAAATTAGGTCAATAGAATTCCAACAGATTGTAAAGAGTTTTCTCGACCACAGAAACTGCATTCATGAACTTTAAAAAGCTATGCAGCAGAGTGTAACTCTCTGCATTCTAGCACGGGTAGGTGGAGGAACCACACCCGGTGGGAGGGGCCACAGACCATCAGTGTCTACCAAGGCAGAGTCTATCTTCTCAGGTTAAGTCTCCTGGCAGGTTGTGTATGAGCCAGTGGTCAACCATATACCTTTGTGATCAGGCAGCAAAATTGGACTCAGTAGCTTCTCTACAGGTATTCATTATAAGTGTGTGTTTAGTTGTACACAAGGTAAAATAATAAGTTATAGAGGTATTGGAATAAGAATTTGGGAGGAGGATATGAAGGATCTTGGGAAGAGTTGGTATAGTAGGGTGAGGTAGATACGATTAAAATGTATTTTAATCACATATAAATAAAAAAAAACCCCTCAGAATTCAGAGAAAAACATAAAATGAGGGAGAATTCTTGGAGAAGAACCAGGAAAGTGATAACCATGGTAGCCAAAGAAACTAGGCTTGAATATGCCATGTAATAAAAACTACTAAAATCTGAAATTGAGAGAGAAAAAATAGGCACCAGGAAGAAAAGTTAATGAATTATTCATGAAGGAAAGCTATTGCAATATTATATATTTCTTATAAACAACAACAAGTCAAAATAGGTGAAAAACATCTGACAGCATGTTTTGAAAAACACTATTAACTTTTTTCTACTTTAAGAGAATTTTACCAACTGTTCCATGTAATAGACAAAAGATCTCATGCAGCCTTCACCCAGTTTTCCCAAAGACATACTGTACTCATTTCTTTCTGTATGAAAAGATATTTAAGGCCAAGTGTATGCCTTGTATATTTCTGGAAGGGTGTGATTATTTCCACCCCCTAGCATCAGCTTGGCCTTTTTTTTTTTGTTGCATTCTTTATCTTACATCTAACCACTGCTGCATCACTATTGTGGGCTTTTGTGGAGGGCATGGGGGGCGGGGAGAGTTGGTATCAGTTCTGTTGGACTCCAGTGTCCAGTAATCCTCTAGTATTCTGCAAATCATTTGGGGACCAACAAATAAAAAGTCAACATTGAGTATCCACTCCACCTGTGTGACCCTCACCATCAGGTATCCTTACCTACAGCATTGTGGGATAACTGAAGTGTTCATTTGCTTTGGAGCAGCAG
Organism: Acomys minous; assembly: GCF_964271855.1. Classification (NCBI taxonomy): domain Eukaryota; kingdom Metazoa; phylum Chordata; class Mammalia; order Rodentia; family Muridae; genus Acomys; species Acomys minous. Next base: position 26,558,658 of record NC_140496.1, read on the forward strand.
TGCAGGATGAATAACCTGCCACTTCTGTCACTCATACCCCTAGTGAAATATTTTTCAGGATTATAAGCACAGTATCTTACTTTTGTTATAATTTTTTTCTCCAGAAACTTCACCTATGTTTGTATCGTCTTCTGGGTGACAGAGACAGATCTTTTGTTCTGCCTTTTCTGTTTTGGGGGGTGTTTTTGTTTTGTTTTGTTTTTAACTCCCTCTGTCTTTACCTTAAATGCAGGCACACAGCTCTAGACAGTCCCAGTGCCGGAAAACTCCTGAGGTTACAGAAAGTCTAGACAGTTCCTCCCAGATGAGAGAAGTCTCTGTCTACCCAGGTAGATAGTGATAGGGCTGATCTCAGGAGGGTCTGGTGCAAGTGATGACGGCGGTTTTGCTTTCAAGGCAATGATGGTCATGTCCAGTCTCCAAGAAACAGCTTTACGGTTTTCCTAGACTGCCATTACTTTTTCAGAGTACCAAATAGAACACAAGCCATTGCAAATGCAACAAACAACAGAGGAATTCCATATTGTTAGTTCAGAACATTATAGATTATTCTCTTAAAATATAACTTGTTATAGGAGGAATCCTTCCATTTCTTTTAGCAGGGCATTCTGGTTTAATCAATGGAGTTAGATGCTTTTGCTGAAAATTAGCCTTTCAGTTTACAGATAAATGAAAAGGCCCACAATGATTCGTAACTTGTCTAAGTTTATATATTTAATATAAATTTCACAGTCATAGTCTGTCTCTAGGATTGAATGACTCCAAATACACAGGCTTTCAGCATTTCCTCAAGTTGATGCATCCTTTTTTTTGGGGGGGGTGGTTTCAAGACAGGGTGTCTCTGTGTAGCCTTAGCTGTCCTGGACTCACTTTGTAGACCAAGCTAGCCTTTAACTCACAGAAATCCACCTGCCTCTGCCTCACTAGTGCTGGGATTAAAGGCGTGTGCCACCTCCTTACCCTGAAGTTACATGATCCTTTTTAGGAACTTCTCCTAGTTCCTTGATGGCCTGTAAACACCCAGCAGATAAAACCTGAAAAAATATTAGCTCATTTAAAGATGTGTCCAGATGGAGATTTTTACTTTAGTATTACCTTACTAAAAGTATATCTTGTGTTTGTGAAATTTCACAACTTGAGACTTTCCAGAAGTTACCTTATTTTGATGAAGTATAAACAAATGTTTCCTGTGCAAATGCAGACAGAAGGGTGTAATCCCTTGGTGATAGATGGAGAAATGCCAACTATCTGCCTTGAGTTCAATTTGAGAAAAGCCCATCCTTACCAGATGACTATGGCTTTAGTCTACATCCATTTTCATAACTTATTCAGGGGAAAGGATAAACTAATGGTACACCTGAATGATTATCATTTACTTAGCAGGCTAATATCTAACATAATGATATGAAGAACTTTACAACTTTTTAAATTTGAAATTTAAAATTTGGAAATACATATACTGAAGTGTCATTTCAGAAGAATTTGGCATTTTTTAAATGAGATACACAGATAAGGCATAGAATTTGTCCAAAACCAATTAATCTCATTAAAAATTTTCCAAATATATGATTCGGACTTTGGTATCAACTAAAAATTGAAAAAAATATAAAATTATACACTTTTCCAATTCATGTTATTTATGATGAATTTGTGCCGAGATTGTTTTTGTACAGACATTTTCATGAAAGAGCAGTTATCAATGCCTTCTCTATGGTATTGGGCTATATGCTTAGCCTAGAATGAAATTTGAATGTAAACTCATTCTTTGAACATCAAAGCAAATTTTAGATTTAAATATTTTTGCATTCATGTGCTGAAGTCTTTAATGTGTTAGCATCTCAGTAATAAGTGGTAAATATTTAGTTTATTCTCTCTTTGATTTCAAAGTTTCTCTATCTTTACCAGATGGAAATGCCACCAGATAAAGACTAACTGCATGCAATATTAGTGAGACGGTGACAGGTAATTACTGCCTTAATTCGAGTGCTCACACACTAATGGAATATTGACAGTTACTGATATCATTATAATAGACCACCAGGAAAAAATGATTCATAAATCCTTTATTTGCCTGTGCTGAGATATGCAATTTCCTTTAAGGATGGAATACATCATTGTCACCATGGCCTCTCAGAATGTGCAGACAGGGAATGGCACCTTAAAGGAAGGAAGAAAGAAAACCCATCTGAAAGGCATGCACAGGCTTATGTGCTGAGGGAATCAAGTAAAAAAATTGTGGATAAAGTAATATCATCTGTTTCCACTTATGTCGAAACATGACACATCCTGTAGAATAAACCTTCAACTGTGTTGTATATAACATTGCATTGCTGTATTCTATAAGCTTATGCCACAAAACTATGTTAACTGATATACAGAAGGAAATATGAATATTCTCTTCCTCAACTCGACCATCTGATAAATGACACTGTACTTAATTTCATTGCTTTTATGTTTTGAGTTTATACCAGGGTACAGTATTTTCAAATACTTAATTTTTAATTTCATAGTTTTAGATTGGTTCCTAGAGGTTTAATGCTACCTCTTCTGTATAATGTGTATTGATGTGGAGCTTTTATATTTGTCCTTGTGAGTGGATATTCTAATCTTCCCTTCCTGATATTTCTACTCCAAGGGTGATGATGGCAAATCAGAGAGCATAATCTTTGATTGCAAAATATTCATTTGGTTATATTCACCACCATATCTGTACATTGATGTTATTTGGGTGATAATGTCAAAAATAACTAACTCCATATCTGAAAGATGACAGTATTACTAAGAGAAGAGACCTAGACCAGCACTGAATTGGAAATTAAACATTCAAGTATAATAGTGGAAGCATGATGCTGTTATCTCAGTAAATGAGCTAAAAAAGTTATTAATTTAATTAACAATGTCCTTATGCTCTATCATTATGGAGTTAAGAGATTTGGCCAGAGACTAAAGTTTCTCTGCTAAACAAACAGACAAACAACAACAACAAAAAAAACCCAACTCACTTGCTGGCAGTGATTCTATAACTAGGGATCTGGGGCTTCTGGGAAGGTCGTTCTATTTCTATGATCGCTTCCTCACTCATCTGTCTACTCTGAGTTATGTCAGTTGAAGGACAGGCTTGGTCTGAGCTCTGCACCACAGCTTCTATCCCTTGCTTCTTTCACACAGCCCTGTCTCAAATATTCAGCTTCTACTAGATAGTTTGTCAGACCTCCAGGAGCAAGTGTTAATAGGACACAGAGTGAGAGCTTCTTGGCTTTCTGTAACTAGAATTGTAATACATTCAGCTGTAAGTTTTGGCTAAAGCGGCAGTGGGTCCTCACAGATGGAAGGACAGAAGTCACCCCTTTCATCTCTCAGTGGAACAATATCTTGCCTTGTCTCAGTACTTAATTTCCACAAAAATATAAAACACAGATCATATTCACATATTAAAAAATAAAAACCACTGTGTTTCACTATCCGTGTGTCTATTTGTGTACATGTGCATGTGAGTGTGCATGTGTGGGTGTCTCTGTACTTGAGTAACAATAGAGAAACACACACACACACACACACACACACACACACACACACACATAAACCTCAGGCTTCCACAGGTATGAACAAACTTGTACTCCCACACATGAAAATATAAGTATGTTACATGAAAAAGAAATAGAATGGTTCTTGCTTTTATATGTCAATCCCAAATAAATGTAAAAGTGAAGAAAATTAAGTATTAATAAAAAATTAAAATAACAGCACATGAAGTGACTTACTTAGAAACCCAATAACTTTCAAAAAATGCTCTCTCATGCAAACACATTAAAGTATCTTGCCTCATAGTTGAAAGGGACATTACACATATTAAATACACTGAACACTTGGTCTTTCTCTATTATTTTCATTTTATAAAGAGACTTTTCCCTTCTTTCTGTCTTTTAGTGATGCAATACCTGTTGCTTTGTTAGGATAAGTTATTTGACAGAAACAATGCTTTGACTGACAAACACTCAAAAACAAAAAAACCCCAAGCTCTCAAAGGCTAAACATTCTGTATTTTCCTGTACTTATACTCCAGATAGAAAATACCAGCACCTAAGTATTGAAATTCGGTTAGAGTGAAATCTATGAATTTTGTCTTACTTAAGATAATTAGCTCCTTTAATCAATGCCTTATTAACCTGTACACATCAGAAAGAGCAAATGCAAAACTTAATGAGATATGATTTAGTCAAAAAAGAAATCTGTGGGTAAATGTATTTGTCTGTAGATAGAGACGTAAATTGTGTCATTTGGGATAGAGAAAATGTAAGTGTCTCACTCCCTCATTGCAAAAATGAGAGGCATTATTAATTAGCCATATCATTCATGCTTCACCTAGGTATAAAAAGATCTTCCCTAGAATAGCTTGTCACTTAATCCCACCAATTAATCACCATTGCAAGCGTGATGGGATGGCATATATCTCTGTTGAAAGGAGGGAACACACGGTTCCAACTTGCTCCATTGCTACCTACTAAGGAAACTTCCTAATCATTAAAACCAGAAACAGCACAAAACCCAATGAGCATTAAGATGAGCACACATGCCAGGTTCTCTGTAGATGGGAACATGCTGTATTGCACTGAGAATGAAGACAAGCCAACTATAAGTTTGGGGCAATAATAGAAATCCTGGTTTGGTCAGAACTTATGTAAGTGGGGCCATTGTTCAAAGAGAGCAAAGCCATGTTTTGACCCAGTCCCAACAGATATTTCTTTTTATTTTCATCATTAATAGTGATTTGTTTTATTTTAACATCTTTATATGGTAACAGCTTCCCTCATGATGTTTTCATGCATATTTTATTGGTAGTGATTCTCCATCGCCTTTGCCCCACTTAGCTTGCAGGATCATCTTTTTCTCTTCCAATGTCTAGTGTGTTACATTGTCTTCCCCACTGTCGATTCTCTTTTTTCCTATCTCATCAACTCCTTTCCAGTTTCTTGAACATAAACCAGATTACTCCCATATCCACTCACAGATTTAAAGTATTTGGGAGCTAGTATCTACCTGAAGGAGCACACATACTTTGTGTTTTCTTTAGCCTAACCTACCTGACTGAAAATAATATTTTCATTTTCTATTCATTTTCCTTCACATTTCATAGTTCTAGTTCTCATTTTGTCTGAATAAAACTCTATTGAGTATATGTATTACATTTTCATTGTACATTAATTCCAACAGAGGTTTCTGACTACATGTACATGAGTTTTAAGAGAAGATAGTCTATCAGAAATTTCATAAAAATAGGAAAAGGAGTTATCTATTCCTAGTCACCCCTATTCCACCAGTTATTAAATGTTATGGTTACACATTGCCCAACCTGGAGAGATTAAACTCTTTGATGAAGATAGATTTTTTTCTCAGTTGTTTCCATTACCAAATGGAGTTAAGAGCTGAAAACAAGACTCCAAGCACTTGGGTCATAAGTTTTCATGACTGAAGGGGTTTGGGGAGATAGATTGTTCGTCAGATTAGCTACCACAGACATAGAACAGCATGAATGAAAGTCATAACGAATTCTGAAGGAAAAGTCTCCTGTGAAGATACGAAAATCTGGAACGTTCCTATTACAGCAAGTTTGTAATTAGGAAAAAAAAACCATAGAGTATCTTAACAGCAATTAGTGATTATGGTTTTTCCACAGTAGGCAGTATTTAAAATGCATTACTAGTCCTAATGCTAGGTACCTAGATGTGTTCAGTCACTATGTACACGCTGAGATGTGCATCAAGGACGAATGAAGCTTTCTTTTATAGCTACCAGGAAAGGGTGGACAAACTTTCAAGGAAGATCTAGACTGGTCTGCTTTTTAACCGCGGAGGTTATTTGACTGAGGAATGGTTCTCACAGGCTATTTCAGATTCAAGATTTCAGCACTTGACACTCAGGTTATGATATTATTTGTAAAATTGTGGAACATTTAGAAGCTAGAGTCCTGCTGGAAGAAATATGTCATCTGAGTCTTAAGCTTTGAGGGTTCCTAGACTTGCTTCACTTCCAGTTTGCTCTACTTCTTGGATGAAAACGTGGTACCTGGTATTCGCTTCTCTGCTCTCCCTTATCCAACATAATGGATGCTGTTCCTCTAGACCAGTAACTAAAATAAAGTTTTGTTTTTTTTTTCTGCTTTAAGTTGCTTTCAGTCATAGTATTTTCTCACAGTAACAGAAAACTAACTAATACAATAAAATGTTATCTACTATCCATTTACTAATATGCATAATGTATGTGTGTATATATGGATTAGAGGTAAGAACCTCAAAATCCACCTCCATCTACATATTACCTCCAACAAGGACACACCTGCTAATCCTTCCCAGAACATCATCAGCTGGGCACAAGGAATGCAAACACATGAAGCATAGCAACGACATTCTCATTTAAACCAGCACACCATGCAAGTGTTTATTTTTATTTCTATAAATTAGGTTAGTATCACACTGAGAAACATTGCATGATATTAAAAGCTCTGGGTTGAATTAGAAGATGCTCTCCAAAACCCTGAAAGCATCATTCAAACTCCATCTAAGAGCAGACATGTAAAACGGAGACTATGTAGATCTATAAATAATACCACATATTTCCTCTCATTCCCATCGAGATTTAATATGCTTGCCTAATTTTACCCACATCTACAAACACATATTAGAAAGTCTGCATATACACTAGAGAGGTAAACATAGACAGGAATATGATTTATAGTTCTGCTGTAGGAAGGCTCTCATTCTAAACAGACAGGCATATAGATTAACAGACAATGATCACACCACAGGGAATATTAATTTAAAATCTACTGACCCTTAAGAGGAGAAAGGGGACTGTTGTGACATATGCATTTTTAAAAATATCATATTAGCTTTCCCACAGATGCTGCCACTCTGCCAACGCTTCATCTGTCTAGAGTACATTTATACTGGACAACATGAACACACACATACACACACACACACACACACACACACACACACACACACACACACACACATATATATATATATATATATATATATATATATATATATATCCAATGATGAAATGAGTTTGAGAATAAATTGAGTCCAGTGGTAGAACTTTATATGTAAGCTACAGTATAATTTAATGTTAATTCATATAATAGGGATATTTTCTCTGAAGCTGGCCTACTTCCAAAGTGCTCACCCCAGCTGTTAGTAGGTAGATAGTCTGCTATATAGCCATGTTTGTAATTCATTTGTTGATTTTTTGAACAGTACCTTATCTATTGATTGACCATTTTGCCACCAATACCTGTGCTATAACTAATCACAAATAAGCTTTGAAAATGTTTCTCATGTCATGAACACTATAGTTATGAGCAACTACTCTGTCACTGTCTATGCATACTATATCCCACTTCAGCTAATCTTCCTTTTAGGAACTGAGCCAGTATCTGATAATATGTTATAAGAAAACTGGCTGCCAAGACATTCCAGTGGAAGCTAGCATATTATTAATAATTGTGTTTGGAAAATTTTCATACTAAATAAAAATATTTTACAAACAAGCATTCTCTAATCATCCTTTGCTACTTTAAAAAGCTTCATTATGTGTCAGACACCATGCTACACCTTGAGCAAAGGATATGGATGGGACTTGCCTTTGACCTTGAAGAACTCACCAAGTGGTACTCTATACTGGCAATGATTGCCTAGGCTTGTGTAAAGGCAATACATTTATTAGAATCCTTATGTGATGTTTCATAGAAGAGGCCTGTTAAAGGTAAGGTAAGATCAAGAAAGATATTAAGGTAAGAGAAGAAAAAAGGAGAAGAAGGAAGTCTTAGCTTCTCACAGAGGAGAAATGAGAGTAATGTTAGTCATAAGCTTAGGAAAACCACAGTTGAAAATATATGTGGGAAGCCGGGCATTGTAGTGCCTGCCTTTAATCCCAGCATTTAGGGAGGCAGAGGCAGGTGGATTGGGATTGCTATGAGTTCAAGGCCAGCCTGCTCTACAAAGAAAGTCCAGGACAAGCAAGGCTACACAAAGAAACCATGACTTGAAAAAAAAGTGTGTGTGTGTGTGTGTGTGTGTGTGTGTGTGTGTGTGTGTGTGTGTGTGTGTGTTTAGGAGACAGCAAGATGGCTCAGTAGGTAGATGTGCAAGTTACCCTGCTAACGGAGGGACATGAGTTCAATTCCTGGAACCTACATAAAGGTAAAAGGAGAGAACTCCCTTCACAAATGTGTCATTTGTCTACATATGTCATGTGGAAGTTGTGTGTACACACATCAGGTACACACACACACACACACATACACACACACACACACACACACACACACACACACACACATTACATTTTAAATGATTAAAATATTTGCTTGGGCCTGCACAAGATTTGAGAATAATTGTTTTACTTCCAGCTCTCACTCCATGTCAAAATAGCATTCCAACTTCTTTGTTGGACAAGTTATATTTTTTTTCTAGCTATGGAAAAATTATATTCTACAGCTTCCTTTCTCCAGTATTGACAAACGGTTAAATGGAAAGGAAGGTCAAAAAAGAAAATCAATGCAATTGTTCTGGCCTCATTACTAGGTCAGCCGTGTCTTCTCCGTGCATACTCAAGCTGGTTTCCTCTCTGGGTAAGGCTTTTAAAAAGGTTGCTTGCTGGCTGAACTGTCAGCCCAGGGGAAGAAAAATTAGTTTTAAAGATCTACATATACTTCAGAAAAGTAAAGAGAAACCTCATGCATGGCCCCTGTGCTTCAACTTTCAATTATTACCATTAGAAACAAAGGAAGCTGGAACAAGTCGTTGCTCAAATTTTGCTGCTGGAAAGATGTTTGGGGGGGGGGCCATCCATGTCAATATCTACTCTTCCTTTATTTTTATACAAATGGAAATGGCTGCATCAAGGAGTCAAGTGGCTTGCTTAAAGTGACAAATTAAACTGAAGGGCTGAACCTAAGCATGGTCCCAGTACAAATGGCTCAGAAAGCAGCTCTCCAATCTGAAGGGCAAGGGTGGCTCTTTTATGCCATAATATTATTTGTTATTATTGGCAAAAGAAACCTCGCTAGAAACCTTGCTAGTTGAAATCTTTAATATGGCTATATCATAATAACTGCTTATCTGTAGCCTACTCTATACATGAATGTGAACCTGTGTCCGAATATCTGCTCTTCACTCTTTTAAGTCTGCAGCCTGCAACCCATTGGATCTCATTTATAGCCACATATTAAAATCACTGTGGAGCTTTGAAAGAAATCAATGGCAGGACTCCACTCCTCAGCAACTCTAAGTTAATTGGTATTGGATGGCAACCTAGACTCCATACATTTAAAATCCCCAGGTGATTTTTATGCCAAATCAGCACGAAGAACAACTGCTGTGGACCAGTCTCAGCCAGAGTTCTGTGTTTACACATGACCTTATATTCATGAGCTACACTATGGCTAATAGTTAGTGGTTTTCTCAAATGGACTAGTATCTATCTTAAGTAAATCCAGTTAAGGAATACATATCATTCTGATAAATAATAGTGATTTCTGTAATAAAAAGAACTAAGTATGATAGAAATAAAGCAAGAATTACTAAATATAAATGGATAAACACCACTGTTAACTCTTACTTTAATTATGATGGTACTATCTTTATTATCAGCCCATTATCAGGGTATTGTTAAATACTGTCACATGATACTAAGCTATTATTTGCTTTACTGATAAGCTTAAAGCTTAAAAATGTCTGTTCTTTTATTAAAAGAAAAAAAAACTATGTTGCAAGTGCCTCGCAGGTTGAGATTCCATGCAGAAACCTATAGGAGGGGCCAGGTGGGTGTGGTCTGCATTTTTGCACACACATGTTTACTAAAGCATTGCACCCATGTATCCTTCACTGTGCTTTTCAGTTAGTCTACAGACTGAATTCTACTGCATGGGGCAAGTAACTTTCCAACATCTAATTACGTATAGAGGGAATTAGATTTTATTAGTTTTTTTTTTTTTTTTATGAAAGACTATTAACAAAACGGGGCAAAGCATATTCATTCCACTCAGTTCTTCATTGTCTACAAGTCCTCAAATACTCTTTAGGCTGATCAGGTGCATGATGGCTTCTAGGAATTACTGGATCCAAGGGAGTGATGTTGGATGTACTCTGAATTCTGGGAACTGAACAAACACATTTAATGAAATAGGTGCCCAGTGATAAATAAAAGGCCACAAAAGGCCCAGTCATTCACCAAATCACAGGCAAATCTGCTGTTTGCAGAGCCGCAGCTCCTCTTGTGTCAGGCTATGGGTTTATCTCTCTACCTAAGGCATGCCGTCTAGGGCTTGTTTTTTTGGTTTCTCCTGTTCTATTCGATGTTCTCTTCTTCTCTTACTCTATTCTGTGCAAGTGCTTTTCTTGGTTGTCCAGAATTCATGATTATTTATTTCCTAAATAATAAGAAATTAGTCAGCATGTGGTTTTGCTTGAATTTTTGATCTCAGCCATTCTGATGGGTGTAAGATGGACTCTCAGAGTTGTTTTGATTTGCAGTAGAACAGAATAAGGAGAAGAAGGACTGGAAGAGCCAATAAATAGAGAGATGTGCCTCAAGATGCTGTCATTTGAGTATGACTTGAAGGTTGTGCTCATAAGTGCATAGCACTTGCCTTAATAAGAGCTGTATAAGAGTAGGCCTGCTGGCAACATTCAGTCAGTGTTGGGGAATTGCTTATGGTGTCTTTCCCTTCTGTTTGGAAGCTACTAGTTGCTAATGGCTGCTTGGCGGGGGTGGGGTGGAGGGAAGTAAGTTCTTATCTTCAGTGATGAATCTACTTTTGTGTGCTAGCAACACAGATGCTTTCACAGAGGGCCCTGGCTAAACTCAGGGGGTCCCAAACAAAAGGACAGGATTCTGGAAAAGAGACTTGTTTCTAGAAAAGGGGTATTGGAGGTGGGAGGGTAATAAGAGAGGCCTGGGTTACATCTTTCCAGAATGTATTACATATAGATATAAAGCTGCCAAAGTAATTGATTAAAAAAATTATTAAATATATATGTGTGTCTTAAATTTTTTTTAGAAAAGACTGGACTTTTTGTGGTGGTTTGAATAAGAATGACCCTCAGGGCCTCGTATATTTGAATACTTAATCATCATGGAATGGAACTACTTGATAAGGATTAAGTAAGACCTTGTTGCAGTAGGTGTGACCTTGTAGGAGAAATTTCATCACTTCGGGATGGGCTTTGTGATTCCAAAAGCCCAAGCCAGTACCGTTGTCTCTGCCTGTGCCCTGCAGATCTGGGTAAATGACACTCAGCTACACTTCCATCAGTACTTCTGTCTGTGTCTTGCCATGCACCCTGCATAATAATAATGGACTAAACTTTTGAACTGTAGCCAGGAGGTGGTGGCGCATGCCTTTAATCCCAGCACTTGGGAGGCAGAGGCTGGTGGATTTCTGTGAGTTCGAGGCCAGCCTGGTCTTCAAAGTGAGTCCAGGACAGCCAAGGCTACACAGAGAAACCCTGTCTCAAAAACCAAAACAAACAAACAAACAAACAAAAACAAACAAAAAACAAGCAAACAAAAAAATCTTTGAACTGTAAGCTAATCCCAGTCACACGTTTTCTTTTATAAATTTCTTTTATAAATTTTACCAAGGTCACCGTGTCACTTCACAACAACAGTATACTGATTAATTCCCATTAATTTTTATATGCTAACTTAATATAATAGGGTCTCCCTCATTATCTCAATATTTACAAAAGAAGTTTTGTTTTACGGTATTTGAAGATTAGGAAAAAGGAAGGGAGGAATGAAGAAAGAAAAAGAAGAAAGAGAAAATACATTGATAGACAAAAACTTATTTCTCCAAAATAATAAATTTTAGTGTATTCTTAAAATACACGTGAACACAAGTAAATAAAACCTTTCATTTCTTCAAAGCCATCTATCCTGAGAACTGAGTGTATTTTGGGAGAAAAAGGATGTCTGTATAAATGTACACACTCACAAATTTTCATAATGGGAAAATGAAGTATTTTTGTTGTTATTGCTGTTAATAATTAGTGGATTTAGAATGGTTTTAAAGAACATCTAAACATCTTTGTTGATTTGATCACTTTATTAATGATTTAATAATATTAATAATTAATTTTATTAATTATATAATTATGAGGATGATATCAATGATATAATGATATATATATATATTTGTGCATTTGGATATGCATATACTCAATTTCCGACAAAATATCCATGTTGAAATATAGTTCATAAATTGTATCTAATAGCAGCATCTTATGTAAGCAAATTTTGGGGAAAATGGGTTAAGACCAGAAGTCATTAGATTATTTTGGAGCTAAAATAATAGTCCTCTTTATATTGTGTCCAGAACAAATTATTATTATGAAGTCAACATATAATTAAAAAAACAAAATTTTGATCTCAATACTCATATGCTGTCCAAAAAAATCACCACGAGGGACACATTTCGTTAAGTAAATTAAAACCACTTGCTGCCTTGCAATTAAGCAATGAAACAGGACCGTATTCAGCAGTAATATAGACACTTAAGCAAAAGCAGCATGTCAAATTGGTCTATATAATAAGAAAAGTAATAGGGATTATTTAAGGGGTCTGATCCTGCTAAAATAGACACATGCATTAATGCTATAGCACTGTGGTCATGGGAACACATTTTCATATGGGCAAATAATAGTTCCGTGTCATATAGGAGAGCACCTCTGTCTTTTGTTTCTTATACAGAAATTGTCCCACTAATGTTGTTTCCTCACTTCCTGTCTCCGAAATCCTCTTTATTCTCTTGTCATAGATAGACATAAATTGAATTACCAAGAAAAAGTGTTGTTTCTCCTCCCAGCCTAGACTCCAAGATCCTGCCATGAGACACTGTCTCTCCACTGCCATCTTGTGGGAAAGATGGTATTGTGCAGTACTTTTTTTCCCCCCTGGTTCCAGTGTGGACATAAGGCAGGAGTCTGTCAGAAATTGTGTGAATCAACAAATACACTCAATGAGCTGAACAGCCATTTGCTTAGGTCTTATACAGTCTCATCATGTGATTTCTTTGCACACACGTGATCCTTAGAAATAAAACAGGTCTTATTTATTACCAGGTAGAATAACCACATTCCCAGGCATAGTGGAGTCTCTTTATATAGCATAATGTAAAATGAAGTGAATGAGTGTCATCAATTATTTTTGTAAAGTTTTGGATGGCCATATGGCCAATTATTGCTTATGCTTCTGTGGGGGTGTCTTAAGATTTAAAATGACACCGATTTTTATCCTGCAACCGTTTCACCACCTCTGACCTACTCATAGCCTCAATTCTTTCACTTTTAATTCAAATACTACTTTCAATTAAGTATAATTCAAGTATATTTAGAGTTAGGAATGTGGCCTTGCCACAGTGGCTATTCAAGTTGATTCCTGCTCTTTGCTTATTTATTCTTTATCTCTTGGGTGTGGTCCTCTGAGTAGTTTTCTCTTTCCAGCCTCTTCAAGCATGATGCTCTGGTGCAGCACCATGGCTGAGAGCAAACAGACCAAGTGATCATGGAATCACACTTCTGGAAACAGTTTATCCTTTTACATGCTTATCTCATATATTTTGTCACAGTGATGGAAAGGGAACACTTCTTGCCAATAAAAGATATGTAAGTCCTGATCTCCTTTGGTGAATTGAAAACACAAGGCCATTGTCCTAATTCTTACTCATAATAGCCAGAACATGGAAACAGCCTAAGTGTCCATCAGTAGAAGAATGGATAAAGAAATGTGGTTCATATACACTATGGAATACTACTTAGCTATTAAAAACAAGGAATTCCCGAAATTTGTGGATAAATGGATTGAGCTAGAAATGATCATAATGAGTGAGTTAACCCAGAAGCAGAAAGACTCAAATGGTTTATACTCATTTATATCTGCATACTAGCCCAAGGGGCATGTCCCATGAAAGTCTTCACTTACCAGGAAACTGAGACAGAGGGGAGGACATCCTATTGGGACTCTAGATGAGAGAAGCATGGGAGAATAGCAAAGTAGAAGGATCCAGAGGGTCCTAGAAACCTACAAGTAGAACATTATGATAGGCAGATTTGGGCCCAGGGGTCCTACTCAAACTAAGGCACTAGCCAAGGACAATACAGGCGGTAAACTTTAAACCCCTACCCAGATCTAGCCAATGGACAGAACACTCTCCACAGTAGAGTGGAGAGTGGGATATTACTTTCTCGCGTACTCTGGTGCCTCACCTTTGACCATGTCCCCTGGACGGGGAGACCTGGTGGCACTCAGAGGAAGGACAGCAGGTTACCAAGAAGAGACTTGATACCCTATGAACATATACAGGGGGAGGTAATCCCCCTCAGGAACAGTCATAGGGGAGGGGAATAAGGGGAAAATGGGAGGGAGGGAAGAATGGGAGGATACAAGGGATGGGATAACCATTGAGATGTAACAAGAATAAATTAATTAAAAAAATTCTACACACTGTCTTAACTCCTGTTTATCACTGGGGGCGAAGTACCAATTACAGATACTGTATACAAAAGCAAAGGTTCTCAAGTGTGTAACCATTGACAGTTCAGGGAGGCAGGCCTTTGTCACAACCTTTGTGACAATGTCAGATGTGACCTTTGTACCAGGTGACCCTTGACATTGTCCCCAGCCTCTAACCCATTAAATAGAAGTTACATATGCCCCTTTCAGTAAAGGCAAACAACTGTCACTATGACTTGTCACATGTTCTGGGAAGCAGTAGTGTCACAAAAGAGGGACCATCCCTAATTACAAATCATTGTCCACCAAACCTGAACTTCTAGGTTTTTCTACAAAATGCCCTGGTCTGTTTGCCCCAACCCCTCCTCCAATCCCCTAGTTGTTTGAGTGACAACACCTTGAGCGCAGACACATTTCAGAACTTAAGGAAGATCTTCAGGTGCCCATTTCTAGATAATACTTTTACCTTTGGCTAGTATTCTTGAACATCTTATTACCTTTATTAGAAAATAACTTTAGCATCATAACACTCTACAAAAAAAATCCTTCCCATTTTTCTAAAACATAATTTTCCAAAATAAATTTTGATAAGTTATTTGATATTTCTAAATGTGGACTGTGTATAGTAAAAGGACATATGTATTATATGTGTAACTAATTTTTTTGTCAAACTTAGAAAAATGGCAAGCCATAATCAACATGAACATCCATAATGAACATTACCATCATGAACTGTGGAGGCTTTCCATTGATGCAACTATTTATAAAGCTTATTTAATTTCTCTCAAATATTTTGACTTTTAGCTGACAGTGAATAAGTCAGGATTAGAGAACTCTGGTTGAGGCATCTTTCATTAAGATTTTCTGCCTCTTAGCTGATAAAAAGTTACTAGCACCTTAAATTTTTTTACTCTATTTATTATTTATGTGTGCATGTATATATGTGTGTATATATATATGCACATACACATGTAGAAATTAGGGTACAACTTGCAATTCCTCTAATGTGGTGGGTCTTGGAACTCTAACTCATCAGGCTGGGAGGAAATGCCTTTCCTCACTGAGCTATCACAAAAGATTCAGTGCCTTTCATTTAGTCTCTAATTACTTCTCGTTTGGTGGAGAAAATATACTATTGGCCAAGGAGGCATAGTCTTAAAATGTGGCCACTGATCAGGTAGGGTGACTTGCATGACCACAGTGTGTAAAGGGAGTGCACACTAAGAAATTATTGGTGAGAAAAATGAGTTATTTCTCAATAGAACAATACCGGGAAACTTTTCACCTTTCAGAGTTTTCCTATCTTTAACTCTATGTGCAACTTCCATTTGTTAGCAAAATTTATGCTGAAACTTACTTTTGTATTTTGCTAATACAAAGGTAAAATCACTAATGCTAGCTTAAAAGATGACTCCTTTTTACTTCAGATTAAACTAAAAACTTGGACCGGACAGAGGAAAATGCTTCCAATGGATTCCCAGAATAAAGAGGACAGTGATTCTTGGTTCAGAAAAATTATACTCTCTTTGCTCCTAGTGGGAGGTTATGCCTAGTGAAGAAGTGTCTATATATTCTCTGTTTGTTCAAGATGTAATGGCTCCTATTTTCACCCAGGGATTTAGAAAATAGGACAGACTATACGTCTAACATGTCACACACAATTATTACAATTATGGTGAACTGCTGATAAGGCAACTCCACCTCCAAAGAGGAATTTTAAATGCAAGCCAAGACTACATCGCATCTTTATATTGATCTTATAAATTAATAAATGTATACACAGGCATACAAAATGAAAATTTACTCTGCAAACAAGCCACAAGAGGCTGTGTTCTGCAAACTAGCTCAGCGCTGGGGATGGGATAAGTAAGAAGTCTCATGCACGCAGATGCCACAGAGGTTAGTACTTCAAGGGCAGAAAATACTCATGGCAGAGAATGCAAGTTCTGTTTTAGAAGAAAAGGCACAGGTTTGGGGGAAGAAGATGGGGAAGGAACAAATGCTGTGTGAGTGAGTGGCTGCATTGGCCACCCAGATATTTGAATTAATGTGGGAGATCCCCTGTAACAAAAGAAAACGTATGTCTCAGATGAAGAAACTAGTTGAAATAAAATGAAATGCAAAATAAGGCTTAGAGGAAAGAGTATTACCTGTAGAAGCATAGGATAGAGAAGTTATGTCATGAAGGTGAGCTGTGTGGGGAGTGTGCCTTTAATACTTACGTTTCTGTATTGTTTGCATCTTTGAGATTCAAGGTCTCAAAGAAACAATGCAATGGGCAGGGGGAACTGATTTTGTTTCACGAGTCGGGAGGGACTTCAATTCATCAGCGCATAGAAGGTGTCCTGGCTAGATTTTTATATCACTTTGACACAAGATAGAGTCATCTAAGGGAATCTCCAGGAACTCCACAAGGAAACCAATGGAGCAAACAAATCCTGGCGGAGGAGGGGGATGCTGCAGAGACTAAGGTACCAAGCAAGGACCATGCACGGCTAGGACCTGGCCCCCCTGCTCAGATGTAGTAGATAGGCAGCACAGTCTCCCTGTGGGTCCCCTAATAAGGGGAGTAGGAGCTACTTCTGCCATGGACTCTGGTCCCCACATGTCGATCACTTCCCCCTCACAGAGCGGCCTTGCCAGGCCAATGAGAAAGAGGATACCAGCAGTCCAGGTGAGACTTGATAGGCTGAAGTCAGACTTTAGGGGAAGAGGGCTCCCCTTTCTGAGGACTAAGGGACAAGGTAGAGGATATGAGGCAGGGAGGAGGGTGGGATTGGGAGGTGAAGGGGGAGGGGGCTACCCTGGGATGTAAAGTGAACACATTTTTTTAAAAAAGGAGGGGGGACCTCAAAGGAGAAAATGCCTCTATAAGAGGAACCTATAGACAAGCCTGTGGAACATTTTCTTGAATCTTTAATGTAGAATAGTCCAGCACTTGGTGGGTACTGCCACCTGTGAGCAGGTGGGTCTGGACTATACAAGAAAGCAGGCCAACAAGCAATGGGAAGCAAGCCAGTAAGTGACACTTCTCCATGGCCTTTGTATCAGCTCCAACCCCAGGTGCCTGTCCTGAGTTCCAGCCTTGACTTCCCTGAATGAGGTAATTTAAGCTGTATAATGTAATAAACTATTTTCCCTCTCATAGTTTACTTTCAGTATGATGTTTTATCACTGCGTTACATACTTTAACTTAAGACAGAAGCTGTGTCGATGGAAGTGTCAGCCCTGGCAGTTGGCTCATGTGGCTTAGGAACATGTTCACACCTGGGCAGATCACAGCGTAGAGAAGGCCTGTGGGGAGAAGAAGGGTTGGGAATTCGAAGATTCATGTCTACTAACCAGGTTCAAAACCTGAAAGACTCCACAGCCTTCAAAATAACACCCTCAGATGGGGCTGGAGGATTTAATATTTGAACCTCATGTTCAAACTATAACAACATTATTTCACAAGATATCTTCAGTTCTGTAAAATACTTTATAGAGCTCATTAAATACATATTAATAGAGGTTCATAACCAAACCACTTAAAAATGAACTGAGGAAGTTACATGGTTTTATGTCTTAATTGGAATAAAAATTTTAAACATTTATTTTGAGCTGGGCAGTTGGGGGTGGGGCATACCTTTAATCCCAGCACTTGAGAGGCACAGGACCATGCTCCCTTAACTGGAGCAGGTGCCTTCTCTCACTCTGATGCCTCCCTTTGGATCCTGTTCCCCTGCCTGGGCTGCTGTGTCTAGCCTGGGGGGGAGAGGTTACACTTAGGTCTGCAGCCACTTAGTGTACTAGGGTGGGGACCTCCTTCTCTGAGGAGAAGGAAGAATCTGGGGAGGGATGTGTGAGGGGGCACTGGAAGGAAAAGAGGGTGGCAGGAATCAGAATATAAAGGGACTGATAAAATACATTGAAAAAAAAAAGAGGCAGAGGCAGTTGGATTTCTGTGAGTTTGAGGCCAATCTGATGACAAAGTGAGGTCCAGGACAGCCAGGGTGTTTGCACAGAGAAACCCTGTCTCGAAAAACAAGAAACAAATCCAAAATATTTATTTTTAGATTTATTTGTGTGTGTGTGTGTGTGTGTGTGTGTGTGTGTGTGTGTGTGTGTGTGTGTGTCTTAGTCATGGTTTCTATTGCTTCAGTGGAATACCATGACCCCAAAGCAAGTTTGGAAGAAAAGTGTTTATTTGGCTTATTCTTCTAGAATGTAGTCCATCATCAGAGGAAGTCAGCACAGGACAGGAAGTCAAGCAGGGCTGGAACCTCATGGCAGAAGCTGATGCAGATGCCATGGAGGAGTGCTACTTACTGGCTTGCTTCACGTGGCTTTCTTGACCTGCTTTCTTATAGAACCCAGAACCAGAGCCCAGGGATGGCACCACCTACCATGAGCTGGGCCCTCTCCCACTGATCACTAATTAAGAAAACAATCTCTTGGAGGCATGTTCTCAAATGAGGCTCTTTCCTCTCTGATGACTCTAGCTTTGTCAAGTTGATACACAAAATGAGCCAGTACAACTGACCCCTTGTCAGCTTGATACAGACATATCACTATTAAGCCACAACCCTTCCTCTCTTAATCATCCACAAGATCCCACATTAAAAACATAAGTAACTTAAAAACTCCCACAGTATTTAAAACCATAACACATTAAACTTTCAGTCTCTTTAAAAATATTGACTCTAAAATTTCAAGGTTTTCAGCTGTGGGCTTTTATAGAAATCAAAATTAAATTAAATACCTTCTTCAGCAGGGAAGAGCCAGGACACAGTTATAATCTGAACCAAAAAAAATTAAGCTCCAGCAGTATAAATACCTCAATTTTCAATGTCTGGGGTCCACATACAGTCTTCTGGGCTCCTCCGAAGGGTTTGGTCCAACTGTGCCCTCTGTTGTGTATATGTCTTCTCCTCTAGGCTATGGCTGGCTTCACTCTACCTCCACTGCTGCTCCTTTTATAGGTCATCATCCCACGACACTGGCATCTCCAAAACTGCTCGGTGTCTCGATGGAACTGGGCTGCACCTTCACCAATAAACTCTCATAGGCTCTCTCTCTCTCTCTCTCTGATGCCAACCCTCAAATTCTCTGCATGACCCCTTCAGTCCTGGGTCTTCAGCTGCCACTGAGGTCACACCTTCACCAATGGCCTCTTCTGTCCTCTCACAGTTCCAAGCCTCAGCTGCTCTCCATGACCCCTTCATGCCTTCAAAAGCCGTACCACACGGGTGACTCTAAAACATTACCAAGACTGGCTGCCATCACAAGGTACAAACATGGCGGCTTCTGGAATACAACTTCTCCGTGCTCTCAGGGAATTTTCTTCCTCGAATTTTCTTTCTTTCTCTCTTTTTCTTTTCTTTCTTTTTTTTTAAGGGGGGGAGGGGGTCTTTGAAACAGGGTTTCTCTGTGTAGCCCTGGCTGTCTTGAACTCACTTTGTAGAACAGGCTGGCCTCAAACTCACAACGATCTGCATCCCAAGTGCTGGGATTAAAGGCATGCACCACTAATTTCTTAGCTCTAGTTTACCAGCATTAATTATTTCAGGAACACAGAGGTTTCACTTCTGTAGTTCTGGTAGCTTGTTGTTAATCACAGCTCCTTCTTCAGCCCCAGCTCAGTAGAACCACAGATTCTTCATTCAAAATAGGATATGTTCTTGATAGTCTGTAAACTTTCCTCTGAAATTTCACAAGCCAGGTTTCCATCTTCCGCATTACTCTTAACATTCTTGTCTTCTAGGAACCCACAGAACATCTCACAGATCTCTCAGCACTCAATGGATTTCTTTCTAGCTCAAAGTTCCAAAGTCTTTCCACAATCCTCCCCAAAACATGGTCGGATATGCCATAGCAATATCCCCAGTTCCTGGTACCAACTCTGTCTTAGCTAGGGTTTCTGTTGCTGCCATGAAACACCATGACCAAACAGGCACGAAGTTTGGGAGGAAAGTTTATCTGTCTTATTCTTCCAGATCATAATCCATCATTGGAGAAATCAGTATAAGAACTCATGTGGGTCTGGACCTGGAGACAGAAGCTGATGCAGAGGCCTTGGGGATTGCTGCTTACTGGCTTGCTTCCTCTGGCTCTCCCAGCCTGTTTTCTTACAGAACCCACAACCAACAGCCCAGGGGTAACACCACCTACTATGAACTGGGCTCTCCCTCAGTGATTACTAATTAGGAAAATCCCTAACAGCTGTATCTCGTGGAGGGATTTTCTCAGCTGAGGCTCCTTTCTCTGTGATGACTCTAACTTGTGTCAAGTTGACACTCAAAACCACACAGTACTGTGTGTCAGTGTGTGTGTGTGTGTGTGTGTGTGTGTGTGTGTGTGTGTGTGTGTGTGTATGTGTGTGTGTTGGGGGTTGGTATGGTGCTATGCTAATTACTGGCCCCATGATCTAGTTGTTGCCCAGGCCAGCACATTCTCACATACACCTGTCATTATTGTGTAAACCTTGCCTCTCTGGTTGACTAAAAATTTAAAAATGTCCTACACTTGGACAGAGCAGTAATGAGGAAGGCATGGCTGAGGTTCAAGGGGTTTGGAGAGAGAAGGATCTTGGGTAGGAGAGAGTTACAGTAGGAGGAAACAGGAAGAGGAGGTCATGACGGTTTACCATGGAGAGGAACACATGGCCAGATTGGCATGGATGGAGGAAAGCAGCCCATATGAAGAATAGTAGCGTGTATTTTGGGATTATGGACAGGAAGTATCCCAGACAGGAATGATTAAAGCAGGTAGCCTGGGATGGGAGCTGGAAAGTGATCAGGATAGTTTAGAGGGCTAATATTAGCCCAGTCCCAGGTTAAATGAGGCTGTTCTAAAATACCACAGGCGTCTGTCTTTATTGATTATAATAACAGGTTAGATACTGCTATAATACTTGTAGGTTAATTTATAATAAATATTATTATATATAATTGTATTTACTACAGTGTGTGTGTGTAGTGCATACTTCATTTTTGTGTATGTGTGCCATGAGTATGCCAGCACTTTTAGAGGTCATAAAAGTGCATCAGATGTCCTGAAAAGGTAGTTGCAAGAGGTTGTGAGACACCCAGTTCCTCTGCTGGGAATTGAACCCTGGTTCTCTACAAGAGCGGGTGTTCTTAACTGCTGAGCCATGTGTCCAGCTCCAGTCTTAAACATTTTAATAATGGGGCTATTTTCACTTCTTTCTGGTTTTTCACCTGGAACTAATTGGGTGGGTAGGGAAAATGCTGAGCTGTATACTTCCATAAAATCTGGAATAAACGCAAGAACACCATTACCTAATAGAAATATAGGGAAAGACAAAGGTTTGAGTCATATTTGTAATTAAAATGCTTAGATACATTGAAATAGTTAAAACTGAGATGAAGTAGTTTAGCAATGAAACTTTCTAGAAGAACAAAAATACTATGTCATCAGCTGTCTCCCTTAAGTCAACATGAATTTATTTAGAAATGTTATTTCTTGTCAAATATGCTACAATTTAAGTTATCTGAGTTTAACAGATACTTTTCTTAAATCATTTAGTCAATCTCAAATTTAAAATTTTCTTAGATTTGAGGTAATTTTCACAAAACAAATTTTTTTATATTCTGTTCAACATCTCACATACATTGTAGGAGGATTGGCAGACAACGGAGTTTTAGAATCATGACATTTTTATACTGTGAACATGGTATTTTAACAGTTTGTCTTCTGTATTAATAACCACATTTATGCACATAGTCAATGCTTTACTTTGCTCTTTCTTGTTCATTTCTTCACTTTGCATTTTCGAAATGGTAAAGATTCTTACTAAAATAGTAAGTATTAATAAGGCAAAAGAGCGTTGTCTTGATCTAGCTAAAGATAGCTACTAGGACTGATCAAATGAGCAGCAGATGGGGGAAGTGGCTCAATGGGTGAAGGGACTTGCCACCAAGGCTGAGGACTTGAGTTCTATCCCTGGATCTCACAAATTAGGAGAGAAAATATTACAACAAGCCCCCCTTAGACTGTCACATGTGTACCCTCCTCTCAACTAACTGATTAGTTAACTAAAAACCTTAAAGAGTGAAAGTCATCAAATTTCACTTTAACTTATGATACTGATTTCCCTTTATACATTTGGAGAACATTTTCCCCCAAAATTGTTCTATTTTATTGTATCAAATTTCTAGTTTAATGAAAGTTTTATTATAAGTGAGTGAACTTTATTTTAGATGCTTTCTGTGTTCTTTCTCTACTGTGTTCACCCCTTTATTCTCAAATCACAAAGCTTGTTTTAAACTAAGTTTAAATGGCGTCCTTGTTTCTGAATGAATTGTGTAGGTGTTTGAAACACAGGATAGTTTTCAAAAGGTAAATGGCCACTATGAATGGTTACATGGTTTAAAGTTAGGGTGTCATTCAGTAAGCATAAGTTATTAAGGACACAGGGCTTCCTTTCTGTCCGACTCTTGAACATCAAAGTTCAAGTGCAGATGATTTATAAGCTCATTCAACAGCTCTGAAGTCAAACCCTGCATGATTCCCAATTGAATAGCAAACCGCCACCGACATATACATTTATATAAGGGACTTTAGTCAAAACAGATACTATCCCAGTTACCAGTCCTCATTAGTGTGCTAAAGCAAGACAAATCTCAAAGGTAGCGTGTATTTTGGGGTTCTTCATAAGACCCTTCATCCATTTTTATACCAGTGACTGTAGACATGGCTCATCCATTGTTAGAAGCACCAGATGTTCTCTCTTAGTTTCTTGTACTCAATTTCTTTCTTTTTGAGATCATCTATCCATCAATATCCTGAGACCCCATCACCCACCGTGGACCAAGCCCATCAAAGACACCATTGGATGTGTCACTAGGACTGTTTGCTATCTAATTAATATGTCTTTGTGGTGCCTCAAAACACCACACACACACACATACACACAGAGGCTTAATTGCTACCCCCTCACACCCACTGGGATCACAAGCAGAGAATAAGCAGACTCTGATGCTCCCTGCAACTACCATATTAGCATCATTTACTGCAAGATTAATGAGAGATGCTGAGGCAACCAAAGGGAAGCAGAAAAGTATAGGTTTGGGCTTTAGGAAACTTCCCAGGGCACTTAAGTAGAGCAACATCCTAACTGTCAATATCAGCAGTTTTTGGATACTAATATGACTTTTATTTATTTTTTATGTTCTTTAGCTGCAATGCTCACTGTCAATGAGCTGTACAGGCTTGAAATGTGATATTAATATTGCTTAATAAGAAACTTCAAATGTGAAGCTGTTTTAATTTTTAAAATGTAATTTTATATAAGGCAATCTAATTATGTTTTTTATTCATTTTGTTGAGTATATAATTTATTATATTTGTATGTCAGACAAAGTGATTACTTGAAAATGAAATGTTAATATTTTTAAACATATTTCAAGATAAGTATAATAAAATTGACATTGCAAAGAACATAATTATGAGCCACCCAGAAAATTCAACTATGAATTTTACAAACATATAACCGCAGCAATAGAAGGAACAGAAATCCTTGTATGTTTTATTTCAAGTCTTGTATTGTTTAAATTTGAAGCAGTTTCACTTAAACCATTTTAGTCTTCTATGGATGATCTTGTGTGTGTATGTGTGTGTGTGCGTGTGTGTGTCTGTGTCTGTATCTGTGTGTGTATAAAACAGTGAAAAGTTCATGTGTGTTCTGGGTGAAGATATACCAATTCATAGTTTTAAGATAAGGGAAGACATTATTGTTTTTTGGGCCATTTTCTTTGCAAAGCTCTTAAGAGGATATGGATAGAATAAAATCATATGAAAATGTACATAGTGCTGTGCTGTAGAGCCATGATGGGAACCTATAAGTCATCTGCCCTTGAGCTTTGTTCACTGATATTTAAGGGTATATCATGGAAGAATCTTTGCCTGCTGCTGTCCATCTGTCCACTTGTGGATTCTACAGAACTCTGTTGACAATACAAATTCAAACCACCTAGCCATTTTCTCTGGCCATTCAATTCTAAAACCTCTTGTTTTCTTTGATATACCCAGAAAATCAGGCCCCATTTATTATTTTAAAAAATAGATTAGAATGGATCTTAATTTATAAGTTGTCTAAGATGTTTGCAATAGCCAAGTTTTAAAAACTTATTATTATTATAATTTATTTACATTGCATCTAGATTGTAATCTCCAATCTCCTCTCTCTCATCTTCCTGTTAAGATAATCCCTCCCTCTGTTTTCCACTCTATTCCCTCCCCTAGAGCTCTGACCAGTGGGGCCCTCCTCCCTCAGCCTCTAACCGCAGCCTATCAGGTCTCCTCTGGATAGCCTGCATCCCCTTGCTCTGTGTTCCTACAGGGCCTTTCTGCCAAGGGGCTGAGATCAAATCCTGGCACCAGAGTTCCTGTCAGAGGCAGTCTCCTGCTCTACCCTCCCCTTCTCTAGGTGGAGAATGAGCTGTCCATTGGCTACATCTGAACAAGGGATCTACATTATCTGCTTGTAACGGCCTTGGTTAGTGCATCAGTTTGTGCAGGCTCCCCTGGGTCCAGATCTACCAGCCTTGAAAGTCTCCTTGTGGAGCTTCTGACACTCCCCACCCCTCCCACTTTCACCCCTGTCCTTCCAACCCCCATCTCTTTTACACAACTCACAGATCTTAATCAAGAGTCTCGGTATCTGTACTGATCCCTCAGTGGGCTGGATAGAGTATCTCACAGGACACCTATGTTGGGCTAATATCCACTTATAAGTGAGAATATACCATGCATGTCCTTCTGAGAGCTGAGGCTCTAAGATCAACAATTAACAAATGGGACCTCATGAAACTGAAAAGCTTCTGTAAGGCAAAGGACGCTGTCAACAGAACAAAACAACAGCCTACAGACTGGGAAAAGATCTTCACCAACCCTACATCTGAGAAAGGGCCAATATCCAAAACATATTAAAAAGTCAAGAAATTAAACACCAACAAACAAAATAACCCAACTTTTAAAATGGGGCTCTGAGCTAAATAGAGAATTTTCATCAGAGGAACAATGAATGGCTGAGAAACACTTAAAGAGATGCTCAAAGTCCTCAGTCATCAGGAAAATGCAAATCAAAATGACTCTGAGATGCCGTCTTACAGCAGTCAGAATGGCTGAGATTAAAACCTCAAGTGACAGCACATGCTGCCTAGGATATCAGGAAAGGGGAACACTTCTCCATTGCTGGTGGGGAATATAAACTTGTACACCCACTTTGCAAATAAATCTGGCACTTTCTCAGAAACTGGGAATAATTTTTCCTCAAGACCCATCTATACCACTCTTGGGCATATAGCCAAAAGATCTTCAACCATGCAACAAGAACATTTTCCCAAATATGTTCATAGCAGCTTTGTTCATAATAACAAGAATCTGGAAACACCCTAGATGTCCCTCAACCAAAGAATGAGTAAAGAAACTGTGGTACATTTACACAATGGAATACTACTCAGCTTTTAAAAACAAGAAAATCTTGAAATCTGCAGGCAAATGGATGATACTAGAGGCAAGAGCCAATTTTAAGATGTTTCACCATAGAGTTGTGATTAACTCATATCTGTGTATTAGTTTTTGGATCATATAAGCAATAGCAAGAAACAACAGTGTAGAAACCTCGTTGATAAAGCAGAAAGCAGAATGGGTTATTCAGGT
Source organism: Acomys minous (assembly GCF_964271855.1). Classification (NCBI taxonomy): domain Eukaryota; kingdom Metazoa; phylum Chordata; class Mammalia; order Rodentia; family Muridae; genus Acomys; species Acomys minous. The sequence goes on from NC_140496.1 coordinate 26,584,839, forward strand.
AATTAATTTTATTCTTTCTCAAGTCTCTGATGGGGTTAAAGACCAGATAGTTTAGTTTTACAATTAAGCTTAGTTGCTTAAGGGTTAAGATATTTTTAGGTCTAAATAAGTGTTTTAAGTTGATAATGACAAGATATGATAGATATTGATTAACATTCATAATTTTAGATGCACCAAACTAGGAAAGATGTTTGTATTTGCCAAATACAAATAGCCTAAATACATTCATAGTATAATTCCTTAGTGTTTCATTGTTCTTCTTGCTGTCAGTAGTTTATTGTACATATGTGTAAAAATAGAAACATATATGTGAAAAAGAAAAATAATAAAATAAAATTAGACTTTAAAAAGAATGAAAAATAAATAACTAAATAAAAATTTAAAAATTAAAAAGAAATTATTATATCAAAAGTGGTCACCTAGAAGAAAAATGATTTTGTTTTTAAACATATGTGTACATTACAAACACTCATACACACACATGCCACATGCATACACACCCTTATCAAAAACCCACACTTTCCCAAACATAATTAATGGTGAATCAAATATATACAGTGTTGAGAATAATAAGACCTTAAATACTTTTAAAGAAGTGGGGGGTCCTCTATAGGAATAATTCTTCTTACTGTGAAAAATGCCTGACTATTCCAAAAAGTAGAATAGCTTGGTCTTGAGGAAGCCCTATTCCCAGTTTTCTGAGATAGCGCCAGAGAGAGAGAGAGAAAGGGGTAGAAAGGTGGGTCTGTGGCTAAGAGCATTTGTTACAAATCCATAGAACCTGACTTAAGTTTTCATCATTATTTTTGTTCAGCTCACAGATAGCTCTAATTCCAGGGAGAGGAGACTAGAAAAGAGGAAAAGAGAGGAGAGGAGAGGAGAAGAGAGAAGGAAAGGGGAAAGATTAGTCTGGTCCTCAGATAGCTTTCTGATTTTATTCACAAAATAACCTAATTCTCACACACATGCCTTGAAGTTCACCTCCTTAGTAATTCTTGATCCTATCTGCTTAACCATTCATATTGACCATTAAATGCTCAAAAATGACAATAGAAAAGCTAAATTATATTGCACTCTAAGGATCCCAAAAGCTAAGCAATAAGTAAAGTATGGTCATGTTTCAATGAATGAAGTGAAACAATTGTTTCACAGAATTGATGATGCACTTTGGAACAGGCAAAGTATTTATATGTCAAGAGTGATGGACCTATAGGGATAACATATGGGACACACAGCTTAATGTGAACATGCAGCTATGCTATAGTCATTAAGTATTTAACTTAATGTTCAGAGTAAGTGTTCAGCCAGTGTGTATCATAGCAAGGTCTTTTTACTTGTTTGTTACTGGTTATTGTGAGCAAATATCATACAGTAGCAAATGATGAGATGATGGAGTAATTGTTTTGTTTGTCCATGATTTTAAGGAAGGTATGGATGTTGGGTTAGTTCTTGATTATGGTGGCAGTATAGGAAACTGGTTTGTCATATCTGAGTGGATAAGGAAGCAGAGAATACAGTGAGTCCAGGTCATTACCCTCGAGGGCCAATCCAGGATATATTTCCTTCAGTTATTTCCCACCATCTAATCATCAGCCTCACAAGACAGTGCCACTAGGTAGGGGTCACGAAACACCACGACCTGTTAGGAACATTTCCCATTAAGATCATGACAATCATTTTTTACCAGCACTGTAGATAAAGACTATAGGTAATGGCTTAGTTTATAGAAAATGATTTTTTCTATTGCTGCGATGAGACACCATTGCCAAAATAACTGATAATACAAAGGGTTTAATTTGGCTTTAGAGTTACAGAGGGTTAGAGTTCGTGATATCAGCACAAAAAAAAATAGCAAGAACTCTGATATCCAAGTAGGAGACACAGAGAGAAAGATACACACTGGCAATAGGACTAGTCTTTTCCATTTCAAAGTGGCCCCAATGACACATAACTAGGCCACACCCCCTTACTCCCACAAAACACTTCTATTAAGTAGGCATGAAATATGTCCTATGGGGGTTGTTCTTATTCCAACCACCACAGACAATGAGAGGTTATTGTATATTACGTTAGTCTAGGAAAACAATTATGTTTATGACCTCATAGGCTCAGACTGAATAAGAAAAAAAAATATATATACCAGACAGCCTGATTCAGATAACAAATTCCAACTCTCTGCATCATTGATTTGCAGATACCTCAGCCCAAAATTCCTTGAAAACAAGCCTGGAGGTTTGAGTTGCAACACAATATATCCAAAGTCCCCAGAAGAGCCACTACCCTTACATGACACTGAAAGGTGGTTTTCCAATTTAGAACTACAAAATCCAAGGAAAGAGTTTGGTGGAATTACTGACATAGGGTGGGGGCATCAGGAAATGATAATCTAAGCAGAAAGAGTTAAGCTTCTTTTTGTAGTTTTTTTGTTTCATTTACAATTCAGCATCTTCTAAGCACTGGGAAAAAGGATTCCATGTCCCATACAATGTGGGTGTTCTGTTACTACAGTCAAGTTAGATTAATTGTAATAAACAAAATTTGTCACTAAAGTTCCCAGCTTATGCCTCTAATATTGTGTGAATACATTTTATTTCCTAACATTATGAAACAGCCAAGAGTATAATAAATTACTTACCTAGGTCCTTTGAGGATTTTTGCATAATTTACCAAAACAAATTGATTTTAGTGGAAAAGCTGCTAATTTACATGGGTAGGAAGTGTTTTCCTTGGTGTGATGAATTTAATTTCAATTTCCCTGTTTACATGAATTCACTCCAGTAATTCATCACTGTTAGATTAAACTACAACTCTGTTTTACTTCAGTAGGCTCCTAACATTCAATATATATGAATGAAAATAAATTATACTCATGGTATGGCTATGTATTCTACACAATACAAAAGTGTTAAGATGTCTTAAATGTAGTAACGACTTTTAAAATAGAAAACGATGCAATGTAAACATTTTAAGTATGAACACAGCAAATTTGTGCTCTTATTCAATTATTTTTATCAGAGGTTTTTATTTAGGTTGAGTTTGGAATTTTATGGTTTTTAAAAGGGAAATACATTTATTGAGCCTTGAATACATAAGAGTTTGTGCTGTGCTTGTATTGCATGTATCTTTGGTAGCTTGCCCATTTATGTCTTTGGGTTTTTTTTGTAATGATTAAGAAAACAAGTCAATAACATAATTTTAGAACATTTAAAACTATTTCTCATGCAGGTTTTACAGCTGCAGATTTCATCATGGCTGACAGGTGTGATGATAAGGTTGGGTTTTTCACAAGATTTACTTGCTGCCTGGAGTCATAATCATCATAGGGTTTGAATCTGCAGAGTTTCTTCATTACGTTTTGTTATAGATTTCTGTTCCTTGCCACAAACGCTTATCCTATGACAATGTCCTTCTCAGAACAGAAGTTGTACTCTGTCCCTAGTGATTGACCTTCGGGGCAGACACGAGTCTGGTGAGCAAGAGAAAACCCAGGATAGAAACTCTACCTTTACACAGGCTGCCTTAGAAATATCCAGATGCATCAGTTCTGCCGTGTACCACAGGTCACACCGTGCAGCCCACTACAGCTTGAAGGCCTGGAAAGATGTGAGTCATGGGATACAGTCATCATCATCATGGGGGTAGAGTGCTGGGTTAGAGATACCAACTGTATGCATTTCTGTGGCAAAACTAAACTGTCGAAGACACTGTCGAACAGTATGTAAAAAGGATTCCATTTCACTATGGGACAGTCTTTTGACTCCAAAAGATCTGTCTCTGAAGGATATATATATATATATATATATATTGTTCATCTCAGTCTACTTAATAAACATAATAAAATTTACAAAGCTCTCACAGTAGCAAGACTTAATTCTAAGGACATCTTCATTGGCCTTTGTGAGAAGAAGCTTTGATTTACCTAGCATAAAAGTTAATGGCCATATCAGTTTTACTGAGGAGTGGGTGACTGTTCATTTGAATCCAGCATCAGCTTTATGTAGAAGTCTTCGGCTATGGCACATCCTCCCTGCGCTAGCCACCTCTTGTGTCCCAGCACCACTATTTCCAGGCTCACTGTAGCTAGAAAGAGGCAATGGAGGGCCAGGCACAACCAATTCTTCTATTAGAAAATAAGTAAAAAATCATTTTATTCCATTTATTAGTATGTGTGTATACGTGTTTGAGTGTGTATGTGTATGAATGAGTGTGTGTGTGTGTGTGTGTGTGTGTGTGTGTGTGTGTGTGTGTGTGTGTGTAAGAATGAGAAACAGAGGGAGGAGTGTAAACTCAAGCGCACATCTGCCATGGCACCTGTATAGAGGTCAGAGTTCAAGTTACAGGTGTCAATGTTTTCCTTCCAACACAGCACTGGGGATTAGATCAATGAGTCTGTCATGTTTACATGGGAAGCGACTCTTACCTTCTCAAGTATCTTGCTGGCTCATCCGAATTTTCTTTTTTATTCAGTATTATTTGTTCTTGAGAAGTATTCATGATATGTTATTATATTCATACATCCTTCATCTTCCCCATGATCTAAGCCCCTTCTGTATTCTCTCAGATTATGTGTCTTTATTTTACCTGATAAAGTCCAATTTGAGCTTCCCATAGAGTTGGATGTGTAATCTTCGACTGGAGTATGGTTGACTCACCAGGGGCAACACTCAAGAAAACGAACTCTTCGTTCCCCAGCAGTTATCAATGGGTTGGAACTCATGTTTAAATATAAGCACAGAAAACATTCCAAGATTGCAGTGTAATAAGAAGATGTAGTGTATGTGTTACCAAGAAAAAAATTTGGTTTGTCTTTTTGTTGAGAAAAATAATTCTTATATTAATGCTTTATTAACATATTGGTTTTTTTTTTCAGCAGATTGTTTTAAAAAATCAATTTCTGTCTTTTGAAGTTTTCTTATTTATTGTTATCTTACTTTTTGTTATTTTGTATTATATTTTTATTATTTAAGACAATTTTAACTTTAAATATTTGAGAGGGTCTCAGGCAAATTTAAGGTAGCAAACCTATTTTACCAACCAGTATTTCTTTCTCAGCAGAAAATAAAGAAAATATATTTCATATAAGGGAAACTAAAATAAAAATGGTCTGGGAATATAGCTTCATTGGCTGAGTATTTACATTGCCATCATGATGCTCTGGGGCTAATACCAGCAAGAGATAAAGCAGGCAGGGTGGTATATGTTTGTAAGTAACGCTAGCACTCATGAGGTAGTGATGGGAAGATCAGAAATTCAAGGTCATCCTCAGCACCATAGGAGTTTGTCTGGGATCAGAAAGAGAGGCAAACAGTTATAGACAGATATATGATAGTCAGTCAGTCAGACAGACATACAGACAGACAGAAAGATATGAAGTCTTTGGCAAGATGGAAATTCAGTCATGTGATATTGTTAATATTGTTGGTTGACTTATTATTGTTTATTTTTGTGAGTTTATTGACTGTGCAAGGTTTAGACCTCCTTATTTTTAGTACTACTTTTCTCCCAATATTTGCTTTGCTATTTCATTCTCATTTAGGGGCTTTCATGTCTCATTTTAAGGAGATTTCCACTCATAAATGCTCATTTCATGTATTAAACTTTGATTTTATATCTAAAACATTCATCACTAAATCAGCTATATTTATTTTCCCCATGCAATCTCGTAGCATTTTTAAAGATTCACATCTCATTTTTAGTCTTGTTATCCATATTGAATATATTTTCGAAAAAGAAGTATATGTTCTATGTCTACATTTACTTCTTAAAATGTGACTGATTAGGTATCCTAGCAAAATTTGTTTACAAATTAACTTTTTTCATTATCTCATTATGTCACCATTAGCTTATGTGATATTAATTGACCTACTTTGTTTTAATTATTCATTTTTCTCTATAATCACTAATACTATATATATATATATATATATATATATATATATATATATATATATATATGTATTGACATGGAATGATGCCCACAGTCTTGTGTGGTGAACACACAGTCATGAGGTAGTGGTATCAGATTGTTAGGGCATAGCTGGAAGATGCTTGTCAGAATCATTTATTTTGAAAGGGTAGTTCTTGACCTTAATATTTAATGATACTTTAGTGTTCCTATCTATCTAGAAAAACAGCCTTTTTTTTTTAAAATACCCATGCAAGGAAAAAAACTGTGTGTGATATTAAGAGCATTTATATTCACAGGCTAAATTTCTGCTTCAAAATTGTAAAAAAAAATACATAATTATTTTTCATAAAGTTTTTAAATTCAAGTTTTGTCACATCTACACTGAATTAACTAACCTTAGCTTTAGAGCAAGTCTTAAAAATCTAATAATGTCTGTATTTATTCTTCTCATTTAATGTTTTGTTATTTTTTTTCTTTGGGCCTTTCATATCAAAATAGGGTTACTTTTTCTTTTTTTTTAAATTTAATTAATTTATTCAGATTACAGGGTTACTTTTTCAAAGTCCACAAAATAACAGCTGACATTTTGATTTAGCTTGCTCGGCTCTATAGATATATTGGGGGAAAATCTTGATACAATTGAGACTTCCAGTTGTTTTTAATAAAATCTCAAACATTCAATTTTAACAATAAAGCCTTGGGAGCTACTTAGCTCAGAGAGGCACACAGCACTCATCTATTGGTGCTGATCTTGCCTTTAAAGGCCTAATCACCTGTCATCATATCATATTGTTGAATAAAATATCTTATTTGAAAAGTTCTGATAGAGATCCTTGTATTAACTGAACAAAAACTTTTATAATCTTAGTACTAAAACTGTCATGGTTCCGCACGTACAAGCTGACAAAGATTATCATCAAGATCATATTCTAAAAGAGAAGTTAATGTAAATATAATACCTACAGCATGAGGTTTTAAATCTTGTTTCTCAAACTTGGTAGACATATGCTATGATAATGCTCTGTTCTCTAAAGCTTTCAACTATATGAGGATTAGCTATTGGAGGTCATTTAGATATTTCCTAGCTCTGCTTCACTTTTGTATATAGTGATTATTCTATAATATAAAATAATTTGCTTTTTCAAGAAATCTTAAAGCATTACTCTCAGATAATATAATCAATTGGTTTCAGAGTAAAATCAACCTATCTTTAATGTTGAGAAATGTATACTTGATTATCTCAACTAATTTGGTCTTTATTTTGTAGGAAAGTGCAATATAAATTCAGATGAGAGACTCAAAGAAGTGATCACATCAGTGTCTGCTGTGTGAAATAATTGGACTTCTTAAGACCCCATGATATCACTATCAATAGCAACTATTTAGGAACCATGAGATGTTACTGTGAGCACTGTGAAGAGTTCTTAAACAAATATCTTGCTTAATAATGATTAAAAATTCATAAAAGAAAACTTTATGTTTATATATATATATATATATATATATATATATATATATATACACACCCCCACACACTGAGGCTTTGAAATATTGTTTCATATCAAACAATAAAGAATTAAGCCAGAAAGAAACTACTCATAGTTTACATTTCTTTTTAGAATTGCTATCTAGATAACTACTTACTTGGTATTTCTGTTAAGGCTGACACAAAAATGTATAAAAGACTCAAAAGAGCCCCTTAGGCCTGCTATGATTTAGGAGACTGAAATCATATGGCCTGACCCTTCCTTGATGTCGGTTCCACCTGCTTCTTTTACCATTATTGACACTCACGATTAATAAATCAAAGTGTTCCTTGGCATGGACTGAAACTAACACATGTGCAGGAAATCTCACAGCTTTAGTGGGGTCTACAGCCTTTATCATCTATGCCAGGGATCATAGAACATAGCTCAATTGCTAAGTGTTATATGATTTAGCTCAGATCTCAGCAGCAGAACCACCAAAATAATCGTGGAATGGAAATTACAAGGGTGATACACAATTTCAATAAAATAAAAGCATTTCATTTTTTTTCTATTTATATACAGTAAAATGACAACCGAAGTTTCTGAACATTAAACTTATTAGTTGCTGGAGAGGTCAAAATCTGGCATATCCAGATAGCCAAGTGAGCTTGGTCTACTAAGACAGACCACATTTCTCAGCAGGGTCCCCTTTCTGAACCTAGAGACTTAAGGAGCCTCACATAGCCCTCAGGGAAGATTACTGGCCTGACTGTTTAGCAAGCACCTGGGGAATACTCTACCCTATGCTAAGGAGACCTTAGACTTCAGCCAATGACCTTTAATTGTACCTAGAAGTTACCCCACATACGCACATAGGATAATTAGGTACTGTGTTTTCCTTCTTGTGATTGCACCTTGTGTTACTGCATGTAAGTGAGGTACTATACTACTGCATGTTGATTGAGTATGGGCCCCACTATCCCCAGCGAATCAGACACACTAACTGACAAACCTTTCCCTACTGCCTAAGGTTTATAAATAAAGACTAGCTAGCCTCACCCTAAAGTGATCTAGTCATTCCTGAGAGTAACAGGACCTTAAGTCTCACCGTCCATCCATTCTTGTCCAGAAGCAAGTTGCAAGCCTGGAGTAGCCCACCAGACACAGAAAGCAGGCCATCCACTGGACACTAAATGACAGTACTGAATAAAGTGATGATTTGGGTTTCCAATGTTTTTGTTGATAAAATTATATCATAAAATGTGTTCTTTAAAAAGGTACTGAAACAACAACAACAACAAAAGTTTGTTTGGGAAGTTTCACATGGTCCATTGAGTCTTCTGAAAAGGGAGTGTAATCTCCATCTTTGAGTGACATCCAAAGGCCTATCTATGTAGATTGTCTTTGCTACCTTTAGATTCAGGTGCAGTGATTCTTGAGTGACCACAAGCACTTTACATCCTGATGTTAGTCCCTTCCCTCCTCTCTTCCAAGTCCCACCCTCCCACCCTCTTTACCCTACCTGCCTTGCCTTCTCCTCAGAAAAGAAGTTGCATTAAGACAGAGATCATCCCCATCCACCGAAGCTAGGCAGGGCAGCCCTGTTAGGGGAAAGTGGTAGAAAGCAGGCAACATAGTGCATGTTGTATACAGCACCCACTCAACTTATGAGGTGACTCACTTGAAGATCAAGTGGCCCATTGGTTACATATGTGTAGGGGGCTTAGGTACAAAAATATTAAAAAGATATGGGGAAAGGAACTTCATATTAATCAAAGGAAAAATCCACTAAGATGATATCTCAATTCTGAACATCTATCCCCAAATACAAAGGTACCCACATTTGTGAACTCATCATTATTAAAGCTTAAATCACACATCAAACACCATACATAAATAGTGGGAGACTTCAACATACAACTCTCACCAAAAGACAGGTCATCGAAACAGAAACTAAATGGACAAATAATGAAACTAACAGATGTCATGAATCAAATGGACCTAACAGACATCTATAGAACTTTTCACCCAAACAGAAAAGAATATACTTCTTCTCAGCACCTCAAAGAATCTTCTCCAAAATTGACCATATATTCAGTCACAAAGTTAACCTCAACAGATACAAGAAAATAGCAATAATCCTTTGTATTTTACCAGATCACCACAGACTAAAGCTGGACTTCAACCTCAACAGAAATAACAAAAGCCTGCACACACATAGAAATGGAACAACTCTATTTTACGAACACTATGTCAGGAAATAAATAAAGAAAAGGATTAAAGACTTCCTAAAATTCAATTAAAATGAAGGCACAACATACCCAAACTTATAGGACATAATGAAAGTAGTGATAAGAGAAAAGTTTATAGCATTAAGTGCCTTCATCCTAGCAACCTAACAGCACACCAGCAAACTCTTGTGGTGGAGGAGTGAGAAGCAAATACATCAAAGAGAGTAGAAAGCTGGAAATAATAAAACTCAAGCTTGACGTGAAAATTAGAAACAAAGAGAATAGTACAAGGAATTAATGAGACCAAGGACTAGTTCTTTAAGAAAATCAACAAGATAGATAAATTCTTAGTCTTATTGATTTTTTATCAGTTTTCTTTTGTTTTCCCTTTGAGGGAGAGAAAGGGAGAGAGAGAGAGAGAGAGAGAGAGAGAGAGAGAGAGAGAGAGAGAGAAAGAGAGAGAGAGAAGGAAAGAGAGACAGAAAAAGAGGCAGGGAAGGAAGGATGGAGGAAGGACAAGAGGGAAGGAGGGAGGGAGGGAGGAAGAGAGGGGAGGATTATATGAAAGTATGTCAGTGGGAGGGTGGTGAGAACCTAGAGAAGTTGGAGAAAGAATATAATCAAACATTTTTGTGAAAACTTTCATTTTTTTTAGTCATTGAAGAAAATGGATTTATTTACATTTTCTCCCTGTGTTTCTGGCCATCTACAATGAACAGAGGTGTATGAGTCAACAGTTAGAATACTTCATATATTATACTTAGTCGTACAGTCAAATTCCTAGAAGTTAGACTCACCTGAGTGGGAGCATTACTTGTTTTCTCATTGATATCAGAACAAGTGTATTCAAGCTTCTAAGGTAGATTAGGCATCACCAGTTCTCAGAGCAACTTCATGTATTCTGGGTGCCAGATTGTGACTTCCTAGACACCTAGTCTTGTGGACTCAGCAACAGCCAATTATCACCTCCTATTTCACCAATATTTTAAGACATCCAGAACAACAGCTGGGTTATCAGTTTTCAGGTCTAGTTATGCTATTTTCATTTTAAAGTTGACTTAATGAATTCTCTTAGAAAGAATGGTAGATAGTGCCTTAGTTTGACGGGACCCCTGGGCCCAAATCTGCCTTTCATAATGTTCTACTTGTAGGTTTCTAGGACCCTCTGGATCCTTCTACTTTGCCATTCTCCCATGCTTCTCTCATCTAGAGTCCCAATAGAATGTCCTCCCCTCTGTCTCAGTTTCCTGGTAAGTGAAGGCTTTCCTGGGACATGCCCCTTGGGCTAATATGCAGCCAAGGACAATACAGGCGGTAAACCTTAAACCCCTACCCAGATCTAGCCAATGGACAGAACATTCTCCACAGTAGAGTGGAGAGTGGGATATGACTTTCTCACACACTCTGGTGCCTCACCTTTGAATATGTCCCCTGGAGGGGGAGACCTGGTGGCACTCAGAGGAAGGACAGCAGGTTACCAAGAAGAGACTTGATACCCTATGAGCATATACAGGGGGAGGTAATCCCCCTCAGGAACAGTCATAGGGGAGGGGAATAAGGGGAAAATGGGAGGGAGGGAAGAATGGGAGGATACAAGGGATGGGATAACCATTGAGATGTAACAAGAATAAATTAATAAAGGGAAAAAAAAGAAAAAAAGAATGGTAGATAGATAGATAGATAGATAGATAGATAGATAGATGAGTGATAGATTATAGATAGATTGATAGGTGGTAGATAGATTATAGAGTCTTCCCACTTATTTTGGTGTTCTAGAAAGCCCTGACAAAAACAACATATAATTTAAGAAAGCAATCTTGATCCCAGCTTATCTCAATGACAGCTTTCTTTCTTACTGGCTTGCTTTTTTTGTGGTTGTTTTGCTGATGTTTGTTTGATATCCTGGTTTCAATATCATTCAGAGGTTCATTTTTCTTGTAGTCTTTCCAGATAAAGTACAAAAAGTCATGTAAGCACACCACTTTGAACAGTTTGTAAGGACATTCCTAGAAGACAAATGCTTGGCACTTGAAATTCATTCCTTTCCTTTATTGTAAGCAGTTTCACAGTCTGAAGGTGTCTTCCTCTCTGCTATCTCTCAACTCCATTACTTATATTTCCATCAAAGAATTTATATAATTCTTTGTCCACAGGATGTAGTGGACAGTGAGGAAAATGAGTAGAGTTTATTACAGAGTAAGTACATCACACTGTCAAGGTACAGCACTGGTCAATGACTAAGGGAACTTCTGCCTTCATCTACATTAGAGGCATACTTTTATTATTTTGAACTCTCTCTCTCTCTCTCTCTCTCTCTCTCTCTCTCTCTCTCTCTCTCTCTCTCTCTCTCTCACACACACACACACACACACACACGCACACACGCACACTCACAGAGACACACACACACATGGTTTATTTTCTAAAGGACTCTGTCCTTATCCAAGTGGGTAACTCTTACACCACAGGCTAATGGAATATATTTCTATCTTAGTTAGAAGATATCTTCCTACTTAAGAATGTTAGTCACCTATCAGTGACCACAATACGGAATGGCATATCCTCTTCCTGAACAACTGTTACAATGAAGATCTCTGTCTTCTGTCCAGTGCTTAAAGACCTGCGATTTTAATTTTATAAGTTTTTATTAGAAGAGGAATCCAACCTCAATGTCCTCCAAATCTGCTGTCTTCTTAATAACGTATCTACCTAATAACTTGTCATCTCGTTGCCATTACTGTGATGGCACTGAACCATCACAGAGTCAACATTATCATAACAATTGTCTCTCTTGTCTCAGTTAGTAGAAACCCCAAGCTAAGATTCTGTCTCTGCTGCCACAGCCAAGAAAAGATGCACAGTCCTTTGAATGAACTGATAGTGCTACAGATTCTCAACATATAACTATACAGAGAACAGTTTGAATGTTTTTTTCATGTATTTTTTCTCCTTTATTAATTTATTCTTGTTACATCTCAATGGTTATCCCATCCCTTGTATCCTCCCATTCTTCCCTCCCTCCCATTTTCTCCTTATTCCCCTCCCCTATGACTGTTCCTGAGGGGGATTACCTCCCCCTGTATATGCTCATAGGGTATCAAGTCTCTTCTTGGTAACCTGCTGTCCTTCCTCTGAGTGCCACCAGGTCTCCCCATCCAGGGGACATGGTGAAAGGTGAGGCACCAGAGTATGTGAAAAAGTAATATCCCACTCTCCATTCTACTATGGAGAGTTTTACTGATCTTAAATTCTTTTCAAAAGTACCCACCATTTCATTGACAAATTGATAAATTTCACTAATATCAAACCAATTATAGTTCCCAGATATCTTTATATAGTTTCTTAGGAAGCTTTTCCAATGTGGTTGTTTTTTCATTCTTTGCTTCTAAATTAGTGAATTGACAATATAATTGCACAGATTAGACTTCACTTGACTCTATCTTAATGTTATTTATTTTCCCATTTGTTTTCCAGTATTGAAATGTGTGAAAGACCAAGACAACAGCATAGCAATTAATTTTCAGCCATGGTTTCACCCATAATACCAACGTATGCATTGGATGTTCAAGTCAAGCTTATAAAATTGATGTGATTTTGCCTGTTTTATGAAAGTTACTACTAAGATAAGAGTCAGTATGTTGGATGCTATTTTAAAAGCAGAAAATATGGAATTTGGAATTATATTTGAACTCAACTGATTATTTTTCAACAGGGGTGAAAAGTGAACCGTTTGTTATCGCGGTGTTACACAAAATACATTGTTAATAATTTGCTTACACGATGGTTTCTAATAACGAGCTCCAAATGATGAATTAGCTCATTCATTTTATGGAGTTTGGTCTGCCACATAAGGCAGAAGGGAGAGGCTGCACTCGTTATTCGCTGCTCCTATTGAGCATCTCCACAAGAGCCTTCCCACTGACTTCTGAGGGCTGAACACACAGAGCATTAAAAGGCAACAATCTGATCTTGCTTTACCCCCTGTTGTGCTAATCTGAACTCCCTGGAAGCTCCATGAATTCAATATGAGCTTAGAGTTCAGCTCACTTCTCAAAGAGAAAAGATGTGCCGTGAATCCGGATAGCTGCCGCTAGTTCCTCTGTGTGTCTGCCTGGTACAGTTCGTCCACTTAAAAGTTTCAAGTCAAAGTTTTGAGACTGAGCTCCTCCATCATCAGTCAATATCTCTCCTCGCTTTGTATTCTAAGCACTCCTTTTTGAACTGATGTGCTACTGCCACAGTGTTTGTCCCTCACCCCCCAGAAATCTGTTTGCTTAATGACCCTGGTTTAAAAATCATTTCAAGTAAAAAAACCTTTGAAAATTTCCATTTCATAGCTCAGCTTTCATAAAGAGTGTAAATGAAACATTCTGGTCTCACCAATGGCGATACAACTTCACATTACAGACGGAATTGTATTTTTTTTTTTTTTTTGTATGCTGACCTATTTTCTTCTCTGTCACTAAAGTCATTCACAGTGTTTTGAGTTCGTTCTTTTTTCATTGTTAATTTTGTCAGAAGTGTGTGTTCTGTAGACCACATTCAACAAATAGACACACAATTCTTTTTAAAATCCTACCTCCTACAGTGAGTATGTGCTCTCTCCATTCCTTGATAATGTATCCCTCGGTTTGCACAGAGAAACATCAGTTCCATATATGTGCATATGGTATGATTTAGGTAAAGCTGACTGGTTCCTTCCATTCACTTATCCTTTCTTCCTCAAGTCCTACATTGTGTAAGAATTAGTCAGAAAATGCGTTGAAATGTTTTTATAGCACACATGTCAAGGAGGAAAATTAGCCTGACAAGCAAACAAACAAAAACTAACCTGTATGTTCCATGGCCACTGTGATGAATGTCATACACAAAAGTAACCTACAGGATTTAGCAGAAATATTGAAGTTACCACTGTGTGCTAGGATTTTACTAGGATTCCAGGTGTAAGGTAATAGTATGGAGAATAAACAGAATATATACTACTGGGAATGGTCCCAGACAATTTCCTACTGCTATAATAAAATACCCAAGACTAGTGATGTGTAAATAAATGAGGCTTATTAATTTTATAGTTGTAGGTATCAAAGGGTAAGCTACTCTTGGCTATAGTAAGGACCTCAGTGAAGATGACAGCAACAGTGTGGAATCACACAGAGAAAAGGACAAATGGCTATTTCATAATTTTTCCATTGAATTCATTTGAACCATTATTGGCTTTAGAGTTCTTACAACAGAATATGCAGTTTATCAGAGGATATATCATGAGACAAATTGATAATCCTCACTCAGCAACTTTTAGCTGAGGGCATAGGGAGAAGAAGAGGGCAGTTAAATTGTCCCCTACATGACATGACATAGACAGTGTACTCATGAACTCACAGAGCCTGTGGCTAAGTGCACAAAACCTCCAGAATATTCAGCATGTCAACAAGGCATCTTGGATATTGGGGTGGTATTCATGAAAAAGCTAGAATTTTATCCCTTTTAGCTCTAACATAGAATTCCACAAGCCAAATGTGACCTGAGAAACAACATTCCTCTCTCACTGGAAACATTAAGAATTTTAATTCTAGATGAAAAAACTATGTTTGAACCCTATCTCTATCATTATCCAAATATAAAAGTGAAAGATATTAAGTGCTTTTTACTGACATTACAGAGAGGTATTTTGAGTACCAAATGGCAGGCAAGCTATGGTTGAAGTTATTAATTTAGTGTGTATATGTACATTTTATACTGAAATATTAACTAAGGATATTATTATCTTGTAAATTCATTTGCATTTTATGTTTCCTTATAATATAGCTTCAAAATTTTCTTTCTATAAATTTTCTTTCTATAACTCAGATATACAGCACTTATTCATGATGATGTGATTTTTATGAATTTATAACCCTATTAGTATTTTCTTAAGATTTAAAAAAATTTTATGAGTGCTTATCTGATTATAGGTATGCATAACACATATATGCCTGGTGGTAACAGAGATCAGAAAGGCACCATATCCCCTGTAACATGAATTACAGAATTGTGAGTCAAAATGTTGTGGTAGGAACTGAACCTGTATCTTCAAAAAGAGCAAAAAGTGACTTTAACTGTTCAGCCTGCTCTTCATTCACATAACTACACACACATATATCTACATGCATATATACACATATGTACATGTATACATATGTAATATATATATATATATATATATATATATATATATATATATATATTATCTGTGCAGATCACATAATAACCCATTAATTCATATTCCTGTCTTAATATTTTTTACTTTGGTTGCTGGATAAAACACAGTCATTTGAGTTGAATTCATGATCCTAGGAACACACAGAGAAAGTATTGTACACTCTACCTTTAATGATCTCAGTCAGGAGATGGAACATTTGATAAAACCTTTTTTCTAATCACCAAAAAATTACCAGAATGGTTGGATGAGACATCAAGTCTCTACTAATACTCAGCACACTGATTATAACAAGAAGTTACATAATCTTCCCCAGGGTCATTTGCTTCTCTTAGCCCAACTTAGAGTAATTCAGCTAAACGAACCAGCTTGTGAGACACACTAGACAGTATTTGAAAGGGAAGCCACGGAGAAAAAAGAAAAAATGTTAGCTAAGATGAAAGCTAGTTGTCTCAAGAAAACAAAAGGAAGCAAGACAAAATGACATACAAGACCAACACACACTTTATCCAAATAGCAGAATCCAGCTGACATCTCAATCAAGTGAAAATATTACTACCAGGTGAAAAAGTTATTTTTATGGAACAGATTTCATGAATGAAAACTGGAAAGGTGACAATTTTGATCCAATTTTGCAACTAGGAAATCACCATAAAGCCAAGCTGTTTTATAACCTACGTATTTTATTCAGGTTATTGCGGCAACAATGTGCTGTGGTACTGTGATAGTTAAGCTTATGCCTATTGCATGCTAGCTAGCCTGTTTTATTAAAACTTTGATCCCCTTGAACTTTTTTAATTACGTGAAGCCTTTGAGCTTTGATTGTTATTTTTCTTTCTTTCTCTTTCCCCTCCCTGCTTTCTTCCCTCCATCTTGCTTGCTCTTCCTGTTTTGGATAACAGATCTCAATGTAGAAACAAACCTGGTCTAAAAGTCAGTTAAGGGCACATAGTGCCATTGCAGAAGATGATAATTTGGTTACTAGGAACACATCAAGTGGCATGCATGCATGCATGCATGTACACATGTACACACACACACACACACACAGAGGCATGCAGGCATAAAATAACATAAATCTTTAAAAATAAAATTCACTCCCTGCATCTCTCCTGGTCCTCCACCTCCCCTTGCTCTACCCACACCTGATCCCTACCCTTTCTCCAACACAGATCCCTCCCTCCACCTACTTCAGATATTTATTTTATTTCCTCTTCTACACGAGATTCGAGCATCCTCCCTTGAGCTCTCCTTGGCTTATTTGGGTCTTGTGGGTTGAAGCATGGATGGACAGTAGAGGGGGAAAAAAAAGTAAATTAAACCAAAAACCTAAAATTCACTAGTAGTCATCTTCCTTCTTAATGCTGCCTCTGAAAGCTGGAATAGTGGGCATATGTCACCATTTGCAGGCTTCCTTGCACTTTCCTTTTAAATCAACACAACATAAGTAAGTTGTTGTGGTTTAGTGTTGTGCCTCTGTACATTCATTCAGCATAACTTATTTCTTCTAACTGTAGGTTGGCACCCATTATGTAAGCTCGCATCATGCCACTCTTCCCAGTCTCCGGTGATCACTATTCAGCATTTTTAGCTTTGATATGAAAGAGACATTACGCCACTTATGTTTCTGTCTGTGCTTATTTCATTTAAGCAGTGACATTCAGTTCTCTCAATTCAATTGTGAATGACAAGATTACATTTTTCTTCGTCACTGAATAATATTATATTGTGTGTGTATATGAAACTCACATTCTGTTTATCTATTTACTTCTTGTTGTGCTTCTAGATTGATTCCATAATATATAGCTGCTGTGAATACTTTTATAACAATCCTAGTGATGCAAGCATGTTTATATTTGATGTTTATTTAAGCATTTTAAGATTTTTTTTAAAAGAATGAAGACTCTGGGTTCTAAGTGCTACGACAAGAAACAAGCATCACATGTTGAGTTAGGAAACGAGCATCACTGTAGCACCTACATAACTCCTAAGTGCGTTACTTCTTCAGAGCAGGTTACTTGGCTTTGTATTTCTATTCATAAAATATTTTGTATGTTAGTAGTATCAGGTAAACTTAGGGAATAATGTGTAATGTATTATTTTGTGAACTGCATTAAGAATACTTTTCTGTTGAAATCAGACTGGTATATTTGCACAATGAAATGCTACTCAGTTATTTAAGACAAGGACATCTTGAAATTTCTAGGAAAAAGCATGGAACTGTAAAAAGCATCCTTAGTGAGGAAACTCAAACTCCAAAAGACATACATGGTATATCGTCACTTACAAGTGGCTATTAGCCATAGAGTACGAGATGAACATACTACAATCCACAAACACAAAGATGCTAAGTTACAAGAAGGACCCAAGGAAGGATGCTTGAATATCACTCAGAAAGGACAATATAGTAGGCATTTGGAGGTGAATGAATAGAGAGAACTGAGTAGGAGAGGGGATGGGGAAGGAAACAGCAGAGGGGACTGGAAGATCAAAGAGAGAGAGAGAGAGCTTAGTGAGAGAATGGAAATTGGAGGTGGGAGATATCTCTGGGATTTCCCAAGAGCTGGCATACAGGGACTCATAACCACAGTGTATATGCAGCCCCAAGTGGCCACTTCCTATAGCCAGGCAAGACTTCCAATAGGGCAATAAGGATACCAACTCACCACAAAATCATAGAAATAAAATGTGTCCTACTTGCAAGATGGGCAGGGACAAAGATAGAGCAAAGAGTGAGGGAATGTCCAACAAAAGACTGGCCCTACTTCTGACCTATTCCATGGGAGATAAACAGTCCCTGACACTAGTAATGTTACTCTGCTGTGCTTATAGAAAGGAGCCTAGTACAACTCCTGTGAGATGCTTAACCCAGAAGTTGATGGAAATGGATGCAGAGATGCACAGCCAAACATTAGACAGAGCATGAAGGAGTCCTGTGTAAAAGTTTGGGGGCACTATTGAGGGAGGGCTCCACAAGAATTGAAATCTTACAGAGTCAACAGGCCTGGGACCCTGGATGCTCACAGAGACTGAACCATCAACCAGAGGACATGCATGGATTGGTTCTAGGAACCTGTACAGATGAAGAAGCAGATGTGTAGCTTGGGCTCCATGTAGATTCCTCAATAACTCTGACTCTGTTGTCTCTGTATAGATCCAGTTCCCCAATAGGGCTGTCTTGTCTGGACTCAGTGGGAAAGGATGCACCTAATTCTGCAGTGACTTAATGTGCCGGGGGGGGGGAGGATGGTACCCATTGAAGGACCTCTCCCTTCTCTATGGAGAAAGAGAGGGGGAAATGGAAGAAGAGATGTGTGTGTGTGTGGGGGGGGCTGGAAGGCTGGCGGGGGAGGGCTCCATTCAGGATGTAAAGTGAATAATAAGTAAATATAGTTATATCAAAATCTGTTCATTAAGGAACAACCCAATTAAAAATGCCATTCGCATTTAAACAGAGAATAATCAACAAAGGTAACTCAAATGTCTTAGAAGCAATTGAAGAAATGTTCACTATCTTTAGACATTAACAAAGTTAAAATCAAAACTACTTTGCGGTATCATTTTATACCCATCACAATGACAAAGATCAATAAAACAAGCGGCAGCTCATACTGGCAATGGGATAGAGTCATATGCTCCTGGTGGAGTAGAAATGTGTACAGCAAATATAGAAGTTCATGTGGTAGTTCCTCAGGAAGATTGGAACCAGTCTACCCCAAGATCCAGCTACACAGCATTTGGACATGTACCCAAAGGATGATTCATTTTATCACAAGGACACTTGCTCAGCCATGTTCATTGCTGCTTCATTTATAATAGCAAGAAACTGGAAAGAATCTAAATGTCCCTTAACTGAAGAATGAACAAAGAAAACGTGGTTCCTTGACACAATGAAGTTTTATTCAGTCATTGAAAAGTGACATTATGAAACTTACAGGTAAATAGATGGAATTAGAAAAAAAATCATTCTGAGTAAAATAACTCGGATGAAGAAAGGAAAATATAGCATTTATTCACTTACAGGTGGATACTAGCAATTAAGTCAATGATAACTAACCTACAGTCTCTAGAGCCACACAGGGTAGGTGTAGATTAACGTACCACAGTGTAAAAATAGATCTCAATAAGAAAGGGAAATAGCATATATAGTTATAGATGGATGGGGTTATGTGGGAGTCAAGTGGGAGGGGTACCTGAGGGGGGATGGGCAAAGGAATATGAAGAATGGTAGCCAATATTCAGGAGCATTTGAGAGGTAGTATGGGAACCTAATACAGTGAAAGTGGACAAAACGAAATTCTTAAGTAATGAGGGAGACAGGGTCTCAACTGGACACCTTTCGTCACAAAACGAAGCTCACAGCACTGGGACTTGGTTACAGCTAATTAGTTGTTGGCCAGAAGGTTCACTGGGAACCTCTAAATAATCCAGCCTGCTTCAAAGACTATATGTTGCTCCCTACAAACTGACAGCAAGGACCAACTGATAAAGAAGATACCTACACAACTCTTTGAACATGGTGAAGACCAAAAGTCTTCATCTCTACATTACAGCATCTTTGTTACAGATAGGTATTGGGTATGCTACTAAAAGTCAAATGGAAAAGTTGAAAAGTGGAACACCATGCGAGCCACAAACATTTTGATCTACATTGATGTACTGGTTGTCCTGGATGCAAAATCTATGCTAGTGCAATGGGGGCACAAAACTTTTGTGAATATCGAACCAGCACCGGATTGGACTTCAGGCCCACTCACGGTATGGAAACCAAACCTGACACTGCTTGAATGACCAAGAACCAGAGATTAGATAGCCCAGGGACTTAGGATAAAAACAAACACGACTGAACAAAGAAAACAAAACAGCAAACCAAGAATGAAACCAAACAAAGAAAAAAACCATATAGATAAAATGATTCCTAATGACATTATGCTATTTTCATAGGTCAGTACCTTCCTCAGCCATCATCAGAGAAGTTTTCTCCTTCTGCAAATGGGAGCAAATAGGGACTCAGAGACAGACATGACAGAGAGAATGAGAGCCCTTGGAACAATCAGACCTAAATGGTAAGTCTCCCATTGAATCCCTCCCCTCAGAGCTGTGTGGAATAGGGCAAAGAAAGAGTGCAAAAACAAAAGGAGAGGAAGGGGACCAACACAGCCAGACAATCTAAGTCAACATAAGCAAAGATCTTATGAACTCAGAGAGACTGAGCAGCGTGCACGGGTCCTGCATAGGTCTGCACCACATCCTGTGCGTATATATTTTAGCTTCCAGTTTAGCGTTTCATGGGATTCCTAAATGAACGAACAAGTGAGTTTCTGACTCTTGTACCCTCTCATGGGCTCTTTTCCTTTGTCAGTTTGTCTTACCCAACTCCAAATAGATAGTTTCTGTTTACCTAATTAAATTATATTTTGTTATACTTAAACAAACAGAGGATCCAAGAGGGCGGCGAGCAGTGTGGACCGTGTTTAGAAACTTCAGTAAACAATTCAGGGAATTGCAGGGAATTCTGAACCAGGAACACCAAGCTCCCTACCCCACTGTAGCGGGAGTACTCCACAGTTCGAAAGGACCAAAATACGGAAAACCTATAAACCCCTGCACATGGGAGGAGCGCGGATGTTCTTGGACCAGAGCGGCAGTGAGTGAGGTTTGCCACAGGGAACCCTCCAGCAGAGGTGAATGGCGTGGTCATCAGTGGTAATTGCTGCGGGAGAGTGGACTCTGCAAGATTTGGGCCCCTCGACCCAATCTCAACTCAGCTCGCAGCTCGCACCTTGAGACCCAAACTAGATTCAGTGAGCAGTTTGGGCGCAGAGTCCCTAGCTGAACTTGGCGCACGGTCCAGCCCTGAGACTCTGGGTCCTAGAAACCTATAAGAAGAACATTATGATGGGCAGATCTGGGCCCAGGGTTCCTGCGCAAACTGTGGCACCAGGCAAGAAAAATAGGTCCAATAAACTTCAAACCCCTACCCAGATCTAGCCAATGGACAGGACATTCTCCCCAGTTGAGTGAAGAGTGGGGTATGACTTTCACATGAACTCTGGTCCCCCATATTTGACCACGTCCCCTTGATGAGGAGTCCTGGTGGCACTCAGAGGAAGGATAGCAGGCTACCAAAAAGAGACTTGATACCCTATGAGCATATACAGGGGAAGGAAGTCCCCCTCAGTCACAGTCATAGGGAGGGGAGTAAGGGAAAATGGGAGGGAGGAGGAATGGGAAGATACAAGGGATGGGATAACAATTTAGATGTAGTATGAATAAATTAATAAAATATATTTTTAAAAACAAACAAACAAACAAACAAACAAACCAAAAATAACAGCTCCATATGGACAAAATACAGCATTCAAATTATTTTCATTATCTTCACCTTTTCCAAGAGTTCAACTTCCTTGAAGTCACAGTGAAATTTCAGTGCCAAAGAATTTTATGTACTTTGTAATGTTACAAACAAATACATATGCTTTTAAATGTAAGCACATAATTAGTTCAAGCTCTATTTATTAATAATCTGTGAGTGTTAACAATTAAAATCTGTTCCTTATTAGTTTTTCTTTGAAAGTTAACATAACATTGTCAAGCATGAAATATAATGACAATCTCTTTCACAAACCTTACTTGATAAAACCCTATAACTCAGATCTTACATAGGAATGGATTTAAATTTGCAACCATTAAGGCATGTCTCTACTTTATATTAGGGTTTTAAATTAATATTTGTCACTGAGAAAAACTGATTTGCATTTTAATG
Source organism: Acomys minous (assembly GCF_964271855.1). Classification (NCBI taxonomy): domain Eukaryota; kingdom Metazoa; phylum Chordata; class Mammalia; order Rodentia; family Muridae; genus Acomys; species Acomys minous. Next base: position 26,607,409 of record NC_140496.1, read on the forward strand.
AGAAAAATCACTATGTAAACTTTTGAAACATTTTACCTAGAGGTTGGTAGCAAAGTCAAAAGGAGTGACTTCATAACTCTAAAATGAAGTTAAACTCTACATTCTGGAATTATTTTACCTTTCAAACTAGAAATTACAGTTTGAATCAAATCTATTTTTAAATCTCCCTAAATGAGCATGATTATCTAATACATCTAGTTTTCCAAGTGTGGTGGGCAATTATTTTCCTGATCATATAAAATCACACATTATTCATATCTGAAACATCCTGGAAACCTTTTTTTAAAACTAATGTAAATGATTATTGCCCCATTTTGTCTTTTTGTCTTTGTACACATGACTTATTAAATCTCCACAATTTATTTCATGTGCCCAGCTTCTTACTTTAAGAGTTGCATAAATGTCTTATTCTGTTAGTGTACCTTTACATGAGGTGGGATTTTGTTCTGTGTATATTGAGTTAAATCTAGCATGGGAAACAAATATAACAAAGGTAGTTATAAAGATGCTAAATATAACACTATGAGCAATTCATTAACCACAAGATCAAAACAGGTATTTGTTAAAACATTTACTAGGAGACAAATCTTCACTTCTGTAATCATGTAAACTAAAACCCTTTTAAGTATCTAAAGTAACCAGTTTTTGAATGAACTATGCATACTACGGCACAAAAATTACCTTTCTGAAAAATGGGTGCAACTGAATTTCTGTGCTTTTCTCTTAAAGTTCATGTAGAAGGAGAGGATTAAACTAACAGTGTCGTTCCACCAACTTTTGTGGAGTAGCAGTTTCATAATGTTTTCGACTGTCTAGCTGTAGAATTCTGTATAGACTGAATCATGTCCAGATTCTGTTGATGCCTTGTTATTTCATTCCCACAACAGAGTTTGAAGTATCACTGTATCATATTTATTATATTTGGCTATTTTTCATCTTTTCTTAAGTTAAATTTTCACTTTGTACTAAACTCCAGTTGTCCTTTAAGTTACTCTGTAGACTAGGCAGGCTCCATCTCATAGAGATCCACCTGCCTCTGCATCCTTTGTAGGATTATAACCATAAGCCACTGTGCTTTGCTTTTGGGTACTGCTTTAAAGGACCACGTTGATCTACTTATTTTCACTCTATATATTTTCTCACATTTGCTCCTACATTCTTATTTGTTTGTATTAAGTTATATAATAGTCTTTATTTAATAATGAAACAATCTATATTTGGTATGGAAACTTGCTTTGAATGTTTGATGTTTTGACACTTTTGAGGAATCTAGATTTCTGGTATCATTTTGTACTTTCCTTATCTTATAGCAAAAGTGGCTGTGTCAACAGGAGTCCTGGTTGTAGAATAATTTTAATCCAGCAACATGGCTGCTGTCACAAGGCAGCACATCCAAAGACCTTGTAAAGCTATATGATCTGCCTGGAATGTAAAAATGCCCTTTGTACACATCTTTATTCTCAAACAGTGAAAGTTGGTTTTTAAAAGGAAGAAACTATGGGGAGTAGACAAAGTGATGACTCAGAGAAAGATTTGACAGGACGAGTCAAAGATACGATATACCCAACTCTCACAAAAACAGGACTGTAAAGAGAGGTTACTGCGAGCAGTACAGAGAGACAGAGAAAGAGTAGAGGTATTTTTAAAGTTTCATTTCACTAATTTATTCAGACTACAACTCAATTGTTATCCCATCATTTGTATCCTCCCATTCCTCCCTCACACTTTCACCCTATTCCCCTCCCCTAGGTCTACGACTGAGGGGGACCTCCTCCCCCACTATATGGTCATAGCCTATCAAGTCTCATCTTGGTAGCCTGCTTATTCTTTCTTTGAGTGTCACCAGGCCTCCCCACCAAGGAGAGGTGGTCAAATATGGAGCACCAGAGTTCGTTAGAGTCAGTCCCTGCTCTCCACATAACTGTGGAAAATGTCCTGTCTACTGGGTAGATCAGAGTAGGGGTTTGATGTTTACCACTTGTATTGTCTTTGGTTAGTGCAAAAGTTTATAGAGTTATTTTTCAACCAAGAGTTTCTCACTGGAAGACATTTACAGAAACAAGTTGTAGAGAACAAGCTAGGCACAAGTGAAGTCAGAACAAGACAGAGAATGAGAAAGAGTAAAAGACTAAAACATATTGACAGAATTAGTTTGAGGCCAGGCAGAGCAATGCAGTCAGAAGCCAAGAAGATCCTATTTGAATCATTCAGCTTAGAGGGGAGTTTAGGCCAGACAACTGAGTTGAGCCAACCAACAAGACTTCAGAAAAACCTAGAAAGGCTTGGGGACAGTTCTTATCTCATCCCCTTACCTGCAGAAATAAACCAACACAAAAATCTGATTCTTCTTGGAGATAAAACCTTTTTAGAAATCTGAATAATTTTTTTTTAATTTCTGCTAAAATTTATGTTACTTTTTGGCTGTTCTGTTGAAGATATTTGAATAGTGTTATATAAACATGCATAAAATTGTTAACCTAGACATTGGAAGAATTCCTCTGTATAAATATTAGCCTTCAACATCAGTAATCCATCCACCCAGTGAAAGCTACACTTGAACAAATTTAAGATTTTTATTTTGCCTACAACAATAAAAATACAAGTGTGCAAATAAATTACCCAGATAATAAAATATACTATTGTTTGCTCTCCTTCTTGACTCTACCATTCCTCCTTTCCTTTTTGCAACATATAAGTAGTAGGTTGAATTTAACAATTTTAATTATTATTCAGTTTTCTCCAGCAACTTTTATTTCAGAAAATCATAGTTTTTAGATGCTTAAATTTTATTGAGTGCTGTTAAGAGTTATATGATCTTTTAGACTCTATTCTATTTATTTCAAAAACAAACAAACAAATAAACAAACAAAACAAAACAACCTCTGATCTGTCCCAAATATAAACACAGATGGTTATAGGGTGAATTGCGGAAGAGACAGAAACAAAGAAGGACAGTGTGTGTTAGAAGTCATACAAATGCATTGATTGAACTCACCATCGGACCCTCTTATATCATTTCATTCTCCTTGACTTTCACAAATCGGCCAACGATAGTTCTTTCCTTCAATATACCCTCTTTTGGACCCAGAACCACACTCTTATCAATGATTTCTAATATCATTTCATGGGACATACCCTATGTTTTCAGCATCCAATATTCCTTGTAAGATAGACAGGCTTTTATGATTCAGTAGACATATTTTTGATTGCTTCCAGCATTACTTCTCAGAGCTGTGGGAGTGCTTTGTCACTCGGGGCGGCTTTAAGGTTTTAAAAGCTCATTCAAGGCCGAGTCTCTCTCTGCCCTTAGGGACAATTCCAACTTCAAGCACACCTACCACCATGGTCCCCAACTGTAGTTGGAATCAAGATCCCAATTAAATGTATTTCTTTAAAATCTTTATTAGTAGACTTTTAAAACTTTGATTAAAATATCAGGAAAATTGCAGGTCATAGTTGCCAGTACCAACTTCTGTCTTAGTATTTTATTTCTATGAGGATGAACCATGATGAAAGAAGCTTCTAAAATAGAGCATTAAGTGGGAGCTTGCGTATGGTTTCAGAGGTTTTGACCATCATGGTAAGAACTATGGCAGCAGGCCAACAAACATGGCAGAGAGAGGTGGGGGGGGATATTATACTGGATTTAGTATGGGAATTTGAATCCTCAAAGCCCACCTTCCAGCAAGGCCACACCTCCTATTTCTTCCCAAATAGTTCTACTGACTTGAAACAATCCTGTGGGGTCTATTCTCATTTGAACCAGTGAAAAAAAACAAGTGTTTTCTTATATAACATAGCTTTATTTTTTTTACTGTGCTTCAGAAAAATATGAGTTATGTTTACTATATAACAAGATAGCTTGCCTACATAATAGTATTTTATGCTGCTTCTTTGCAGTTCTTCCGTGTTTTTGCTGTTGTTCTAAGTGGTTTTTAGTATTAACTTGCCAATGACTAATGGAAAATCTTGTTTAAATTTGCTTTTCCTTTTGTGTGCTGTGTGTGTTGGGCAGGCTAAGTGTGTGCCACACATGTGCATTTGGAGGTCAGAGTGCAACCTTCTGTGGAATATTCTTTCCTTCAAACTTTAAATGGGTTCGAGAAACTGAACTCAAGTTACTCATCCTGGTGGCATATTCTGATGCTGAGATCTCTTTCTGGAATTTGGTTAAATTTTTATTGGAATAAAACCACAATTATAAATTAAATGAAATAAAAGTATGGAGAAACAAAATTGTGATATCTGGATGCTGCAGCTTTGACCAATGAATACATTCAATTTTCTTGAGTGCACTTTTGCCACTTCAGAGAATATCTCACACATTTATATCATACTCGCAAACTCCCATATATATGCACACACACACACACACACACACACACACAGAGAGAGAGAGAGAGAGAGAGAGAGAGAGAGAGAGACAGAGACAGAGACAGAGACAGAGACAGAGAGACAGAGAGACAGAGACAGAGACAGAGACAGAGACAGAGAGACAGAGAGACAGACACAGACACAGACACAGACACAGACACAGACACAAAGACACAGAGAGACAGAGAGAGACAGAGACAGAGACAGACAGACAGACAGACAGACCGACAGACAGAGACAGAGATTAGAAATTGAATTTTTGTAAGTTCCTTTCTCTGTGTCACAACCTACAGGCAGCTCCATTCCATGTACTAGGTATCTTTTGCTCTAGAGGAAAACACATTAGACTAATTCTCAAAAAGGTCCTGACAGTATTTGATATTTATTAAAATAAATCCTCAACTACACATATACTTTTTTATTTACTCTAGTTGTTTTCCTACCATTGGCCATTTTACAAATCATTTTAAGTTTAAGATATCACAGCAGGTGACCTGAGGAATGATTTCAAGGCCCCAGGGGAGAAGGTTTAGCTTTCAGGTCTAAATAGGAATCCTTAAACTCTAAGGTTTCAAATTATAGTCTCTTTGGTTTTCCATTCACTTAAGTTCTTTGACCACAGACTGACAGGCATACAGTCAATGGATGATAACTTACATAAATGTGAAACTGTTGCCTATTTGGCTATTGAAGTTAGTACTTAGGTTTCAAAGAACATGTTTTTGCTTAATTTACTAAGATGAATAGTAATTTTCAGAAACTTAAAAAGATAGCCTGTAGGGAAATTTCTAATTATCCTAAATTTATTTTAAAACTCCCCAAAGGAAATGGAGGAAACCCTATTTCACTTGAGTCTGTCAGAACAGCTTAAAAGTCCTTTGATAAACTCTGGGTTCATCACAATGGTGGGATTTATTAGGACCTTTTATGTCTGTGCTCCACAAAGAAAGAGCTGCTTTATCCTATGCACAAACCTGTAACTGCAAGAGGGAATAGACCATTTAAATGCAAATCTTCTAATCCAGAGATTCACTCTCTAAATAGAAGTGAGTCTTCAGGGTGACTCATAAAGTTAGTAATATATGGCCATTCTCCTGGGATTGCTTATTTTAGAGAATCTAATAATCTGCTTTATTATGTGTGCATACAGATTTCTGCTACATATCCCCAGAAATTCCCCAGATACTACTGCTTGTGATGTGTGGACTTCCTGGTTATTAAAAGTTTCTCTGACTTTTTTGAGGTATAAACCAGGTGCCAAAACCTTCTGTTCTAGCTACAGCATTAAATTGTCTGTACTAATTGCATAATATATATTCTCCAGGTGCAATTATTGGAAACTTGACGGATAGCATGCTTAGAAGAGAGAATGGCATGAATAGTTGAGGGGCAATAAACTCCCGTAAGAATAATTCTTCAAGATACACAGCTTCAAGCTGTCTTCCTATCATCCTCATGCATATGCCCTGTATATATGCACACATACACAAATGAATAAATATAATAAAAAGTAATTGTCAGGTTATTTAATGAAAAGAGATCTCAGAGACAGTTGTATACCTCTGTGGGTTGAGTAGGCTGAGGCATCACTTGTTTCATATGATAATCCATTCTGCATATGGGCCATGTTTGTTCTTTGTGAGCGGAAGTGAATTCTTCAATCCAAGTAACAGAATCCCACCTAACTAGAAGAATCTATTATTTGTCTTCAGGCAGAGCTATTAAGAAAAATCAAGGTATCAATGCTCAAGTATTGATTGAATTTCCATCAGCTTATACACCAACTGCCTATGTATTAGAATTACCTGGAAACTAATGTCACAAACAGAACAAAAGTAGCAAGAAAAAAATTTTTTTTTGTTGCCATCACCACTGCAACACAACAATGCTTCTCTGCTTCTGGGTCCGCTTTCCTCTTACTGCATTGCTTCATACATCCTTAATATATAATGGTCTGTGCCCGTTCTTATTGCATCTTGTCATACTAGTCAGGAGGATGCGGGTGGATGGGGGTATGGAGAAGTAAAGGCTGTGATCAGGATGTATTATATGAGAGAAAAATTTTAAAAAAGAAGAAAAATGTGGATACTCATAAGTTATTTTAGAGGTATCAGTCGGCTAAGATCTCAAGAAACGGTCATACTCATAATGGCTCAAGACAGATTATTGTCAAATCTGTGTCACTAATGATATTTCTTTGGATAAGGGGGATGGACCTTTTCCAGGAGGATAACACTATGCTGGGGACAAAGTCACTGAGGCAGAACACTCAAAGCATTTATTAGAACGCTGACAAGAAAGAATAAATACTCACAATAAATTTTAAGAGAATTATATTTTGATTACCAGAATAAATGAATTTCAAACCTTGGCTTGTCTGTACATGGTTAAACTGGCATTCATTTGTCTCTGAATAGTTGTATTGATTTGAAAGATGCTTTCCTAGACTCTCACCTTGTTATCTGTTTAAATCAATGTGAATTGTAAGAGCATGATCGTCAGACTAGAGGCTCCTAGTGGCTATCTACACAGAATCCTCACTCCTACTTACCAGCTTATGTAAATATTTACCCACTTTCTTTGTCTACAATTGTCCACATTCTAGTCCTTTTATACAAAACATTTAAGGAGCATGTTGGATTCAGGTCTGGTTCTATTACTTTGTGTGATTTATTAATTCGTTTCTTGGTGTGTGGCTGAGAAATACCCAGTCTCCTACTAACGTTTTGAATTCAAAGATGAAGAAATTGAGGTCAAGTGCGGCAAGGCAACTGGCAGGCATTCCTAAAGCAAACTGGAAACACGTGCATCTGTTTTTTCTGCCTGTGAATCTGACCACTTCCATTATGGCTACGATACCTCTCTCACCTCATTTTGTCCTGATGCTTGTACTCATTGGCAGAGACAGAAATCAAAATGCATAGGCTGTTGTCACTTTTTTTTTTTCATGACTGGCATTTCATAGGAAGTGCAAGAGAATTGTCATTTGGCTAAGCCAGGGCTCCTGGGTTCCTGCAGCAGTAAAGGCTTCGTAGCAAACTTCCATCAACAGATGAGGATAGCTACAGAGCATGAATATCTTGAGGGAGTGGGGAGAAACAGGCACAGCTACTCTGCTAACAATTTGATTTACATATCTTTCATTCTCAACAAGCCAGTTAGCACTCTATTAAGGGGAAAGTCCCAGTTCCTACAGACATAACTGACACACATTGTCCTTTAGGAGGGAGCATTATTTCCATACAAACTATTTGGTTTGGATATAAAGGAACATACAGAATATAAATTTTCTGGTGTCTCTCAGGTTCCAGGTAATAGGTACAAGATTGAAAGATTTGTTTTCACCTTCTTTTTTTATTTTATTTTATTTTATTTTTATTTTTTATTTTTTTTATTAATTTATTCCTGTTACATCTCAATGGTTGTCCCATCCCTTGTATCCTCCCATTCCTCCCTCCCTCCCATTTTCCCTTTACTCCCCTCCCCTATGACTGTGACTGAGGGAAATTTCCTCCCCCTGTATGTGCTCATAGGGTATCAAGTCTCTTCTTGGTAGCCTGCTGTCCTTCCTCTGAGTGCCACCAGGTATCCCCCTCCAGGGGACATGAACAGGCAATATTTATACATATAAGTACGTACATATACACACAATAACAATTAGTTACAGTTGGGCATGTGGTGCATGCCTTTAATCCCAGCACTTGCAAGGCAGTGGCAGGTGGGTCTCTGTGAATTCAAGGCCAGCCTGGTCTACAAAGTGAGTCCAGAACAGCTAAGGTACCCTATGATCATATAGAGGGGGAGGTAATCCCCCTCAGGAACAGTCATAGGGGAGGGGAATAAGGGGAAATTGGGAGGGAAGGAAGAATGGGAGGATACAAGGGATGGGATAACCATTGAGATGTAACAAGAATAAATTAATAAAGGAGGAAAAAAACTTATTTTGTGAATAAAAAATTTAAATATATGGTTATTCAAACAACTAGTATGCAATGTTTTTAATGTCATTATGGCCATTTTTTAAAATTTGATTTTAACATTAATATAATTACAATGCAATCACCAGGTCTCTCTTCCTTGCAAACCTTCCCACATATCCCTCTGTAATGCCCTCATACATACCCCTTCTTGTTCTTCAAATTCATGGACTTTTTTTCGCTAATTTTTGGTTGGTTGGTTGTTTTCACCTTCATCTGAGACTTCTTCTGACTAAACAGTCTTCCAACTCTCATGGTCTTGCATAACCAGCAAGGTTAGGCAGAGCATGTTGAAATATCCAGCAAACAGGATGGAGGGCTTCACTCTCTGGCCAAACATGCTTGCTTTTTGTCTTATGAAGAGCATCACAGAAACTCACGTCTATATATTCAGATATTTTAACTAAGTCGACTACATGCAAAGGAGACAAACTTTTACAAACCTAACTGTGCCACTTAATACAACAGGGTGTAGATTAGCCCCAGGCAGTTTTTAGGTACAAATAAATTGTACTTTTCCAAGCAAAAAGAATTAGCTGCACTTATGAAAACCAATATAAATCCTCACTGTCTAAAGCTGTTTTGACTATTAAAATATTTTAACTGCAGATTTTTCACATAAGCATTTTCCATATTTTTATATTGATCCCAGAAATGTTGACTTATTAATACAAGTGAGGGATCAGCATATGGGTTAGCAAGAACTAGAGATTTTCCACCAGACTCCATGAACTTAAACCAGAGTACCTCCTCTTTTGTGTTTGTTTCTATGGAGTATACATATACCAACTCAGTAGAGTGGAAGTCATGGTCATTATTGTAAACTCAGCCAAGTACCCATGGAAAGGTCAAGACATGACAGGAGAACCTACAACTGTCATCCTCCTGAACCAATATAATTCCCAACTGTACTGCACATACTTATCTTTATACCCACAAATAAGAGTAACTCCTACCTCTCTTCAAAGGATTTTTTTGTTTGTTTTTTTCAGTAGATGGTATTGTTACAAAACCCTAAAACTTTTCAAAAGACAGAGAATAAGAAATTATAGATAATATGTTAACCACACATGTAAAGAATGCACAAACAAAGTCTCTGATTTACCTACCGGGTAATAAAAGCTGAATTGTTTTTCTACTTTTTCCTCTCTTTTTGAGTATATTCACAAGTCTGGAGTGCCTATCCTTTTTTTTTTTTAAAGCCAAATTCAGGCACCTGGCTCTGCCTCTCCAGTGCTGGGATTAAAGGCGCGTTCCCAGCAGCAATGAATTCTAGCCATTCACCGAGCTTCAATTTCTATCTCAACAATTAATAAAGTGGAACAAGAAAGAAGACACCCAACATCAATCTCTGGTCTTTACCAGCACAGGCATGCTTACAGGTACACTTCCATACAGGTGTGTATGCACACACGTGCACACATACACTCACACAAACACACACAAGTATTAAAAACTGTAAAGTGGGGTGATTCAATAGTTTCATACTGATTGAAATCCATCATGAAAAAGAATATATTTTAAGGGATGTTGTGAAAATAGTCTTCACATAGTCCAAATGAGATGTAAAGGAATTTCTTAGGGGAGGTGAAATGTATGGAAAAATTGTTCTCATATCTTGAAAACTATATTTTTAAGAGTTCATATCACTACAGTAAAAACAAGTTTCTTTCAAGGGAGGTGGAATGGCTACTTTTAAAGGAAATTGGAGAGAGGAAAACATAGAAAAAGAAGAATATATGCTTATACTCATAAAATAACACAACTTTTCTTACTATATGTGCATTGTGTCTTACCACTGACAATTCAAATGCACTATAAATGTATGGACTGTAAATAGTTATACCAACTTAAACATTCATCTTTAATTTACCACATAGTGCTCTTACCATTCTCTCTTGTTTTTTTATGTTTTTTAAAATTTTTTAAATTAATTTATTCTTGTTACATCTCAATGGTTATCCCATCCCTTGTATCCTCTCATTCTTCCCTCCCTCCCATTTTCCCCTTACTCCCCTCCCCTGTGACTGTTCCTGAGGGGGACTTCCTCCCCCTCTATATGATCATAGGGTATCAAGTCTCTTCTTGGTAACCTGCTGTCCTTCCTCTGAGTGCCACCAGGTCTCCCCCTCCAGGAGACATGGTCGAAGGTGAGGCACCAGAGTATGTGAGAAAGTAATATCCCACTCTCCACTCTACTGTGGAGAGTGTTCTGTCCATTGGCTAGATCTGGGTAGGGGTTTAAAGTTTACTGCCTGTATTGTCCTTGGCTGGTGCCTTAGTTTGAGCGGGACCCCTGAGCCCAAATCTGCCTTTCATAATGCTCTACTTTTAGGTTTCTAGGACCCTCTGGATCCTTCTACTTTGCTATTCTCTTATGCTTCTCCCATCTAGAGTCCCAATAGGATGTTCTCCCCTCTGTCCAGTTTCCTGGTAAGTGAGGGCTTTCGTGGGACATGCCCCTGCGGCTAGTACACAGATATAAGCAAGTATATATCCTCTCTCATTTTTTATTTACATGTGGCATATGTGTCTTTTGTGCAGAAAATTTCAAATTGCTTAAGAAAGAGTTGCTACTTGATCTCATTCAATAAGCAAGAATTGCCTTATAAACTTCCAATAGATATCCTGGACAAATTAATGGTTTAAAAATATCTTTCACATGAATTATTAAAAATTGCTTAACACTGTGGGAAATATACATCTACTCCAAATGTGGAAAATAGGTTTAGGAAATACAGTCTTTAAAAAATGATGTCACAACATTCAGATCAAATACCCAGAGATCATTTCATATTCAATTAAGTAATGTAAAAATTTATTAACATTATGAAGAAGGTAATGATAGATATCTACCGTCTATAGCTTCAACAGTACAAAAGTAGATGCGCATTTTTGCAAACAATGTTTGTCTATAAAGATACACACAGGCACACACACACAGACACACACACACATACTTCATACGAATATGGAGATGGTGAATGTGGCTTTTAGTTTTCTCACTATAAGCGGGCTCTGCTCCTTAGCAGGCCCTTTTCTTCCTCTTGTCAACCTTCTGTAAGCATCTGTCATTATTTCAACATCTGGAAGAAAAGATAAGCTGCTTCAGTCGGAACACTGCAGTCAGCAACTTTCTCCAGAAATCTAAATTTGTCACTTCTGCAGAGCATCCATCTTCTGCCAGCTTTTGACTTCCTATCCCCAGGCCAAACTTGAAAATCAGGACTCCAAGTTTGTAAGGCTGCTGTGACGGACTAATTCAGCTATGGAGGGGAAAAAAAAGCCTGACAAAGGGTGGAAATCATGATTAATTCAAATTAATTTCTACAGCAGCAGGGACCCATCTAAATATGATATAGAGATTTAATCTCAGTCTGACTTTGACAACAGCCATTAGACACGACTTCTCTCTTAAAGAAGGAGGTGTTCAACATTGCTTTCTGTTTTCTTTGACAATACTTTCTCAGTCTGTTTCCACTTTGAATTGAATGCAAGAGCATGTTTTCATCGTAGTCAGAATACTTCTAGATGATAATTTGAAATGGAATATTAAATAAATTCACATAGAAATCATTGGAGAACATCTATTCTTTCTTTTTTTATGTCATTGTTTTTTTTCCTCCTTTATTAATTTATTCTTGTTTTATCTCAATGGTTATCCCATCCCTTGTATCCTCCCATTCTTCCCTCCCTCCTAATTTCCCCTTATTCCCCTCCCCTATGACTGTTCCTGAGGGGGATTACCTCCCCCTCTATCTGATCATAGGGTATCAAGTCTCTTCTTGGTAACCTGCTGTCCTTCCTCTGAGTGCCACCAAGTCTCCCCGTCCAGGGGACATGGTCAAAGGTGAGGCACCAGAGTATGTGAGAAAGTAATATCCCACTCTCCACTCTACTGTGGAGAGTGTTCTGTCCATTGGCTAGATCTGGGTAGGGGCTTAAGGTTTACCGCCTGTATTGTCCTTGGCTGGTGCCTTAGTTTGAGCGGGACCCCTGTGCCCAAATCTACCTATTATAATGTTCTACTTGTAGGCTTCTAGGACCCTCTGGGTCACATGCCCTAGGTGGAACAGGCTTCCATGAAGCATAGATCACCAGAATTTATCCAGCCAAGATACCTGGAAATATTAAAGATCTGAGACACTTTCTGTGAACTTCCTTAATGCCTTGGAATTACAGGGGTGCTACAAATCACATTTCAAGCAGTGAAAATAAAAGACCTTTTGTGTTAATTTGTTTTGGTTTAGAGACAGTCTTACAATATAGGTCAGACTGACATAGACCATACAGTGTTCTATATGCTGGCCTTAAACTTGTAATCTATTGCCACTAGCTTCTCTTGTGGAGATTACAGGCATAGGTCACCACATCTGCAAGGTATTATGTCATATAAAAGAATGTAAATTGTATGAAGTATTATAGTCAGTTTGGCATAACATTCTTCTTTAAAAGTTCATGCTTTCTTTCTGGACCTTCAACTAAGTTATTTTAAAATACTTTAGTTCATTTCTTTAAAGTGTGGTAGTTTAATACCAGAACACAAAAATTACTTGTTTACTCCCCACACCTCAGGATGACGGATATTTGCTTTTGAGAAAACCTCAGCTGTTTTTCTGCTTGTTGTTTATTTGTATTTTAATGAGGGTTATTTCTCAGAATAAAAAGGTTGATGGAAAATATATTAAAAGGATTGGATTATTTTTTTGTATAATTATTGCAGAATCACACATTTCCATATGTGTGTCAGAAATATTTTAGTTGGAAAAAACAGCTTTCAAGTTGTTGTTTCTTCTTTGATTTCATTCCTTGGGATGGAACTGAGTCTTCTCATGCTTGCTTCTTTATATAGATTCAATAACTTATAAGGCTGTAGGAATAATGAAAGAATCTGTGGAATATTCCGTCAAAAAGATTAGTGGGTAAAATTTCACTCTAGCAGTTACTGTCTTTGCTCAATTAATTAGCCTGTCTGAATCAATATTATCATCTCTGAATGTGGGCTAATAATAATTGTAGGAGCTGAAAATTAAGAATTATATTAAATAACAAATCTAGATTATGAAGTAGAAGGCAGTGGTGACGTGTAGTTCATGAACTACTTTAAACTCCAAAATACCACATTTTATATTTTATACATGTCATCAGACACTGCCTCTATAAAGAATACTACCAATTACACCACCAGTTCATAATTCCTTTGTCACTGTTTCTAAACCGTTTTCACATGGATAAGCCCTCTGCAGGGCAGTGTCTCTGTCTAATTGATTTTCAAAATTTTGCTTCTAAACTACTGGAATTGCAACTATAAAATGTTATAGATGAGCAAGTTGAGGTGCATAGAGATGAACAGACCTTTTCTTTCACGGTAGAAGAATAACTTTCTGACAGAGCAATGGCTGAAATTTATTGTAGCTCATGAAGGTCTTATTTCAACACATTTCTCTTTAGTTTTCAAAATGTTGTGATAAACAGGGAATTAACACCAAAAATGTATATAAGTGATAAGACATGTTCATAATGTATAACATATATTATATAGTTTGTCATCTGTATAAATTTGTATGTACAATATACGCTATATATGTATTCATGCACATAGTGCACAGATATACTTGCAAGCAAAACACTCATATAATGAATGAATAATTTTCAAAAATACATAGGAATATAATAAACCATTTGAATAGAATGAGACTGTACATCTATAGAAAAACAAAAGGGCTGAGGAGGTGACTCAGTGTTTGAAGTAATTGATGTGTGAGAGTGAGAAACAAAATTCAAATCTCCAGAGCCCCCACAAAGCAGAGCATGGTAATGGAAGAGTCTACAGTCCTAGTGCTCTGTTGTGTTGAGAGAGAGGAATCCTATTGATGTTCTCAGGGTAGTGAGATGGTGTACACAGAAGCAAATGACAAAAGACCCGAACGAACACACACACACACACACACACACACACACACACACACACACACACACACACCAAAGCAATTTTTATTTCATTGATGTGTTTATCTGCAATTAGAGCCAACACATTTTATATGTAAAAATCAGAATTCAACCTGTGTGTGTGTGTGTGTGTGTGTGTGTGTGTGTGTGTGTAAAGTGCATACTGTAGTATATAATAAATCTCAAGTTCAAAATGTCATCATTTAAACACAAATTTATGATAGTTGTATTTTAAATTTTACCTTGATATTTTAACTATTGAAAACAGAAAAATAAAGATTGGCATAACTATTGTGAGATTACTTTGTGACTACATATTTTTAAAAACCAAACTCAGTTAGCTAATACTCTCTGAATTTGTAAAATTTGTAAAATGGTGCTGCCATAACAGAGCTTGCTCTCTCCCCCAAGAAGTCCCAGTGAAAACTTTTTGCAAAAAACCAAGACCCATGGAAATGGAGATTAGTAAATATTTCAGGTATGGACTAAATTTGAGATAATAGATTCTAGGGAAAAAAAGAAAGAAAAATGAAGACCAGAAAAATCCAAAAGTTTTAAAAGTAAATGAAATCAAGATTAAGCCTAATCAATATATAAAGAAAAATATTGCGCCATTATAATAAATAGTATTGGCATTACAATCATCATGAAATGACCAATAGTGTGTTTACTGCCTCCTGTGTTTCAGTTACACAGCAATGAATATGGCAATGACCATCAGTTCTCATTAGTACATGATAGAGTTGGTCACTTTATCAGTTCTGTTTAATGAATATAAACAAAGACCATGAAGAAAAGAGAGTGAGTATATTGGGGAAAGTTTTTTTTCAAATTTTTTATTATTAATTTATTCTTGTTACATCTCAATGGTTATCCCATCCCTTGTAAACTCCCATTCTTCCCTCCCTCCCATTTTCCCCCTACTCCCCTCCCCTATGACTGTGACTGAGGGGGATTACCTCCCCCTGTATATGCTCATAGGGTATCAAGTCTCTTCTTGGTAGCCTGCTATCCTTCAAAAGTTTTGTCCTAATTATAAATACAAGTGATCACACCCTATAAGCATTATCATTCTAAATTAGCCTATCCTGTGCAAGTTTTAAAAAGTGGTGTCCTGCCCTAGGAATTCTCAACTGATGAGGAGTCTCAAATGGAGCTGCCCTAACTAGGTTGCTGAGAGTGGTCTGGGCAGCCTATGTACTTTTAATATATTATCCAAATACATCCACACACACATTTAATCCATCTTTTCCTGATAAATTTCTGAATAATAAAAAAAAAATAGTGAATCCTTACATGAAAAGTAGTGCTTTGTCATGCTGTCTATAGCCATTTAGGCTGTGTATGTTTTCCTGGGACATTTGTTGCCCACTTAGCTTGTGTGTTGGTAGGGTGGTACCCTCAAGGCCTGTGTGTGTGAAGAGGATTTTTGCCCATTTAACCTGTGTTTGTGTGTGGGGGGGGGGTGTTGCCCACTTAGCCAGTTTGTGTGTGGGTGCTGCCCTCATAGCCTGTATTTGTTGGAGGGGTTGCCCTCTTAGTCTGTGTGTGTGTGTGTGTGTGTGTGTGTGTGTGTGTGTGTGTGTTGCTATCATAGCCTGTTGGGGGGGGGATTTATTGCATCTGTCTGTATCTTCCTAAGGTTTGTTTCTGCCTTAGAACATCTCAGCCTTTACACAAAATTGGATCCCCTGATAAAAATTTTAGAAGTAAAATTCCAGAAATGATAAAAATTATTTTATTCCCCAAATTTAGAAGGGAAGTTCAAGGGATTCAAATGATAACTTATTCTTCTGAAAATCATCTATATATGTGGACTGATAATTGTTCAAAGACACAAAGGACATGTTCCTACGGAATGTGCGGGAAACATGCAGGTAGGACCACCGGAGTAGAGCTTGAAAGCTTGAATGCCCATAGATTTAATGCTTTACTACATGCAAGTAGAGTACACACACACACACACACACACACACACACACACACACACACACACGCACACACACACACACACGCACTCATACTGTGCATTTGAATCTAAACGTGCACTGAGCACAGCTTAAAAGGAATAAAGCCCCAAATTGTGCCAAGACAGGTCACTCAATTTGTAGGATTCCTTCTAAGGGAACTGCAGGTTAAGTTAAATAAATAAATAGAATACGTGTTTCCAAAAGGCACGGCCTGGAGCCGTGTGCGTCTTCCTGAAGTAAATAGCCCTTTTGCACTCCTCACATGGTCTTCTTCCGCTCACTGCATTTTAAACCAGCCAACATGATCGGTAAAAGAGCTTTGGATCTGAGAGCAAGTTGCACTAATGAGTCTCCTGATGCTGTCCTAGGGATGGGCACAGCCATTTCCCATCAATAAAACATGAGGATGAAGCACCCAGGGCTGTTAAGGTACCAGCCAAATCTCATTCCAGGAGTTGCAGTTTGTGTCAATTAAAGAATAGACTTCAAGAGATGAAATTCACTTTGCTCGGGCTTGTAGGACACCTCTGGCAAGCATTAGCACAATAATCGCAGTCATATTTCCTCCACCTCTCGGTCCTCTGTGCAGGGCTGAGAGAACGTTGCTCTCCATTCTCATTGGTGGACTAGTCTAATTTACTCATTGAGGCTTGAATTAAGTCCCAATTGATCTTGTACAACACTGTAATAGCATAAAACCATACATATTTTCAATTCTGTATTTTCTAATTTATTGAGTAAACTCATTTTTTTCTTACTTTTTTCTTCCTTCCTTTCTTCTTTCCTTGTTTCTCTTTTTTTCTTTTTTGGCTTCTACTGGGAGCATTTTAATACAACTGGGAGATAAGAAAATGATTTTCTTGTTTATTAAAACAATGCTTTTATAAATAAGTTGGGTTTCTCAGCATGCCTTTTAACACATTTCTTTTCCTATCCTTGGATTTCAGGATTATACTTTGGTGGAAGAATTATAATTCACTCGCTCTGTTTATTTCTTACACAGAGACTTATACAGCAATGTAAATATTATCATACAAGTTAGTTCACAATGACAAACTTCTCCATCCTTATAACATGTCAATTAACAAAAGGTCTTTCCTAAAAGAATCTATTCTGCTTGAAAAGGTGTATTTAGAATAATAAAATTCCATGGCTTTACATTTGGAAATCTCATCTACCTAATTTGCATCAA
This sequence comes from Acomys minous, assembly GCF_964271855.1. Classification (NCBI taxonomy): domain Eukaryota; kingdom Metazoa; phylum Chordata; class Mammalia; order Rodentia; family Muridae; genus Acomys; species Acomys minous. The sequence goes on from NC_140496.1 coordinate 26,624,871, forward strand.
ACTGATTTTTAAAAAAAAATTTTTTTTAAAGAATAGGGAAATTGACGTTTCCTATGTAACTTCCCCAACCAGAAGTGTTTTTTGCACATTCAGTTTTATAGAATTTGTCTTTATTGTTGACTTACTATGGGGTAAGCTATATATCAACCATTCCTAAGATTTTTTAAACTGTGCCCTGATTAAAGAAACATGAAGGCGACAGAGTACATTTTAATTTCACCAAGAGAACAGGTGCTCCTACCACCCTGCAGTGCAGCAACTCAAATAACATCCATGATGAGACTGCCCCTTGGCTCTGCTCCTCCCCAGAGGCCTGGCCCTGCCAGGAGCAAACTCTCACTATCAATAGGTCCTTTACTCCTGACATTTCCCGAGTCCCTGTCACCATCAACAAGGACTGGCTGCCAGTGCTCTTCCCCTCCTGCCTGATTGCTTCCGCTGCAAAGCAATTTGGAACCTAGGAACTTTACAAGCAGCAGCACTCTCTCTATCACCTCGCTGTATTTTATGTGTGACAGAATGCATTTCACCTGAGCACCAAAGCTGTGAGGTGATTTCCCGGAATTAAGTAGTCATTTGGGGGCAGAACTGAGTTTAGGTAAATTATTTTCTCATATTCAGTTTAGAAAGCATTCTAAACTGTGCATTGTTCAGCATTCTTGAGATTTTGAAGGCAGTCTTCGGTAGCATGTTTGAAATCTGTATGGGCGTTAACAAAGGAGGATGATACATTTCACACGCAAACTACTTTTTCCCAATCAATTCATGCTTCCTCAGCCATTTTAATGACAGAGTATGAGAAAACTTTTCCCTCTATATCCTCTTCAGATTTCATATATATTATTACAATAATATATATATTACAATAATAAATAATATATATAATTATATAAATATATATGCACATATATACTGTTTGTTTTTTTGGATGAATGACTTCTCCAGATAAGCTTTTTGCAAACATTATTTATGTATTACCAAGGCTAGCCCTTGCCTATAATGATGTACAGCCTTACACTTTTGGAATGAGAGGTCTCTGTGCCTGTTTTGTGTCTTAGTGCAATAAATTCTGACAATATGAAATTAATCTTGGTACTGGAATCAGTTCTCATGTAGTAGAAAGAGGGAAAGACTAAAGATAAGTTCATAAGTAAATATCTAATTATAGATATAATAAGCTTTAAGCTTAATTTGTTTTCTTTCTGTGGGCAGAATGATTACAACGTGAAATGAGATAAGGGGGCTTGCAGAAGCAGATGTGAAAATCAAGAAAGGCTTGCTTATCCCTGGCTGAGTGGTACGTCACTGTAATCCTAGTACTCTAGAGGCAGAGGCAAGAAGATGACAAATTTGAAGGCAGCTTTGGCTACGGAATGACACTGTTCCTTCAGAAAAGACAGAGAAAAATAAAGGAAACATTAGAATAATAACAATGTGGATCAGTAACACAGAAAAGGCAGTGAAACTTGAGAGTGTCAGCAGAGACTGGAGCCTAGAATTGTAAGGAAACAAACCCCCTTTAGTCTATTTAGAGGAGTGAATCACAGCAGAAACTATTGGTCACAAGTCACGTCAGTCTGCCTAAAAATCTTACTTTTAGAGTAGAACCTTTAAGTCCCATTCCACAGGTAGAATTTTTTAATTCATAAAACCCATTTTTTTCCCCATCATTCCAAATGACAGAAAAGATTTGGATCCTGGAGCCACTTTCCACCCTCATGCACTTCACATGCCAATTTGCTGCTTTTCTTGCAAACTTACATTTTTATTGTGTGTGTGATCCACCGGCCACATATAAGGCCAAGCAACTCTAGTTGAGCAAATTAAACCACATCATATCGAAACGTGATTTTTCTCAGCCAGCATGCAATACCTATCTTCAAACAGTTTGCAGCAAGCGTGTATTTTGCAAGTTGTACTATCTCAATCTGTATTTGCCCCGAAACCTTCCTCAGGCTCTGTCTACATTGTCAAATGGTGAGTTGAGCGATCACCCTAGGAAGGGTATTGACGGAGACAGTGCAGGTCAAATGAGTCCCTTTCCCCTCAGCCTCTACTGTATAATAGCCTCATGCCTCCTCTTCAATTTGCCTGCATAAACAGCGCCTGAGGGCATCTGTAAGCCGGGCCAGTACTCCAAACGTGCCTCAAATAATATTACAGGATTTAAGGTCTTGTCTACAAAGCATATTTGACCTGGAACATTTCATTGCTGAAGGAGACAGTGAACAACTCCGCATTAACTTCTTATTCCTGCAAAACTGAGGCTTATCAGCCATTACCACACAGCATCCCGTAGCGTCATGGAATCACGACCTGCATATGTGTCTTCACTGGCAGTTCGAGCATTCTCTCTACCTCAGAATGTTGTGATATGCGTCATCTTATTACAACCCACTAGCAAACACTTAACGTCTTTATCCTTGGAGGACACCCACGAACCAACTAATCATTGCAAGGCACACCTTACTCTATACTAGGGATTGCACGCAGCAATCCACATGCAATTCTTAATTGTTACACCAGGATGGAGGTAATTGTTAATCCCATTCTATTTAAGAAAAAAATGAAAATTTAAAGGTCAAATATCATTTTAAAAGATTTAGTCGTTTATTTTATGTATATGAGCACTCTATCTGCATTCACACCTGCAGGCCAGCAGAGAGCATCAGATCCCAGTGTAGATGTTTGTGAGCCACCATGCGGTTGCTGGGAATTGAATCCATGACCTCTGGAAGAAGAGACAGTGCTCTTAACCTCTGAGCCATCAATCCAGCCTCAGTAAAATATCTTTGTACAAAATTACACAACTATTCATTTAGTAGAATTTTATCCTCAACTGAGAGGCTTATATATTATGCTGCACTTCCCCATAAAGTAAAATATTTGCTGACCTATTGAATGTAATAAGCACTCATGCAATTCTACTATGTATCTGGGCATGAACACCATATAAAAGGTGTCATGGTAAAAAGGATACACATCATTTCCGAATTTGATGGGATTATATTACAGTAGGTATGTGAACACCGAAGATACCAAGATGAAATTGCTCTGTCAGACTCAAACCAATTTAGAGGCAGAAAGCTCGGAAGGAGAAAGTCTCATGCTTCCTGTTCTAAGTCCCTCCTAGTGGGCTTTCTAAAGGCCCAAAGGAGATTGCTACTTGTACATGTATGCTATGCTCTGTAAATCTTTGTGATGCTAATCTTTGTTGTCAATGTAACACATTTGGGGAAAAGGAACCTCAGTTGAAGAATCGCCTCGCTCAGACTGCCATGTAGTCTTGCTATTTTCTTGATTGCAAATTGATATAGGAGAAGCTTAGGCCATTTTGGCAGTACAGTCCTGGGGCTGTGTAAAAAAGGTATCAGAACAAGAGCTGTAGTGGCAGCCAGTAAACAGAATTCCGCCAGGTTCCAGCCTTGAGTTCCTGCCGTTGCTTCCGTCAAAGATGGGCCATAACAGACCATAACCTGTAAAAAGGAAACAAACTCTTTCCTTCCCAGATTCCTTTTGATTAGATTGTTTTATCTATAACAGAAAATCAAACTAGAACAGTCCTCCTACTATGCACATATTTCTGTAACTAAATTTCAATCTCCAATACTAGCATTTGGGAGGCTGAGGCTGGAAGATCACAAGTTCTAGGCTATGTGGGGCTACCACCTAACAACACTCGGTTAGAACAAAGCAAAGCAAACAAACATGTTTTCTAAAGATTCCCGACATCACTGCCATGTAAATATTAAGGAGCATTGAGTCATGATGCCTCTTGCAAGAGAGAATAAGGGAAATTTGGCCATTTGGGAAGAAATCAAATAGAAAGTAACAAGTGAATTTCTAAGGAGAGTTTTTAGCTTTTTGTTACTGAATGAAATCAAGGAGACATTTTTTTTTCTACTGCCTAGGTATTAAAAAGTATATTCTATATCTGGAAGGGAATTTGGAACCAGGTATTCCCTTTCAAAGTTGTAGTAACTCTAGATTCATTTTTTTTTCACATTTGAATGGCAGATTGCAATATATTACTGGATATTAATATAATTTTTCCCTACCTGTAATTTGCAGGGAATTGCCGACTCTCACTTGCAAGCTGAGTGTGAATTTTCCTTCAGAACTTCATGGGTTTCTCTACACAATAGTCACAGACAGGTCAGTTTGGTTTAGCAGTTTGCCTGAAACTGGCAACTAGGCAAGAATTTAACCTAAGTTGTAAGAAAGTTTCAATTTAAAAAATATGTGGATTTCTTTTCTGCCAGGGACTAGGTAAATGTTGGAATTAATTATTCTTTATTATTACTTTCAAGTCTAGAATCTTAAATCCAAAATAATTGTGCCCCTCTATTTTGGTCTAGACTTTATTGCCTCTCATTGGCGTATAAACGACTTGCCTCTTTTTATTTTATTTTCCCATTCAACGTTGATCATTCAGCAAATTATTTCAATAGAGATGTTTTTCTCTTTATTCCTTTCCATACTCAATACATTCGTGGACACTATTTGTTTCTTGGCTTATAATGTAAGTACTAATACCCTCATCCTGATTTAAATCATCTTTCATAGTTTTGGACTAAATTCCCCTGATCATCATGACACACATCCCTCTTCATTCCAATGTTTTCAAAGGACTGTGAACTGCTCCCAACAAGTGTCACCATAAACAGAAACAGTTCAAACAGAAGCAGTAAGGACTATAACATACTGAATATGTATATTTGATTATGTATAAAGCAATATAATATCAACATCATAATTAAGTTCTACTAGTGCCTATAATTCAAGGATTTGAAATAAGTATAGTCATTAATAAGTAATTAATATAACTTAATTATTCAGTGATTCAAAATATGTCTATTCAGTAATGTACATTCACAGGCATTGGTCAAGGAAGACAGAGTATAGTAAAAGAAAAACAAAGAATGAAGCAACACCCTATTTTCAGTGAGTTAATTTAAGCAATTTGTTATAAATTTTTTCATAGATGCCATTCAGTATGAAGGTCTTACATAGTCTACTTTCCTTCTTTTCTTAAGGACCACACAGAAATGATTTATTATAGAAATGGGAATAAACAAACTTCACCTCTGTAAGCCCCCAAAGGAAAACCCAATGCTTAAATGATTAACAGCAATTTGTACATATGTAAAGACAGCCACAGCTTCCAGAATAGAAATGTGGGTTTAATCATGTTTGGATTTTGTCAGTTACTTTTTCTAGGAAATATATAGGGTGGATTCTCTGTTTGAAGCCTCGCCTCTGTTATCTTATTCATTTGAATGTCATGCCATCCATGAGTCTCTTCAGGTGGAGATCACTTCATTCTTAATATAGTCAGGTTGCCCGGAGTGCTTTTCACTGGGAAATGGAAGAGGCACAGAACTGGGGACCTTCTGGGCTGAGGAACAAAGTCCAAAGGAAACCCCTGGTGAGACTGTCAAACACAGAATGTAAGGAGTTATGAAGAAGGGCCACACATTATCCAAAGGAAGGAAGAATGATTGGCAAGGTCAGTCTATTTGTAGAGATAGCATTTGAGCTCAGTTCAATAGCAACTTGAAAGCTTAGATATGTCAGAGGGCAGTGAGAAAGGGGGGTGGAAACAGAAAAAAAGAGTCAAGCTTCTCCTCATGGGATACTTGTAAGAAAAAGAACCAACTGTGTTAAAGGAGTTGCATAAATGGAAAAGGATTTGTAAAAGCAAGCTAACACATAGCCATTAGGATATTATAAAACAGGTCTTAATCGTATTAGGTGAACAAAATAATTGTCGATTGTGTGTGATATACGTGGACATCTCTTCAAAAAAAGACAAAAAACAGACAGGCAGCTAATATTAATGTGTGTTTAAAAGTCATTATCATGTAGCACTATAAAACCTATGATCAGTAAACAGTGTGAGAGAGAAACACTTGGTCAACGTACATACAAATCAACGCCATGTTCCTGACACTTTCTTCCTCACCTATTGCAGGTCCAGCTGGGTCTGGTACAAGTATAGGTCAGTATGAGTGGGTTTCCAGAGGCATGGGCTATGTCTTTTTTTTTTCCTTTGGTCAAGGGGAAATGTGCCACATGTTTCAGCAAAATATTCAGTCATGGATGGTGGAGGAATTCATGTGGTCCCAACCTGCCCAGAGGAAGGAGGGGCAGCTGAGAGATGCTAGAGAGGCATCCATTATCTTCAGTGATACAGCCACAGGTGAGGTACTCATTCCCCAGTGAATAGCTTCCTGCTCATTCTCAGATGAGTGGCACTGGCTTGACACAGTGATCAGAAGGCAAGACAAAAATAAAAAAGGAATCACGTGAAACTATAGAGACGTGGTGGAAGAAAGATGTAAAGGATTACTGGGGATAGGAAGTTTCTTTCTTTCTTTCTTTTTTCTTACTTTCCTTTTCTTTTTTTAGGCAGAGGGATGAGTGTAAACAGAATGTATTATACACAGATATCAAATTGTCGTGTAAGGAATGAATACATTAAATTAAATCTGAGGAGGAGATTCGCTTGGCTCTCTTCAAAATCTGGCGTGTGATTTTCCTCAGCTGTACCTTTAACTCCGGCTATCCTTCCATTGTAAGATTCTATTATTCCTATTATATCTACCCAAACACTAGATCAATGGCCATCTCCTTTCCATGAGTCACATTTTTACCCATTGCATGCAGTTTTATTTATCCATTTATTTATTTATTCATTTATTTTTTTATTTTTTATTTTTTTTTACAAATCACTCTTTCTTTTACCCGTCCAACGTTTACCTTCCTTTAAAACTCCAACTTTAGAGTCCTGCTCTAAGGACGACCTTTAATGAGTATACCAGGAGCTAGGAGAGCAGCTTCCCAGGTGCTTCTGGAACTCCTGATACAATGTTGCCTGTGGACTCCTTCCTCGGTGGAAAACTCTGATGAGGAACAGGCTTTCTCATGGCGTGCGCTAGACACTGACTGAGCTCAGCACCTAGTGAGAAAGCTGAAATGTGAACAACAGTACTCAACAAGTACCATCATGTCTACAGGATAAAGACATCATATCTTCAGACGACGCTCCAGGATTAAAAACGCAATGGGTGCTTGCTCCTGCAGAGTGAAGCCCCCGGAGTCTGCTGCCCTCCAGAGCTTTGCTGTTAAAACTCCTATCATTAATACGTAACTTTAGCAGAGCATTTCCTCTGTCTCAGTGAATTGGAGCTATTTCCAGAGTACCTTCCTCCAACTATCAAAACAGGTAAGTATTAAATCATATTTTTTGTATTAGTTCTTAGGGAGTTGTATATATGTCTTGATCATAATCAATACCAATTCTTCAAAGCCCACCCCTTTTCCTTATGAACTCAACTCTGTGTCCTTTAAGAAATCATACAAATATATTTTATAATATTCTTTTATTGTATAGAAAGTATATTGGTCATATCCATTCATCAGAGTATTTGTGTTCTGACTGAATGGGAAGAAAAGCTGCTTGCTCTTAGTTTTTAGGTTAATTACACAGCTTATAATAGTTAACTATCTGCTCAAAGACACTAATCATTTCATTTACGTCAGGCACTTATGTGGATTATAACACCTCATCTTTACATTATTCTTGCACAGTGCGTGTTTAATCTCCATTTGGGGGATAAGTAAAGAGGTTCCTATAAATAAAATAATTTGACCATAAACATGTGAGACATGGCTCTAAGAAAGTCACCCTCATAGAAGCAGAAAACAGAATGACAGACACTGTAGGCAGTGGTTGAGATGGTGCAGGGAAATGTTGGTTAACGGCTACAAATTTTGTTAACAGAGAATGAGTGAGCTCTGGAGATCAGTTCTATGGAATGTTGCTTTTAAATCATAATATTTGTGTATGCTTGCAAACTGCTAAGAAGTAAATGCTTTAAATATATATTTAGGGGTTAGAGAGATTACTAAACAGTTGAGAACTCTGGTGGTTTTCCAGGTGACCTCTGTTGTAATTCCCAGAAGCCCACATGATGGCTAATTCCCATTAGTTCTTCTCTCCAAGTGGATATGGTGCCCTATGCTGGCTTTTACAGGCACTCTACACATATGTTACATGTACATACATTCTGTCAATTAAACATATCAAATAAAAATAAGTAGGACTAGTTTTTAAGGTAATTGTTTGGCAGTTTCATATGTGTATACAATGAATTTGAATAATTTTCATCTGAACTCTTCTCTCATCCTCCTCATTCTCCCGCTGAAACCCTCCTCGGCAGTTCCCTTTATATCAGAAACATATTTTTCACTCTCTCCTTTTATTTCAAAGAATAATATCTATGTAAATGTATTTTTACATAGTTTACATTTTAGCATAACTCGTCAGTTTGTAATATATGTCTACGTTAGAGGCATTGTACACTATAAATATATACATTTCAAATAGACCTTAGTGAGGTTGAAAAGTGAAACCCCCTGACTTTAAATCGATGCAGTGTGATGGCAGGTGGTATGAATTCATCCATTAAGCTCTCTCATAGGCAGTTGCAAAAACTTTGGCATCTGTTGTGCTTTACTGAAATTCGTTATCAGAAACAAGCAAAAACAATTCTGAGTGAATGTGTTCTCTTAGACAATGGCACAGCCGTGTCAAGGACCCCAAGTTCTCGTTCATGTAGGCATAAAAAAAATCCACCTTACTCAGGTAAAGATCAGAGGAATTACAAAGCATTCTTTTGGTAAAATTTTTGATGGTGTGTGCACAAAATGTCCTCCAGTCCTCATTTGACAAACTGAAGATGACTCTGCTACAGACACCACTCCTAACAATGTCCTACACTTACCTCCTTGTTCAGCTGGATATATATATATATATATATAATCTGTTTCCTTGTTTATCTATAATAATGCTTCCCTTTTAATTCAGCTGTAATATAAACCCAGTTTCATTGTTCAACTGTGTGGAACGGCCCCACCTCTCTGTCAGGTTTCTAGAACCCACGCCATGCAGGACACATCAGTGATCAAACTCTGCCATTTCCAGGCAAAGGGAGGATATATTACCTAGGATCAGGAAGCCTGCCTTTTCTGGAAACAGGACTTGTCATCCAGGAAGTATATATCAAGCATCCAGCACTTAATTCATTAACACAAAGAAAATAATAGGAGCAAGTGAGATGTAAATTTGTAATACTAAGTGACTAGTTGTTAAATTATTAGGGTATTAATTAAATTGGCATTTATTTGTTATTTGTCTGTTAATTTCTTTACTTATTTAGCCCCATTTGTCACCACCACAACTACTCCTAGAGTTGTTAATTATTTCTTTTTCTTTTGAGGCGAGATCTTTCTGAGTAGAATAGGTTACCCTCAAAAATTTTGCTTCCAACCCACAGCAATTCTTCTGCCACAGCCTTTGCAAAAAAGTGCTTGGATTGAGTGTATGAGTTACCATGTGCAACTAATACTTTTGCTATTAATAGCAATACTGTTACAACCATTACAAAATTCTTGTGAGAATTCAGTACTTCTATTAGGACCAGGTTTCCTATAGTTAAATTGGCCTGTGAATTTTGTTCTGGTTTCATTTCTGTTGATGTAATAAAAATGACTCTATAAAAAGCAACTTAGGGCATAAACACTTCATTCTTCTTATAGTCAGGTTGTAGTCCTTTGTTGAAGGACAGTTGAGTCAGTGAGCACAATCCAGGTGACATCATATCCAGTCAAGTATAGAGAGAAACCAATGCATGCATGTGCACTTTCTTGCTTGCTTGTGCTCTGTTTAATTTCTCTCCCTTACATAGTAGAATACACACTCATGTAGTCCTTGCCTGTGGAGTGGAACTGCCTCCAGTGGGCTGCGTCTTCCCACACGAGTTAATTTAATCCCCCACAAACAGGACCACAGGCCAATCCAATGGAGACGGCCCTTCAGTGGGAATCCTTTTGTGCTGATTCTAGGTTGTGTCAACTCTTTACTCCTCTGATAAGATTTTTTTTCTTTTTTTAGGAAAATACAAATGACAATTGGGCTTAGAATTCTGACTCTACACATGTCAAAGTAGTTCTGGCTATTTACCAGCATTTCCTGTACTTACTGGTGTATGCTTCTTTTCTTCTTCTGCGTGACTTACCTGTTAAGACTTCAATATTATTTCAAACTCAGAGGCAGAAATCTTCCCATAATCTCACTCTTGGATTCCTGACATCAAATTGTCATAAGAGCACCACATTAAATGAAAATAAGATAAAGCAGAACAGTGATGTTGGTTGTCCGTTGCATCATAATATGGATGGAATTGTTGGCAGAACTCCTGGTCTTCCCCAGATTGTGTGTGTGTGTGTGTGTGTGTGTGTGTGTGTGTGTGTGTGTGTGTGTGTAAAAAGCAGTGAACAAAAAAGAATGACTTTATACATCACCACAAGATCATTCACTCTCACATATCTTCCCATCCAGGAGTGTTATTATCCCAAACACTAGTTCATTTTTTTTTCACATCTCACAAAAGACCAAATAATAGAGGACATGTTCTTCAGGGCATACAAGAAATTTCTTTCTTCTCTAAGAAACAAAATGAAGATGGTATCTGAAGGATCATCTTAATGAAAAATAAGCTTCCTGTTTTCATTTTATTTTTGTGGTAATGGGCTTAAGTCAAGGCCTTACAGATGCCAGGCAAAGTTCTACTCTGAATTCTAGATATGCATGTATGCATGTATGCACGCATGTAGGTAGGTAGGTATGTGTTTGTTTGTTTGTTTGTTTGAAGTATGTATTTATGTATTTGAAAGAGTGTCTTAGTAAGCTTGTCAGGCTGGTCTTCAATCTACTCTGTATGCCAGTCTTCATGACTCAGTGTTTCAAGAGGGTTCACAGACCTCCACTAGCAAGCTTGGCTCTCAGAAATAGTTGTATGGGTTTTTTTTTTTTAATAAAAAGGGAGACATATTTTAGGCTAGAAAATTATGATATCAATATATTTCTAGTGATCTCTCTTTTGGACTATAGCAGAATTTTACAAACTCTGAAGTGGCAATGTCTTAAATTGACACGGACCTTTTGTCCATATAAATCTTAAAAATACCTTAGTGATTAGCATTATAGTGTCATCACCTTTGAAGGGAGAGTCCATTAAGGAACACTTGAGTAAATGAAAATTATCTTCTAAGCTTGGGAAAACACTGATAGGGGCCCACATCTCATTCTTCATAGATGAGCAGAAATAGTCTTGTCTACAAAGTGAACAAAAGAGTAAGGTGTATTATAACAGCAGCAACACAAAGCTGATTTGCCATGCTTTCATGAGCCATCTGTTGCCTGGTGAGGGACAAGTGAAGCCTAAGTACTTTTGACAAAAATGGTTTAAACTGTCTTCGGAAAACCTAGGAAAATCTTTTCTTGTTAATTAAACATTTTTTATTTTTACATATACATTTATTTTATTACATGTATATACAATAAACTATGTATAGCAAGAAGAACCATGACACAATCAGGAATTATATAAATGTTACACTCATAGTGTTTTGGCTATTTGTATTTGACAGCCTTGAACAAAACGTCTTTGCTATCTTGTTGTGTCTAAATTCTGAACGTAAATCAGTATCTATAATATCTCCTCATTATCAACTTAAAACATCTATCTAGACCTAAGATCATCTTAACCCCTAAACAACTAAACTTCATTGTAAAACTAAGATAATTGGTCTTTAATTCCATCAGAGACTTGAGAAGGAATCAACTTCATTACCTGAGTATGCCAGGAGAGCAGGTTAGTAGGCTTCCAAATGAGGAGATGCCAGGACACTTTCAAAGAAAGCTTTCAGACTGTCCCACACAGGACTCTAATTAAGCCTGGAATTTTTCAGCATTTGGTAACTGGACCACAAATGCAATTGCTAGCTTGTTTAGCCATTTCCCCAATTTTAATTGGGCCCCAACTAGGTACTATTTGTACCAAATCAGCCGCAAATAACCTTAAGAGAATGGCACCCCCATTTCCTTTAAAGGGGATCAAGTAGGTTTTTGGTTGCTTTCTTGGGCTATAGAGGGTAATTATCAATGGGAGTTGATTACAAGTTATTATCGGACTTATTTAGAAAGGAAAATCTTATCATGGGGATCTACATATAAGATATATCAGACCAGCAAGATAGCTCAGTGAATAAGCATGCTGGCAGTCCTGCTTACCACTTGAATCCAATCCCCAGAATTTCCATGGTGGAAGGAGAGAATCTTTTCACCTCCCTATGGACCCGTGACAGGCATCTCTACACATACAGACATACATATGTAAACACACATTCATACCAAATAAATGCATGTAACAAGAAACCCTTTTAAAAAGAAATATCTACATTAAAATAGATTAATGAAGTATTATTCCTCTCGGTTTCCTCTAATGTTAGTAATTTTTTCTAATTATTTTAATTGGTACAGAAAAAAATGGGTTTCACAGTCACATTTTCATATATATACACACATATACATATTCATTTTACATGTATTTATTTATTTGTTATTCTTTCCTCATATAATACATACTGACCATAGCCTCCTTCTCCCTGCTCCTCCTGGTCCTCCTCTGACCATCTCCCTTCTCCACCAGATCTACTGCTTCTCCATTTCCATTCAGAAAAGAACAGGGATCCCAGTGATAGCAACCAAGCATGGCATAACAAGATGCAACAAGACTAGGCACAAACACTCATATCAAGGATGGATGAAGCTACCAAGTAAGAGGGAAAGAGTCCCAAGAGCAAGCAAAGGAGTCAGAGACTCCTACTTTCTGACCGTAAGGAGTTCCACAAACACTTCAGGCTAAAAGATAACACCATCATCATCATCAACAACAACAAAACAAAACAAAACAAAAAAACCTGCAACATGTAATCAGAGGAACTAGCCCAGACCCATATAGGCTCTGTGGTTGCCACTTCAACCTCTGTGAGCCCCTATGAACCCAATTTATTTTATTCTGTGAGCCATATTTTCATGATGCCCTTGACTCCTCTGGCTCCTGCAGTCCTTTCTCCCCATCTTGTCTAGGATACCCTGAGTTCTACCTAATGTTTGGCTGTGTGTCTCTGCCTCTGCTCCAATCAGCTGCCTGATGAAGTCTCTCTGATGTCGGTGGTTGAGTTAGGGTTAGGCTCTATGAGTGTAGTAGAATATCATTAAGAATAATTTCACTAACTTTATTATACATCGTCATCATCATCATCATCAATCAATCAATCAATCAATTATTTCAGTCCTGTCTTGTTCTGCTTCTTAGCAATCCAGGCACTGGTGGGCATGGGCTCCCTCTAGTGGCTTGGGCCTCAAGTTACACCAATCATTGATTGTCTATGCTAAAAAAACTCTAAGCCACCATTGCCCCAGCACATCTTTCAGGCATGGGTGGAAAGTTTTGTGCATGAGTTGGTGTCCAGGCACCACTAGGACACTTTCCAGGTTACCAAAGATGGCCAGTTTAGTCTCCATATCCTCCATTACTAGGAGTCCTCCCTAGGGTTATCCTTATAGCTTCCAGGAAGTTCCCATTATACTAGGTTTCAGTGTCCCTTATGCTAGTTGTTTTTCCCTGTCCCTCCTGTCGCCTGTTTCCTCGTCCCTTCATTCTGTCCCTCCACTCTTGCCTGATCCCTCTTGTTACCAGCTCCATCCTACCCCAGTCTACCAACAAAATCTATTGTATTTCTTCTTCCCAAGGAGATACCAGCATTCTTTCCCAAAGCTGTCCTTGTAATGTAGCCTCTCTGGCTCGATGGATTGTAGTTTGATTATCCTTAGCATATAATATTCATTTATAAGTAAGTATATACCATGTTTGTCTTTCTAGGTCTGGTTTAACCTCTCTCAGGAAGATTGTTTTCTATATCCATTCATTAGCCTGCAACTTTTAAGATGTCATTTTTTTCCCTAAGAGCTGAGGAATACTCCATTGTGTAAATACACAACATTTTCTTTATCCATTCTTCCATTGAGAGACATTGAGGTTGTTTCCCAGTTCCTGGCTATTATGAATAAAGTCACTATGAACATAGTTGAGCAAGTGTCCTTGTGGTATGACAGAGTGTCTTTTGGATATATGATCAAGAGTGGATCTTGAGTTAGATCTATTCCCAATTTTCTGAGCAACCATCATATTGATTTCCACAGAGTCTTTACAAGTGTGTACTCCCACCAGCAATGGAAACGTGTTCCCCTTGCTTCACCTCCTCACCAGCATAAGCTGTCACTTATGTTGTTGATCTTATCCATTCTGACAGGTGTAAGATGAAATCTCCAAGTAGTTTAGATTTGCGTTTCTGTGCTGAGTAAGATTGTTGAATATTCCTCTAAGTGTTTCTCAGCCATTGAAATTCTCCTTGAGAATTCTGTTTAGCTATATTCTTCACCCCTCCTTCCACTATTCTTCTCCATCTCTCCCAGGCCCTCATTAGTTCCTTTTCTCCCAATATCAAATAGAGTTCTCCTCATTTGATATTATATTATGCTATAAATATGTTTATGATATACATGATATTTATAACATATAAATGTGTATGAAGTCTAGCCATTTCAAATGGCACTCCCCCTCTGTATGTGTGTGCTTGTGTGAGTGAGAGAGAGAGAGAGGAGAGAGAGATCTTAACTATTTTTTATATGAAAGAAAAGATGACGTTTCTCTTCCTGAAGCATGCTCATTTACCTTAACGTGTTGCTCACTACTTCTATCCATTCCTTAGAACTGAGATAAAGTTCCTTGAAAAATCCATTTTACATGTTTCCTTATATCATAGCCTCTATATTCCCTCTAAATTTTCTTCCTATAACTCAGACATAAAGCACTTATTCATGTAAAATGTAAAATATTTGTTCCTGTTTTCTTGATTTTTATGAGCCCTCTGTACACCTAGGAAGATGTAAGCATTTTTTCCTTCAACCTTCAAAACTACTAGTCACTCACTGCTTTTTATACAAGCTAATCAACCTCTAGTATTTTGTTATGACATGTAAAAATGACTAATTGAATATTTCTACCGAAGAGATTAATAGTGATAGAATTCCTCACTTATTATTTGCCTCTGTTTTTTAAAATTCATACATTGGAAGGCTTTATAATTTAAGTTGCCAGAAAAAGACTGTGCTGCCTATCTACTACATCTGAACAGAGCGCCTAGGTCCTCACCATGCATGGTCCCAGTCTCCTTGTGGGTTCCATAATATGGGGAGTAGGGCAGGCTTCTTACATAGACTCTGGTGCCCACTTGTTGATAAGTTCTCGGGGGTGGGGCCTTTTGCTAGGCCACAGAGGAAAAGAATACAGACAGTCCAGAGGAGACTTGATTGGCTGAAATCAGGTGTTAGTGGAAGAGTGCTCCCCTTTCTGAGGGCTAGGGGAGGGTTAAGGAGATGAGGGAGGGAGGGTGGGACTGGGAGGTGACAAGCGAGGGAGCGAGCTACAATTTGGATGTAAAGTGTTCAAATTAAAAAATGAAATAAAATAAAAATAAATCATAAAAACACAAAAATTTATTTAAGCTGCCATAAATATCTGCTCATTAGCACTTTCTATGCTGTTATAATGCAGTAGATTTCCAACAATGTAACATAATAAAAAGTATGAATATATTTAATATTTTAATATACATTCTCAAATTGATGATCTATTTATAGATCTTATTGATGACAGCATCTATGGAGAGGCAAGATGTATGCTTGTGTGTATATGTATGTATGTATGTGTGAGAAATAGAGAGAGAGAGAGAGAGAGAGAGAGAGAGAGAGAGAGAGAGAGAGAGAGGAATCCCATGGTAAAGGAGAGAAGAAGATGAAACATGAAGACCGAGAAGTTGTTGGACAGTAAATTTTGGAATGACATATAGGAAAATTCAATTGGCATTTGTATCAAAATTATAGCCAGCTAGAATATAAAGAAAATAAAACTCAAATCTTTCAAGTCTGAGGCTTTTTTTTTTTTTAAGAGAAAGGATTGCCAGCAGGGTGCTTTCTTTCAAATTTACCACAGAAGACATTTTTCTAATCCTGTTTTTTGGAATCACATGCTCCTATTGGTGGCTGGGACACGGAAAGCCTGTCCTTAGGTACAAAGACTTATTGGGATGTTTTAGCGAGTGGTATTTTAAACAGAACTGATATGAACCATTGCTTCTCTCATAAGATGTGTAGAAAGAATACTTATGTTATTAGCTTCAAGTGAATTTGATACAAGACGAATTGTGGAGTCTCAAGTCATGTCAGTAAAGCAAAAGTAGATTTTTCCTTCATTATGACGTCAATTTTAATATTAAAAATGAGACAAATTTATAAATAAAACAGTGTTAATTATACAAAACTTGTATAATTATTTTGGAAGATGACTAAATTTTCAACTACATATTCTTAATTCAATACCTCCCTAAGGTTTTTCATCTCTAATTCTAAATCTGTTTTTGAAACTAATTTCTATTATATAAAGCAATTCTTGATAAAAGTTATGAGACAAATTATCTTTCCAACAAGTATGACTGTATAAAGAAAATGCCCCAGGCCTGGAAAAGCTCAGTGATAGAATGTCTGCCTGGTGTTTAGAAGACCCTTGATTCAAATTCTAGTGATTGAAAAAAAAAATTAACCTCTTTGAATACTATTACTTCTCAGGTGAACAAAGCTAGGTAAACGGGTGCGTTTATGTCCACAGTTAGCAAATAGCTACTCAAATCATAATAAGGTAGTGTAAAGTTTAATGTAGCCTCTTGTTTTTAGGCACATACTTTCTTATGTTAGTAATAGCTTAGAATCATACATTTCTGTGTTTTAAGATTTAAGATTTAGAGTTAAGATTTAGATTTAAATCAATGTCTTAATTTTTTTCTTGAATGTTCTGCTACGATAATGGGAGAACTCTCAGGGCTCTGCAAAATTCTTGAGAATGGACATCTACCACAGCTTGGGAGTTAAGAAATATGTGCCATGAGGCAGGTAATATCTTAGTTGACCTACGTACCATTCATCAGTGGGGAAAAATGCTGTAAGTATTACAAGTGTGATAGGATTGGTGACTTTCCTGAACCTGAGTCCAAAATGAGATTTTTGAACAATGCGTGAAGCTAAGGGCTAGCTGTGCACTTTGGCTGCTCTTAGATCAGGGGTCTTGGCAGCTTTTATAAAACAGACACCGTTATATAAGCTCATAATCATCATCCCGGTAGAGACTTATAAGCAAATTAGAAGAATTTGGAAGATAAAAAAATGCAAGGCTAATTCATGGGTAAACAGGTTTGAGTCCAAGATATGATATGCGGACTTTTCTACAAGAATAAAGGGAGAACAAAGGATCTCACGAAAAATATGTATTATCAAATATAGTTTCCAGGAGTTTTCTTCAGAAATCCCAGTCCTTTTCTCTGTCTGTCTTCCACAAAACAAAAACAAAAACAGAAACAAAAAAAACCTGAGCCACATTTTTAAAACAGGAATTGCAGAAATGAGAAATAATGTCTTCAAAGTATGAATAAAAGTATTTTCCACTCTGATTTTCCTGGTATTGGATAGGGCATTGAATCCACTCAATTTTATGGTTTTCACCTTTTGTGAACCCAAAAGGCCACGGAGATGTGAGTATGTTAATATGGTGGATGTTAAAATAATGGATTCCCAGTTAGTTAACAAGGTACACACTCAATAACCATTCTTACACAATGTTTTTCACATAAAAAGAAAAAGAGTAAATGAAATGTAGATATTAGGACATTTGAAACCAGTGTATTAACAGAATCATATATAAATATTTTAAATTAAAATATTCAACAAAGTTATTACCCTTAGATCTAACTCACTGTATGTGAAGCTAAGGATTGATATTTATAAACATCAGGACAATGCCATATCTAGTATATGTGTGGTCCTTAAATATGACCTTCTCTACAAATTAAACAGAGGCCATTGAGCAACTTAAAAAGTGATTTAAAAAGAGAGAGAGATTCTAATTTAGGATCCCGTGGTTAAATTCTCTCATGCATCAAAATTATGGCGTCTCCTTTTGAAAGCTAATCAGTAGTATACTCCCAACCTGAAAACCAGATAAGCATGATAAAATATAATGTATCATCTGGGGCCAAATACATATACATTATGACTGGGACCTGTACTCTGCACTGTAATGAAAAGTATGTGAAATAACTTCTCTATACCACAGTTTGTTAAGTGTTCTATCACTGTGAGGTCCCTTGAGGCTCTAAATATATTTGAATCCCGGATTTCACTTAACACACTGGTGGTTCTCTGTGGGACAGTGCTTTGAAATGGAGTGACTGCTTTAAAATATTTCTGGTCTCACCACCAAGAAAATGTTTCAAAGTATAAGACAGGAGAAAAGTTATGTGTGTGCTTAGTTGTGGCTACGGAGGCTGGGGGTACAGAGAAATAGTACTATATTTTTTTACTGTGTCCCCTGGAACCTGGCACAGAAGCTGAGGCGTGGCAGGATTCAGGGGCAATGCGCAGGATGAATTAACTTACTTAAAAGGCAGGGAATCTCTTCTCCATGGGGAAGTTAGAAGGGAAGCTTCCGTTTCTGAAGTAAGCCTTGGTTTTTCCAGGTAATGAACTCTACGATGGTAGGTTAATGGAAGTGGGAGGCGACTGCTTCAGTCACAGTCTGCGAGAGGCTATATACTGAAAAGCATAGTCATGTTTTTACCACTGCTAAACTTAAAAGGGTGAGCTTCCTTTTGTTCCCTCTGGGTGTAGGCTCGCCATGTGCCTCTAGATGGTGCTGCTGGCTCGCTTCAAAGCAGCCACAAACTCCAACTGCAAAAAGTGAGGATTTCTGTCTGACCTCTGACGACTCTCACCCATACCTCTGTTTTACCGCTTTCCAAGTCACGGGAAACTGCATCTTAAAATGAGTCTGTTTGGAGAATTTTGATCACTCTCCTCATCTTCTTTCCTCTTATTATAATATTATCATTGTTTTCAAATTTTAAAATAATCAGTTTTAAGACATTCTTAATAGCCTTTCTAATTGTGGAGTTTTTATTTGTGGTACACACTGTGGGAAGCAAGCTGGAAATAACAAATTCATGTTAGTTAATTGAGGCTATTTCGACCTGGAACATTCTACATTGAATTCTATATGCCTCTATGTGCAGAACTCAGAACGTACATGCCTGTAGCTTTTGATCTTTATGAGTTAACGTTTAGCTACTGTTAAACAGCTTAATGTTGGAAATACAACATTATCACACAGGATCACACAAAAGAAAACTATGCATTGTATAATCACTGGTATGCTGCTCTCTGATTCCCAGGTAAGACTCTCATATTTTGTTTTCATGGTAATTTTTGAAAATTATAACCATTCTAGAATGACCATAAAGGAAAATCAGCTGTGTATATGTCAACTAATCCACTGACCTAATAGTGTGTCTTAGATGTAGTTGGATTGCACTCTCCGGAGGTCTCTGTGTTGAAATGTTGGTTTTTTCTCTCAATCCCTGTAAGAAGGTGATGCAAACTTTTTTAAGACATGGGGGTCACAGATTAGGCCGTTAAGTTGGGGAACTACCATCGGAAGGTCTTTAAGCATGTGTTTTGGAGCTCCAGTGTGTTCCATTGTTCCAGAAGGGCATAACTAGGTAAATTATTGTTACCAGTAATCAACATATCAGCCATACTGAAATGTCAGTCAAGTACAGAATTACAAAAAAAAAAGTGTGAGCATTAGGAGTATAATTAATGATACCTTGGGATCAAAGCCAGAAGTTAAGCTCATTTCACCAAAATTTCAAAACATTCTGAGAATGAGTATGGAGCACCAGAATGACTGGTGTATGAAGGAGAGCTAAACCTGTTTTTTTTTAGGATCTCAAGTGCGGGATTGGAACGGTCTCGTGAGAGAACAGGTGAGGTTAATTCACTAGAAGAGCAACCACCTAGTGCAGGAGCTTAATTGTTGCCAGCTGAAAAGATCCCGTGAACTGACTCTGGGAGGAGATATGTAAATGAGCCCAGAACTGGAGGCGGGGCTTTTTGGAGACGGGATAGGTTTGGTTGTTCATGGCTGCACTTTGAGACGCTCCTAGAGAGAACTGCTGGAGGGAAGGCTTCGAGGCTCCGGCTCCTGCTGAGGTTCTGGGTTCTGGTTACCCCAGGTTCCAGCAGAAGAAATCCTGTGCCTCACGTCCAGAGAATCATTCCTCGGAACTGATATCCTTAAGGTTTTGTTACTGTGTTCATTAATCCTCATTTCCTATTGTTTTGGTTAGTCGGGTTATAAGGGACGTAGGCTCGGTCACTAAGTTGTTAATAAAATATATTAGTTAAGAAAATTGAGCCTACAGGTGTAGATGAACAGATACTTATTTTTAAAAATAAGAAAATAGGTAGGCACAGTGGGACAGATCTATAATCCCAACACTTAGGAGATGGAGACTGGAGAGGCAGAAAACCTAGGACAGCTTCCCCTACCTAGTATGTCAGAGGCTAGTCTGGGTACCTGAGCTGTTATTGCGTTCAACAGTGAAAAAATACGAACATCAATATATTTTTACTGGTTTTCCCAGGCGACTCAGGTCTTATTTATTTCTCACTCCATTTCTATACCCCCTCTTGTGTCTAACCATTTCCCATTTTACAGATCTGAAAACCCAGACTCTTACTAATGTTGAGAGATTTACCCAGGGTCACAGAACCAATTACTGAGCTGATTGATTTCAAAGCTCATGTATGCAGCTTCTATATTATTTAATGTTTCTTATTGCATCTTGATAAGGATCAGAGAGGACGGTAGGGAGAGGCTGGGGGGGCGGCGTAGATCAGTTGCAATGGTCTTCCTGTGCCACTCCATAAAAACATTATCTTTTAATCTCTTAAGGTGAAAAGGAGTTCTTTGCTCTAAATCAGAGGCCAGGCAAACTTAGCTGGGAGGTGGTGGAAGCTGCCACAGTGTTCCAAAGGATACTGAGCCGTTCCCAACAGCAAAGCTTGTATCCATACTTTGGCAGGTAAGCAAGTTAAAGAAGAGCAGTGCACAGCTGACTGCTGACACAAATCCACAGTTAGAAAATACACCACAAGTTCCAGCCGCAAGGAAGAGAGAGAACATCAGGAGTCTCAAACACGTGGGGCCCTGCATAGAAAACGCTGACGAGACTCTTAGAACTGTCACTTTAAACTGCTTGCATAATGTCGGGGGAAAAAAATCACTTCACAGTTTTGCAGCAGAGTTGCCTCAACTTGTGAGCGCAGGTAGGCATAATGTGAAAGCATTGTCTTCCTTTAGAGCCTTTCTATAGTTTTCGGCTTAAAAAAGGTGTGTGAACTCAGAGCTGCCACAGAACACTCAATTTGAGGGTATTGAAAGGTTAGCAACTTAAGGATTGTATGTAGAAGTTTGGAACTTTTTTTTTTTGTCTTTAAAGACTCCTGCAAGCCAGCCTAAAGTCTCTCTTAACATGCTTTAGACTTCTTTTTGCACCCTCTGCTGTGGCACCCAGCACAGTGCTTACCAAGCCCATGTTGAATGTTAGTACAAGCACTGTGAATCCGTTCAAAATCTGTGATGGACACCAAAAACCAAGATTGCCTCTTGCATTCACTGGGACTCATTAGGCTAAGATACAAGTGTGCTTGCTTGTGGCAGGAATAATCCAAGGCAGTAAACAGAAAGCCACAAACAAACCTTAAGTCTAATGTGGAGCAGGAAGTGGAGATTCGATTTTGTGAAGGTGGAGAGGCTCTGAGGATGAGGGAGAGACTGGATTCCTGGGAAGGTCAAGTTTGGGCCCATGAGTGGGTGCGTTGGGGAGAGATTTTTCTTTGTGGATGAATGTGCTGTCTTGCTCAGGCTCACTACCTGTGGGAGTTAAGGGGAGACTCATTCCCTTCACATTGCAGGTTCCAGAGTGCTTAACTACAAAAGAGCACACAAGTCAAATTTTCAATACGAAACAGCTTCCACAACTGTCTGGCTCCACCCTTCTTTGAGTTCTGTGTTGAAGAATGAAGTATAGAGCGTGTTTCCCAGTGAATTTAAATGCCTTTGCATGCTAAAGCACATAAATAAGAGAGAGCCCAGACCGAGCATCCTTGGACTGATGGGACAGCAGTGCAATCAGTCCTCTCGCATCTACCACTCCATCTATGTCGTGCCCTGTGGTTTTCAGTAACATCGCTGATTATTCATTCACAGACCTGCTCATCCCATCACCACTATACACTGGGCACAATTGCTCATTGTTCTCCACTGATTAGGACGCTGTGGTTTATAAATGGATGATGCAAAAGAAAAATAGACCAAGGCCATTACTCGTAGGTGGATTCTCTAGTGCTACACTCTGGGGTAATCAATCTTCTGTGGACTATTTCCAGCCCACTTGCTGTTGGGAATTTTTAAAGTGACATTCTCTCCTGGCAACTGTAGCAAACCCCATGAATGTCCAATTTTAAAGGCACCTTAAATATTACTTTTTTTTCTCCATGACAGTAAAAGTATCTAATTTACCATTATACTATCTTTTATGTGAAACCCCCTAATGCTGGACTCAAGACTCTAAATGACAGACTAAAAGGCCTAAATAGAGAAGTATGCATATTAACATATCAAGACTGATGCTACTAAAGTAGCAATGATGGCCCTTGTCCATTACCAGATGATGGACAAAAGTTTAGACAACAGAATCACTATACATTCAATTATTCAACTAGTTCTCAGAATTAAAACTCTCTTTAATCATTGTCATATGTAACGTAACCGGCCTCTCATAATAGATAAAGAAAAGTTAAAAAAAGAAAGAAAGAAAGAAAGGCCAAATGTGTAGTAGATGAAACAAAGGTGTGCTTTTTTTCTCTTGAATTAAAAATTGGTCCTTCAAAATAGTCACAAGCTACACCAAAATAGGGCCCTTACTCTGTGGTCCATTCCCCTCTTTGATATCCACATAGCCTCCAGCATTACTGTGCTGAACACAAGAGGTGCACATAAGTAATACTTTGCATGACTAGGGCACTTACATATCTCTGGAAAATTAGGAATGCAGAGTTTAATTAAAGTCTGTAAAGGAATGATAGTGAAAAAGAAAAAGTTGTATTCATTTTTGTAGATTTCTAACGTCTATCTATGTCAGTTGTATGAAACTATCAACCCAGGGTCTAACAAAATCTGCCACGGGAAAGATGTGCTCTTTCTTGGTACATGCAAACAAATAGATTTCTCATGTTTCAGTTCAGTAATGGAAAAAGTAAATGGATATAACTCACACCCAGGAGGACAAATTCTGCATGTTTTATTTTATTTGTGTGTGCTAGATTCCAATCTTTCGATAGTGGCATACAACCTGGAGCAACCACAGGAAAGTAGAAAGGGCTACGCTAGAGGGAGGACAGGAAAGAGAGAGAAATAATAGGGTTCCCTATCTACAGGGGGGAGAATGGAAAAGGGGGAAATTTGCCTGACCATAGGGGAGGGTGGGCACTACAGAAGGAGAATGAAAAAGAGGAATAAAGAACACCAAGGATGCTTGAAAAGCCACAGGGAGGTTTGTTATTTTTACTTAAAAGTAAATGTTTGTGTGTCCTTGTGTGTGTGTGTGTGTCTTTGTATGGCTGGTTGTGTAAGTATGTGTGTATGTGTGTATGTGTGTTTGTGTATGTGTATGTGTGTGCACGTGCATGTCTTGTGTGTATGTACAATATAAAGCCTTTCTCTGTCTGAGTGTGAATGTGGATAGCGTGTGTCAAAACCAGCAACGACTGCATCATCTTTCCAGATGTTTATAGCCTCAGACATCTTCCTTATGGAGACCTCCTCTTAGACGAATTCCTCCCGCTGTGCTGTATATAATAAACATGCTGAGGTTCCAGTTTGTTGTACAGCTGATGCTCTCTGTCAGCGCTCACACAGCCCACCCGATCCAAGTGTTTCTGCATATGAGTCTGTGTGTCTGTCCTGTCTTCATTCCCTTGGTGTGCTATGCAGGTTTTCAGATCCTAGACATGCAGGAATGTCCGGTTGTGTTTGATCAACCTAGCCAACATGACTTTTGAAATGAGGTAACTCATGAAAAAAAATGTTAAATAATAAATATATAGAAAAGCCTTGTACAACATGATCCAAAGGAAAGAGGAGTAGAAGGACGAAAGGTTTTCCAAGTAATTTTCAGAGGTGATGATTTTCAATTATGCAGGTTCAATTTAAAAGACACATCCTGAGGTAGAAGAAATGGTTGAGTATTTAAGAGCATTCATGGCTGTTTGGAGGACATAGGTTCAACTCCTAGTACTTGTATGACTGTTCAGATTTTTTTGTAATTCCAATTCCTTCTAGCCTCCTCACACCAGCACTCAAGCAGTGTGTATACATATGCATATGCATGCAATCAAAACACTCATACATATAAAATAAAACAAATGCCATTTGGGGGAGGTTGAGACAGCATTTCTCTGTATATCATTGGCTGTTTTGGACTCCCTTTGTAGGCCAGGCTGGCTTTGAACGCAGAGATCCGCCTGTCTCTGCCTCCTGAGTGCTAGGATTACAGGCCTGTGCCACCAGACCTGGCCAAACAAATGCCTCTTAAAGATCAACAAATTCCAGAGGTTACAGTGACCAGATCAGGCTACTGGACATTTCTATTAACATGATAATTATCTTTGTTTTTACTTAAGAGAAAAGGGTAAAATAGCAGAAATGTCTATGAAGAAAGGAATCTTTCCATACTTGAAGAGAAAGAAAAATATGCACAAAAGTTAGCCTATATTTCAGATAACTTTCTTATATGCTAATCTCTAGTATTTATCATAATGACTTCAAGTCTGGCAAAAGTCCTAAGGATCATGAGCAGATTAAATTCCACTCATTACCCTGTTGCTAACTAGGCAGGAAAATGTCTGATGCGAGTCACAGTGGTTTCTAATAACTTGCTCTGTGACCTTGGAAAATTCACTTAACTGCTCTGAACTTCAATTTTAATATTTATCAAATAAAATGGCTGAGAGGGATCATCTGCAATCTTTTGGATAGCAGAAAGGCATTTTTTTTTAAAGGAAGTGTTCAACAAAATATCATCAGATCAACATGTCCTAGAGCTGGAAAATTAAATTATTGAAATACTTGTCAGGAGTAGTGGAGGTTCCCAGAAGCCTTTCCAGATAATTGTGATATGTGGAGATTTGTGGGTACATTAAACACCCCAGGATCATAAAAATACTGTGGCTTACAAGTCAGACTTCAGACTATGCTTTTGCTGGACAACCTATATTAATTTCAGGCCTCCAGATTTATTCTAAATGTTGACTTTGCCGTAACAGAATGATCCCGAGGGTGAAGGCATTTGCCAAGCCCAATCACCTGGCTCGATATGTATAACTCATATGGTACACTTTGGAAATCTCCCCTTTGATCTCTACACATGCACAGGCATCTATTTGTTTATTGAAAATAGGATATGATAGAGCCCAGGAAGGCCAAGAGCACCTTGTGTAGCTTTGTCTGGCCTTGAAATGACCCTCATGCCCTACTGTCTGTTGCCCAGTATTATAGGCATGTACCCACAGTGTCCTGCTTTATTTAGTTTTCTTGGTCTTTAGTAAGGTTGGATTTGAAGAAAAAGCATTTGATTTTGTTTTAATTTATTTTCTCCATCAAAATATTTATCAGTCATGGTAAAGAATTAAGGACTTACGTTATGTAGGATTTCAGGATAGATAAAAATCCCCAAAGAGGAAGAGGCATAATGCATAATGACTAGGGCAATGGGTGATATGGATTGAATGCTTAGAAAACACAGCTCACCCCTGAAGCAAAGTTGCCTATGATCCTCAGTGCCTGCCTCTATGGCTCATCCACTAGAGACATGGTAAGTCTAAAGGTTTCTACAATATCCCCAAATAGCCCCCACCACTGAAGATAAAGTGCACAAACATGTGAGCCCTCGGAAGACATAACACATTCAAACCTGAGCACCATCTTTGCTGCAAGTAGCAAATAACAAAGCATAGGCTGAAACCAAATACACTGAAGCTTCCCTATACAGGGGATCACGGCCACCCCAGAAGCCGTAGTGTGCCAAATGTGGGATACTTCCCTTTGAAATGTTGGATCCCCTTTAAGCACAGGCTAGTGACATTGCTCTTAGCACTGGCCACCCAGAACCTGATGTTAAGATTCTATTGCTGGAGACACAACAGTCTTTAGACCCAGAACAGGGAGAAATCAAGTGGGTACTGAGCAGGAAACTTCTTCAGTACTGGCTAGCTTTCCTAGTACTCTGAGGTAGGCTCTGGAGTCATTCATCCACAGTCTTTGCCAGCTTTGAGTTCTATGTACTACAATTTTTAACCGAAGTAGCAGGATATGCCCATTTATGCAGTAGCAGTATTGGTAACAAACTGCTCTGTCATTGTATTTCCGATCTGTCTACATGGGGGAAACACATGGCTACTAATGTGAATTTGACCAAGAACCCATGGTTGGGGATTTCATAGTCCACAGGGGGAAGCCTACTACTATTGTTTTGCTGAATGGACAGAGTAGCAAAGTGCCCCTTAAATTTGTGTCATACCCATTGATTAGAGAAGATTCTGGACTTCAACAGAAAAGTTTCTGTTTGTAATTAATGGTGGCTAATGCAGAAACTTACTGCTGGTCAAATTGTAGAGAATACGTGCCAGTGGACTTCCTCGGAGACAAATCGACATCTATGTCTCTCACCATTTTGAAGCCTCAGAAATCATTAGAAGAGTGGGTAGAAAGGGTAGGAATCAGAGGTTAGGAAAGGCTGAGCAGACTCTGCATTCTGAACTTGGCAGGACTGCTTCACTCCCTCACGAGCAGCAGGTGTGGCTGCTGACATAAGACACACGCAGATGATAAAGCTATAAACATTCTAGCATGGAAGAGGAGGGGACCTCTCAACTCTTCACTGCAAAATGAGGATTTATAGACAGTGGAGCTTTTTAAGAAGACAGGAGAGGTGTTCTTCTGAAATAATATGGGCCCAGACAGAATGACCATACTCCAGCGCATGGTCTCATGTCCAGCAGTTTAAGAACAGCACAAACCGCACTTGATTTATTTGAAAGTGTTATGCAGATGGGAGTTTGGTAGTAAGATGGAAGTGGATATTTGAGGATTTAGAGAAAATATGGGGATTGAATATCAAAATATATGGTGTGAAATTCTAAAAATAGTAAAAATATATTAAGAATAGATAAATATGTATAGTCTTCTAAGAAAGACATCCATGTACCTACCACTTACTACACAATACTGAACTACACATTATGCCAAACCCTAAAACCTTCCATTCAGAAACCAATATAGAAATACACTCATACATACAACACATAAAAAATATACAGAACTAGGGGCTAGAGAGGTACCTCAGAGGTTGCGAGCCCTGTCCGTTCTTCCAGAGGTCCTGAGTTCAAATCCCAGCAACCACATGGTGGCTCACAACCACCTACAATGTAATCTGATGCCCTCTTCTTGTATGCAGGTATGTGGGCAGAATACTGTATAAATAATAAATAAATAAATAAATAAATATTTTTAAAAAATTCACAGAACTAGTAGAGGAGGACCATGCATTCAATATCAACATAAAATTCTTTCCTAGTTCTATGAGGTTTTCAAAGCAAGTATGTGAAGATAAACTTTTCTTTTATACATTTTAATTATTGTGTCTGATTTTTATTGATAAATGTAACATTTGTACACAAGTATGAGATATAGCATGTATGTGGTTTTGGTGAATGCATGCATCAGGTACACATATCTGACAATAAGTAATGTATCCCTCACCACAATATTAATAATTTACATATGATAATTACGATCAAGATTTAGTTTAATTTCTGGATATATAATGCATCATTGTTAACTCTATTCACCATGTCATAGAAGACCAGAACTTATTCATCCTATCTGAGTTTATTGTACATGTAAACTAATCTCTTTCTGTTATACTTTTATTCTAAAACATAAAATTTCATCCTATGTGTGCACTTGAATGATCAATACTTCTAAATTTTACTTAAATGGTTTTGAAGTGGTAGTTTTATAATCACCATTCCTACTTAATATTCATATATTAAAACATATCATGATAATTTTACAAGATAGAGATACTATTTGAATGAACAAATGCTAGCCTACCCTTCATAGGCATCTAGAAAGTGATAGAAGAAATGTATATTCTTCATCTTGTTTTCTTCTTTCTTTCTTTCTTTTTTGTTTTTGTCTTTGTTTTGCTGTTGTTGTTATTCTGAGACAAGGTTTCTCTGTGTAGCCTTGGCTGTCCTGGACTCACTTTGTAGACCAGGTTGGCCTTGAACTAACAGAGATATGCCTGCGAGTGCTGGGATTATAGGCATGTACTACCACTGCCTGGCTAAAAGTGACCTCTGATGGTGTCTTGGCTCTTTGACTTATTGGCTAAACAACACTGGAGAATTATTTTTTTTTTTTTAAGCATCTAATACTTGATCTACAACATAGCTTGATAAACTTCTAAGCATTAAATAACAAAAGAATATGTAAATAATCCATTTTAATATAACCAAAATGTGACAAAAACATTATTATCTTAACAAAAAAGCAGACAGATTCCTCTCACTGGCATGTAGTCATTGAATACCCTAATGAGCAAAGAGGCACTAAACAAAAGCAGTCTTGTTGGAATCCAGTACAAAGTTAAACACTTCCCATATGCAGGAGACTTTGATGGTACCTGATTCTCAGAAGAAAAAGGCATGTCTTCTGCAATCTCCTGCAGAGAAAACAAGATGATGTGTACAGTCAGCTCGGAAGCATTCCAAGATGTGCTGGAAGAATTAAACTGTTCTATTGATTATATACTGCCAGAAAAGTATCCAAAAGACCTCGTTCTTCCTGGAACCTATTTGAAAGTATTTGCTTAACAGTTTTAAATTGTTAAAAGTATAGTACAGACTTGGTAGAAGTGTTTCTAAAATAAGAAAAATATATACTTCAAGCATCATAGAATTTATCCTAAAAGAGTGGTGTCAGAAAAAAATGTTGTGGAATCATTGTGCTTTTTTAAAACTGATTTTTCAATTGTACCTTTGAAAGTAGCAATACGAAATAAAATCAATAAAGTCTGTGATTATCAAATTTTTCTTAATATTTTAAATTGGCTATTCCAATGCAGTGTTTTTTATTTGTCAATGTCAACAATAAATATATATGTTCATACCTGTAGATATAAAATGTGAAGTCATTAGACACATATACAGTGTTATGCATGTGGGATCTTTTCATTGATGCATACTATGTTGACAGAGAAATATGGCTTGACGCTTACATTAGGAATCTAAATTTAAAGTTGTTGATTCTTCCTGATATGATTAAGTTTTATAATCAAGCCATCATGGATAATTTATCTGCCAGCTTGAATATTTTATCTAATTTAATTCATATATGTATATGTCTTTCTATATTTATACGTAGATCTTGAATAGAAATGTTTACTCTCTGCTTCTCATAGCAGCTTGATAATTGCACAACCTATATTAGTATTTCGGTTTAAGCAAGTAAGACTGGGAATTGAGGAATAATCAGTAATGGTTATCTGCCTTTTCCTATTTAAGAACAATAATGGCACTCAGTCATCCTGAACAAGGCTGTTAATTAATCATTGTAGCTATGCAGGTTGAAGTCCCAATGTTATCACCACCGAAGCATAGCAGTAATATAAACTCTGCTTAAGTGCTTTTGTTCTGTGAAATAAATCTTTGCATTACAACCATTGCTAATCATTTATTAAAAGTATAACACTTTGCTATTATCATACTTGATTGTGTTGTTTTTAAGCCATTTATTTGGTTTATCTATTTGCAAGCTCAAATTTAATTTGCTGAGGATTTTAAGCATGCAGTGAGTTTGGTGGGAGGAAACTGGGGCATGCTTTATGATAATACTCCCTCAAAAATAAGAGCAAAATCCAAACTAATGCCGTGGGGGAGAAAATCTTATCTGACTGACAATCTAATAGATTACCCAACAGGTATTTGAGCTAAAGCAAAAGTGTTGTTAGAACCGGATTTTACTGTGGAGCACAACTAAAAAGATCCTAATAACACTGATTAACCAGATTACTTCAAACAGCTAGAACTTTCTATTGATTTGAAGAGCATGTTCTCTAATTTGGAAGTTTAGGTAATAGCCTAATTTGCTTAAATGTTAGTTAGTATCTGCAAATAATTCAAGGGAAATTACTACTTTGTAGTCTCAAGAGACTTAGATTCCCCTCAGGAAACAAGTCTTTTAAAAGACTTTAAGCAGATACAGGTTGTTGTTACCATTGTTTTTAATTCATACAACCCAAAGAGAAAGGGTCTTGATTCTTCTTGTCATATGAAAGGTATTGTTACTTCTTGAATACTTCAAAAACAAGAAGCATGTTCCAAAACCCAAAAGCAGACCTTGGATAGATGGTGGCCCACATACATTCCTCTATGTATACATTGATTTGCATCTAAATATGCAATGGTGCAGTTTATGAGGAAACTGCACATTACTAATTGTTAAATGGTAGACCTGTAATTCACACAGCAGATGAAAGTTTGTTTATTTTTAAAAATGCACCTAGGGATGATGCTGTAAAATGAATTAATTATTCTGTATATGTTAATTAATACAGTAAATTATTACAGCAGCAGTTATTCATAAACTAGCTATTTTCCAATTAAAAGACACAGAAACTTGTTAGAGTTATTGTAAGCCTTAAGGCCTGGAGCTGGGCATATGTTAACCCTCTAAGCGTCCCATCTAAAATCTCAAATACTTGCACATGCTCCATTTGGGCTACTTCTGCTCCACCAGGCCTATCCTCCAAGCATGTTGCTCTTGCCCAGGTGCTCCTGGTTACCCCATGGCAACCACTAGTCCCTTCACCATCCATCTTCCTCCTCCTCTCCTTTTTAGTTCCCCTGAGACCACAAACCAGGAAACCTTAGCTCCACCTGCATTTCTTCTCCTCAGCCTGGGCTGTTAGCAACTTTATTAACAAGCAGGAATAATTAGGAAGCATTCTGTACATCATATGGATACAGGAGATGGTTCGACACACATAACAATGCTCTTGGAAGGGTGGTAAGGAGATCTCAGGGAGCTAAAATCAGCATGAGAAAACACAGTGCAAAAGACCCTCCTCCTACATGCTGCAGAGTTATTTCAATACATTATATCAAAAAAGATTAAGTTTTTTTGTATTGTATTACTTCAGGGGGACCAGGACAATTTGATAGTAAGACTGTCATTCATAAGCCTAGGTAGTTTTCTTTCTTTCTTTTTTATTTATTTATTTATTTACTTATTTATTTATTTATTTTGAAAAGGTTTCTCTGTTTAGGCCTGGCTGTCCCAGAACTCACTCTGTAGACAGTGTTTTATGATGCAGCTTAAAGTAACATTTAATTTAGGCAATTACTCTGGCTCAATAATCAGAGACCACATGACCTCTTTAGAGAACATTGCTTGACATTCTGACAAAATAACGATTTCATAAATACTCTATCATCATCAGTCATCATCATTGTTTTCCATTTAGTTCTTTTGTGTATTAATTGATTAAAACTATTACAAATATCTCTGACCTGAAAAGGTATATAGATACACAGATATACACAGACACACTTGTATATGTATATATGCATATACATGATATGGCTAGTAATAGTTTGGTAAACCTTCCTAGTTAAAAAGAATACTACCAAAACTTTTACTGACTTTTAAATTATAAATCTGCTTTTCATCTTAAAAATTCTTCACTAACTATTCTGGGACTTGGTTTCCTATTAAAAATTCGAGTTCCCTTAAGTGTTTCTCAGCAATTTGATATTCCTCTGTTGAGAATTCTCTGTTTAGCTGTGAACCTCATTTCTTAATTGGATTATTTGGTTTGGTGGTGTTCAATTTCTTGAGTTCTTAGCATATTTTATATATTATTCCTTTGTTGGATGTAGTGTTGGTGAAGATCTTTTCCCAATCTGTAGGCTGTCGCTTTGTTCAGTTGACAGTGTCCTTTGCCTTACAGAAGCTTTTCAGTTTCATAAGTTCCCATTTATTAATTGTTGATCTTAGAGCCTGAGTTGTTGGTGTTCTGTTCAGTAAGTTTTCTCCTGTGCCAATGAGTTCTAGCCTCTTTCCCATTTTTACTTCTAACAGATTTGGTGTGTCCGGTTTTATGTTGAGGCCTTTAAAATATATATGCCAGATATACTGGGCTAGAAGTTTGAACATGGTGCTCCAATGTTATTGAGAGTTTTGAGTTGACTTTTCAGGAAGCAAACTGTCTCTGTTCTGTTTACTTGGGTAATTCATTTTATTCCTTCTTAAGCCTCTGAAGGGGTTGAAGACCAGATAGTTTAGTTTTGCAATTAAGCTTAGTTGTTTAGGGGTTAAAATGTTTTAAGATCTAGATAGATGTTTTAAGTTGATAGAGATGAGATTTGATAGATATTGATTTACATTCGGAAGTTTAGACTCACCAAGAGAGGAAAGATGTTTTCTTCAAGGTTGCCAAATACAAATAGCCAAAACAGTATGAATGTAACATTTATATAATTTATGATTGTTTCATGGTTCTTCTTGCTGTATGTAATTTATTTAATATATTTATGTTATATATGCTTATTATATATGTGTGTATTTAAGTATATATATGCATGCATATGTGTGTGCAATAATATAAATGCATATGTAAAAAATGATTAAATAAAAATATTTAAAAATTAAATGACTGAATAACACACATACAGAAAGAAAATTTGATAATTTTCTATTCTTTTCATATTTCACTCCGGTGCTTTAGAAATTATCAACAATTACAATGTTTGTTTAATAATATAGTGTCAAGAAGCACCCACTTGATTTCTTAATAGTATTTGACTTTTAGCAAATGTTCAGAACTACTGAAAGAAATTGGAGGTACCTCCTTTTGAGTTTCTGTTCGTAATTCATTAACAGATCCTCACACTTGGCTCAAGCAGCCCATATTGTACATGGATGAGCAATTATAAATCAGATTGCCACAAAGACTCATCCAAACTAACCTATCAAAGAAAGCATCATTGCAATAAATTAACAAAAGTAAACTTTCAAAGGTACATCCTGTGAAGCTCAAGGACAAGAGACGAAAACTAAAACATTTGCCTTTTGTTGAATAGGTCAGTCACGTCACTCTGAATCCAGGAAATGAACACAATTCCTTAATTTTCCTATTAGAGTTCTCTGCAGTCCAACTGCAAATAATTATTTTAATTAATTCCCTTAAGTGAATTTCTTCGCTGAGGAAAGATATAGGTAAAATTAATGTTATTTCCCCTAATGTTACTAGCCCTCCCTATATTAATCTTTTTAGAATGCTCTTCTCTCCTTTGACTCTCTTAAAAATCAGTCACTATCAATCCTCATGGACTTGTCAGTTGCAATGTTTCATTTCTAGTATTTGAAGCGTTTGGATAGTGTTAGGTATCTGCAACAGTCTGCCTACCTGTGATGTCACTGCTTACCTGCCATGAGGGCGTGGCCCTGCCCAGGGCCATATAAAAGAACAGATCCTCCAAGTGGCTCTCTCTTTATGCCTTTTTACCTCTCTCTACTTCTCTCTCTCTCTCTCCTCTCTACCCCACCTCACTATCTATCTCTATCTCTCTCCCATCGTGTGTCTCCCAGAGACAAGTCCTTTATCTCTCCATTAAACCTCTTAAGTGGTTCTGTTACATGATGTGATTTCATCCCTCTGTACAGTTCCGCCATTCATCTCTAACCTCTGCAGCCCACTTTTTACTTATAGAACAAAGAGAAAATTTATACAAGGAAACATATGCCTGATGATTTAATGAATACCAGGTATAAGAAAAAAAGTAGGAAGGGAAGAGAGTGGGGAGAATCAGGAGAAGGGGGGGAGGAAGAAGAGGAGGGAGAGAAGTATAAAGAAACTTCTTTCATATTTTTACTTGTGGTTTCTACTTCTGTTTGATTTTTTTACCCTCCTCATTTCCTAGCCTGATTTAGTAGTTAGTTACCCTTCATTTTATCATGGACACATGCAGAATTGTTCTCCCTATTCAGTCATAAGTTCTTTGATAATAGAGACTGCATTTTGTTTTATATCTTTATGCAGTTCTTGATTTTCTCTTGGCTCATTCTTCAGCAGGGCATGACATATTCTAACTGCACATGAAACACTTGTTAAATAAAAGAATGTGAAACAAACAAAATAAGAGTAATGTTTCATGGTGAAGGCAGGGGCTTTTTACAAATGTAAGGGCTGTTTTGGAACACATGTATGTGTAGGTAGAGAGCCACATATATAGCAACATATGCTAGACGCACTTTTGTCTTTTTACGGCTTGATTTTAAGATTGATTGCACAATTACATAAGTCTTCTAAAAGTTTGAATCTTTTACAATTTTATATTGTGTATATAGGCATGCACAGCATAAGTCAGCATGAGAGAGAGAGAGAGAGAGAGAGAGAGAGAGAGAGAGAGAGAGAGAGAGAGAGAGAAAGTAACTCTTCTGCAGTACAGCTTTTGAAAGAAATTTGCAGAGAGTTGTGTGTGCTGAGTGTATGCTGAGCAGGTGAATATCAAAGGCAGACTTCCCTTGGCTGCCATTAACTACATGAAAGCTTCTGGAACTTATTCCTTTGCTCACTTTAGTGCCTTGTATAATGAGATCAGAAGACAGAAATTCTGGAAACTCTTAGGTTCATCTGTAGCTGCCAGACAAAGAGACACAATCTTCAGAGGAATGATGATTCTCTTAGAAAACATAGAGTATCCAGATGGCAGAAGGGGCTGACTATTCTCACCTCACCATGCTTAGTTGGCATGGAATGCTTTGCCTTTTACTAGCTTTTCTTTTCTTTATTTTTCTTCTGTTTAATGTATTGTGAGCATGAAGTAGCCCACTTTTTTGCACACAGAAGAAAATAAAAAGCAGATTTATGCACATTAAAATTATTACAGGGAAATTAATCACATGTATACCACCATATATGCATGTTCTATCTGGAAAAGATGTAGATCATATCTAACAGTTGGAGAATTTGTGATTTCTGAGGGGTGCCCTAATTCTCACCTCATATGCCTGTGTCCTTGGTGTTACAAATAGATAACACATGATTTGTAATCTGAACAAAGGTTGACTTTATTCAGTGTGTTTCTTAAGCAATTATATGAGACTTTCAACCGTATGGAAAATAAATATATCTTGCAACTTATGGCAATAGCTGGTGTCAGCCATATGTGAGTTAGGATCAACATTAAGGCTGGTGCAAGACAACAGATGAAAGTGCACTGTTGATGCTTCAGGATCTTTTGACACAGAGCAATATAGTGCACAAGATCTCCTTCTTCATTAAAATTAAAGTCAAACAATTTTACCAGGTCACTGGCTTTGGATTCTTAGCCTCCCTAAACACACTTTTAAAGCATTTACATGTGAACATCCTCGGATGCTGGATTAAGAGTTCCAACTCACCCAAAGCTCTGATGAGCTCCGCCGTGTCATGTTCATTTTATGGTGAGTTAGCTTTGCTGAGCATTTCCCGGTTCCAGGATGAAATCCAAATTTAAGTCTCTCTTGTAACCATGACTCTTAGTAATATTCCACTTTACACTTCCAGTTGTGTGGACACTTTGACACAGGGGTTCTCTACCTGTGGGTTGAGAACTATAGGTGTTTTGTATAAGATATCCGCATAGCCAATATTTACATTACAGTTCAAAACAGTAGCAAAATTACAGTTATGGGATGGAAATGAACCAATTTTGTAGCACAACATGAGGAACTGTATTTAAAGGGCGGCAGCATTGGGAAGGTTGAGAACCACTAGTAGAGGACCACTAATTAGACTCTACCCACATCCCCACTGAAGCTCCTACTACTGTAACTTCCAAGTGAAACCTGCAGCATGACCTCAGGAACACAACATGGAAAGAGAAAGCCTGAACATCAACCTCGAAGGTGGAATTCCTTACTTGATTAGGTCTACTCTCTGCCTATGAAGATGTGGTCGTTCAAGAAACACTCTCTTGAGTCTAATGAAAAGTCATGATTTGTAACATATCACAGTGGGGGGAAAAAACTACTGGACACCAGTTAGCCAAGAAATCTTACATGTCATAAAAAATGATGTTGTCCATAATAGTATAACTATGATTACTATTTAAGGGTTAAAAATTGAGTGACCCTGTTGTTTTGCGAAGGTCTAAATTTCTTCATTGATTATTGTTTTCTATTCATATATAATGAGGAAGATAGAAGGAGCTATTTCGGAGATGGGGAACCTGTGCTCAGAAATATCAAGGGATTTTTTATCAAGATTATGAAATAATATGAAGTTATGCTTTACCTATGGAGCTTAGGTTCAGAATGTTATACGCTTAAAAGCCATACAGAATTATATTTTTTAATTTTTGTTTTTTCACTCATTGAGCTGTTTGCTGCCTACATTATTTTCTTCTTGACTCATATGTATCCATCATATATACATTGCCCTGTTTATTGCAATGATCTTTTCACTTTACAAATGAAAAGAACATGTTTTAGTTCTCTGGCAGCAACAGTCAAATAAATGATCTATAGCTGTCTCTCCATTCATTAGGATTCCATGTAAATGTTTGTATTTATGGTGACTTTAAAAATACCAACTTATTTTACAAGGAAGGAAGTACAGTGCCAGGAAATTTTGGTGACCGTTTAAAATGTTTTCTGTCTCCTTCAGAGCCATAGAAATCTTATTA
Organism: Acomys minous; assembly: GCF_964271855.1. Classification (NCBI taxonomy): domain Eukaryota; kingdom Metazoa; phylum Chordata; class Mammalia; order Rodentia; family Muridae; genus Acomys; species Acomys minous. Next base: position 26,661,586 of record NC_140496.1, read on the forward strand.
AACATTCACACACAAGCATAAAACAGAGAGGGCTCATAGCTTAAGGTTCATTGTATCTTTAGATTTGTTGCTTGTAGTATTTCTGCATTGAGAAACAATATTGCCAAGCATGTAAGCTTAATTTAAATAATATGACTTCTAGCTGAAAGTTAATTATAAGAAATGATGGCCACAGGAAGGATTTTTGCACTTCTGGATATGTGTGTTCAGAGACTGTCTTTGGTTGTATTCTGTTTTGCTTTCCCAGATAGCAAATGTCAAGTTCTTGACATTATTCAAGTTTTTTCAACATGAGAAACCTGAATTTTGTTCTCCAAAGACAAAGAAGTGGTGATTTCAACCTTTAAACTCAGTATTCCAAAATACAAGTTGTACACATTCTGCATTGATTATCTGCCTTTTTATAACTGTAGTGGTTGGTATTGGGAGGGTTAAGGAGGGTCTGTATTGGAGTTAGAATGGAGAATAAGAATGACAGCCATAAGAAACAAGTGGGGAGCACATGGCCTGGGCAGGAGGTACCAGGTCATCACTGTCCTTTCAGTTAGAGAAGGGCCATCTTCTTGCCTGGTGGGGTCATATCAAACATTTCTGGCTAGGACCCAACTAAGCCTGAACAAATGCCCTCCATATTATGTCATGCCACCACACCATGAGAGGAGTTACTCCTGCTGTTTGTCAGCGGAAGATATTTGGAGATTTTGTAAGCATTTAATATATTTAGAGTGGCTAGGGGCATTGCTAGTTGTATGTTAGGGGGTAGGCAATTGTTTTTGTGGTTGTTTGTTTGCTTGCTTTTTAACTTGGGCTTTTCGAGTTTGACGTGCTCTTTTTGTGAGTCCTTGGCTCTAGGGATTGTAAGCAATCTCCATGTGAAGGGTAATCATCCACTGTCAGCATAAGGTTTTACACTGGGAACTAGTAAAAACAGGGCCATTATCAGTTTTATCTGTAGGGGAAAAACTATGACAGTAAAGGTGGAGAGTAAGTAGTAAATTAATATTTTTGGGATTTCTGCTGTTTAAGCTTTAGCCCATATGAACTGCAAGTGTGTGTCCGCAGTAACCCAGATATATTTTTTGGTGACCGAACGGAGGATTGCGGATAACGTCAATTTGCCAGAGGGCACTGGCTTTGAGACCTCAGGTACCTCGTCATTTGTAAAAGCTCAAACCAGAAATAAAAGAAAGAAGGGAAAAATATTACCAGCCCTTGTTATGGGAGGCAAGATTGGGGTGGCGGTGGTATTGAGTTCCCTTTCAGGGTAGGGTGGGGTATATTGCTCATCATCCTCCTGTAAGTCCTGGTGGTCTTTGAGCGTCACATTGGCACCAAATGCAGTTCAGGCCCAGTTTCCTCCCCCTTTGTGTCATAATCAGCCTGAAATCCTGTGGATCCTGAGAGGGCCAGCAGAGTAGGAACAGCCAGAACCAGAAGAGACCTCAGGAGGCTGTGAGCATGACTAGCACAGACTCTTGGGAGACAGCTTCAGTGAAACAACTGTTTCAGTTTAGTAGGGGAAACAAAGGGCTACTTAAACCTCTAGGGGTTGAGTAGGTACTTTCAGGGTGAGTGTACCTCACTGGCCAGGGACAGAGTGCTGAGTGCATCTTATTTGCATAAGGAGGAATTCCAAGTACTTCTGGATGTGACCTTTTAAAGGGAGACAGAGTTTAACCTGCTATGTGACCTCCTCTGAGTGACAAAGGTCTATGTGTGCCAGAACACTCAGGCTTGGGACAGGGCAGGGAGCAATTTTACTCCTGCCAATCTCAGGACTAGTTTTCTGGGGTTTGGACGTGCTTCCTCCCTACTCTTGCTTCAGGCACGCTTCCTCCAGTCCCATGGTTCCCAGGACCCACAGCTGTGTACAAATGTATCAGGCATCTCCTCAGTTTTTGATTGTTCTATGCTTACCATACAGGTGATTTACTACTTTAAACTTATAGGCCTGACATAATTTTAAAAATCTATGATTTAAGGAACTTAAGTAAGAGATATTAGGTTTACCCAATTCTGAACTCAGGGAGTTCTCCTTGAAGATGTGGACGTTTGATTTTCCTGAGACCTTTTTAAGGGGCTGCACTTGGCCCCTTCTCGCTGTTGAGTCACAGGGTTCTTTCCTTGAGAAGGCATCTTTTGTGTGTCTTTTCTGTGAAGAAATGTCTTTTTCTTATGATGACCGCAGACACTGTCACTTAGGGCCTACCTATTGGACCTACTTCTTTATTTTAATTATCTCTTTATATGATGTATATAAAAATATCACCACATTCTAAAGTAGTAGGGAATGAAAGCTTCAGTATATGAGGAGCTGGGGAGAAGAGATATCATTAAAACCAAAACAATGTAGATAAATTGACTTCAAATCCTCTAATAGTAAACTGATCACATAAATGATAGGTGCAAATTCACTAAAATATAATGATTCTAATACTGTCATAATTTTGAATATTTTTACAATATTTGTTTATCTATTTCAAGTACTTTTTAATGCATAAAGATATTTAAAGAGAAATATTTTATCATCAGAGTACATGTAAAGAAATTAAATTTACTAACTATGAATATAAGGTCCTAAAATTAAAAACCAAAATGTATTATTTGATCTTGCTGCAGTATATACTATAAACCGAAAGTCTCCTCTATCTTGTTTAAAATGGCAAGTGTTGAAAATGTGGTAAAGTCACATTAGCAACATACTGATTCATTCTCTTTGAAGTATCCTGAGGGAAGGAAAAAAAGTTGAGATGAGAAAATAACTTTCTTGCTGTAAGATTTAAGGTTAATTATTGCCTTTCCAGGATACTGTCTGCAATCATCTTGTGTTCCAATGAAAACCATTCTGATTTACATCCCAGGTTCATATCCTCCACATAGGCAAACTCTGGACTCATTGATTTCAAATTCCATTTCAAAGATCCTACCAATCTTTTAAGATATGTAAGTGTCAAGTATAAAACGAAGTAGAAAGGAAAGTTAATAGTAAAAGTTGTGGGGTTAACTGTATGTCAAATGGATTGAGAGGAGCCATTGAATAATGTCTTTATAATTGACATGAGAGTGCTGTACAGTTCAGCCCTAATGTGATTGTCTTTAAAAGTTCAAAGACAAGAGACTACTTTCCCCTTTTTGGTACACATATCAAACAGTTTTGTAATAATTCATGTGATGATGGACTGAGATTGTTCTATGATTGATAAACTCAAGGGATGTAATGTATCATTTTTTGAAGTAGGTGTTACGGTGATTGGTTTAATAATGATACAAGATGTCAAAGATTAAAAATATCAAGGGGAATGTCTATATAATATGCAAATGAATGTTAAGTGCAAGCAATTTTAACTAGATGAAGACAGAAAGCACATGTGCCAGAAAGAGTTGAAGATCACTTTGTCTGGAACCCTCCATCTTACATAGACATTTGTAATCCCTTCAAGTTCATTGCTGGAGTCAGTTTATGGATTTCAAAATCACTTCTTCATTTCAAACCTCAGATGTGGATACCACATAATAAAACTGATTAGCATTTGAAAATAGTGATCAAGAAATTATGGCATCATTTTTGTTGAAAACTAGCCTGAGTTAATAAAAATAAAGATCACTTTCTTTTTATTGTTTGATTTGGGTTTTTGTTTGTTTGTTTATTTTCTTGTTTTTCAAAACAAGACTTCTCCATGTAGCTTTGGCTGTCCTGGATTCACTTTGTAGACCAGGTTGACCTCGAACTCACAGAGATCTGTCTGCCTTTGCCTCCCTGAGTGCTGTGATTACAGGCATGTCCCACCATCCCTGGCTAAGATTATTTTCTTAATTTTATTTGATCTCCTTCTCTAGAGTTCTTATTTATAGTAATCATGTACAATGATTAGTATCAGAAAAAAATATTTCTATATATACATTGAGAAGCACTGTATTGTGCATGGCATATTCACAAACATGAGACCTTGTACTGTGTTCACGGGTTTCTCATATCTCCTAGTCATCTGCCACCACGCTTCCCCTCACCCTTACTCTGGCTTTTTATATCAATACATATTTTTAGTTGGAACAAAATAATGCTATTACAAAACAATCCTTTCATAATAAATACTTTGAGAATGTCTCTATGAAATCTAGGTTCTGCAGTTTTGAGAAAACAAGAAACATTGTCTTGAGGAGTCTGATTTATTTCACTGAGCCTGATGACCTCCAGTTCCATCTATTTTCTAAAAAAAATTACAATTTTATTTTTCTTTATACTCATATATACTCTATATCTCTATATCATAGTTTCTGTATCAATTTGCCTTTTGTTGGGTATAAAGGTGGAGTCAATAAAGCTGTAATATGTAATGTTAGAATGCGTACAGGTGTGCGGGATAATCTGATTTTTATTTATTTATTTATTTATTTGTAGAAAAAGATCTTTTTTCTGTGTAACCTTGTTACAGAGTCTGGACTAAAGAGTAGTTTTATTTCTTTTATTTTCATCTTTATGGTGTTTGTTTGTGTGTGTGTGTGTGTGTGTGTGTGTGTGTGTGTGTGTGCATGTGTGTGTGTGTTTGATACATGTGGGTATGTGACATATGTGTATATATATGGGCATATATGTATGGGTGGATATGAATGCATGTGGACAGCAAGGTTTGATAATCAGAGCCTTCTTGGTCACTCTTACGCTCTATTTATTGGGATAGGGTCCCTCAATGGATCCCAGTACTTTCCAATATGGCTAGTCATACTAGTGAGATTGCCCAGGCCATTCCACACCCATCCCTCCAGAATAAACTAAGCATGACTCATACGGTCTCACCGAGACTCAAGTGGCAGTCACAGAGCCTGCTTTGATCTGTGCTGTGTTCTTTGCATACGTGCTATCATTGTTTAGCTTGGAGTATTTGTGGGATTCCTACCAGAGACAGCAGACCCTGCCTGCTCTACGCACACTTTTTCTTCTACTGGATTGCCTCATCAAGCCTTGATATGAGGGTATGTTCCTAGACTTATTATAACTTGCAGGAGCTAGGACAAGTTCCTTGACTTCATGAGTGAGAGACATTATAAACCTTGGGCAGTGCAGGGAGTTTCAGGGGTGTATGGGTTTGCTTTGCTGGGGCTAAGAGTACTTGGGACACTTCCTTTACATGAAGTGGTATAGCCTTATCATAAGAAAAGGAACCCAATACTTACTTTTGCACTGAGCTTCGGGGCTATGTGGTAATGCCAGAGTTGGATGTTAACAACAGGTCTCCAAGCCAAAATATTTTTTTTCTATATCCAAGAATTATTAGATTTGGAATTATGCTTATTTTCCTGTCAGCATGAGGTTGTTGTATAATTTAAATGGTGATTTCTGTATTCCCCATATCTAGTTGCAAGCCTTGTTCTGACAAGCTCCTGTCTCAATGTTGTATAAACTTTGCTCCCCAACCATTGGCCCTAATATGCCAGTAAGGTAGCTTATCATCAATCACTGAGCAGGTGAAAGAATAAAGCTGGGCATCTTGTCAGCCAGGAGAGGAGGAGTGAGAGGAGAAAGTAGGAGAATGAGCCACCAGAGAGGTTTGGAGAGACAAGGATATAGAGTCCAGAAGGGAAAGCTACAAAATACAAGTGTCTCTAGCATGTAAGCTGGTTTTGTTTAGAGGGTTAAGAATACGGTAGTAACAACTCAGCTCTTGTGCTACGAAGCTTATTTTATTAAACAAATATAAAAGAGTCTCATTTACTTATGTGATTGCCAGATTAAAGGAGAAACTGAGAAATGAACACAATTTCGTAAAAACAACATTAACATTTTTCCAACTAAGACCATGATATTTTAAATTTTTTTCCTATACCAGTTTTTTCATTGTAATGATTATATAAACATCAATCACCGGAGGGTTGATTTAATCACTATAGTGCCAGACTCATAGACATGAAGAGCTATGTTGATCCTCAGAAGCCACATTAAAAAGAGGGGAGGATAGTATGCTTATAAAAATTTGGATCCCAACATTATACAGGTAGAGAATTGTAGATTTCTTGGGCTCACTTGCCTAACATCTTTTTATGGTTCATAAGTTTCAGATTAGAGAGAGAGAGAGAGCTAGCCTTTAAATTTGTGGACAAATGGATAGAACTAGAAATGATCATAATGAGTGAGTTAACCCAGAAGCAGAAAGACTCACATGGTATATACTCACCTATAATTGGGCACTAGCCCAAAAGGCATGTCCCATGAAAGACTTCACTTACCAGGAGATTAGGATAGATATGAGCACATCCTGTTGAGACTCTCGGTGAGAGAAGTATGGGAGAATGGGGAAATAGAAGGATCCAGAGGGTCCTAGAAACCTACAAGAAGAACATCATGATGGGCAGATCTGGGCCCAGAGGTTCTGCTCAAACTACTGCACCAACCAAGGACAACACATGCAGTAAACATCTAACCCCTACTCAGATCTAGCCAATGGACAGGACATTCTTCACAGTTGAGTGGAGAGTGGGAACTGACTCTGACATGAACTCTGGTGCCCCATATTTGACCACCTCCCTTCAGTGGAGAGACCTGATGGCACTCAGAGGAAGGATAAGCAGGCTACCAAGATGAGACCTGATAGATAGCCTATGATCATATAGTGGGGGAGGAGGTACACCTCCGTCACAGACATAGGAGAGGGGAATAGGTTGAAAGCGGGGTTGGAGGGAAGAATGAGAGGATACAAGGGATGGGATAGCAATTGAGATGTAATCTGAATAAATTAATTAAATAAAAATTAAAAGAATAAAAAAGTAGATAGCCCCTGAAAGACAAAAAATAAGCTTGTCCTCTGTTTATATCATTACATATTTACATGTTTGTCCATCCATGTATACACATGTACCTTCACATACATAAAGACTTATACAAAAAATACACAAACATCCACCTACACACATGTGCATACACACAATCCACCTGTACACATATGATGTACACATCCACACTCATTCATCCTACACACATGTACACACACACATACACACACACACACACACACACACACACACACACACACACACACACCCACACCATTTTTTTCTACTTAATGAAATTCATGTCTATTCCCAGACCACAAATCAGTACTGTGAGTCCTACATCTCTACCTGAAAAATTTTAATTAGAATCATCATTGGTATATCAAAACACTGGGATTAATAGAGATAGGGGAACTTGACAAAGAACTATTAATTTTTTATGCTGACACAGAATAACTTGCCAAATGAAGAATTCTCCAAAGTAGAATTAACTGGATAACACATGGGCAGTGTCTTTCCCTGGATAGGGTACTTTGGGCAATTTTGTTACACCTGTTGATCTCTTTCCCTTGCTCTGCTAACATACTAGGCTCATAATGAATATTTCCAAGGTTCATCAAGTAACACTCTATCCAACTGGGGCAGACAAAAGTAGAATAGTTGTATCTAGGATAGGTAGAATCAATCATGGCTAGTATCTAATATATATTATTTTAGATATCTAGATTGTTTTGAAGATAGAAAATTATTTAAATTGTAAATATATGGGAAGAAGCTATGTTTCAATATTTGTAGAAATATGAAAATCTTATTGAGGGATGTAACTGAGCCAACTAGAAATCAATTACATTAATCCAATAAAATTAAGAGATATGATAATATATTATGCCTTAAGATAAACAATTGTTTCCCTATATATCCATAAGAACCAGTTCATAAACCATATAAGAGGTTTTTCTACAAAATTAAAGTATATGTTAAAGCTATGAGAAGTGTGTAGAGCATATAAAGACATGAAATTTGCTTAGGGATCTTAAGAAAGATTTTAATAAATTGAAAGGTGTGCTATTCAATTTCTTAGATTCAGAGAGTAATTAATAGGAATAAAAAGTTGATTCTTCACAAATTGATTTACGGATTTAATATAGTTCCAATTAAACTCAGAGTCGTGCTAATGAGATTTAGAAGCAACCTGAATAAATAGTTGACATTTCTTGTAGAATAAGAAATAAAACTGAAAGCTCAGTATTGATGGAAATAGTGTGTCAGTGGAAAAAATAATTTTGGCATAAACGCTATCAAATATACAATATTTATACCAGATGTCATTCATTATTTGCTTATGGGTGGTCATTTTCAATGAATTTTAAGGATGTTAAATAATTTATTTGTTCTAAGTATCCTAATACATGGGGGACTCTTGTGAATAACAATAACAAAAATGAAAACCTAAACAAATCAGGAGAGTAAATAATATAGCCTAGTACAAAGAATGAAGAAGCCAACCCACAGAGGACATAGTGGGCATACCATTAATCCCTGCGCTCAGGGAGGAAGAGGCAAGAGGATTTCTCTGAGTTACATGCCAGCCTGGTCTACAAAAAGAGTCCAGGACAGTCAAGTCTACACAGATAAACCATGTCTCCAAAAATAAACAAAACCAAACCAACCAAACAATAAGAAGAAAGTTCCTACATTGTCAGAAATCTGTCTAGTAGAAGCCACTGAGAAGACAACACCTTTGGGAAAAGAACATAGTAAAAAGTAATTAATATGAAAGCAGATGGGGGTTATTGAAGTAGGAAATGTTAAAGCAAGGAGTAATTGTGGTATAAGAGAGATTAAGAAGTATGAAGAAGGGTTAACCAAAATGAAGTGGTATTAAAATGCCATGTAGAAAACTGTTATAGCCAAAGTATAAACTAAAAGTTATTGTTTAAGGACAGAATTATAGAGAAGAATTCTTGTATGGCTACAAAAGTTTCCTCCTAGAAAACATGGATAAACTAAACAAAGCCCACAATGGCAGGTTGGAGGTACATCTTGATGAGTTTGTTGCTCAGGGATAATCCAAACACTGCCAAAACAACAATTCTTGCTACTCCTCTTGGTTTCCCACCCATACAGACTAGATAATACCCTAATGCTGGAGGCAGCACTTACCATGAATGCATGATATAACAAATTGAAAATGAAATTGCGCTAGGATCTTCCTCACTGCTAGGTAGTGTTCATAGCAACAGAAAGTGTTATGCAGGCTCCTGGATGAGAAAAAAAATTAACTATTTCCCTCATCTATGAGTCAGTTAACTATGACTCTAGCTTGCTAAGTTAATATTATATATATATATATATATATATATATATATATATATATATATATGCCAATTTGTCAATAATGGAAAGACTATTACTGTGGTAACCATCCATTCTGTGACTGAATTTGAGACTCACCTGTATCCTAAGCTGGTACAACAAATCTTCTCAAAATCCCATTGACCTTAGGGAGAACTTAGTTTTGTTTCTTAGCTAAGTTGACTTAGTGTTGAACTGCCTTCTACATATGTGTTTATAGCCATAAACCATGATAATTCCATCTTAGTAAGAAATGCCTTTTTATAGTGAACTGAAGTCAAAGTCAACATTTTTGCACTATTCACTATAGGGTCAAGGGGACATTAAAAAAAAGATTGAAAGAATGCATGAACCAGCAGATAGGGTCAGGTATTACAAAATGTCATCTTCTGGTCAATACACAGCCATAGAACTCTCAGTAGCTGAGGGTGACTGAACTGGGTCTTCACAAGTGTTGACCCATCAACAGGGAGACCTGTACGGGGGAGTGACCAGAGGAGGACCCTACTCAATGCTGTAGTATTTCCTAATGTTAGATTTAGAGAAAGGAGTTCCATTGTATAGTCATTCATGACCCCACGAGGCTCCCGTAGGTAGCTCCACAGCAATTGTAAGAAAAATGGACCTGGTTAAACAAAAATGAGTCAACAATAACAATTAAAAACCATTAATTTGGGAAAAGGATAGTACAGAGGAGTTGGGGGTTGAGTGGAGAGGGAGATAAGAAGAACGGGGTAGAAAGTCATCAGAATATATTAAATGCATGTATAAAATTTCAAAAAACTAACTTAATAAAAGAAAGAAAGAAAAATAATTATATGTGCCAAATGTGTACCCTGTGATGTTGAGAATGATTTTCAAATCCCTAAATGGGTGTGAATCTAGCAATATTCATCAGAATCCTTAATAATATATCTTCTATTTACCGTATGACTTCATACATTATCATTATTGGTCATTATATTAACTGACAAAATCATTTTGAATTATTTATTTTGGTTTCAAATGTATTGTGTAGGATTTTAAACTCTGTTAGAAGGTGTCAAAATTGTGGTCTTCTGTCTTCTTCATATGAAGCTTTATTATTAAGATATTAAGTTGATGTTGTTTATTTCATGTATGACTTGAATGCAGAAAAATACATTTGTCGCAGAGGCCAACTTTCTACTTTTTATGACTGGTAAAACTAAAAGCAAAACTCATACCTCTTTAGTATGAAAATGAGTATGCAAAGTACTTATTGCATATTTATAAAAATAGCAGCTTTCATTTAGTGAGATTTTTACCGTGTCAGGCGTGTTGCTAAAAACATCTCATGTGTCAGCTCTTCCTCACTTCTCACAAATCGCTGTGATCAATGAGTACCATTAGCTCTTTGCTACATATTAATGAACTGGTAAGTAGATAGATTATATGCTCAATTTATATTAGTCCTATACTTGATTTACAGTATAACCCATGCTTTCTAACAACACAGTCTTTGGATAGGTAGAGTAAAAGTTTAAGGTGATTAGTAATGTTAATACAAACTACCATATATAATTGGGGAGAGACAATTTTGGGAAGGTAGTTTTATGTAATATTATTTAAATGTAATTACAATTAATTAAATATAATTGGCCATTAATAAACAATGGATCAGACAGTGCTATCCTGTGTGGTGGAGGAAGCACTGTTTGTAAGTCAACTTTTCAGTAGAGGTGATCTATAGATCTGTAATATCTGTGGTATCATGGATACAACATTTCTTCTCTTAACTTAGAATAAGAAGTGAAACCAAATAATAGTATGGGAACTAATTCCTACCATAATAGTCACATCCTCATTTGAGTATAAAATGTCTCCCCAAATCTGGCTTGTTTGTACCCCTGGGCCCCAGCTGGTTGTTGTTTTAAGAGGTTGTAGAACCTTTATCATCTCTATTACAATTGCTTTATTGCAGATTTAGGGCCATGGGCATGAGCACTATAGACTAAAGCCTGACTTCACTACACAGGAGTTGTTTGCCTCCTGACAGACAGATGGGCACCTCATGTCATTGGTACCCTAGTCCTCAGTCATGCTATCTACATCTTCCCAACAGAAAAGATTGTACTCTTTCAAACCATATGCCAAAGGAAATCTTTCTTATGTTATGCATCATAGTGCTGAATAAATTAAGAGTATGGACAAGAAAGCATAGGAAATAGCTTCTGGGAAAAAAAAGACTTATGCATAAAGAAAATAACAAAATAACAGGCAATGGATTTGTCTACACGTACCTTAACCTTTTCTAAGAATGTTGTAAAAAGATTAGGTTAGTACACTTCTAATAATTTCTTAAATATATAGTGAATTATCTTAGACATATTTAATACAGTGGTGAATAAATACAGGGAAGTAAATAACAAAGATCTTCAAGTGAAGAAAGAGAAAAGAAAGTGATGATGGAGACAGAAGTTAGAGAGAAAAGACCAGACCAAGTGATAGTTGTGACCCATGTTTCTATAAATTATTAAGAACAAAAGTTATCTATCATCTTTCTTAACTTTCACGTTATTTTCTTGGAATGTGTGTTTTGGGAGAGTCTACCACCCCAAAATGGTTTGCTTGTTTGTGCTTTTTATACTCTTCTTGTTTTATATAAGAAATTATTGAAATGGCACCTTTGGTTAATTTCCAAAGAAGATAAAGTGAAAGCCAGAAGATACTATTCAAAAATAAGAATTGAGTTAGGAATTAGGGAATTGATTCCTAGAACTTAGAGGAGTTTTAGGCACAGTACGGAACTGTTACAGTAAAATATATCAGTTCAGCTTAAGATGGCTAATAAATGACACAGAGTCTGAAACGTACCTTAAATCTGCCAGCACTATGCTGGGAAGAATCTAAACTGGTACAAATCCACTCCTAAAACTAACATAAACAAACTACTCTAAACCTCATATCATACATATACCCCAAGCACCTGCCACTATGGTGATCCTCAGGCCATCTCAACCCCCGCCCTCCTGTGCTCCTCAACTGTAAACCCTCTTCCTCTTCTCAACTTTCAATCCTCGCCCCACCACCCTCTTCAGGAAGTCCCGCCTTCCCCTTCCTGCCCTTCTGTCCAGCTTATTGGCTAAACAGTGCTTTATTGACAGTAGTTACATCCATTCAAGACATTCCTCCACAAGGTACACATTTTTGTTGACATATAAAGGAGAGTATTCTGTCCACTGGCAGCTCTTTTACATTTATGTGGGAGGAATGGGAAGAAGTAACTAAACTAGAAAGAAAGAAAGAAAGAAAGAAAGAAAGAAAGAAAGAAAGAAAGAAAGAAAGAACAACTATTTCCTATGACTTTTACTTGCTAGAGGATTCAAATGTGAAAGAACCTTAGGTTACCTGAAGGCAGTGCTGATTTTTTCCACTTTACTATCCTCATCCTAATCTGATTTGGTCACCATCTTTAAGATAGGTAAAGTCACATGGTATTCTGCCAAAATCATTGGCTAAATTACTCTGGGTCTGCAAAAGAAAATACACCAAAACCAGAACTGTAAGCAGAAAAGGTAAATAAGCATCTTGGACAAAATATGTTCACCATTTTGCATCTGTGTCTAATATTCAGTGAGTAATTTATATTAAAGCTAATAAAAAGTATGTCAGGAAGTTTATGACCAAATGTCCCACAAATCATGAATAAGTGCTGCAGTGAGTATGAGTGAATTATATCTGCTGTCAGTGTGTACAGGAGAAAGTCATAAGACACTTTTACACCCGTGGAAGTTTCAAACTATGACTTTAAAAACTTCTCGCTAAAGTCCATGCATTCTCTCTGAGGCTGCGTATGTTTGCCTGACAAAAGCACGGTTTGGAAATGAGTCCCGAAGTGTTTGCATTAAATTCCCACTCACACAGTTAGTTCTTCAACTCAAGCAGACTAGCTGACAACACCTTAGAACGCCTTTCCATAAACAAATCGTATCCTACAGACTGCTTCATCTCACCCTTTTGCTTGGATGCTAATTAAAAGTAGCAGACCACGACTCTTAAACAGTAGAGAGGCCATGAAAAAATCCTCAACCAAATACAACTTTCATTAATAAAAAATTATTTTCTTCATAATGTCCTGTTGCCTAAGAGTAAACTTTGAACACATCTTATTTCACATGAATTACTGAAAACTTTGTATGAATGCCATTTTATTCCACAATAACTACAGAAGAAAGGATGCGTTGCCTAATGATGTGTAGTAGTTCTGTACCGTAATGAGGCACTGAAGATTAGGGTTTAGGAAGAACAAGGTGTACATCTCAGATCAAGCTTTGTGACATTGGGCATGTAAACTAAAATTACTGGGTCAGAATTTAATCAGCTAGAAGATACTGGAAATATATTTGCATCAAAGAAATGGGATATCCACTAACGCACCACACGTTCTCTTATAAAGCACTCAGCACAAATCTAATATATAAAGTTGTAAATGAAGGTATGGTGGCACAAAGTGGTCATTTTAGTCTTCCTGAAACACAAGCAGGGAAAAAGTAACACAGAGGCCAGTGTGAATTACACAATGAGTACAAGATCAGATTGTGAAACCGTGTTTCAAAAACGAAAAGGGGAAAAACAACTACTCTAACAATATTCTCATTATAAGAGAATCTATCACTATAAAAATAGTATATACTCATTTACAAAAATGCACCTTATGTAGAGAAGGGTTGGTACTGTAATGATTGTTAACAGAAATTTCTTTGTGTAATATACTTACGGACATTCAATTAAAGATGGAGGACTTAGCATGGTAGTACATGGTACTTTAATGGCAGCTCAGGCAAAGAATATTATTAACATCATCATTACTAGGTGTTTGTGATGTTTACTACATGCTGGTTATGGATATATTTTAATCACAGTCTAAATAAATCCCTAGATGTCATGTTAATCTACTATGTAAAGAACTTTAACGAAGATATACATGCAATGACTTTTTCATAAATTATACTAGATAATGAAAATTTATGATGCGCACTTTAGTTTTATGGATTAATGTAATAATATTTGGACTTATTATGACTATTAGAATATAAGCATATAAATATCAACAGGTAAAATGAACTTTAAAACCTTTATATTTAAAAAATGAAGTTCTAAATCCTAAAGGAGGTAAGGAAATTGCATTGCTCAGAGATACCGAACTTGGCCAACTGTTCCCTAAAACTGTTACAGATGGTGCAGATATAATATAATATCAAGAATAAAAGAAAATTTAAAGTACATAAAAATAATTGATGGATTGGGCTCCATTGAATTAAGGATTTATATTCAAAAAGGAAAACATCGACAAACATAACAGAAAAGTGACAAGTTGAGACATGATACTTGAAAAATTTAAAACTCCGAGTGATTAATAACTTGAAGTTTTCAAGAGTGTGCTACACATCACAAAAAAATGACAGGAAATCAAGAAAAATAGGTACATTACACAAAGAGACAAGTCACATAAGGGATTACAAATGTGTGACAAGGAAATGAAAAATAAGTACAAGGAAATAAATTTAAAATCTCAGAACAATGGAAGACTATGCCATGTTGCCATTTTGGGGAGGGCAGAAAGCTGTCATCTACTGCATTAGAGGAGACGGAGTTTGACAGCTTCATTGAAGCTGAGGTTGTCAGACTAATTGAAAACTGCAATCACCACCAGTCCATTTGGGACTAGAAATGGATCAATGGTTTAGAGGACCTATTACTCTTGTAGAGGACCTGGGTTCAATTCTCAGCACCATGTGGTTGCTCCCAGCTCAACTATCTGGAACTCCCATTTGAGCAGACCTTATAGTCTCTTCTGACCTTTGCCTGCACACATCAGGCACACATGTGATATATATACTTTCATGTAGGCAAAAATCATCCGTACATATAAAATAGAGTATGTAAACATTTAAATATTTATTTAATTTTTAAGTATTTAAAATTTAAAAGAAAACAACAAAAAAAAGAGAAAGTTATAGTCTCCAAAAATATTGTCACAAGTGCCCAGGAGGATTTAGGCATCAGCCTGATACAAAAGATTACTTTATACAAATTTTAAAAGATACATTTTCAATTTTGATATTTATAGATAAAATGAAATATTTTTTCATCATCTCTCTACTTTTTGTCCTACTTGTGGTGCCTTATCTATATCAAACTTTATGTTTTTAATAAGGAATAAATAGATATAATTTCTATCATTATAATCTATGAAGAAATTGTAGAGTACAAATATACTTATTTAAAATCAGTGGTTCTCAACCACTTAATACAGTTCCACATGTGATGACCCCAACCATAACTTTATTTTTATTGCCTCTACATAACGGACATTTTGTTTCTGTTATGAACTGTAATGTAACTATCTGGTAAACAGATGGTCTTTAGTGACACCTGTGATGGGGTCTGTTGATCCCTAAGGGGTTGGAATCCACAGATTGAGAAGCACTGGCTTATATCCTACACAGAACTGTTTTGAAGTATCTCAGTGGATCATCTGTGTACATGAAATAATAGTACTATTTTGGTGCTGACACTTAACATGGCCAGAAAATGACAATATCTCCTACCGCAAAATATCCTTTTTGTTGTAATTATACTAACAAAAACAATAAACATTGTATTGATTGATTGTATTTGCACATATTTTCATTTATAGTGTAAAAATCTAATGTTAATTAAAATGACAGATCACAAAATTACTCTAAGGTTCTGAGAGAAAACACTGCTTCCAGTATTTGCACCTGTAAGGTTTTAGACAGACAGCGAATATGAATGCAATAGGTTATTTTTCCAAGTTTCAGTTATTGTCTATTATAAAATATAGGGGACGTATGTGAATGCATTTATACATGTATGCATGAGAGAATCTATAACCAACTTCAACCCAGTATCAACAGACATCTAGTGCCCATATATTTATTTCTATATCATCTATCCAGATAGTTTCTATCCAGATAGTTTCAGTAAAAGGAAAACAAGTTATATTCCAAAAACTGATAAAGAAGACCTGTGGAAAAGCTGGCGTATCTCTAGTGACTTATCCAAGCTTTTCCTGCTTTCTATATACCATTGACAGTTCTCTTGTGGTTATTCAGAGTATAACAATAACCCCATGGAGGTTATACCTGTAATCAGTGGAGAGACATTTGCAGAGAATGTGCCAGATCTGGAATCAAAGTTCTGCACTGTAGCAGCAGTAGCAGCAGCAGCAGCAGCAGCAGTGGCAGCGGCAGCAGCAGCAGCAGCAGCAGCAGCAGCAATGAATAATGAGAACAGCAGAGCAAAATGCAAACAGGAATTCTCTACATTTTTTAATGCTTTTCTGTGAATAATTAAATGTTGCAAATAGCACCACTGTTTCCCATCACTCACGATGCCCAGGTTTGAGAATTTCTACAAATTTGAGTATTAGTCCAGTCAGGCCTCCAATGTAAGACTCTATCTTAATCATTTAATTAATAATAATTTCAAATAAATAATATTCTGTTTTGTGTGTTATTTGTCATAGGTTTATTTCAAGGAAAATGGACTCAGTGGAAAGAGATAAACAAAAATACACATGTTTACAGTGCTGTGATCAACTATAGACTAAAGAATATAATTAATCGATTCTTGTACAACTAATTATTCAAGCTGGGTGCAGGAGTTATAAATTTCAATATGTACTACATATTAGGAAGGGTGAAAAATGGAGCATACAAGATTAGTGTGCTGAAAGTTTTATAATTGTTGCTTGCTTCTACTGGGGCTAGTGAGACATCTAACGTTTATTGAGTACTTACTCTGAGCTAGGCACAATTGTAGGTGCTTTCCATATACTGTCAAATTCATGCTTTGGGTCAAATGCTGCAGTGAAATCTGTTTTACGAAAAAAGACGTGGGTTTACTGAGGCCATACCTAACATGTTGAACATTTCTGCAGATAAAAGAAATCCAGTCCCAGAGATGAACGCTCTTAGCCAGCACAATCTACCAGTGCTGTCTGACCGCCATGGCTCTTACTATTTCCTAATAAAGACATTATTCCCTGAAAGTAATCCAGCACTTTGGAGGCAGCGGCAGGCAGACCACTGTGAATTCGAGGCCAGCCTGGTCTACAAAGCAAGTCTAGTAGAGTTAAAGGAAAAGGAGACAATATTTCCTAAGAAGAAAACCTGACCACTTTACCTTATATTAAACTAGTCATTAAAATCTGAAGTTTGGATTCAAGGTTCTTCTAGCCTACTATGAATTAAGCCCTGGGCTCAATTCCCACTCCCTACGCACATAATTTTGATTATTTTTGAAACTCTCCCCAAGTTTAATATAAAAAAAATTGTAACAACATAAAATGAAATAGTTATCAATACAGTATGATCTCTTTAAAAAATAACTCAGACCGTAAGCCAGACATTGGATGTGTTAGAATGAGTTTGAAATTCTTAGAACAATAAAAGAGACAATTGAGGACCAATGGCAACTATTTAAATTTTAGGTTATAAATGCTACATATAAAATGTTTGTAAAGAAGAGCATTCCTTCTTTGAAGCAGACTAATGACTAATTTAAGCCTTGGCCAGTTTATGCCATATACTCTTATGCTTGCATTTATATCCTCCGTCTTCTGTCACTTCATTCTACATACACAAAATCTGTAGTGGAGACATTGTTCTGGTTGCTATGGGACTGTAATTTTGCTGGTACCCAGACATCTGGGTCTGGGGGGCTGATACCTAGTCTTGTCTTTTTTTTTTTTTTTTGGATGGATGTTTTGCTGTTGGGGGATGGTATGATGTATTTTGATGCTGATTAATAAGAAGCCCTCCCACGTAGGCAAGGCAGAGGAGCTGGAGTATGGCTAAGGTTCTAGAAAGAGGAGAGCGAGGAATCCTGGGACGAAGAAGAGAGACTGCCATGAAAAAGAAGGAGAAAGACTGGAGGAGGAGGAGGAGGAGGAGGAGGAGGAGGAGGAGGAGGAGGAGGAGGAGGAGGAGAAGGCCGCCATGGGTTAGATGGAGGAGAAGCATATGCTGGTGTGGATGAGGAATTTGGGCCAGATGAAGAACATTAGGAAATATTTGGGATTATGGATGGGAAGTAGCTTGCTAGAAATTGGTAGAAAGTTTACTGCCTGTATTGTCCTTAGCTGGTGCCAGAGTTTGAACAGGACCCCTGGGCCCAAATCTGCCTATCATAATGTTCTTCTTGTAGGTTTCTAGGACCCTCTGGATCCTTCTACTTTGCCATTCTCCCATGCTTCTCTCATCTAGAGTCCCAATAGGATGTCCTCCCCTCTGTCCCACTTTCTTGGTAAGTGAAGACTTTCATGGGACATGCCCCTTGGTCTAGTGTGCAGGTAAGGGTGAGGATAACCATTTAGATGTAATATGAATAAATTAATAAAAAATATATACATAAAGAAACTGGTAGAAAGAGATGACATGGGATTGAGGCAGGGATCTCATACCTGTCCAACTATGGGAAGTAGTTTAGAGGATTTATGTCTGCTCTGCCCCAGGTCAACTAAGGCTATTTTAAAATATTACAGGTGTCAGTGTCTTAATTGATTGCTAGCCGGGCCTACTGATAATGCTGGTAATTTAAAAGCAATATTTTGCTCTTAGGTGAAGAGTGGTGGCTGTGTGTTGCTGGTACGAAAGTCTTCTATAATCTTGACAAGGGTGGCCACTGGGGGTTCTGGGTAAAATGTACACGTACTGGGTGCTGGTACTTAGATAAGGGAGTGGTCTGGATGGGGGATGGGGGGTCCTCAGGAGGAAGGAAAGCAGAATGTTCCGTCTAGCTCTACTTTGTTCATTGGAAATGTGGGGCAGGCAGTGAGGAGAGGCCCCAAGTAGTCTGCTGCAGATCTGTGGATAAGACTCAGGCACTGAATATGCAGCAGACCAGGGATGGTGATGATCTTAAGCTTGCCTACATGTCTTAGGGCTTACTACTGCCCTGGCAGGGTGCTAGGGAATGTCGGCTGGAATTGGGGGCTAGGATAAAAGCATGAGTTGGGAGAAAGGTGGGAAGAAAGGATCTGTGTAATTCTCTGGAGATGGGGGACAGAGAGGGAGGAGGAGCAACAGAATGTGGGTGAGACTAGAGATGGGAGAGGCTAGCTGCTTTCCTTGAGTTGTGCCTTTCAGATTCTCAGGGAACACCTCCTGCCGGAGTTTGGGGCTGCGATAAAGTAAAGAACTAGGGAGGGAGATTTAGGGGGAATATTTGAGCGATCTACTGGAGATGGCGTTGGGGGAGGTAAGGCCACAGAAGGTGGTGTGTTACAGAGCTGGGGAGGGGAATGGGGGATTGGATTTGAAGGAGCGGAGAGAAAGGCCAAGATCTATAGTCAGACTACTTGCTTCCCCGGGCAGGCTGTTTTTGCAAAATAACTATAAGAACGATTTGTTTATTGAGCTGTATTTGTGTTTATGGGTATGTATCTGTCTGCATTGGGTTTCTGCACATACTTGTGTCAGTTTTGTGGAAGCAATCAGCCTTTCAACTGTAGTTACAGGTAAGTAATGTAAACCTAGGCTATGTCTACTTAATTAGATTCATTCTGGAAATCATAATTAAAACTTGGTAGCAATATCCACTTTTGGCCTTTATACACTAAGGAATTAATCTTATGGCTTAGAGTACTTTAAGTTTCATCAAACTTTTGGTGCAATTAGAGCAGACCTCTAACTGTTTACAGACTGTTGGGGAGGGGTGTTCATAATGAATAATCTGCCATCATGATGAGCCACACTTGCATAATAAAAGACTAATTATTTTTCATCACATTCTATGTCCATGCTGCCATGTGATAGCATGTAAGAAAATGGCTGTATTCTATTGGACACTTGAATGTGTTTACGCTGTTTCTTTCTCTCCAGTTGTATTTGTATTTTTAAATGGAAAGATAAATGGGGGTCTGGAGAGATGGCCCAGGGGTTAATATCACATTCTGCTCTTGCAAAGGACCTGGGTTTGGTTTTCACCATGAAGTCAAACAATTTAAAACTCTATCTCTAGTTCTAAGAGATCCAAAGCCCCCCCATCTAGCACTCACATCCATCAGGATGCACGAACACACAACACACACACACACACACACATACACACACACACACACATTCAATAAATATAATACCCATAAAATGATTTAGTCGATCGTCTTCTAGAAATGTTCTTTTGGATCTCTGTACTTAGTGGTGGGCTACCGGTTTTACTCCATGGGCCTGCTGACTTGAACTGATATGCGTCCAGCCTACTGAAGGCCTACTGCCTGTGCTGCCTGGATTTTTTGCTCCTGCCTTGTTTGTGACATTTTGTTGTCACCTTTGTATCAGACCATGGAGACTCATATCCGAAAAGATAAAATTGTGCCAGAGAGCACTGCAATCTGTCCCATGTCACTGCACACCTCCCATCATCTTATGCTAGGCTCAGGCATTGACTTTTAGAGGACCTCCCACCCAGGCCGATGCATTTGTAAATTTACCTTTAGCCAAATCTCTCAGAGCCAGGGATCCATGACCAGATAATGGGATCACTCAGGCTGGCTGATTTATTCTGCACCTCCTAAATGGTGTCATCAGGATGTGCTTTTTTCCTTTCTGCCAAGAAGCACTCAGATAGAAATGACTCCAGCATTTTGCAGGAGAAGCCTTGAGACACTATCATTAAAGACAAGGAAAGAAGCTTCCATTCACTAGTCCTGATTCGACTTTCCTCATAAATACACATAATTGTAAAAAAAAAAACCTGCTTCATTAATATGGATTAATTACTTTTTTAAATTCAATGAGCTTATTAAAAATTATTTATTTCTGAAAACCAATGTGATAACTTATAAAAGACGAGGGTCCGAAAGCATGAAAACCTACTCTTATATGAAAATTTCATGGCATTTAGCCATTTCAGTTCTTTGCCCTTTGCTTATCCACTCCTGTGTTTGTTTTCTTTACGAGTAAGAATGTTTAATATTTGTTTCCTAAAGCCTCTTGCACAATTAAATGCAGGCATGTTTCCAAATGTCTTTCCTCTCACTTAGGACATGTTGCCCTGATGGTAGTTGACTTCCTTTTGGGAAGAATTCTGCATCTGAGGCAGTTTGCTTTTAAATCTCCTTGGTACTATGAAGCAGAGAAATGATGTGTTCTGGGAATCCGGAAATAAACACAGTCCACCACCTACTTCCCATTATCGACCCCACCACACACATAAACCTTATGGCAGAATGGTTGTAAGGATTCACACAGATTAGATATAGTCAACACAAATGAGAGCAGGAGAATAACAAACAACATTGCCTTGAATTTAGTAGCCTAATAGAGAAGGACATCGTCTATGCTTATTCCAATCCTCCTACCTTTTATTCTATATTTTAAAAAAATATCACTTCTGTTTTTTTTTTCCGTTTATATCTAATCATTTCCTTGACTACTGTGTCCTTATCTGTCCTGGAGTCTCGTATTTAGCTGGAACTACATGAAGCCTAGACTCACCTTTTCAAACACCTGAAAGTCTGAACTCCCCTTTCACTATAACAGTCTGATTGGGTTGGCTTTCTTCCAAAAATGAATATAGTCTATTATTCTAAATATAAGCCCTATCCCCCTAAAACGGGGATTTGAAAACTCGTAATGAGATACTTTCTCCCTGCGACCCAAACATGCATTTTTGTCATACAGTTTCTCTGCCTTTCCACTACAGACTTAACACATGTTTCATGTTCTCGTGGCATGTTTTTGCATTAAAACGTGTCTGCACACCTCTGTCTCCATTCCCCCAGTATTGCCACATGCATTCATCTTGTTGCTCACTCACATTCATCTCTGTTAATGGATCTATACACTAGAAAGATGATAGATAAAAGACTGATAGAATCTACAACTGTTATGGATTTGTTAAATTACTTTGAAGATAGCACTGAAGGACCGTATTTCACACACGTTGTCTCCTGTTTCTAAAACCTTATCTTCTCATGTTACATTAGACACAAGAGTGGTTTGATATTGATGTATTATTACCAGCAGAAGTCAGCACCTTATTCAGACTTCCTACTTTCCCATGTTATTATTTACATTTCAAAAGCCAATTGAAGAGAAAACAGCACAGGATGCACATTATGGAACGCCTTTTTGCTTCAAAACTTTCTCACAATTCTCTGGTTTTTAAGGTACGTACATTTGTTAGATCTGCCGAACATCATTTTGCAGAATGCCTTTCAGTTGCCATTTCCATGTCATACTTTCTTCTTGGCTTGGGCTTGGGGAAGAAGAAACACAAATAAAGGAAGACATAGTTTACATAGAAAAGACACAGAGTCCTTACAAATGAATGCTATTGTTGGTCTATGCTGACATTGCCTTCAGCAATTGTTTATTTTTCCATAAAAATTATTTATATTTGTTCTCCCTTGTCATACGATATTGTCTTATTTTACATATGACATTGTCAATTTTATTTTATAATGTAATGCCACTTATTTATTTCTTTTTCATTCTTTATTTATGCATATGGATGCTTTGGCTGAACATATGTCTGGATAGCACATGTTCGCCTGGAACATGTAGAGACTATAAAAGTGTCTTGTTCTCCTTGAACTTGGTTGAGTTACAAGGGTTATGAGCTGCCATTTGTATACTGTGAACTGAATGGAAGTCCTCTAGAAGAGAAGCCAGTCTTCTTAACCACTGAACCATTTCTCCAGTCTCTATCTTATTTATTTTCTTTCTCATTGTTATCCTAAACTTTACCACTTGAATTTCTGCCAGTTGCCTTCTATATTTCTGGCTAATATGTCATAAACAAATGAAGATATTTTATTTCTTTTCAGTCAACCTCCATGAATTCTTTTTATTTTCCTTGACCTACTTAATGACTTAGGACTCCAAGAAAAAAAAATTGCCTGTAGTGATAAGGAATATGATCTAATTCCTTCTACTTGTAGATGGTCCTAATCAGGTTGAGAATGTGCCTCTGAATTCTGAGTTAACTGAAAATTGTAAATGAAGAATGTTTGTTGGAATTATATAATGCATTCTCTATTGTTACCATCTTTAGCTCACTGAACTGTAAGTATAAATTAACAGAACTGATACAATTCTAAAGATAAATTAAAGATACAATTCTAAATAAGATACAAGAACGCACAGAGTCCAAGATTTTTTTCCAGAAGCATTCTCATGCTCACTGAGATTCTACCGTTTTATGCAGAAATTCTGTATACAAATGGCTATATCTGTATTGCCCAGGATGCATAGCATTCACGGCTCCACTTGAGCATATTTACTTGTGGAGCTCAAACTTTTAATGTTTAAGAGTTCATAAATTAACAGAACTGACGTATCTCTGTATCTTATTTAGAATTGTTTAATTATGAGCAGACTTTAAACCAACTAAGGATAAGAAGAAATCATTCTCTCAAATCATGGCAAAAACCCAGGTCAGATTTGAACATGTCTAGATAGAGGATGGGAGGTTGTACACAGGAACTCCTACTTGACTATGTTCTTTGCTGCCTTTCTCTCTTACCAACCTATACTTATTACCCCCTTTTCATTGAACCAATTTGCTGTGCCAATCTAAATGTCATGTATAATAAGAAGCCTCTAGAAATCTAACACCACAATAATTCTGACAGCTTTGGGAGTTGCCGTTAAGAACATCTCTCAAATCAAAATACATGGCTTTAAATCGATCACCTGTTCTTCAGAAAGAAAGTTTGAACCAGCACTATCAGGCCGTGGGTGGGAAATGCCTCCAAGGAGGAAGATGTCAGCACATAGGTAAAAGGAAGGAATGATGAAAGTTTATAGACTGTGTGTTTTGAGAGTTATAGAAGAATCTTCTTCATAAACTTGTGTCATCATGGGAAAGTTAATTACCCATTTTTAACATGGCATAGGAAAAAGAAAGTTATCAGAATCTGTAGAACATCATCTAACTAACAATCGGTTAGTTACACACTGACCTGCCAAGACTGGGCTCCCCCAGTCGGCAACCAGTTCCAAAGGGCTTGTTTGTGCTTTTGCTTTAGCACACAAGACTATTCATGTTTCGCTATTAATTTTTCTCCAGTAATGCCAGCTTATGGACTTTTAAACATTAAAAGTTTGAGCTCCACAAGTAAATATGCTCAAGTGGAGCCGTGAATGCTATGCATCCTGGGCAATACAGATATAGCCATTTGTATACAGTATTTCTGCATAAAACGGTAGAATCTCGGTGAGCATGAGAATGCTTCTGGAAAAAAATTCTTGGACTCTGTGTGCTCTTGCATATTGGTTAATAATTCAAACAGGTCAACTGTCAATCAGATCATTAACCAGCCATGGCAGTCAGTGCATCCTGCAGCTGGGAAACTTCTTATCCTAAAACCTAGAAAGGCAACTAGCCATGCAGGCAGGTAGTCAACCAGTCATCTAGCTGGTTAACAGCCATTGAGTAAGCAGATGGCGACTCCTTTCCCTGGAAGGTACAGACCAAATGAATAATTTTGAGTGACCAGGTCATTGATCAGGATCACAGACTGTTTCCAATCAATCATCCATTTTGACAGCAACGAGAAGAGAATGGTTGCCAGGTAATAACTTTTTTCTTTTTAATCATTTCAAGACGTTATTACCACATTACCATTAATCTTGACAGTTCTTATTAACAAACCAGATTATTCTATTATAAAGTTTCCATCTCCAGAGGACATTTAAAGGAGCACACTGTGAGTCATAATAAATAGAACATACATTGTCCTCTTTAGTGTTCACACAGTGACAACATTGCAGAAGATATTTCAAAATGCTAAGAAGAATGTTTTAGAAAAAGGTATTTGAGTCTTTCTGCTTCGGGATATTACTTTTTCACATACTCTGGTGCCTCACCTTTGACCATGTCCCCTGGAGGGGGAGACCTGGTGGCACTCAGAGGAAGAACAGCAGGTTACCAAGAAGAGACTTGATACCCTATGAACATATACAGGGGGAGGTAATCCCCCTCAGGAACAGTCATAGGGGAGGGGAATAAGGGGAAATTGGGAGGGAGGGAAGAATGGGAGGATACTAGGGATGGGATAACCATTGAGATGTAACAAGAATAAGTTAATAAAGGAGAAAAAAAGAAAAAAGAAAAAGGTATTACCTGGAAAAAGTTTACGACTTACTGCCGTATCAGTAATTATTTCAGTTACTGTATGCAGTGAATATTTTACAGATAACTCAAACACTAAAAACTTAAGCTCCAATTTTACGTAATTATAAAGTTAAGAATTTTTGGAAAATTGAAACATATCTTTCTTAGTTTTCTAAGATGAATGAGCTTGTTCTATTGAAAAAGAAAAAGCGATTCAATGCATGTTCATTTTAAAATTCATTCATGTGTTCTATAGTATATAGTGTTTAAAGTATTGCCTTATGAGGGAATAATTCTCTGAAAGAGTAAATAGACTCTGGTTTTGGTGAGGACAACCATTAAACTCTGAACAGCTTCTAATTTTGACACATACGCATGTTTTCCTAAGACCACACTGGAGCAATGCTGGGGGTACCGAGCTGAATTTGTTAATGAGCTGAGACCGAGGAATCAGGAACATGGTACAGAAGCAGTGCTTCTTTGGAGAATATGAAGGGTCCTTTCAGAAGTCCCAATATTTTTTCTTTTTTTCTTATTTTAGGGATAAATGAAACTCCTATAGTTGTTTTTACATATATATTTATATTATTACACATATATACAATAAACTACCTATAGCAAGAAGAACCATGACACAATCAGGAATTATATAAATGTTACATTCTTAGTGTTGTGGCTATTTGTATTTGACAGCCAACAATGCCCAGCTAGGATAAGCAAGTTCTGAATAATTCCTGCCTCACAAATAAGTCTGTCATATATATTGGACCAAAAGGTGGAATAAGATGCTAGAGTTTTGGGTGACTATTCAGGTACAAAACTGTCTCTTTCATCTTCTCATTTGGAAAGCTACTAATATGTACTCCTGGCATACTCAGGTAATCAAGTTTATTCCTTCTCAAGTCTCTGATAGAGTTGAAGACCAGGTAGCTTAGTTGTACAATGAAACTTTGTTGTTTAGGGGTTAAGGTGTTTTTAAGCCTAGATAGATGTTTTAAGTTGATAATGACAAGATGTGATGGAGATTGATTTACATTCAGAATTTTAGATGCACCAAGATAGAAGTCCCACTTTCTACGTGTGTCTGTATTGCCATGGCAGCAGTATCAGCAGGTAAGGCTTTCTCTGCTCCGTGAATTTGCTTCATTACATGCAATCTCTTAAAGTGCTGAGAAAGAGAGGACAGGGTCTTTGTTTGTCCTCATAGTGGAAGAGTTTACATTGGTTCTTCCTGTTCTCACACTATGTGTCACACGCTTTAGTTTATATATTAGTAAATAAAAGTATTTTTAAAAGTTACTCATTTTTACTTATTGAATTTGACAATTAAAACTTAGATTTCAGTGAGATAGGCTGCAAATCTTGCATATCACACACTGTATATAATTATATACAAAGAAAGTTCTATAATCTATCTATCTGTATCTATCTAGCTATCTAGAGAGAGGGAGAGGAGAGACTTAGATTTCTGATGTGGTGGCACAGCTCAGTAATGTCAGCACTTGAGAGATTGAGGTATGAAGCAAATGTATTTGAGACCAACCCGGATTCCAAACCAAGACATGGCCTCAAAATAAGCCATTTAGACTGTTCTAATAAAAATCTATGTAGTAAAATAGAAATCCTATTATAAGCTGACAATTCCTATTATATTAGAATGCTTTACGAGAAATCTCACAACAATTTTTTTGCTTTAAGTTTATTTCTTTTTATTATTTTCTAAAGTTATATCTTGGCTTATTTTAAAATATTTCATTTTATTTATATATTAAAATTTTACAACAAAATTAAAGTGCAATTTTCTATAAATTTTACACAAAATAATGCTTATTATTCCATCAAGGCCTTCCTTCAGTATTTAAAATAATTTGGGTTAATATTTTTATACTTTCAGAAACATTAATAACTTCTTAAGACACATTTTGAATATGCTTGATAGTATGAAAGAATTTTCCTCTAGATCACACATTTGCAGCATATTTCTTATTGATAGAGTAAGATTAAGAAAACCACCAGTAATATTCTTTAAAAATGGAAATAAATTCAAGTAATCATTGTCAGAGAAGAGTGAAAAATTATTCATAATTGGAAGACCTTTCAAACTTCTAAAATATCACAGTCATCTATCATCAAAAGTTTTCTCAATGACTTCTTAATGGGTACATTTATTATATAATTCTAGAACTTTGTATGAAAATGCTGAAAACGTTTACATCTATACTAGTCTCATCAATAGAGTCATTGTTTCCCGCAATTTCTGAGAACTAATTGTTATTAATTTTATTTTTACACACCTTATATTTTCAAGAGAATTGGGTGGCATGAAGTGTTATTAACTTAGAGATAGATACTAATATTAATGAGTTAAAATACTTTTTTGTTTAAGTATAACTAATATGTATAAAGAGTTTCAATATTTAGTTGATTATGTTAGAAGTTTACGTACCTTGATAAAGTCTTATATATGAATTATGTAGGTAAAAATAATATCAACTGACTTCGTCAATATTTCCTGAAAATCCTATATAAGTACAAGGGTTGGAAGCCTTTCCACAAAATCTGCCATGTGAAGTGAACAGTAACGAGTATCTAGACTGTTGTCACAACCCATGTGAGAGAAATAATATGGAGTGGGTGCATGCACTGTTTCAGAAGAAAAGTGCTTTTCTAAGCTGGACCACAGAATTCTTTAATATTATTTTTTAAATTTTTATATAAGTGGATATTGTGCATAGAATGTGCGCCCCAATATATTCCTAACTTCCCTGTTCTCACCCTTCCCTTCTCTCACCAGTCTCTTTCCTCCACCAGACCGTTCCACTTCTACTCTCGTGCCACAGACGCGCGGCAGTTTTGACGTATCTGTATGAAATACAGGATGAACAATGAGGGGGAAACCACATTTGCCTTTCTGAGCATGGGATAAGTAATTTAACCCCATTATTCCTGCCCCATCCTTTTTATTTCAAGGAATATATCTTCATTTTCAGAAAGACAGTCTCATGTGTATGTATATCCCGTTCTCTTTGTTGATTCCCCTGATACAGGATGTTGAGATTAATTCCATATTTCTGTATCATGAAGAGTCACACAATCCACCTTGGCGTCTGAGTATTTTGCTGATAAGTTGTCTTGGGGTGCCGCAGGTAGATAACCACAGTTATATAGCTGGTTAATATGGTAGATTTTTAACATTATTGAGGGTGATAAATCCTGACTTTATAGGGTCTACACCAGTTTATATTTTCCCCAGCAGTTCACAAGGGTCCATTTTGTCCATATTCCCACACTTGCTATTTAATACCTTATTGCCTATCGTTCTGACTGCAGTAAGGTGGGAACTTAGTGTACTTCTAATTTTCACTTCTTTGACAGATAGTGAGGTTCAAAATACATTTGTAATCTTACTGGCCATTAACATTACATCTTTGAGAACTGTTTGTTTTTTTTCCCAATAGCCTATTTATTGTTCAGGTTGTTTTGTTCCCTAGAGTTTCAGTTTGGTTTTTTACCTCTTCGTATATTCTAGATACTAACCCTCTATCATTTGTACATTAAGAAAATATTTTTCTTCAATTCTGTAACCCTCCCTTTACTTAAATTTCATTTTTATTGTGCAAAGGCTTTACTTTCTCATAAGTACCAATAATTTCAGAAAAGTTTCTAGGAAAAATAAAATTCACATTTGAATTAAAATAATAATTAGATATTATCTTATATGTAATATCTAATTATACGTTTGAGTAAACCTCATCCAGGATGTGAGAGGGCTCAATGCTGTAAATTATAAGACACTGAATAACAAAGTTTACAAGAACATTAGGAGATAGAAAGGCTTTGGATGCACATGGTTAGAATAAAGAAAATAATCTTCTGAAATGGCTGTTTTCTTAAAAAACAATCTATCTACAGATTAAAAATCCAAGCCTTTTTTCCCACAGAAATATAAAGATAAAAAATTACATGTAATGATAAACTACCCAGATACCAATAAAATTCTCTGCATACAAGTACCAAGGGAGATCTCATCATATCTGTTTTCAGCTTATACCACAGAACTATATTCTAGAAAAAAAGGACACAGCAATTCACAAATAAGACAGAGGACACAGTTACAAACACATACAACTACAGCCAGTTGACTTTTGACACGGATGAAAATATTGTATAGTGGAGAAAAGATTCCTCTTCAGCAAATGATGTTGGGAAATGGGGGAGGAGGACCCCTTCTGTCAGAGGTTTAGGGGAGGGGAATAGAGTGGAATAGGGAGGAAAGGTGGAAATGGGAAGATACAAGCAAAAGGATAACATTCAAAATGTAATCTTAATAAATTTTATTAAATTAAAATAAGAAAAAAATGAAGGTAGATCCTCAGCTCATTTTGCACAGCAGCGTGTGTTCATGTGAGCGTGTGCGTGTGTGTGTGTGTGTGCGTGTGTGTGTGTGTGTGTGCGCGCGTGCGCGTGTGTGTGCAACTTAGAGATCAAGAACAAGACTTAGATAAGTCCCTTCTACATTTACCTTTCGTCCCCATTTTTAAGTTTTATCAGTCCTTGCAACCTAGTTAAACGTTCTTAGTTGAACATTTAATTGTTTCCCCATGTCATTTACTGAAGAATTTCTGTCCCTTTCTATTGCTTTGGTAACATTTGAGTTTCTTTGAACCCCTGACACATGATAGTTCGTTAGCTTATAACAAACTTTTACGATTATAGGTCCTTTACATTAAGCCTCTTAAACTCTTTTCTTTCCTCAAGATTGTTTCAGTGATCTTTGCATCTCCATAGAAACTTAAAATCTTCTTGTCAGTTTCTATTATTCAACCAACAAAGATCCTACCATAATTTTGATTGGGTCTATTATACTAATACAGATACATCCAAAGAGAATTAAATATCTTAACAATTTGCATCTACATATTATGGATTTCTCTATCTTTACAGTGAGGAAGTTCTGGGATTTATTATTTCAATGATCCCCCTTAATAAGTCTGAACTATAAAATTGTTCGTGCATTTCCGAGAGCTGCTTGTGAATGCAAAATTAACAAATGGCCACAGACATCTTGAATTATTTTTTATTTTCTTTAGTGATATGCACATGCATGTTTGCTTGTATTTCTTTTTGTTTGCCTACATTTTTCAAGTTCCAGAAAATATATGCATATAAATCCCTTAAATGATTTGGTACTAATTCCGTGTAGTGTATGAGAGGCCCTACACTAGCTATTAGCATTCTTGCCTGGGCTAAGGAACAAGCACTGTTTGTTTTTGCAGTTGAGAGTTATAAATTACAATGAAATATCATTCAGTTAAAGTCATTCTCCAAGACTGTAAAGAGATGGATGGTCTCCAGGGGAGGGTTGTCATAAAAAGGAAAATCAAACCGGCTGAATAATACAATAAGTCTCTATATAAAGCTGGCTCAGCCAAGCAGGGATATGAAAGGTGGCAGCCTTTGAGGAGATGCCTGACAGATTTCATTTGTCCAGGATCAGTTCCTGCCCTGGTGCCACATGTCATACCTTCCTTCCACTCCTTTAGTGTTGTACAGGCACCCTGTCCATGTCTGTCAGGGGGGTATAGAGGGGCTGTATGGTAAAGGCCAGGCATAGCCAGATCAAGTGTTTCAAAAGCAACTATTTTCTCTTCTTTCTCCCTGTTACAGACTTCATAGTCGGTCCAGATAACTGACTAATCATGCAAAACAGGCATGCTGACAGAATAAATGCTTCACTTATATTATTTTTTCCCTTCTTTTCCTCTTCCTTGTTTTGTTCTTCTTTGTTATTCCCTCTTCCATTTTTCTTCATCTCAGATTTTTTTAACTCTAAGTTTTGATTTCTATATAATTTTCTATCCTGAAAACAGTTTATTGATTCCACTATTTCATGTGTTAAGAAAATGCAAGTTTTATTAATAGTTAATTGGCATTGGTGTTTTGATAAATGTAATGTTCTTTGAATGAGAGGAGAATATTTCCAACTTCCTTAAATGAGACTACCACCCCTTCTGTCCCTCTTCCCTCCCTCCCCACCCTCCACTTCCTCTCCTCCTATCCCACTGTATTAAGGCACTGTATTCAGCAAAGACTGAACAATGAACAAATGTTCATGTCTTATATAGAGCATTGTAGCAAGTGATCATTTCTATTGTTTTAATTTTGACAAAAAACCTTCTAATACATATGTAATTGAGATATACAAGACATTCATAATAATAATCATACCCATGAAGACCTTTACTAGTATATACATGAACACATGAACACAATACATGACATACAGTAACACTGTAAACTACTGCCTCACAGACTGGAACATAATAATTATAGTCTGCTATGTTTTTAAGGCTTCAGTTATGTAGTAAGTAAAAGAAATACAGATTTTTTTTATTTCCTACGTTACCCTATTTCAGGATTGACATCATCTTTCCTTCCATTCCTTTCCTTCCATTCCTTCTTGGTCTCTCTCTCTCTCTCTCTCTCTCTCTCTCTCTCTCTCTCTCTTCTCTCTCTCTCTCTCTCTCTCTCTCTCTCTCTCTCTCTCTCTCTCTCTCCCTCTGTCTCTGTCTCTCTCTTTCTCTGTGTCTCTGTCTCTGTCTCTGTCTCTGTCTCTGTCTCTGTCTCTTGGAGTAACTCACCTACAATTGTAAAATTTTATTTTCCTATTGACTACCAACTGCTAACTGCTCTTAGGTTTTCCCCCCTCCATTTTTGGCCTCAAGGTCTTTTCCACATTCAAGCAAGCAATGAATAACCAGAGTTAAGTATTGTTGTGATGTGTGATGGAAATCTCAGAAGTCCTCTATTTCTGTCTTCCCGAACTAAAATCCCAAAACATTTGTGCCAATCTACTCAGGGCCCTTTATTAATTAATTTACTTATTCACTTTACATCCCAGACCTTGCACACTCATTCCTTTCACACTCATTCCTTGCACACTCACTCCTTTCCTCCCAGTCCCATTCTCTCCTCCTACTCCTGAGGAAGGGGGAGCCTTTCTACCCTCCCACCACAGTTCATCAAGTCGCATCAGGACTGAGTACATCCTCTTCCCCTGTGGCCTGGCAAGACAGTTCAGGTAGCAGTGATAGAGAAGCAAGCAAAAGAGTCCACATCAGAGCCAGGCCCTGCTCCCCTGACTAGTGGGCCCACATGAAGCCTGAGCTGCCTGTCCAGTCCTTCTTGGTGTTTCAGACTCCACAGGCCACTCTGGGCCCTGGTTTGTTGGCTCTGTTGGTCTTCTCATGGAGCTCTTGTCACCTTTAGGTCTTTTTATCAAGGTTTCATATTTTAAATCTTGTGACACTTGAGCATAAATTTGAATTTGGGGGAATACTGACAAACGTTCAGAGTATTAAATATTCTGTCTCTGTAATGCATTATCTTGCCAGCTGTGGGGAAATGCCTACTTCAAAGACCATAGGTTTGTTTTAAGCCTACCAAATAACATAAAGCTATCAACAATCTTTAAATACATATGAATTTTTAAGAAGGTTACCATGTTTTTAAAGTAAGTCCTTAGTTACTAGCTGAAGTAAGGCCATCTGTTCACTTGAGAGGAGAACACTGTGGTATGTGAAGATTCACGTTGTTTGTTAGGAGAGGACCTATATATTGTTCTTTGCCACTTAAAGAGCTCATTAGTGAACACTTAAAAGTAGTGAGCGAAAATGTATTTCATCTGCATAGTTTGCATATATAATCCAAACAACAAGGTATTTGATTTATTCTTTATTGGTTTGTGGTCAATAAATAATTCCAATGTTTCGCTAAATATCTCATGGTCTGTGGAGACAGCACATTAAAGTACATAGTCTCAGGCTTTACACACATGGATTTTATTTTGTTAATATTTTAATTAAACTTTTGAGAAGATTTTCTAAAGACAAAATATGACAGTTGATGATAAATACTTTGTTAGGGTTAGATGCATAACACACACAGACAGATACTGCTCACACACAGAAACAGAACAGACAGATATCCCAGGACAGATGCAAATGCAAGTGCAGGCTCAAATCCATACTCATGTAGCAGAAACAAGATGGAAGGCACAGGGAACAAAGAACCAACTAAGATAGGAGACTATTCTGGTGTGTGGATTTTATGCATAGATGGTTAACCTTGAGTCACCAAAAATACAATGGGATCCCAATAGGGGAAGAAATAAAATAAAAGCATCTCTTTGGAGTAAGTTTGCCACAGGGAATCCAGATTTGAATTCTCTACTTCATGGACTTTTAAGTCATTGGTGTCCTCAATATATATCATTAACATTGGATATGATGTCCAACAAAGGTTAGTCTTTTAGGATATATGTTTTCAGAATATCACATTGTCATAATCTGGAAACAGAAAGGAAAAAGAAATCATGAAGGCTGTCCATAGAAAAAAATTATCCCATTGAGACCAATGTGTGTCGCCTTTGCGAAGAATGAAAGGGCTGTGACCTCTGTTTGCAGTTTCAGATTCTTCTCCAGGCAATCAGTAGAGACAAGCATACATGAACTTTTGAGGAAATTGTATAGTTTGCTAAAGCACTGCATTGTAGTCAGGGGGTAGGTTCATTTTGTTTGTTTGTTTGTTTGTTTGTTTGTTTGTTTTTGAGACAGAGTTTCTCTGTGTGGCCTTGGCTATCCTGGACTCACTTTGTAGACCAGGTTGGCCTCTAACTCAGAGATCTACCTGCCTCTGCTTCCCCAAGTGCTGGGATTACAGGTCTGCTCCACCACACCTGACCTGGTAAATTATTCTTATGATATATTTAAAATCATTTCCAAGAAGGCTACAGAAAGAGGCAACTTGGAAGAGCCAATGAGATTAAAGCTTTTGTTATCTTGAGGTCCTTGAGAGTATGGTATAGCATGCTGTTCAAGACGCCACATGGTAAGCGTTTCCTGGGAATAAGCTCAGTCTAGAATGTGAGTAGCTAACTGAGGGGGCGCTGGAGTAAGAGGAGGGGGAGGTATAGAGGAAAGGCTGGTCACTGGGATGCTAGATCTGGGAAATGCTATAAAGTAGGGAACTTACAGGCTCCTCATAATGCTGCACCAGGCTGCTTACACAGTGTACTCAAATCATGCGTGTGGGGATATCGAGGCAGCTGAAAAAAATGAGAGGCTTTAAATTTAATAATGATATAGAGTGCTCTTGTCAGCGGAAGTGACAGTTTAATATGTTAAAGCGATAACAACACAAATATTTCTACATGTTTTTGAAAGATGCAGCATAAATCTTGGAAACTGAGATTTATGTGGTGACACTCTTAATAAATTATGAAACATGTGGAACAATTCAAAGGAATAGACTATTGGTCCACAATCCTTGGATAAGTTTCAAGGGGATTATGCTAAGTGAAAATAACCAGTCTTCGAAATGCATGTAAAATATGATTAAAATGTAACATTCTCTAAGTGACACATTTATGGAGATGGCAACAAAGCAGTAATTTTTCATGGATTAAGGAAAGACAATGTGTCTATAAGACAGTAGTACATGGCTAGAGGCTTCCTGTTGAAAGAATAGTTTCGTATTTAATTTTTTAAAATAATTTTTAGTGTAAATACGATGGCTCAGCAAGCAAAAGCTAGCCCTGACCATACTTGAGCACCTCAATATCAGAACAGTAACTTGCCTGAGATAAGTCATATATGTCATCTCTAAAGCTAACTTAATGACTAGACAGATCTTGAGAGGTATGTATCAGTACCTATTAACAGTCCAGTAATTATAATGAGGATGAATCAAAACAATACCATCATACTGCTAATACAAAAAGATCTGGGAATTAACAGAACAAATGTCTTTATCCCATCCATCTGACTGCTCTTAGGCCTTGCCAATTCATCTTCATGGCCTTGACTGCTAGTTTTCATCAGTAACTTCTTAACACATTTTGTGAGGATGTGTTAACCTATGAATTAAAACTTCCACCAATGGACATTTCGGCTGTTTCCATGTTCTGGCTATTATGAATAAGGCTGCTATGAACATGGTTGAGCAAATTTTCTTGTGTGCTGGAGCATCTTCTGGGTATATTCCAAGGAGTGGAATAGCTGGGTCTTGAGGAAGCCCTATTCCCATTTTTCTGAGATAGCACCAGATAGATTTCCAAAGTGGCTGTAGTAGTTGGCATTCTCACCAGCAATGAAGGAGTGTTCCTCTCTCCCCACATCCTCGCCAGCATGTGGTGTCACTTGAATTTTTGATCTTAGCCATTCTGATGGGTGTAAGATGGTGGCACTCAGAGGAAGGACAGCAGGTTACCAAGAAGAGCATATCAGGGGGAGGTAATCCCCCTCAGGAACAGTCCTAGGGGAGGGAAATAAGGGGAAAATGGGAGGGAGGGAAGAATGGGAAGATACAAGGGATGGGATAACCATTGAGATGTAACAAGAATAAATTAATAAAAAAATTTAAAAAAACTTCCACAAAATTAAAAATGGTACCCTGCCATATGCGTGCCAATGCACAGCCACCAGGGCTCTTCTTTCTCCTCACAGAAGTCACTGCTTTCCTTTTCCTTGGCCTGCCATCCTGCTACATGGTGTCCTCACAGCTAAACAAAATTCATAAACAGTGTATGGATTTGTCCTTTCTGTGACCTGAGCAGCATTCAACTTTAATATGAAGGATTTTAGTTAATTCTCCAGAAATAGAAACTAAGAAGAATTCGTTGCAGAAGATTACACGACACAAATGAAGAAAACGTGAGCCAGGCAATTAGAATCAAGTGGATTTTTTCCCTCGTGACCTTGGCTAAATCATTTAATGACACTAAGATTCCGTTTCCTTGTGTGAAAGACCGTTAGAATACCGTTAAGTCTCGCTGCCCTTTTGCAGAGGTTTAGTTGATCCATCACACGGAAAGCCTTGAGCAGGGTTTGTATACGGACAACATTAAATGAATGTCTGTGTTCTTGCTCTTTCTTCTTAGATGCTGAAGCGAGCGAGAAGGTCCATGTGATTCACCAAGGACACGCAAGGCTGTTAGCATCAGAGAATCCTGAGGTAAGAACAATCTTTGATCATCGTATATGGTTTCCCTTGATGGCTGCTTCCAGGAATCACGACTCTCTGTAGTCTCTAATGCCCTGCATTAAAGCAGTGCTTTATCTACTTGAACAGCTGAACATCTATTAAAACCCAACTACTTAGACTGAAAAAAAAAAGCACAATATATCAAACAGGAAATAATTTGATTTCTCAAGTGTGTCATGACCTAGATTATGTTGACTTTCAGAGTGCTGCATTTGTTCCTCTTACTGAATGTACTTTTAATAAAACATTTGCTTTAAATAAGTTTCTGACTTTTCCTTAAGAATCAGATAAGGCAAAATTCAAAGGAAATTACATTTGTTCTTAAGATTTGGAAGCATAACTTGGACAAGGAGCGTCTCACCTGCTTTGTACTGTAGATCATTATCTAAATTAATTCTGAATAAGCATGAATCAAAAGGCATGAGTGAGAAACAGTATCTCTTGAATCTAAAGTTATGTCTTAATTTTTAATGCGGCGTTGCTTGATGAAACACACTCATTCTTAATCACCCACCACTCACCGTCGTCACCCAACCCCCACACAACAGTGAAGGCACGTGAGTCGTTTGCTGCAGGACAGCTTGCTCTGTGGCATGGAAGAGAAAGGACACACCACATCGGCCTCTGTAGCAAGGCACCTAGGGAACTCTGTGGTGACGATGGATGCTAAAATGCAGCCTCTAGAGTCCGAGCTTGAGCGGTGTGAGTCGAAGGAAGGATCTGAACATGGCAGCTTCAGGCTTGAGTGACAGTTGATAGGCCAGAATGATTCTCCTGCCTAGGTAGACTTGCCTCTTTATGGTCTGAAGGAAGAAGGACAGCAATAAAAATAACAATAAAAATAATCAGTTTCATCTGATATTGTCATCGAGTCAGCAGTTAGTCTTCCCTGATCCCACATGCCCCCATGTTCCTCAACATGGCTGCTAGGATTCGTTAGGAATAAGATCCAGTTGGCTGGTTTTTCAGACAAAGGCAGCATGCAACCTGCAGTTTTCCTCTGAGTAGTCTGTGTTCATCATTCCTGCCGAGGTTCATCCTAGAGCAGAGGTCCTCTATTTTCCTCTTTCTATTTTTTTTCCCCTGTGGAGCCATCTCTTTAAGAGCAGAACGAAACTGCTGACCCATGAAGGGCAGCGGGATTTGACAACTTCACAGAGGTTGCTCACTAACTTCCCAGTATTTTCCACTTATTCTTTCATCCCAGACAACTATAATGATCTCCTATAAGGGATCACATTTATCCCAGCTTATAAAAAATAAAAAGAAGTCTGATTAATCAGGATCAAAGTTCAAAATCCTTCCTGCACTGCCTCCAATTACACTCAAATTACCACATGCCTCTCATCCCTTAGCAATTATGCTTTCTTCCTCCTCTCGGTGGTGTCTGGATTATATCAAGACTTAGCTGTGATTTGGGGAGTTAATGACTATTTCCTTTCCTCTCCTTGGCTGCCCTTCCCGGCCGGCCTCTCTTTCATCTGTCCCCTCTGTTCTAGTACCCCGACCCTCTCTTCCTTAGTCCCAAAACTTCTTGTATGTGACTGTAATCTAATTTCTTAAATAAAATATCAACTTTTCCCTTCAGGTCTTCCTTGACTTTCCAACAGTTATTCTTTATTATTAAGCTCTGCTTCTTTCAAGGTAACTGTTTCAAGTCATATTTTTTTTTTCCGTCTCTGTGTGATATTTGTTCTTTTGCTGTCTTTCCTTCTAGAATGTAAGTTTTATGACAGCAAAGACAGGTTTCTCTGGTGGCCACTTGGCGTTTCAGTGAGTAAAACATATTGAAGGATGCTTTGCACTTAGGACTCTCAGTGCTGAGTGAGGGAGCTAGAACAAAAAGGGTGAGTGAACCTAGACCCCCCCTCATCCAGATCTAGCCAACGGACAGCACATTCTCCACAGTTGTGTGTAGAGTGGGGACTGACTCTGACGTGAAGTCTGGTGCCCCCTATTTGACCACTTCCCCTTGGTGGGGAGGCCTGGTGGCTCTCAGAAGAAGGGTAAGCAGGCTACCAGGATGAAACCTGATAGGCTGTGACCCTATGGTAGGGGTGGGAGGTCCCCTTCTGTCACAAGATTAGGGGAGGGGAATAGGGTGAAAGAAGGAGGGAGGGGGAACGGGAAGATACAAGTGAAGGGATAACAACTGAGGTGTAATCT
This sequence comes from Acomys minous, assembly GCF_964271855.1. Lineage (NCBI taxonomy): Eukaryota > Metazoa > Chordata > Mammalia > Rodentia > Muridae > Acomys > Acomys minous. The sequence continues at coordinate 26,700,025 of NC_140496.1, forward strand.
GAATAAATTACTTAAATAAAAGTAACTTTAAAAGGTGTTCAATAAATTCAGTAGTTCAGATGAATAGATGGCACAGTTAACTACCTTCTCAGACAGACAAAAACTATTGAATTGGAATACTTGCAAATGTGAATTTCCTGAAGCTGAATAAATGATATTCTACTGATATTATATATTATATTAATCAATGTAAATGCATATTATCAAATATTCAAAATTTTGAAAATAAAGAAAAGCTAAAAATGACACCATTTGTTGCTACATAATCTAAAATCCTGGTGAAAACTACAGCTAATAGATATTTTTATTTTCCTGTATTAATGGCAATTCTATTAGCTTAAATGACATCATTTACATGTGTGGTTAATCTCAATATGCTTGTATTTGATGCCTGCATGTCTATGTAATGTGATTATAAACTATACTTAATCATTTAAATTGCTTCTGACATTTTATTGTAAACCATACCTTAATAAAAACCTTGTGTATGATTCTAGGTGTACTCCACTGGTTATTTTGGTGCAAATTTGAGTTATGTGTTTAATAAATGCTTATAACACTTGTGCAGTGGGTTATTATTTTTGCCTGAGGTGATAACATTTTTTTGTTTCTCAGAACGTTGTTCTCCCAGTATTGGGGGTGAAACCTGGCACCTCACACATGTTGGCCTAATGTGCATCCTTCAGCTGCTTCATCAGACCTCAGGACTCTGTCTCCTTGTTATTTTTCCATGTAGCACATTATTTTACTATAATACCTCTATGTCTCAAAATATGATTGGGGTTATTTTATATTAAAGCTGTGTCATTTCTTTCAACTCCATTTTGAATCCTTATCTGTTTCCAATGATAGAGACACTCTCTCACTATTTGGAGAAATGGAAAACTGTTTATAGTTTAAATACTACTGATTATTTTCTACAGAATTGGTTAGTGATTGGTGCATGTTAACTATATAATCCTTTGAAGATGAAGGAAGAATAACCATTCTACATTTTCTTTGGAAATTTAAGATATTTTTAAATAGACAAAATAAAATGACTTCAGCATGTCCTCAGGAATTGTGTAAATCTGATTCTATGATTCTGGGGTCTAAATAACAAGGAGACCTTTTGGCTAAGACAAACTTCACCTTTCAGTTAGTAAGACACAACAAAGGGTACCTTTCATTTGAGACAAGTCCTCTCATACATGCTGGTATACTGCCACTGAAGAAAAGTGACTCTTACTCAATCTACTCTCTGTATAGAAGAAACAAGCTATTACTAGTTTTACATATTCCCACTCACTTGTAGGTCAGAAAAAGACAGCTTTGTATAGTTCCATCCTTTCTCCTTTTTTGAGATTATAATGTAATCACAACATTTCTCCTTTCACTTTCCTTCCTCCAAAATACCTCATATACTCCCATTGCTTTCTTTCAAAAAAATGGACTATATTTCATTCATTGTTTTCACCTGCATATCTGCACTTGCATATATATATGCTATATACTATACATATAGTATATATATTACTAACTGTAACCTACTCAGCTGTACACTACTTGTATTTATGTTCTCAGGGGTGACCATTTGATATTTGAGAGCCTATTGAAGTGCTAAGTCTTGGGGAAGAGTCTCAAGTGCTTAGCATTCCTTAGCTGCCCAAAGTTTTTATGTAGAGTTGAAGCCTCCTGGGCTTTTCCCTGTTTTCTTTGGCATGTGTCTTTGTGCTGCTTTCTTCTGATCACATTTGGACAGTCATGTTGATGAAATACTATGTATGTAGCTTCCGAAAAACTCAGATGACACATCTCACAGTAAGCTCTCTGATCTAGTTTTTGCAATCATTCTACCCTCTGTCATCAATGTTCTCGCAGCCTTAGTTTCAGGAGCATTTTACAGTTGTATCTATCAGGAATGGTCTTCATAACTCTGCGTTTTGATTAGTTGTGGTTTTCTATAGTGCCCTCTCTGTCTGTGGCAAAGAGAATTTTGCTTTTTTGAGACTGAAAATTACACTTGTTTGTGCTTAGCTATAAGACAACTATTTATAGATCTCTGTTAGGAGTTTAATAAAAAATAGTGATTATAGGTTCTCCTCCAATAGCCATGACTTCAGTAGTACTCGGCAGCTTTCTAGGATTTTAGTATCAGTATGTCACTACTGCACCCTTATGATTCTAATGCCATGGTTGTTGGTACTATCCAGTCCTTAGGTGTCATCACTGGGTACCCTCCATCATTTGAGAGCTTGTGTGGTGCCTTCTAGTACCCTGAAAACTTGTCCTCAGGGAGTAGGCATTCAGGTTAGTTCCATCTCAAAGGTCTCTGGCCTCTCTCTGTTTCTGAGGTATGTAGTATCTTCAGCAATAGAGACTTACTTTCCATACTTGCTGCGGGGCAACTAATGACAATAGCAATACCCTATATGTTTGGAGAGTGTGTTGGATAGCCTTGGCCAACAGGCCAAAAGTGGGCTTCTTGTGGCTAGTATTGGAAATCCTGTAGTCTTTGGCTCTTGGAGGAAGCACTATCATCCCAAATGAGAAATCTCACTGAAACTACATATGTATATTTAAACACAAAATTACATTATAGGATTTTTCATTTTTCTTTTTATAAGCTTCAAAGCTAAATAAACAATCAAATTGTTGTGGAAAAAGTCTACAGAATGGTAGGAATCCATGACAACTATAGATCTGACAGTATTAGTATCCAAAACTTACAAAGAATTAAATAGCATTGTATAATAAAATGGCATATTTGAAAAATTTGTTCATAGGGTATCAAGTCTCTTCTTGGTAACCTGCTGTCCTTCCTCTGAGTGCCACAAGGTCTCCCCCTCCAGGGGACATGGTCAAAGGTGAGGCACCAGAGTATGTCAGAAAGTAATATCCCACTCTCCACTCTACTGTGGAGAGTGTTCTGTCCATTGTCTAGATCTGGGTAGGGGTTTAAGGTTTACCGCCTGTATTGTCCTTGGCTGGTGTCTTAGTTTGAGCAGGACCCCTGGGCCCAAATCTGCCTATCATAATGTTCTACTTGTAAGCTTTGAGATGTAACAAGAATAAATTAATAAAGGAGAAAAAAAATCAAAAAAATCAAAAAAAAAAAAAAAAAAAAAAAAAAAAAAAAGAAAAGAAAAATTTGTCTGGGACCCGAACATAGAATTCTCAAAATAAAAACATAGTAGCTAAGATATATCTCAAAAATGTGCTTACTGTATTTATCTATTAGGGAAATATAACTCAGAAAACCCTTTTAAATATTCATCATACTTGATCATCTTGGCAGAGATCAACCAAACATCTGACAACAATTATTGGAGGGGGTGCAGGGAACTGAAAACCCTCATTCATTGTTGATGTGAATGCAAACTTGTGCAGCCAGTATAGAAATTGGTGTGAGGAGTTTTCCAAAAGCTGAATATGTCTAATATAGAAATTGACGTCCTACTCCACTGATACTTGCTCAGCCCTGCTTATTGTGGTTTAGTCACAGAAGCTAAGAAATGAAAGAGACTAAATGTTATTGAACTTATAGTGAATAACAAAATATGATGCATATACACTATGGAATACTATAGAGCTGTAAAGAAAAGTAAGTCAGGAACTTTTCAACTAAATAAATGGGACTAGAAAAGATTATACTGAGTGAGGTAATAACAGAGCCAGAAAGAAAACACTGCGTGTTCTAGCTCATTGGAGGCTCCTTGCTTCAAACCTTCGGATGTAAATATCCTGCAATAACTGCAGACACATAAAGTAAGTGGGAACATTGCCAGGAACAGGGTTTGAGGAGTAATAGAGAGAAAAATAGCAGGGTGCATACTACAAGTGATCTGGTAGGAGAAGTGGAAAAGGGGAATCTTTGGTGAGGAGAGAAATGAATACACAAGGAGCAGGGAAGGCAGTAATAAAACAATAAAAATGTCAGATGCAGCCAAGAGGAATCTTCCTTCTATCTCTACAGAAGGTCCACAAGCCAAATGCATCTATCCAGGCTCACACGGCAAGAGTTTTACCTATTTAAGGATTTTACTGGATGAAGTCAAGTTACTCTTGGGAAGAGAAGTGGCCTGTTGAGGTCATGAGAGATAAGGGAAGTGAGAATCTTCTGATCATCTGTCCTTCAGCCATTGGCTACCATACCTCTGACTACTGGACTCTGATGAAACAACCCAAATGAATCCACTGCGCTTGTCCCAATGTTAAAAATTAACTCTAATATAACAAGATTTGATTTTGCTTTCTTTAGGGTTCTGGGGATCAGAAGAGGAGACTTGTGTGCTCTGCCTCTGAGCTAAATCCCATTTATTTTTCCTGTTTTCACTTAAACTTTAAGATAGAATCTTGCTGAATTTCCTAAGTAAGACTTTAACTTGCTCAGGCTGGACTTGAACCTATTTCCCTCTTGCCACAGCCTACCCAGTCCTGGGATTCTTTTCTTTTCTTTTCCTTTCTTTCTTTTTTCCTTTCTTTTCTTTTTCTTTTTTGTTTTTTTTTTAATTTTGTTTGTTTGTTTGTTTTGAGTTCTTGTTTTATTTTGTTTTTCCAGACAGGGTTTCTCTGTGTAGCCTAGACTGTCCTAGACTCACTTTGTAGCCCAGGCTGGCCTCGAACTCACAGCCATCTGAATGCCTCTGCCTCCTGAGTGCTGGGATTAAAGGTGTGTGCCACTGTGCACGGCTCCTTTCTTTTCTTTTCTTTCTTATTTTATTTTTCTAAATTTTATTGAAAATAATTTCTTTTCTCATACAATATATCCTGATTATAGATCTTCCTCCTTCTTCTACTCTTTCTGCTTCCTCTCCTCTGGACCAACTCGACTAAGGATCCATTCAGGATCCACTCCCTTCCAGACCACTCTCCTCTAGACCTATTCGCTTTCTGGAAGCAAGATATTAAAACACCAGCTCCTCGCCTGATGTAACACTTATATATATTGCAGATACGTTCTTATGTGAAAATGTCTTTTCTCATTCTCTCTTTTTTTGTAAACTATGGTTACATTTTAATATTTTTAAAGAGATGTTAGCTATTATTATTTGAGAAGAAATTTGGGCAATAAATATGTGGATTTAATAAAATTTGTTCAGCCTCTTTCCATTCTATAATAATAAAATTCAACAAACATAGATCAATGCACAGTAAGTTTACATTCAAAGTTAAAGAAAAGGTTTTTTTAAAGATGTATTCATGTTGTGTCTTATAATTTCCAAATATTGAATTGCAATCAACAAAAAAATCATTTTTGTGCAGAGATTTATGGTTTAGCAGATGCCTCCAATAGTTATATCTCTCTGCCTTCTACTCTGTATTAATTAAAAGTCTTAAAACTCAAATTTCTTCTGTCCTTCGCCACAGACCACTGAGCTGAACAATTACTCCAGGCAGAATCTGCTGCTAGCACAAGCTCAGGTGAATAATAAAATAGAAATATAATTCAGTTAATTTTGAAGTCTGTCAATGCCTTCACTTGAAAAAATTAACTTTACATTTGATTAGAGAAAATAAACATTTCTTTTCAAAGGCATATTTGTGTTATGTTCAAGGGTAAGATACTTATTTTTCTTGTGACCATTACAATGACATTTTAAGGATTAACAACATACAGTTGCATACAGTTATTCTCGATCCTTTCATTAGATGAAGAAAGTGGTGGAGCACTCTGATAGAAGATATTGGGTACATAGCTGTGTTCGTAATGACTATTCGACTCCTAATGTTTTTATCCTGAGCCAATCACAGTAATGATTGTTTTGCTTTGATGAACACATTTAATCACCACAAAAATCCTTAGTAAGGTATAGGATTATCTTCCACTTAATAAATGGAAAAATATAAAGTGTGTGTATGCACAATGCTTATGCACACATGTATATGCAGGTTAAATGACCATGTGCATGCCGGGGCCAGAGGAGTATGGTGCCCTGCTTCCATCTCCCTTTACCTTAGTCCCTTGAAACAGACTTTCACTGAGCATATGGCTAGTCCGATAGCCATCAGTTTCTCCAATCCTTCTGTCTCTTACAGCTACAGTGCTGGGATTATAAGTCTCTATATAGCCATGCTCAGGCTTGAGCTTGCTACTGGGATCTGAACAAACATACCCAAACTTACACAACCCACGCTTTTCCCCACTGCGCTATTGCTCAAAGCTACAATTCAGTAAACAAACAGAAAAACAAACAAACTAACAAAAAACAAAACAAGAACAACCACAAATAGTGTTGAATAACAAGAAACATAGTGGATGACAGATATGGCAAAATTCTAATTCTTAACTGTTTCATCTCCATTGATCCCAGAACCTGTTATGTTTGTGTCATTTAAAAATGCCAACACAATTGTAAAGTTAAAGCAGTGTTTTGAGACTTGTATATTTTTTAGGGTATCTGGAGTCTTGCTCTCTTTTATTGTTGTGTTTTTCCCTTTAGTTTTGTTGTACACGGTGGTAGTTTGTACATATGACTGTTTGCTTTGTTTAGTTTCTGTAATAAATCAAGGATGCAATTTGAGTCATGGAGACAGACTCCCAAGAGTCAAGACTCTTCACTAGAGGTTAGCTCCTCTCCCCCAAGTTTGCTTCACACCTTTTCTGATATTCAGAGCATTCAGTGTTGACATCATTCACCATTGTGCAAATGACATTATCAGATTGCCAGGTAAATTGAAGCAATTATCTCATGAGTCTTAAAGAATACACACGTGATATACATTTGTCTTTTGAGAAGAAGAAATAATCTCCCATTTGAAAAGCAGTTTTGCCATTGAAATCTTTCTTAGATATTTATTTCAGTTTTCTTGACAAATGACAACTCTGGCGATAAACACTGATACTCTTTCACTTAATGGTGAGTTTCTGGATTAGACAGCTGAGTTAACAGTGGCAGCTTGGCATATATTAGCATATGAAAACATTCAGCAATGCAGCTCTTGGGAAAGCAGTAATTATTCAGAGATAAACAAATTGTAAATTTTGTTTTGCATAATAGTGAACTAATAATATCTTAGCTTCACACAGGATAGGTTTCAATATGAGATGATTGGCTAAACACTTCACAGTAGGAAACCTTCGAAGACTGTCTGAAAAGAAAGATCATGGTACATTGCCTTTCTTTGAGAGAAAGAGTGAGGCAAAACAAAGCAAATGGGATAAATAATCATAATTAACAGCCTAAAGAATACTGTCTCTACTAAAGAGAAGAGTAGCCCTTTAAGATTTATTAATTCTAAGTGCATGACTCTGAAAGTTGTAGATAGCCAAAGGCAAATTACAGGGATTGTCTAGTGTAGCACGTACATTGGACACAAGGACACTTGCTCAACCATGTTCATGGCAGCTTTATTCGTAATAGCCAGAAAGTAGAAACAACCTAGATGCCCCTCAACTGAAGAAACTGTGGTACATTTACACAACGGAATATTATTCGCCTATTAAAAATAAGGAAATCATAAAAATCTGAAGGTAAATGGATGGAACTAGAAAAGACCACCTATAGAGATGTAACCCAGACCCGGAAAGACATGATATGTACTCACTTATAAGCAGATTTTAGCCAATCAGTACAGAGATTTGCAGAACAAAATGGATAGCACTAGAAAAAAATCATTCTGATTGAGGTAGCCTACAGCTCCAAAACCATGCATGGTATGTACTCCTTTACAAGTGGACATTAAACATAAAGTACAGGATAACCATGCTACAAGCCACAGACCTAGAGAAGCTGAGTTACAAGGAGGGCTTAGGGGAGGATGCCTGAATCTCACTCAGAAAGCATTGGCTACAATGTATATTTGTTGTTCAATAATGATTATTTCTGGAAATAAGATATAATTACCAGATATATATGGTATTTATATTTTAATATTCTTGTGTAGCACAATTTGTAGGTCTCACTAAAATTGTATTAGGAAATATAACTTATAGAAGTTTTCAATTTAATCCTTTTTCATGGGTGTGTTTTTCTATTTCATGGCAGTTTCAATTTAAGATTTCCTAATGACATTTTCAAACAACTTGCTTATTTGTCACTAATTGCTTCTTAATAAAGTGTTCATTAAAATATGGTATTTATTCTATTTATTGGCATGTTTGACATCCACTTGTAACTCGTGAAGTGTCTTTGTAGATATTAGATGCAAAGCATATTTTTATTTTGTTGTTTGTTTTTTTCTGACATGTGTTACAAACATAGTTAATCTAAAGTCATGCTTACTTACTTATATATTCTAAATGCCAGCTATAGCACTATTCCCTTCCTTTCACTTTGAGTTGCTTGAAAAGGTTTGAAGTATATATGACTATTTTCTTGTTACAAAATCATTTCAATATTCTTGGTGCTATGTCTGGGTTGTTAACTATTTTTTTTTTGCATGGGGCTTAGGCTTATTAAAATCATAGTGATTGCCTCTAAACCTATTAATGAGCATGTTGGAAAGCACGGAAACAGTCCTACACAAAAGAAGATTTTTTTGAACTTTAGTATTGTCTATAATGAGCCTTCAATATATCCAAGGTATTATTAGATTGTTCTTAAACCAACACTGGTTATCTTCATAAGATGTTCCTCAGACTGGGCCTGGGGAGATGGTTTAGAGGTTAAGAGCACTGCTCTACCAGAGGACTCTGGTTCAGATCCAAGCACCCACATGACAGCTCACATCTGTCTGTATTTCCACGATCTGACACTCTTACACAGACACACAGGCAGACAAAACACCAATGCACATTTTTAAAAAAGGTTCCTTTGACTATCCTCTTTGCCTATTTCTAAAACCCGGCATATTCCCAACATCACTGCATTTACTATTGGTCTAGAGGATGTTGACATATTTGTCCAGTGCTTTACTTCTTTAGAATGGGGAGGCAATTTCCAAATTAATAGAATTGTTTTGTGCCTCAGTTATATTTTTGAGAAAACCTTAAAATTTTTTTATTCCTTCTCAAGTCTCTGGAGAGGTTGAAGACCAGATAATTGAGTTTTACAATTAAGCTTAGTTGTTTTGGGGTTAAGATGTTTTCAGGTCTAGATAGATGTTTTAAGATGATAAAGATGAGATATGCTAGATATTGATTTACATTCAGAATTTTAGATGCATCAAGATAGTAGGACAGATGTTTTCTTCAAGGCTGCCAAATACAAATAGCCAAAGCACTATGAATGTAACATTTATATAATTCCTGATTTTTTCATGGTTCTTTTATGCTGTAGGTAGTTTATTGTATATATGTGTAATAATATGCATGTATATATAAAAATGAAAAGTGCCATATGCACAAGAAATGTTCAATAAATCTAAATTGTTTATTCATTTGTCATTGGTTAATAACACTATCTTCTCTTAAGCTGTGTAGAATGCTTACAACATCATAGTACTAAGATACCCTTTAATAGAAACATTTATTTATGTATTTATGTATTCATTCATTTTAGGGTTCAAGATGTAGTGGACTCTTTAAATGGAATGAAATGGGAAATTATTATTAAAGACAGCACCCTTAAGTTGGACTACTATTTCCTAGAAATTATAGTTTGCTATCATCCATCAACTTGAATTTTGTTCTTATTAACATAATTAACTTCACGGAAGTTTGCAGACTGAGATTCAGAAGTTGGATCTCCGAATGAGGTAGTTAGATTAGATAAATTTCATTATGACAGTTGGATTAGACTAATGTTTATTTGTCATATTATTCTAAACTTTGTTTAATACAATATTTTTTACTTGTTCATTTTCATTAGATATAGTTGCCATAAAATTTATACCTGGTATAAACACTTTTGTACCTTGTCTTAGAACATAAAAAGGAAATTGATTCCAAAAGAGAGAATAACACAAATATCAGTAGTATAAGATCCAATGTACTTTTAGTGCATTTGATTTGACTTTTTCAAACTAAGTTAAAGCTAACAGAAAATGCTCTATCTGGCCACTAGTTCAGTGTTCCTTAAAATGACCTACTTTAAGAGATATAAATCTGCTACACATGAATGATCTGATTTGAAAGAATTCATATGAATTTACCAACATATTTCTCAGATTGGGTTCTCTTATATATCTATTTCTTTGACTTGCTTAGTTAAAGGTATACAAATTACATTTAATATTCTATTTGTGACAAGTCATGCCGCTTTCATAATTTATTCTTTAAATTGTCTCCAAAATTTTGTCATTGCATGTAAATAAAAGTTGATTTAATGACACCATATGTAACTTTGAAGTATTTAATAATAATAAGACATGTTGTACACTGTACTTGCTTTGTACTTAACAGTAATGATTTACACATTAATGTTTATCAAAGAGTAAGACAAAATAATTGTGTTTCTCTGATCCCAGATTTTTCACTTTTAAAATGGTAGAATAGGAATGTTACTATTTCTAACACTACAATTATATTGCTGAAACAAAAATAAAGGAATATCTTGTTTCTTCTTCTTTCCAACACAATATGAAAGTATTGTTGTACATAAATTTTTCATTTGTACTAAAAATTTTAACTTAATAGCTAATGTATTCATTCAATACTATACAATAATATAATATAATATATAACATAATATAACATAGCATAACAAAATATAATATAATATAATATAATATAATATAATAACAGTGGACACACAGAAATGGAACCAGCCATTGAAGAACTTACAGGCTCCTTGTGTATGTGTTAAATCAATACTCAATAAATAGAAACAGAAAATAATACACATGGTGTTCATCAAAACCATATAAAGTGATATGTGTAGGTAAAAGGCTAGAGGTTGTAAGGTAGCATTAATGATATAAATCTGTGATGCTTTGAATGAGAATGATTACCATAGGCTAATAAATAGGAATTTTTGGTTCCCAGTTGGTGGACAGTTTAGGAATGACTAGGAGGTATGGCCTTTCTGAAGAAGATGTGTGCCTATTGGTGGGTTTTAAGGTTTGGAGGCCCAGTCATGATCTGTTTCTGATTCCTGCTAAGCTCTAAACCACTGTTTCAGTGCCATGGTTACTTGCCTGGTGCCATGTTTCCTGCCTTGACGGATATAGAGTAACCTTTGAAACTGTAAACAACCCACCAATTAAGTGATTTATTTTATAAATTGCTTTGGTCATAGTATCTCTGCCTAGCAATATTAGCTAAAACAAAAATCTCTCCCACAGATTACAAAGAAATATATATAAGTTATATGTGACACCGTTCTTTGCATTTGTCTAGTGTAAGATTTTGCCTAGTTGGTGTCTTTACCCAGAATGCTACAGCATCTTCAAATGAAAACATACAATATCAGCCCCTTCCTAGTGTGAAAATCCTATAGCTAGCCATTTTTTTTTCAGATTTCAAACTCTGTAACCCTGCTTACGTCCAAAACACAGCATAAGCATAGTCACTTTGTCTTGGTCAACTGAGTGTGTCTCAATGGCTTTGGCTTGGGATACTGAGTATACATCAGAGTCTGTGTTACACAATTGAGAAATTGCAATTTGGTCTCCAGAGCTTCGTCTTAGTAACTTTTCTCAAAGATTCATTTTTAAACAATTGGTCAACACCCAGCTAGGTTGAGCTTAAGCACATCACCACTAGAATATGTGTCCAGTTGGAACTGTAAACACCTCCCATGGAGACTAGTATATAAAAGGTTTGAACTCAGTGCAGAGATATTGGGAGCTTATGGAAAATAAAGGGAGATGGTCTAGTGGAAGGTTTCGGATCACTGGGGTCATGCCTTAGTGGATGAGGAGGTGCTCATCTTGATGTGAATTGATGTGCTGGGTGGGTTGGTGGGGGGTCCCCTTTTCTGATAACAAGGGTAGTGGGGGAGGAAGAAGGTGGGAGGAAGGGACAGGGAGAGAGAAGGGGCGAAGCTGTGATCGGGATGTAAAGTGAATATATAAATTAAAAAAATTTTTAAAGGATTGTGATGACCTGGACCCCTATTTTCTCCTTCTCTCACAATTTGGCGCTGGGTTGATGGTTTTGATATGTCATGGAATTCATCTGGTGCCCTGCCACATGCATAAAAGCAGCAGCATCCTCTCATAAGCTTCAGACACACTGGCCAAAATGAAACTTTTCTCTTTTTTTGTAGGCTATCTCAAGTACTTGTTGGAGTGGTGGAAAGTTGCATACAAAAGTGCCAGTTTTTGTACCAACAGTAACATCTTTAGGTTTTTTTTTTTTGCCAATTATATCAGCATGAGAATATGCCAACTTTGCAGAGTTGTAATTTCCTGACTGAGCTTGTTAATATCTGCACATGCTTATACCGTGACCTTCTAAGTCACATTCCAATGTCATGGAGCAACATTTTTGAACACACCAACTTGGAGATATTTTCATGTTTTTTAGAGATGAAACTCATATAATGACATCAGCATTTGACAAACAAGGTTGGTTTCCACACTTCAATCAAATTTCACATAGGCATGAAGGTTTCTCTCTCTCTCTTCTCACTCTCTCTATCTTCTCTCTCTCTCCCTTACTGCCTCCCTCTCTCTTTCTCTATGTCCCTCCCTACCCCTCTTCTCATCTTCCTCTCCTTCCTTCCTCTCTTTCCACTCTCAAATTATTCTTCAACCTTTTCTTTTTTAAGTGAAGTAATTTCATTGTGTCAAAGTCATAATGATTTTTCACAAGAAATTTCCCTAACATCTGATGGTTACTAGTGCTAAAGACTACTGCATAATCTTCTGGGAAAATGTTGTTGCTGCTACTTTACTGGTGACGGTGGTGGTAATGATGATGATACTGGGGCCACTGCTATGTGTGCTTAATATAATAAATCTATATAAACATACTTATAAAGGATGAAAACTCAAACAGTCTTGCTAAATATTGAATGCTCCATCCAGTTAAACACATAAGAATGTTTACATGTAGAACTATACTTGTGCTTTTTGTTTATTTGCTTATTTCTCTATTGTCCTTTTGGATGTAAGAAAAACTCATTACCCAGAAAGAGATAATACTAACAGGATGAAATGACTTAGAATTTAGAAAGTATAAAAGGTAAACAATAGATTGGAGGAGAAAATTTGTAAATTGTGTGTTCATTCCATATTTACACTATCAGATTTCAGTTCTCATTGGTATTCTGTACAGTTGTGTAAGAGAGAAATTGTATTTCCATTTTCAAGATTTGACAACTGGGATGTTAGGAAATAGAATAACTAATGCGTATTTATATATCCTTTGTTGACATTGCCAGCAATTATGTCAGTATTTAGAGTGCATTTATTCTTTATTTCTTTCTGAACTTTCCTACTCATCTCACTCAGATGATGAATATGTTGACATGAATCATACAATATGTACTATCTCCATAAATAAATACTATAGTCCAGTAGACTATAATAAAAATGTAAAAGACTGTTAGGGAGACCAGCATTCCAGATAGACAAGAGCATATTTAATTACATGCAAAAGAGTTTCAAGATGATTTCAAAGAGATTAGAGAAGCTATAAAGAAATCAGAGAAAGAGGAACACAGGATGATGGAGATCTAGTGGAGGAAAGATTACAGAAAGATATGTTTTTAGAAAATACAGCATGCTCATGGCATATATTCTGTTTAATAACATTGTCCAACTCGGTAAACTAGTTAATATTATGCTGTTACTCCTGGAGGGAAGAGAGGTAAACTCAAGTCATAGAATGTCTGTAGACTATTTCACTATATGCAGTATAATAGTTCATTTGCAAGCATCTGTCCTTGTCTGACATTTTCTTCAAACGGCATTGAGATCTATTCTTCCATGTCACATCTTTTCTGAATAACATCTGACTCTGGACCTTTTTATTTCATTTTGCTGTGTAACACTTGTGAAGTTTACATTTTTCCATCTTGTAAAGCCTTCTCATCTGAAGTGCTGTCTTATAACCCTATTTGTGGGAGGATGTGAATAAATGTCCACCCACCCAGTAGGTAAAAAGCAGCAGTTCCTAAAAAGGGATTCCAATGAAGTCTGGCTTGGTAAGGCAATGCATTTACTGGGGTTACTTACCGGGATTGCACAATGGAAGTTATTGGGAGAATGGCTCAAAGATAACTGTATCATTGGCAGCTCACTCTAGAATGGGTGATGGCTCACAAAATCTGGAAACCTGGTGCACACTGCAGGACTTCCAGAGAGCTCAACAGGTTGTAAATGTCTTTTCAAGAAGCATGGCAGGTCTCTGCCTCTTCCAGATACCTTGGCACTGCCAAGAGAATCTCTCAGTAAATCTTACTGCTGACAGAAGCTTGGGGAAGGAAGGGCCTACTACATCTAGTCAGCTCTGAGAGTATGCTCAAATTTTTGAGTCAGTTACTACTTGAGCTTCTCTACAGGATGGGAAGTTTCATTCCCCTTTAGGAAGTATCATGTCTATACCCGCTTCTATCTCTGATGGATGTTTTTGTTTTGCCTGACAAATTGAGACACCTTAAATGCTGGTCCTATCTATGCCTCTATGCCTTATCACCCAATTTTTGTTTACAACAAGCGAACAACAGTAGAAAAAGGCTATAATATTTATGACTCTTGATAGTCTGATTGTGGACTCCTTTGACCATTAGTTTCATATTAGATATTATTTATCTGTTATAAGTAAAGTAAAGATGTACTCATTTTTTCTTTTACATAACTTAAGCATATTATATACATTTTAGCAGTTCCTCAACTGACAATATATGGGGCATTGGGAAGAATTCACTATAAAAATATCCATATTTTCAACTGACTTATTGGACCTTACAGTCACATGACTATGACTAGTGCCTGAGTGAATCATATCTAGTGTGTAGTCCCTTTAAAATCCACAGCATAGTCTTCATGGACTTTGGAAAACTTATCACTAACATGGTGCTTAGGAACCAATTTATACATTGAAATAATCAAGAAAAACACATAAAGATACTAAAATATGCCTATAAGTAGACCACAACATAAGTTCATTAGCTGGAATATGGTATCTAAAAGAAAAAAAATTGAGATATATCCCTCATCACTTTACATAGGAGCATGCCAACCAAGAGATTCCCATTTTAAAAATCACTATGCTGCTTCTGAAGAACAAGGAACTTGCATGGAGTATTGATTAAGGCTGAACAGGTTCAGAAAGACACAGTCTTTGATATGGGACTCATAGCCAAGGAAAAGCAGCTATACCTTGGCTCATTGAATGAAATAAAGAAGGAAAGTTTAGAGTAGGGAAGAAACTTGGTATGATCTGCTTTTTAGCTGGTTTCGGAGAGGGCTCAAGGTCTTTGATTTGTGCTGTGAATGTGAGCATTGAGTCATTTTGGTTGCTTAACACTGCCCAACACACACATTGCTCTAGTGATCATGCACAATAACACGATAAACAACCTTTAAATTAGGTAACTGGTTCACGATTTAGCCAGGTGAATATGCAATCTTTGCTCTGTCAGCCTACTTACAAGGTTGTTTGTCTTGAACTTACTGGTATGAGTTAAGATCAAATCCTGTTTGTGTAAAAAGGAACAGTTTGTGTAAAAAGGAACAGTCCTAGAGCTAAATTTCATCATTTGTACATTTTCTTTCTGTAGGGACTGATTGTGTCATGTGTAAAGTACCTTTGGTCTTAAATGTTTGAGGAACATATCCAAAGATTGATTGTGGCTATGTGGATTTTAAGGCAGTTATCAATCACATTTTAAAGGTTAATCCAACCAAAGAAACAAGCCAATTTATCATAGAGTTTCCCAACCACTTTACTAGAGTGTGAGCAATCAAGAATGTTCACTTAAGATGTACTTCCCTGGGACATGTGTTTATTCTGTGCTTGGTTCTCAGAGAAAAACCCCTCAGATACTTTATCCTTTACTATCCTTCTTACTTATTGCTTATTTACTCTACTTTTCTCCCCAAGATAAAGTTCTGTGATGTTAAAATTCTTTACAGTTTCTCCACATTATTTTGAATTAAACAGAATATTACAAATGACTTTAAAAAGATCCTATTTTCTACATGGAGATTAGAAAGCATGAGATACATATTAATTTTTCTGTCTCTCATGGTCATATGTCTATATTAGAGCAATTACTAACCATTTTTATAAACATTGAAATAAAGTAGATGTTGGCACTGAAGTGTTCTTTCCCTCTTCCTTCTATTAGAAAGTCTTCTGAAAAACCTTGAAGCCCAGAGTTTATTTGGGAATTATTGTCACTATTAATTGCATTATTTGTTTAGTAGTAAGAAGAAAGGTAAATCAAGATAATGCAGTAGTCTATAAGGTGAATTGTGTGAAGATTTCAAAGTGACAGTTTGAATGTGTTTACTGACATTGAAGGCCCTGGGAAAAGACGTCCTGCCAAATAGGCCTCTTACAGATCATGAGTGTACCTATAAAGCCAACAACAGTCAGGAATACTGTCTTCTGTTGACCCACACATTGCTTATCCTAGAAGAATGACTCCAATCTGGCCATGGACACACCTTGGTTATATTACTACAGTCATTAGCATTTAACCCCTTGGCTATTATGCTTATGGTATTTGGCATGTTAAATTTTTTCTTTCTTACTTTTTTTTTTTAAGTCATGCATGTTCTATTAAGCTAGTGTTTCCCCAATTAAAGTGAAGGGGATAATTGTTCTTTTCCGTGCTGCTAAGCTAATCAGTTGTGCTGTGCTTAATCTGGGATGGAAAACTCTCTATGGATACACAGCACTGGGATATTTGCAGTGTAATTACCTTGAGTTCCCTGATCCATCCCCCTGTTCTTGGTGCTTTTGTTCCGTGAAAATCAGTTTCAGAGACTTCACATTTGGGGCACTTTTCCTCTGGGAACTTTGTCTCCAAATTCCCTTAATTTTCAACAAGTTCTCACCAAGTAGACTCTCATCAGCAAGCGAAAAATATAATATTAACTTATAATTGTTTCCTTTGCTGAAACAATGGCTTGAATGAGAGGAGAATAAGGGGCTTATTGGAGACAGAGAGAGCCCTCTAACTGTCCCAGCCATGTCATTTTGCTCAACAATTCAGAGATTAACGCAATAATGGAGTCCATTAGAAGTTCATAGGGTAGTGGGGGAAAGCCTTGATAAAATGGGATGGTATCAAAGAAAAGTATCTAGTCTGTCCTTTCTTAAATTGCAACATTCACTGTTATAAAATCAACGAAGAAGAACATCAAGGAGGCATGCTAGCTTCATCCATGTTTTGTTTGAATTCTGTGACTGTCTTCCTTTTCCATTACTCAAACTTGGATTACCGTTGCCAAAGAATTTGAGATCAACTGACATACTTGGTTATGTCCCCAATTCTAAATATAACACAATCTTGGAATTTACAGGTAGCTGCTTATTTGAAATTATATCTGTAGTGTTTTGGTATCTTTTTTCTCTATATATGTTGTCTCTTGTCTTTGTTAATATGTGCCTCCTTAGACACGCTGGGCTCCAAAATATCATTTGATGCTCTCAATGGTTTCTTATGTAGTAAATAAAATTAAACAAAATCTGACATAAAGTTCAGTAATTTTAATTATTAAGATATAATCATTTGTTTTTTATTTATCTTACTAACATAATTCCTATCCTTCAGAAAACAAAATTTCCCTTTAACCTCAAGTAGTGCAGTACAAAAGACATTCATGTATGAAGTGGAAAAAATTTATGTAAACATACATGGTGCAGTATTTATGTATTCTTAGAAGAGATGTAAATTTATTTGGATCTGGCATACTATATAAATATTTATAGGATAAAGTCCATATAATTAAACAGCCTAAAATAAAATGACTCTTAAAACTTATTTTATATACTAAGATTACTTTTCAAGATAAATTACTAATTCATGTAACCTGAATTTTATATTGAATGAACGACCAAGGGAAAGCACTAGGCATGGCGCTCCTACAATTTTCGACACTTGAAGTATGATATATTGTATTGTCTGTGCTCTAACGTATATGTCACCTGACAGAATTTAGCCCATGCTATATAAAAATGCTTTTTTATTACTTTATGGTACATGGTATTCTTTTCTATTTTCAGCTAAATAAAGAAAACGTGATTTTTTTTTCTTTAAACTGCTCTTTCCTTTAGAGAATTAGGGACGTTGAAGCACTGTGAAGTCCTGCTTAGTCAGTGATAAACGACAGACAGAGGAAGCCTCATCGAGCATCACAATAGCTGCCCTCTAGACACTTGTCAAGTTACATGGGGAAGATGTTTGCAAACATTCAGCGTTTATTCGTTTGTTGTTGCATTCCAAATGCACTCATTACTCAAAGGAGATGATCACAATGACTCATATTAAGATAGAGCTTCATTTGTTTATTCACTAATGCAGTTTTCTAAGAAACACTTTTGGCTAAATCAGCTAAATAGTTCCTTGTGTCATGGATTAGATTTTATCCATGGGAACTGGATATAAGTAACATAACCGCTTTTTCCGCAGGCTGATTGATCAAAGTGGGTAGATGGATAGTTAGAATGCGTTACAGAAAAACAAGATTTCCATAAGACCACTACAGGTTATAGCCATTTGACTACCTAACCAGTTTGAGATCAAATATCCATATTGAAACCCTCTCAGGGAGTGATGCAATTGGTTAAGTAATCATTTACTTAATGACGTCGCTTGGGTAGAAAATACGAATAGTGCCATCAATAACAATATAGGTAAGATACTATTTCTGAAGAGCAGCTTTTACATTGCTTTCTATGTACAGTGGTTATTAGTTATTTGCAAACCACACTTCAGATTTAATTATACCTAGAAGAAAAAATGTGTATCTAGTAATTATTTTAAATGATCAGATGTCTGTCATTATAGAAAACCAACAATGACAATATTCATTCATATCAGTGGTCTGCTTACCATTGATCAAAAGCAATGAATAAACACACACAACGTAGAAGAATTAAAAAGGATTCCCAAAATTTCAGTTACAATACACATAACCCCTTTTTACTCTTTTCAATAAATTATAGCAAAGGAAAGAACAACAGTGTCTTAGACCCAAATGTGATGGCATCTGAAAAGACGGCTTTAGAGAGAAAATCAGACTATGAGTTTGCAATCATCATAATGTGTACAGTATTTATACTCGTCTCATAAAAAGAGTCATATGGGCTGGGGACATGGATCAACGGTTAAAGTGTTTTCAGAAAATGCGTGAGGACCTGATTAAAGACTGCCAGCGTGGGTAACACATGCTTATAATCCCAGTGCAGGAGGCAGAAATAGGAGGAGCCTAAGGGTTTACTGGCTAGCCAATGTAGACTATTAATGACAGTGAGAGATTTGGTCACAAACACACACACACACACACACACACACACACACACACACACACACACACACACACACAAAATAAAGCAAAGGGGGATTGAAGAAGATATACAACATAACTATGTTGTCTATATGCCCGTGACGTGCACATATATGTGAACACACAAAAACACTGAAAGGCAGAAGCACTTACTTCACCACATGAACATTCAGTAAGAAGAGATATGCCTGAAAATCCAGAAGGGAGACTCTTCGTTGCCATTTCTACCAAATGAAACAATGGAAGGAGGAGAGACTTTCAACTCACAAGACTCAAGATATAAGTAAAAATAGTATAAAACAAAACAAAACCTCAGAAGCTACAGAAAGCTGGAAACCTGTAACATTATTGGACAGGCTCAGAAAGTTCTAAGATTTTAAGTGCATCAGGATATTTAAGCGGTAGCAATTGTGGGGAAACAGGGAAATTTTTCAGTCTTCAAGATGACCAACTAGCTACAAGGATGCTCTGTGAGTGGTCACCCATGCTAAAGCTGTCCACTGAAGAATGAGGCTGCTTTCCTTTGAGTCACCCATGCTCCCATAAGGAAGTCCAGTAAAATCTTCAGCTTGTGGCAGAGCTAGACTGGGATGGCCTTTTCCTGATCTCTATCATTGGTGTCTTATTTGTCATGGCTGCACTTTTGCTCATACCTTCTTGGGGAAAGGCATACACTCACATTGATTTTAGACTTCCTAGCTTCCATAGCTGTGGCATATCAATGTTTGTACACGTGCTTCAATCCCTGCATTTAATAGCAACTCAGGCTGACTGAGAGTTTCTTTAATTTTACCAAGACTATTAAGTTCTCTGAGGCATTGCCAATCAGAGAAACCACAAGTTTCATCAGCTATGCACTCTTTTTTGTTTTTTTATAAAACAAACACAATGAAGTAAAGATGCATATTTTATATCAGCATAGTAGTTAGATTGGTCCCTGAGTGAGATCTTCTGGTCCATGGGAGCACTGCGATCATTTCACGTTGAAAGGGTAATAATCTTGACAAAGGAATCTGTGTATTAGATTTGATGACTGCAACAGCAAATGACAGCTTCAGTGGCTTAAAGCCAGACACATTTATTATCTTATTCTTCTTGAGGTCAAGTATCTAAAATGGGTCTAAAGGTCTGTAATCATTTTGGGGTTTATGGAGGTTGTTTATTTGGTTTCTGGAGGCATTCTGTGCCTCCTGGCTCATAACATGTGTCTTTATATTTGAAGCCATCTGTGCAACATTGCTTGACTCCTTTGACTTCCCCTTCAATCCTTTCACCTATGTCTCTGTCCTTCCACTCCTCAGTCTTGGTGTGAATATTCATTTAATTTATTTTCTTTAAAACTAATTAAAAATATCATATAGCCTATGTATGAAATCATATTGTTTAACTACAAATATATCATTTAATAATAGCCACTATCGAATTAAGACACTCATTAGCTCCCAGGTTGTATACTAACCCTCAAGATTTTCAGCCTAAAAATTAAAGTACCTACTTTCTTACTATCAGTTCATTTATTATTCCTTCCACAACCTTTGGAAATAAGTGTTCCACTCTGCATCTATATTTTAATTTTCTATGTGTAAATTGAGACAGAAAGCATTTATATTTCTGTATTTGCCTTAATTTGCATAAAGTAATGTCTTCCAGGCTCACTCACAGTATCGGAGATGGAAAATTTTCCTCATTTTTATATTTTAATAATTTTAAATTTCATGTGTGCATAATGTATACACTATATATTGTATTCATTTATGCACACATGTGTATCTTCATTTCCATTCATTCATTCATCACTCTCAAGTCATTTTTATTTCATATCATCACTACATTCAATCCTGTGGCAAAAAACATGGAGAGTAGATTTGTAGATTCTCGGCCCCCTCCCCACCAAAATCCCGAGTTCGTTTATTGTAGATATACATCTTGGAAAGTTAATATTGTGATCATACAATTTTGGGGAAATAGCCATACTCTTTTCCAAATGACCATAGTTGTATATAGATTTTTTTCATCTGCATATGCAAATCACTAGTTGTTCTCTTTCCTTTTTTGATTTATAGATTTTTTTCATTTACTTTTTGTTGTGTTTGGGGATAAAACATAGGACCTTATGCATTCCAGGCAAACACTCTACCACTGAGCTTCATCTTCAGCAACCTCTTCATTCTTTCTCAATTCCCCCCATCCTCTCTCTGTCATCTTGTGTGAGGTGATGCATCTCTGTGGCTTTTATTTGCATTCTCTAATAGTTAATCAATTTAAGCACCTCTTTATGTACTTGTTGTCTTAGTTTTGTTGCTTGTGTTGCTTTACTTTTCTTAGGAAAAGTAAGTGCTTTATCTATTGTTAATTATGTTCCTTCATGCTGCTGTATACTTTGTTACTTTATATAGTTCTGTGAGCCTTGAAGTATTATAAAAATAAATTCTTTTTGAGATAAAAGGCTTGCAAAATTTCCTCTCAAAACGTGACCACTTTCTTTTGTTCATGATATTTTGCTGTATAGAAGAATTTCATAGTTATTTAGTTACTTATTTGTGTGTAGAGTTTGACCATGTACCATGGCACACATGGGAGGGCAAAGGTCAACTTATGAAACTTGGTTCTCTTTTTCAACCACATAAGATCTAGCCATCAAACTCAGGTCATTGGACTTGGAACTACTTTTATTCACAAAACCAGTTTAACAGCCTCCTGTCAAGAAGCTTTATTTATTATTATTATTATTATTATTATTATTATTATTATTATTATCATTATTTTGTTTCCTGCTTTTATTTCCTATGGCTATGATAGTACATATAAGGAGTAAGACCTATATTAAAGAACTTTTCTCCTAATTCATCTTTGAGGAAGTTTAGTGTTCTACATTTTATACTTAAGTGTCCAATCATTTTGAGATTAAATGTATATGGTGCAACACAAAGGTCTTATTTTACTCTGATACATGCACATGCCCTGTGCATGCACATCCACATCTTTTCCATGCTTCCTCCTTACAGGTATTCTGGTTGTTATAAGCATCTTATCAGAAAAGCTCAACCTACTGAACCTGGGGCTCCCCAAGTCAGCAATGTTGTGTGCCTATCAAGCCTTAAAGATCATCACGTCACCACCTCACCAGAACTGCAAATATAAAAACACCATCACACCAAGGTTTTTACATGGATGTTGGGGATCCAAACACAAACCTTCATGCTCTCCTGGCATGTACTTTATTGACTGGGCCATCTTCCAAGCCCTAGCAATGCATTCGTTAAAACACACAGAACTACTAGACATGGAACCAGGACAAGTAGGTTGTAGTCCTTTGGGCTCTACGAGACTGTGGATCAGCATATACTTTCTCGGATATGCTCATCACATTCCCTACTTCATTCCCAGAGTTGATACATCAAGTCAGCGTAAAGTTGAAGACAACTTTCTTCTTAGGAATTCAACTTCACCATTTTCAGAGAACTGGGATTTAACAACAACAACAACAACAAAAAAAATCAGTAACTCAGCTCCCTTTTGAGGGCTCTGTTTTAGCTTTTTAGTTCTCTGCTTCCATGGCAAGCTGCAATATTATCTGCTCTCTGCAAGACAGCAAATAAGAGAGCTGTCAGGATGGCATGTGCTGAAAAGGACTACATTATTCCAGACCAGATTGCCTCCTTGGCCTACTCAATAATGTTTTATTTCCCCTGATGACCGTCTGTTACTATATTTTATTTGTTCGGATAAATAGGAGCAAGTTGAAAGAAAAGGGAGAAGTTGACTAAGACAACAATCAAATTACCAGTAGTATAAATTCACTGGATAAATAAAAATCTGATACTTCCACAGTTGGAAAGTCTGTGTTAGATTTCAGCACTTACAGTTGGGCCTCACCTTTGGGATTCTTAAACTGGCTTTACCTGTTTCTTTATTATTTTATTATCTCATATCCTTAGTTATACAGAATGCTGTTGCTGCTGTGATCATTACAAAGTGCAAACTACTTGGATTATATGGTGTTGTTATAATTTAGAATGGTCTCTTCTGTTTAAAAGTGCTAAGATCCCCAACAGAGCAACAAAACAAAATAAAACAAAACAAAAACTCAAAAATTAAACACATGAAACTGCCACTCTGGAAAAGGATGATTACTACGCATACATTATAATCACTCATTCCCCATTTCCAGTTAGCACACAAAGGAGGGAATGCAGAGCCCCTATCTGATTTTCTATGGTACTTCCAAATGACACAAGCTCATGACCCTCCTGTGTTGTCAAGTTCTGGGGTTACCGCGACTTTGGGTGAAGGAACAGGTAAGGTATTAAAATATGGAACACTAAATTGTAAACACACGCAGAATGTGTCATTGAGCCTGATCTATCATCCTTAAAATAAAAATAATTGAATAAAGTGGTACGACCTCATAAGTCTTACCTTTTGTTTTTCTTGAGTATCCAACAGATTGGACTTTGCAAGGACTTAAGTTCTTATATGGAAAGATGCTTTTAGTATGTAAGTTACCAATTACAGGAAGGATTTATATCCTTCACAGAGAATTTTTTTAACTGTTGTCACCGATTCCTTATCAATTCTACTTTATTAGAGACTCATTAAGGTATATACCTGCCTTGCTATCTGACTGCCCTAACTAGGAGGGGAAAGAGATTAAGGGGAACAAGAATGAAACCTTCTGGCTAACAGTTCCGTGGCATAATTCTCCTGGAATTAATTCTCAGGAGTCTAGCAGATCATCTATCCGACAGAAGGAACCGCACCATCTGTGGACCAAACTTGGAGGTATCCACCGACACCGCCTTCGTAAATCATGAAAAACTCGGGGCACTATGGGTAGGAATCTCTGATCTCCCCTCCAGTCCCCCAATCCTCTTGCCTTCTCTTCCAAATCGATGGTTGTTTTTGCAATACAACATTCTGGCCAGAATCGCCAGGATCCTTGTCTTTTGTCTTGGGCTAATACTACCTTTCTCTGAGTCGATCCTAAATGCTTATTAGTTGTAAAGACAAAGTCTCAGTGGAGTCAAGCATACCTTTTTCACCTTGGGCTCAGACTAAGGCAAGATTACATTCTCTTCACATTTAACTGTGGCAAACACAGGTAATTATACGGGGAAAGCAAAGGTTTAGAAACAGTTTTTCCTTTTTCTTAGAATACACAGATAGTAAACATTGTTATCTTTATCACAATGGTACTTGGGTGAATATGATTGATTCCAGCTTTTGCCCTAAGACAAGTACTGGGGACACTAATTGTATTTATATTCACTGTTCAAGGGTAAGAAAGGTGGAAACAGGTAGTTATGCTCAGTTCCCAGATTGGTCATATTTTAATGTTCAAATAACTTGAATTTCCTAAATTTGTTTGTTTTCTTTACTATCTAGATATACTTAACTGCTTTCATATTTTGGACAATACTTACGGAGAATGATGCCTGACTCCATATAAACAGAAAACCATATATACCTGTATACACAAACACATGAGTACACACACACACACACACACACACACACACACACACACACACACACAGAGAGAGAGAGAGAGAGAGAGAGAGAGAGAGAGAGAGATAGAGAGAGAGATATTGAGATCGATTTCCATCACACAGATGACAAATAAGTTTCTTAAAATCTGGATAATCTTGACTTCCAAGCAAATTTGGTCACCAATTTCCCCTTCCCCCAATGTTCTGTAAACCAAAATTTAAAACCCATGAAGCCTCACCAACATGGCTACCTAAGCAAGAACAGCAACACCCCAAAAGAAGCGGATATTAAAGGAAAAAATCTCATGGGGCCTCAACTCTAGACAAAAAAATGCAAGCAAATAATAATAATGATAATAATGATGATGATGATGATAATAATATCAAATGGCCAATCTTGAAATTATATAAATATAAGTAATAGTATATGGACTGAGCAGGATGTACTTACATATAGGAATGCATATATATATATATATTTATGTAGGAATATATATCTATATATGTATAAAAATTAAAGAAATAGAGGGTTTGAATGAGAGAGAAACAGAGAGAGAGAGAGAGAGAGAGAGAAAGAAATGCTGGGGATAGAATGATGCAGTGTTGACAGTGAAAATCCTTCACCCATTAACTGTTCAGCAAAAATTTGAATATAGTAATAATTACATTTTGAAGAATTGTCCATTTATTAATTTTTTCATTCATGAAAATAAATAACAGGTTCTCTTTTAATATTATAAGAAATATAAAAAAGAATAAGATTTTTGTTTTACTTAAATGTCCATTTTCCAAAACACAGCTAATCATTTTCTGTTTTCAATTTAGTAACATTTCAAGGACTTATTATTCTGCAGCATGCACTTTAGTCAAAGCTATTTTCTAAATCCCTTGGGGATAATATGCCTAGTCTACTTTCTCCCAGCTACTTTCAGTCCCTCCCTTAAACGCTCATTAAAACAGTCATTTGAGCCATTGCTGAAAGTCAAGTAGTGAAAAAATCACTTCCTTTTTCCCCTCAGTGTCATGATCTTGGCTCAATTTTTAGTGATAAAACCTCAAGAGAAAAACATCAGCTTTCAAATTGGCTCGTAACAGGTGATGATACCTGGTTATTGCGGAAAATCTCTACATCAACATCTAATTTTGTTTTCTCTGAGCTCCTGCAAGAATGGGAAAGTCTCATTTCCAATATATAACCTGCACGCTGAAGTCTGTGTTAATTGTTCTTCTCGTGGCACAGAAGGTCTGAAGCACAGGCACCCAGGGAAGAAAGCATTATGAGAACAGTCAGATTAGATTTGTGAAGATAATTAAGCTAAATTCTTTATGGCTTCTTCTTCTTCTTCTTAGCTTTGATATATTTCTTGCTGTTGAGTAATTTGGGCTTCTGGTGGCAGAGAGAGAGAGAGAGAGAGAGAGAGAGAGAGAGAGAGAGAGAGAGAGAGAGAGAGAGAGAGAGATCAGTTAAACAAACAAACATGAACAAAGCAATGAATTTAGTTCTAGTCAAACTATGTGAAAATCAATTTAGGAGCTCTAAAAGTTAGTATATTTGAATCTGTTTTCTAAAGAAAGCATTGTTAGCATTTTCTTGCCTACAACCACAGGATGTTGTCAAATTGTAATATTTTATATAAGACAAGTTACAGGTGGATAAATTAAGTTTACTGTTTTTTCAGCAAAGAATCCTTAAAACAATTTTAGCGTCCGCTTTAGTCATACTACAATACTCGAGGAAAATATTTTGCCATCGACACATTTGTTAGAAGTTTATCTTCTGCAGAGAGATGAGGTATCAGCTTTTCCTCCGTAAAGTCTGTCTTCTGATAAGTGGATAATGCGGAGACACAGGGATTCTGCTCTTACCGTGACCTCCACAGAGAGCGACTTTCATATGAACACTCAATTCCTTCAATGGAGCTTTATGAACGAACAGGGAAAGTTTAATTCACAACCTAGATATTTTAAAAATTAGGCAGCACAAACCTTTTCTCAAAACGCAGCTGCTACTGTTGGGCTTTTACACACCGTGGAGATGATGGGCAAGCTGTCTTCTTCTTTTTTTTTTTTCTCCTTTATTAATTTATTCTTGTTACATCTCAATGGTTATCCCATCCCTTGTATCCTCCCATTCTTCCCTCCCTCCCATTTTCCCCTTATTCCCCTCCCCTATGACTGTTCCTGAGGGGGATTACCTCCCCCTGTATATGTTCATAGGGTATCAAGTCTCTTCTTGGTAACCTGCTGTTCTTCCTCTGAGTGCCACCACGTCTCCCTCTCCAGGGGACATGGTCAAGGGTGAGGCACCAGAGTATGTGAGAAAGTAATATCCCACTCTCCACTCTACTGTGGAGAGGTTTCTGTCCATTGGCTAGATCTGGGTAGGGGTTTAAGGTTTACCGCCTGTATTGTCCTTGGCTGGTGCCTTAGTTTGAGCGGGACCCCTGAGCCCAAATCTGCCTATCATAATGTTCTACTTGTAGGCTTCTAGGACCCAGACCTTCAAGGGCGAGCTAATACCGATACTCTTCAAGCTACTCCAAAAGATAGAAAGGGATGGAACATTACCAAATTCATTCTATGAGGCCATAGTCTCATTGATACCTAAACCTCACAAAGACTCAACAAAGAAAGAGAATTTCAGACCAATTTCTCTTATGAACATCGATGCAAAAATACTAAATAAAATACTTGCAAAATGAATACAAGAGCACATCAAAGATATCGTTCATCATGACCAAGTAGGCTTCATTCCAGGCATGCAGGGATGGTTTAATATACGGAAATCCATCAATGTAATCCACCATATAAACAAACTGAAAATAAAAAACCACATGATCATCTCTTTAGATGCAGAGAAAGCATTTGATAAAATCCAACACCCATTCATGTTTAAAGTTTTAGAGAGATCGGGAATACAAGGCACTTTCCTCAACATAATAAAGGCTATATATAGGAAGCCAAGTTGTCTTCTTTATCGTGGTATATTCACGATCTAAAAGAGAATATTTGGATTAGCTTGGACATTGTGCAAGTTGTCTCCCTTGGGTATCGATAACTTAGCTCCTTCTTTTTCCTGCCACTCTTGTTCTCACGTTAAACTTTATATGTGACGTTCTGTAGGAAGGTCTGAAGTTTAAGAGACACTTGGACTTGACCATGGAGTAATCCATGCCATCTCTCCAACTTTTTGTTGTAAACAGAAAAGAGAGCATTTAAATGATGCTTTTATTAAGGATTTATTTATATTTATATTTTGTAACTAATAAAAGTATTTTATTTTTTATTAATTTATTCTTGTTATATCTCAATGGTTATCCCATCCCTTGTATCCTCCCATTCTTCCCTCCCTCCCATTTTCCCCTTATTCCCCCTGTATATGCTCATAGGGTATCAAGTCTCTTCTTGAAGGATTTATTTTTAACTATGTATAGATGTGCATCTGGGTATAGTAATTAGCAGGAGTGAGTGCTGATGGTACTGATATGTATTTAGTTTAGGAGGGATCAGATCTCCTCCAGATGATCTCACAGGAAGTTGTGAGCCACCAGACACAGGTGCTGGGAACAAATCAGGTTCTTAGCAAGAGCAGTATAGGCTACTGTCAACTGAGTCAACTCTCCAGCTCCAGAAAATATTTTACTTAGATATTGATAAAAAATTTGCAATAAGCTCTTCATTTTAATGGATATTGAAATTGTAACTTTTCTAGAAAAGTCATAAATACCTGATTATTTATGAAACCCAGGAAAAAGCAAATAAGACATCTGTTTTGTGATAGTTCAGACAAATAGCCTTTACGTTTCTGTGTTATTCTCCCTAGGGATGAAAGTAGCATGCTGGTTGAAAGAAATTAGGTATACGCAAAAAACAAAAATCAAAAAAGTGTGAGAAAGGAAAGAAAGCTACTCAAGAGCTCACCATTAAGAAGAAATGAGGTACTAGATTTAATTTTTTTATAATGGGAAGAGTTGGGAGAAGGAAAAGTGTGATTAGGAGGTATTGTAAAAATATATGTTTTTTCAATTAAAATAAAAAATATTAAATGCTTCTGTTTAAGACTATGCATGGACACATATGTGTGATTTATGTGTTTGGTTGTGGAGCATTGGACCATGCAAATACACCATAATTTAAATTCCATGTGTGTGTGTGTGTTTCTTTCACTTTTAGTACACTCTATATATTAAAATGAACATTTTTCTTTTTAAATGACCAGGAACCATTTACAAACTAATTCGTTTGGTATACTTACATATTTATTTTTATTTTTTATTTTTTTGGAGGTAGAATTTAAGTACTTTAAAAATATGTTTTATTAATTTATTCACATTAGATCTCAATAGTTTTCCCATTCCTTGTATCCTTCCATTCTTCTCACCCTCCCATTTTCCTCTTACTCCCCTCCCCTATGACTGTGACTGAGGGGGACCTCCTCCCCCTGTATATGCTCATAGGGTATCAAGTCTCTTCTTGGTAGCCTGCTATCCTTCCTCTGAGTTCCACCAGGCCTCCCCATGCAGGGGACATGGTCAAATATGGGGCACCAGAGTTTGTGTGAAAGTCATACCCCACTCTCCACTCGACTGTGGAGAATGTCCTGTCCATTGGCTAGATCTGGGTAGGGGTTTAAAGTTTACTGGACATATTGTCCTTGGATGGTGCCATAGTTTGAGCAGAACCACTGGGCCCAGATCTGCCCATCATAATGTTCTTGTAGGTTTCTAGGACCCTCTGGTGAGTCAGTTAACCCAGAAGGTATACTTATATATTTAAAAGACAGATATTAAAATACTATTACTTTTTTGTTACCAAAGGTTCTCGACAATATTTTCTTATGTAAGAGTTTCCATCATTCATATCACTAAACTTATATCTTAAGTCCAAATCTCTTTCTTTAAATATTTGTGTAATAGAGTATAGATTTCCAGTCCTTTTATCAAATGATACGTCTTGAAATTTTCATTTTTGTCTCGATTTCTATTTTCCAAGACTGTACTATGGAGCTAGCAGGCCTTGAGCTACACAGGATTTCTTCTCATGGACCAAGATTTTTTTTTATCCTCTGTATATCTGATGCTGACATGTGATTCATTAATGCCTCCTTGGGGATGTGGAGGTAAATGCATGACTGCATATTTACGTGCTAAAAAATGCCTCAGCTTTAGTAGAAGCAACACTGGATAAAATGGAATAAAATAGAGTATGAGTTTTTCAAGGGCAGAGTAGGCAATGAAAGCAGATTTTATTCAGTAACTAACAACAGAAGGACAACAGATCACTATTCCACTCTGATGGGCTATTGAGAGGCACAGGAGGAGCCTGAAACTGGGAAAGGGTGAGATACAGATGGGGAGCATCACAAAGGGTAAAATCAATGTTATTTTCCTCACACTATATAGGCTTTATATTTTATTTTCACTCTCAGTTTGCAACTATCTAAATTCAGGATTTATCTATCCACCAAAGTTGAATATAGACATTTCTGTGTTGTAGTAGATATATTTATGTGAACAGGAGAGAGGAGATATTCATGATTGTAATTTCTTTGGTCAAGAATCCTCTAAGGAGGAGAGGTCACAGGTTCCTGTCTTCAGAACTTTTTTTGGACAACCAGCAACTTTTCCTGCAATGCTGGGCATACACAGGGCCTCCTAATGATGGGCTAGGCTGTAACATGGTTTTATGCTGCAAGAAGCAATATGATAGTTTGGTTGTCTCTCAAATTAGAGGTTTGGCTAGAGTCACTTAATGCTGAATATGGAACTTTTGAGTGTGCCCCGAGTGCATACATTTGACTTTCCCTACCCTTCACACAAGCACCTTGACATCATCCAATGCTATGTGTCCAGTTGCATCCTCTTCAGTGACTTTATGTTGTTACAATTTTTCATCTCTAATTGGATATGCCAAGAGGGATAAAAAGCGCAGATGGAGGTGTAACACAAGTAATAGGTCATGACACGCTTCAGGTAGCTTTGAAAATCAGCTCCCTAGAAGCAACGATAGGACACCTGTTGTTACTGCTGCCATTTCCTCAGTCAAAAACATTCGCATGTGAAGAATTGTCAGGCATAGGGATTGGATATAAAATATTGTCCCATTGTGTAGCAAAACCTTCAGGAACCTTCTATTACACTCATGCCCTAGTTACAGCGTGATTCTATGACTTGCCACTAATCAGCATTTGTGTTAAGTGTATAATCTTTACATAACCATGTATGATTAAACCATGACACTAGTTAAGTTTCAACATGCATTATTCAACAGATAGAACTGACATTATTATGTACTTCATCAAATAGCAGCCAAGCAAAGCAGCATTTAGAGAAAAAACAATATGTTGGAAAGAATTCATTGTGTTTTGGGCATGGGTATTTTACATGGTTTTCACATCATTAAAACCAAGCAGAGGTTATTATATTCCTTTTGCAATGAAGATATAAAGGACAAGGACAGCATAATAACATACAAGCAAACATAATAACAGTTTTATCATTAAAATTCAAGCTTCTGTATTTTAAAGTGTGATTCTTCCCTCCCATGTTCCAGAATTTATGAATATCTTGTAATTTATTTATTTTTTTTTATTTTTCTTTATTTTTATTAATTTATTCTTGTTACATCTCAATGGTTATCCCATCCCTTGTATCCTCCCATTCTTCCCTCCCTCCCATTTTCCCCTTATTCCCCTCCCCTATGACTGTGCCTGAGGGGGATTACCTCCCCCTCTATATGATCATAGGGTATCAAGTCTCTTCTTGGTAACCTGCTTTCCTTCCTCTGAGTGCCACCAGGTCTCCCCCTCCAGGGAACATGGTCAAATGTGAGGCACCAGAGTACATGAGAAAGTCATATCCTACTCTCCACTCAACTGTGGAGAATGCTCTGACCATTGGCTAGATCTGGGTAGGGGTTTAAAGTTTACCGCCTGTATTGTCCTTGGCTGGTGCCTTAGTTTGAGCAGGACCCCTGGGCCTAAATCTGCCTATCATAATGTTCTACTTGTAGGTTTCTAGGACCCTCTGGATCCTTCTACTTTGCTATTCTCCCATGCTACTCTCATCTAGAGTCCCATTAGGATGTCCTCCCCTCTGTCCGAGTTTCCTGGTAAGTGAAGGCTTTCGTGGGACATGCCCCTTGGGCTAGTATGCAGATATAAGTGAGTAAATACCATTTGAGTCTTTCTGCTTCTAGGTTAACTCACTCATTATGATCATTTCTAGCTCAGTCCCTGAGATTCCATCTTACACCCATCAGAATGGCTAAGATCAAAATTCAAGTGACACCACATGCTGGTGAGGATGTGGGGAGAGAGGAACACTCCTTCATTGCTGGTGGGAATGCAAACTAGTACAGCCACTTTGGAAATCTATCTGGTGCTATCTCAGAAAAATGGGAATAGGGCTTCCTCAAGACCCAGCTATTCCACTCCTTGGGATATACCCAGAAGATGCTCCAGCACAGAACAAGAAAATTTGCTCAACCATGTTCATAGCAGCCTTATTCATAATAGCCAGAACATGGAAACAGCCTAAGTGTCCATCAGTAGAAGAATGGATAAAGAAACTGTGGTACATATACACTATGGAATACTACTCAGCTATTAAAAACAAGGAATTCCCGTAATTTCTTATTCTGTAACTTCTCATTGATTTATATATGTAGACCCTAATAACCAAAAAATTGCTATAACAGTATCAAGTATCCATACACACACACACATACAGAGAGAACACTAAATATGAGTTACATATATAATATAGTATATTATATAAAATAGCTTTGTTATGCTTTAAAGAGAAGAATTTTTCAAGTGTCCGAAATGCTGTATATACAGCATCCTCTTCTAATGAGAAGGTAATCAACTGAATTTTCATCCTACAAATTGACTTTTTACCATCCATCTCTTTAAGCATTGGATGGCATTAATCATTTCTTCATTACCTTCCAGCACTTTTAGCCAAGGAGTGCAAAGTCATGGAGTCTGTTAGATGAAATAATTCTGTGCCTTAAATTACTCATCATTTCCCGAAGCTTACAGGAGAAATCATCACACTGCTTCCTGCTCAGCTATTTTGTTGACAAAATCCTCCAGCAGCAGTAATTGTCTTGATAGTCATATATTATATTCGTCTCAGGTAGAAAGACGTGTCTCTCATCCTTTCATTAGAAGAGCATCAAGAATAGGCTCATTTGCAGACAATTTTCTTTTCTCTCTCCAACGATGTTTCTAAAATGGAGCAAGATCTTGATTCAGTGGTGAACATTTACTTTGTTGAAAATCCATATTGGGCATGATTGCACCTTGGTTTACATGTAATACTGAATTCAAAACTAACTTAGCAGCTGCCTCATTTAGAGAGAAGTAATTCACTGTGCTTTCATGGTTCAAATTTTAACGGTGTATCTTATTTGCCAGGATAAAAGCCTGAATTTAGGCTTTCTTATTGAAAAGACGTTAAGACTATTGAAACTTTTTGTAAGTGAAGTATGGTTAGGTTAAAGGTTAAAAACAAAAGATCTTCTTCACTCTAAAAATTAAATAACTAATCACATGTTAGTTGCTTTTCAAAATAAGAATTGATAATGTTATTCTTCTTATTCTCTTATTTGTAAGTGATTTAAGAATGGTTTGAAAAGAGTAGACCACATAAAGTTGTTTTGTTTGCATTGCACATGTTTTAAGATGCATCTCTCTTTTGAAAGAGATATATGTTCTGTGCAATATGAACAAAATTCAATAGTTTATTATAATTGATGATGGCATCATCAGACTCAGAGTACACACACCTCTTTGCCTTTTTCTAATACTTACAAACAAAGCACCCCTGGTGTCATCAACCAGCTGTTCCAATGAAGCCATGATATGCAGTGGCACTTTCAGGCTGAAAAATGCCCCTACTGACACAGCTGTAATGGTTGCTCTCATTTCTAAAACAATATTCTTCTAGAAGTGTAACGTCCTTTATCTGGGTTCACCTATGAGGACACAGGGTAAATCTCATTCTGCATTTGTAACTATTTTTTGCATGTTTTTATTTATTTATTTTATTACTTGAGAACAATATAATTACTTCATTTCACCCTCCTTTTACTCCTATATACCACTTACACTATGTCTTGCTTTTTTTTTAAATCAAATTCCTGGCCTCTTTTATCAGTAATTATTATTAAATATATGCATACATATACATACCAATTGTTAAATAAATTAATACATTCCTCTCTGATTGGATAATGTTACCTGTATATTATTTTTTCAGAGCTGACAAGTTAGTATTGGATAGCTAGCTAATTGGTATGTTCTTTTTGGGGGAAGAATCTTTCTTCCACTCTCAGTATTGCCTATAGTTCTCTGTGAAGGGTGGAGGCTTTCCCACCAGTACATGTTGTAGAGCCCAGTCACAATGGATACATGTACAAAACAACTCTAACACCCAAAGATAAGGGAAGATGTCAAAGTCAGACAGTAGAGCTTGCCTTGAGATTGTGAAACCTTAGAATGTCAGAGGCTACACAGTCTTGATTCAATATAAAATTAAATATAACAAAAGTGGAATGAGATTGAGAAATAAAGCCATCTCCTAGAAGTTTTGTAATATCCATCCTTGTTTTTCCTTTTCTCCCAAAATCATTTGGTCCATTTTGTACCTTTTCCTATGAAGGGGGACTCAAAAGCCATTTCTAAGAAAACGAGTTTCTATTTTCTTTCCAGTAATTGAATTCTGAAACTCTAATTAGGTGTACAGAATGTTCTCTCCCAAAACACTGAAAATAATGCTTTCTTCCCTTACTCCTCATAAATGTGTCTATCTTATGTAATTCATAATGGTCCACGGGACTCTGAGAATCTTAAAAATTATTGGTGCAAGAACTCCTCTTGCTAGGTAATTTCTAAAAAAACAAACAAAAAGAGTCTCTGAAAGTAAACCGGCCACCAAAGGATTCTGAGATGCAAATGGGAGCTGCACCAAGAGTAGAGAAAATAAAAATTAAAACAGAAAAAAGGAAAAGAAATGGCCATGTGGTTTGAAGCTCTGTTTTCTTATTATTACTGTTCTTTTAGGATGTAATTCTTCCCAGAATTATGAGTTGTTTTCCTTTTCTTTCAATATTTCTCATCTCCTAGAATAAAAATGAAGATAAATAAGAAAGAAAAGTAATGCATGCATCACAACCAGCAATATTCTCTAGGGGAAGGAGAGCTACCATGGTCTGGAAACTAAGGAAGTCTTTTGAGTCTTCCAGGATCTTGTTGAGCAAATCCCAGAAACTGAATGCTTGTAGTAGAAGCAGTATAGGCAAAAGGATCAGCAGTGGCCATGAAAATCCTCACATGTTCACGGCTTTTTCTATTTTTTTCCCCACCAAAATAGATGCAGTAAAAGTTTGTATGTCAAAAGAATAGACACATTAACATTTCACATTACTATCCTGAGCAGAATGTCATGGGATGCTGAGAAGCATAAATGTGGAGGTGACAGAATATGGAGCAAATGTAGGTCTTTGTGACGGTAAGTGCTCTTGTACTCTGCCCTGAGCAAATCAACTGTGAGACCAATCATAAGAAGATAAAAGTTTAGAAGACTAAGACACATTTATATCTCTACCGAGTCCCAAGTGATGGTTCACATTGGATATACCATAATTACTAGGCAAAGGGTTCTAAAACCAAAATGGTGAAAATGTGATCAAGAATTAGCAACATAATCAAAAACCATGTTAGTGTATTAATATTGTTACTGGGAATTTCACGCATTTATATAATGAAGTTTAGTATTTTTGTTTGTTTTGTTTTGTTTTGTTTGCACCATACCCGTCCTTGACCCCTTTGCTGTCCTCTTGGCCATCTTTTTTCCCCACAAGTCCTGTTCATACTTTTACGTCTTTGTGTGAGTATGTGTTTTATATGGGTGTTTTTTTTGGCTGTGTGCATGTTGTGTGTATATTGTTTGTATGTACATGCACATGTTGGTTATTGATTAAGCACTTATTCACGGCCCAAATGGCATCCCAACAACCTACACAGAAGTCAAATGTAGTGGCAAGCAACTCTAGTCAGAGCAATTTACCATGGGATGAGACTCCGGGACAGAAGAACCATCTAAAAGCATGCAGCCCAGCTAGCCAAGAAAATGCAGGGGCAAGAAGACACATACCACCTCATAAAAGGGTGAGGTTAGCCTTTACCCTATATAGCCCTATCTCCTGATTTCCTCAGAATGCTGAAGCAAGATGCCCTATAACATCCAGAGAAACAATGAGGCATGCACAAGCTGATGCCTTTTAACTCAAATAAATACAATGTGCTCTCACAGGATGAGCAGTCCCACGCTAGGCCTTTATGGTAAGTTAATGAACATTTAAACTTAAACAGAAATCTGCCTATTAGTATTCATTACAGAATTTTCCTGGTCACCAAAGTTTGGGAGAAAATGTTCTTGTTTGAATTACTATATAATCTATTGTGATGCAATGAAATATAACCCGGTATTAAAAAAAAAAAAAGCCAAAGTGTTGATACCCACAACAACACGAGTGACTTTTAAATGCAATATGCCAAGTATAGAAGGCAATTTTCAATCTGTTGTATTATCTGATGGCAATTATATTACATTATGAAAAACTGGAAATTACAGTGGTGGAGAATACAACATTGTTGCCTGAAGCTTGGAGTTGGAGAACTGATGGCTGTTGAGGAGAACAACACATATAAGGAACCTTGGAAGAGTCTGTATCCTGTACTTTTGTTATACAAAATTGAATTCACACAATCATATACCAAACTGAAGCAATATAATAGTGATTTCTGTTATATTCAAATTGAGAGTTACATTAATAAGTTAACCATATGTAAATGTATGAATACATGCATACATACAAACATATGTGAAGAGGATAAATTGGTAGATAGCTAGATGATAAGAAACTGAATTTAACAGAAATCTTAAAGTTTTTTTATATGATCATTAGTGATTCAATTATTCAAATACGGATTCATTTGCTATCTTTGTTTCAACGCAGAAACATTTTCTGCCTTAGCTTTTTACTATAGGTTGAATTAGTTTAAGCATTCCCTTCCTCCATCTATCTTCATGATAAGTGTGATTGGACAAAGTTTCCTTAAGACCACGGAATCAAAATTCCAATAATAAACACAGTATTGTTACTAAGTTAGACAAGATTTTATCAGTGAATCAAAATGGACAAAAATAAAAAGATTTGTTATCTATCGCTCGAATCTGAGTGCTTCTTTAAGATGTGCAGGTGTAAACCTTGGTTGGTTGTTGTGGTTAGAATTGACTTGGTCCTGAGGATGGCCTATTCTAAGGAAGGAAGCACCATTCAAATCTCATAAGACTTAGAAGATGAAGTCTGCTTGAAGCTATTAGGCTACTGGGTGTTTGATTTAAAGAACAATTTGTCCCTGAGTGTTCAACAGCTACTGTACCCAGGTCTACATCAGCAGGTGTCTACTGTGATGGAGACACATGTCAATGGTCTGCAACCTCTGAATTCCAGCAAAATAAACATTTCCTTCTTTTAAGATGTCCCACTTTGTTTGTTTGTTTGAGACAGGTTTTTTTTTTCTGTGTAGCCCTGGCTGTCCACAAACTCATGGATATCTGCCTGGCTCTGCCTCCTGCAAGGGCTAGGATTAAAGCCCTGCATCACAGCACCCTGACTTGAACTCTGGTGCTCCCTGTTGGAGGGAGAGCCTGGTGGCACTCAGAAGAAGTGGCAGCAGGGTATCCAGATGAGACCTGATAGGTTATGGTCATATGGTGGGGGGAGGAGGTCCCCTTCTATCAGAGATCTAGGGGAAGGGAAGAGGAATACAGAGGGATGAAGAGGGGAAACAAGAAAATACAAGTGTGGGGATAACAATCAAGATGTAATCAGGACAAAAACCTTAAAAAAAAAAAAGATATTCCTCTAACAGACTTAGTGGCATGAACCTTTAATGCCAGTACTTGAGGAGTCAGAGTCAGGCAGATCTCTGTGAGTTCGAGGACAGGATGGTCTACAAAGAGAGTCTATGACAGCCAAGGAAAGAAGGAAGGAAGGAAAGAAGGAAGGAAGAAAAGAAAGGAAAAGAAGAAAAAAAAGGAAAATAAGAAAAGATATTACTCTTAAGTATTTTCCATAGCAACAATGGTCTAACTGTTGGGTTACAATTTCTTCTGAGATTGAAATATTACATCCTTTAAGAAACTCTTTCAGTAAAAAGGTAAACAGCTCAAACAGCTTCAGTAAGACCCTGAAACTGGCCAGATTCACTAGGCTCCTTTGTGACAGAATAAGCAATAAAGCTAAGAGTCCCATTCAGAGAGAAGGAAACTGAGCTGCAACGTTGTCTTTTAGATCACATCCACTCACCGGAAGAAGCAGAAACCGCTGAGCTGTCTGGAAGAGGTTTATGCCAGCTATGCAGTTGGAAAGGTCACTCTGCAGCCGTTTGATCTGTCTTCAGGCTGTGCAATACAGTCCAGGTTCTGAGGCATGTGAACTGTCACTCATGCTGTAGAAGGCTTCGGTGATTCACCTTTGAGTCATTTCTCTTCCTCCTGGTAGGTCCTCATCTATATTCCTGTAATTAACCTAAATAAAACTCATTGGTGTACCAAGTTGGACAATGGGAGGCAGATGTACTTTGGGCTTCCTATCTGGAGTGAGTAGACAAGTCATGTGTTGTATCAAATTGGGAAAGGTTTTGTGACACAACATTAATACAAGAGATGGGATAACCATTGAGATGTAACAAGAATAAATTAATAAAAAATTTAAAAAAACCCTCTCTTCTACTTTTCTTTCTTTCAGCCTGACTGCAATGATAGAAACTTCCCTTGTTTAATGCAGCAGCTCCTGGCTTTGAAAAGCCCTACATGTTGAAACACAAAGCACCTCAGGTAAATATAAGACAGATATTTTTTTTAGCAGAATGTTTTCCTTTATTGTGTCAAATAATTTCAGTTACTTGTAAAAAAAACAGTGATAAGGTATTTTTATTTGGGTATATTATTTGAGATATGGGAAGCATCTGTTTAGAGGAACACAATGCTAGATTCTACG
The DNA here is from genome assembly GCF_964271855.1 of Acomys minous. Classification (NCBI taxonomy): domain Eukaryota; kingdom Metazoa; phylum Chordata; class Mammalia; order Rodentia; family Muridae; genus Acomys; species Acomys minous. The sequence continues at coordinate 26,738,862 of NC_140496.1, forward strand.
GTCAAGCCACTTTAAAATTATTCATGTGCACGTATATTCATGTACCTTAAATGTTCTCAGTTCACAGTGTTAAAAACTGAGGGACTAATAAAAATGATTTTTTTTTCTAGTGGGGCAGGGTGGCACATGCCTTTAATTACAGCAGTTGGGAAGCAGAGGAAGGAGGATTTCTGTGTGTTTGAGGCCAGGCTGGTCTATAGAGTGATTCCAGGACAGCCAGGGCTGTTACACAGAGAAACACTATCTCAAATAACAAAAACAAAACAAAACAAAAGAAGAAGAAAAAGGAGGAGGAGGAAGAAGAGAATAGTAATAATAATAATAATAATGAGGAGAAGGAGGAGGAGGAGGAGGAGGAGGAGGAGGAGAAGAAGAAGAAGAAGAAGAAGAAGAAGAAGAAGAAGAAGAAGAAGAAGAAGAAGAAGAAGAAGAAGAAGAAGGTGGTGGTTTTGTTGAAGTTTTAGCATAGTATTGTGAACTATGATTTAAGCTTCCAAGAAAGCTGAAGAGCAGGAAAATTACAATTTGTGGAATGTATTGGCAACACAGAAAAACATTATTTCACAGCAAAGTAACAAATCAAATCAAAATCAACAAGGAAGTTTCACCATCTTTGGGCAGACACAATTTAAGCAAATTTCTTTAGACTTTGAAATGTTTATACTGATAAAAGATCCAGTATAGTTCAAGACACAAAATATCTATAGGTGAAAATTTGCCTTTATAACTAATGAATAGAAATTCATGTTAAGGACAAGAATTACAAAATACAAAATATTTTAAAATCAATACAACAGTTGTACTTTTCTTTACAGGTGGATGCATAGACCCAGTTAGTTTAAAGTAATGGTGAAGCTGTTCACTAAACCTCTTTTTTCAGCTTATTTTCCATGTCACAATTTTACCCCAGTGAGAAATAACAGTTGAATACACTGGGAACAAATTCATCTTGTTCACAGTTCAACCAAGATACAAAACATCAACAAAATTAAGGGTGTAAGGTAAGTATTATCTTTAAAGCAAACTGAAAAAGTCATCGAACCTTTTTTTCTGAAAATCTATTCTTATAAGAAGTTACTGATATAATAATAGCTAGCTGAAACACGAATCTGCAAAAAAGTTATGTTTCTTTTGTAATTTCTATTAAAGCAATTGCCTGAATTCTCATATAAATTCCATAAATTTAAGAATGATTTGTCTGAAACACTTAATTTAAAGAAATAATTAAGCTTTTTACTATAGGCTAATCATGTAGATATAATGGCTTTTGTAGACGGGATGGTGTTAGACGTAGAGGAAAAAGTCATAACACATTTTTATTTTTTCACATATTAAAGTGTAAAAATATTGAACTCAGTGTGGAAAGATACCAATGACAAAACATACAATACAATTCATATATACGCATATACATGCATAGGTGTAGAATAACAGTGCTTCCTCTGGTTCTAAGAAAATAATAAATGCTGCATTATAGAAATAGTGCAAATAGTTTCACATATTTTTTCAAGATAATATCTATTTTAATTGGACCTAAGTTCTCAGTACAAAGAAAGGCGAGAGAATATTGGTGATGTCACTCAATAGTCAAACTTTCTTTACTTGTCATGAGTATTCATTTCTAAGGCAACAGTAGAGTATTGTCTAGCAAAAACAGTATGTCGAAAGAAACAATAAATTTCAAAACAAGAGTTAGTAAGTGGGGCTTCCATGCTCCTTTCAGGCCTTTGAGAGGGGAAAAGAAATCAAGAAATGCATTTATCGATCACTGGCACTCAATTAAGTATCTTGCCTATTGGGAATCCCTATCCTCCTTTGAAAATGCCCATCCTCCCAGTCATTGCTTTTATTTACACAACTACACAAATTTTGTTCTCAATACAAAAAGTTGAGTTCATTTTCAGCATAGAAAGTCTTGTTAACTAGGCCTTTAGTTTTTTTCTCAAAAGGCTGTGATAAATAAACTTTATATATATGATGTATATGTAAGTATATACAGTGTATATGCTATATAGAGAGAGTATATGTTCATATACATATAGTGTATATATAGGTATATGCTGTATATTAATACACATAATATGCTATATTTATATTTATATATATATGTATAATATATATCATGTCCAATATATAATAATTTGCATGTCAGTTTGGTGTCCTTTCTTCAGTATGTTACTTGGCTACAACAATACACCTAATTATCTAAAAAATAAGAATACTATCACTAGTCTGAAAGATAAGTGTGGATTTACGTGTACTGTCTGTGGTAATTTTCTTGGAGAGCTAAAAATCTCAAAGTATATTCATTTCTATTTTTCTTTGGACATGTAAGCAGTCAGGTAAGAAAATATTCTCTGTGATTTCCTGAGACCTTCATTGAAGAAAATACATACCTAATATTCTTATATTTATCCTAGAAATATTTATTAAATATTCTTAACAGGTCATATAATGGATAAGTTATTAGAAGTAATAATTTTTTTATATTTCAATGAAGAAGTAGCATCGATTTGAGGGCTGTGGAGATGGCTCAGCAGGTAAAGATATTTTATATCAAGTCTGATCACTCATTTTGATACCCCAGTCCCATATGATGGAAGGAGATAACTGGCCCCTATAAGTTGTTCTTGGGCCTCCATACATAGGCTGTGTCACATGTCCTCACTCACACATGTATATGCAATCCACTGTGGACATATGCATATAAATAAAGAATAATGTATCTAATAATATGATATTAATGTATTTTCTAGAATAGTATGCTCACGGTTAGGTTTAGGATACATCTTCCTTCTGTGGTTTAACTATATAGGTACCAAGTATTTTTCCATCTACTTTGCTTATCCAGATAATTATAAATTAAAAGAATTTTGGCTGGGGGTTAAAATTGCAGTGTATGGAAAAATTCTCTCCTTATTTGAACCAGAATCAAACTATCATATTGGTTCTCAGGACTTAAGAGTTTTGTTAAGGGCAGTATTTCTAAGAGATATTTATCATTTTAACATCTGTGTTCATTTGGTTCACAAGGTACATCTGTGATGTCAATAATTGGTATGCATTGAATCTTCTTTGGTAATTTTTTAACTTTAAAATAATACATGGGATTAACTCCCTATGATTCTGTCTTACAGTGATGGAATATTTGATAACAAAGTTGGAACTCTTATTCCTGGGGCCGATTTATTTATGATCCAGCTGATTCCCACAGGAAGCAATCACATCCTCACAGTGATTCCAATCCTCCTGTCATCAACAGGGCTCTCCTGGTAGCCATACCAGTGCACTCTGAAACTACATAAGGTAGTCTGCTAGTAAATTATGTAGACATCTATATTTTTTCATTTTCTTTGGACAGTTAATTTATGTTCACTGCATATATAAATCTTTCACAGATGTAACTACTTTCAGCCCAAGGCTATATGGAATATTTATTATACCAGTTAAGGCCTGTTTGTCTTTCCTTCTGGCATCAGAGCTGAGCTGGCAGGTTAATAATTGTTGCTGACCAGTCAGCCTGCAAGAGGCTAGTTTCTGCCATAAGGTACATGAAGCAGCAAGGCCATTCCAGCATATGGGTGTTCCAGGAGACAGGAGAAACATGTCTCCTCTAAAATGTCAAGAAACGGCGTCAAGGAAGACAAAACTGTTTCTAACAGGCACTCAGAGGAGAAAGTTGTCAAATATGATGGATACTCAGCTATCATTATAGCATAGGACGCAATGTGTCTGGCAAAACAGAAGATGCGAGAGACAAACAGTGCAGAATGAAAATAAAGTCAATAGATGCTGGTCCTCCTAGTGAGTTCAGGACTATGTTAAATGTCATACTTATTAGGAAGAGTGTACGTCAACAGGTTAATTTTGGTGTGCCTTAGACACACAGAGACAAGCACATGCCACCCATAGCTAGCTATGAAGTATCTGCACAGACATGGAAGTTTCGGAATGCCTGGAAAGTGAGACAAATCAATCACTTGACTCATAAGGAGCAAAAGTTGCCATGGGAACTGTCCCTTCAATTCTCTTAATAATAAGGACATGATCCTTGACATAGGTAGCGGCTAGAAATCTGCACTGAATTTTTTTATTGCCTCCCTAGACCTTACTTCATGAAATCTTTACTCTGGAAACACTCAGTTTACATATGTTAATCAGTGCACTGCTAGGGGCTTTTACTGAAAAAGAATTGCAGTCCTATGTCTTCAGTCAACTGAATTAGAATTAGGAACCTAATTTAAGCAGACCCAGTCTAAAACATTTCATCAGTAATTTGGAATCTGGAGCAGAGGTTATTATTATTATTTTTCTTTCAGTTCACCTGACTTAGTGTCTAGCAGGTAAAACTGGAACAATGTGTGAGGATACTACAAATATCATGATACAAAGAGACATTCTAACATTAAGGAATTTGTCCCCCCATTGGGCAGCAGAGGACAATGAAGAAGGTTCCTAAAGCACAGAGATATTTGATTTAGGTTTACTATTTGGGGAAATGTAATGGATTCTGGTAACACATTTTATTCTTTATATTACTTAACAGGAAGACTGCCATTTCTGAGAGGATGTCTTGCTTAATTTAAAAAGGAGGGAGATAATAGAGAATGATGATAAATCTTATCAAATTGCCAAGAACACTTTAAACATTTCTTACTGTCTTACCAGATAAATTGCAACCTATGCAGTTTAAATCTCAGTTGAGGAGAAGAAATATTCATTTTAAATACATTTTATTGTGATGTCTAATTCAGGATTGGAGGTTAAATAAAAGATTCCTTAAAAGGTTTATACTATTAGAACTAAGACTCTCCAGCCAGGACTCCCAAGATGGCGGTTGCCAGTGTGTACTGTGTCTGAGTGGCAGAAAACCAGAGACTATTGTTATGGTCAGTAACTTGAAATCTGACCCCTAAACACTGACATGGTGTTTTCCAGGTTGGAGAGAACATCCTGTGAGAGCTGGGGATCACAGAGTCAAGGCTCTCCACAGCTGTCTTCCTTATCCATGAGTCACACAAGATCCCCTAGAGCCTAGTGATGTGCCAATACAGATCACAGGCCTCCAGACCCAGGGATGCTCTGTTCCAGCAGGCAACCCTCAGATTCCTCCTGCCTCCCCGAGGGCAGCAGTTGAATGCGGCGTCTAGGATTCACACAAAGTCCTGGTCTCATGCAGTGGAGTGCTAGGATCACAGTACCTACCTGGCCCCTTACTACTGCATAGCTAAAGCTGATTCCAGAAAGCCGGGGCATATTTGCTGCCCTGATGACTCCCTAATCCCAAAGCTACTCTCAATCTCGCTGAGCTACATTTCCCACCTGGGACACAGCCAGCAGGGAGATGAGCTGTAGGCTGGAAACAACCCCCATTATCCAGCATCCTGAGGAGGCCGGTGGGGGTCCTGACCAACTTTCAGCTTAGAACCCTTTCCTTGCTATCTCCAGACCTGCATGTCTCACCTGGGACAAGGCTAGTAAGAAGTGAACAGTGTGAGTAGGTTGGCTCTGACCCACATCATAAAGAAATAGAATACATCCTTTAAAGAATTACAGGAAAATACACGCAAATGGGAGAAATGAATAAAACTCTTGTAAGAACTAAAAAGGGAAATAGAAGCAATAAAGAAAACACAATTTAAGGCATTCCCGGATATGAAAAACCTAGGCAACAGAGCAAAAACTGTAGATACAAATATCTCCCACTGAGTACAGGAGATGGAGGAGAGAATCTCAATTGTAGAAGATAAAGTGTTAAAACGAAAAATTCCCTGACACAAAACGCCCACGAAAGTTGACAGAAGTAGTGGCTGAAGAGAAGGGACAAAGTAGGAGATGAAACACAGAGAGATGCGAGGGTGGAGATCAGACCTGTGGGGAATTAGGGGGAGAGGACAAAAGGCCTGTAGAGGAAAGAGAAACTGTGGGAGGGGCCATCTCTGTGACAAGCTGGGGAATTAAGTCAGGGGAGGCTTCCTGGTGGGCTATGAGAGGGACTCCAGCAGAGACTCTTAGTAGCACGGGTCATAGAGACTGAAGAGGATATCCTCTCACTAGACAATTCTCCTAGTGTGTGTGTGTGGGGGGGGGGCACCAACTCACCCACAAATCTTTGATGCAAAACTTATCCTGCCTACAAAATGTGCATGTATAAAGATAGAGCAGACATAGCAGAGAATGAAGGAAGTTCCAACCAACGCCTTGCCCAACCCAAGGCCCACCCCTCGGCAGAGAACCAACCCTTGATACTGTTAATGATATACTGCTATGCTTGCTCTGAGAGGGTCTACCCCACAGAGCCTCAAAATAGATGCTGAAACTCACAGCCAAACATTGGGCAAGGTATAGGAAGCCTTGAGGTTAAGTGAGGGGAAGGAGAAAAGGACCTGGAAGTGATAGGAGCTTCACAAAAAGATCAAGAGAGGCAACTATAGGGCCCAGTGGGGCCTGCTGAGACTGAAGCACTGACCAAGGACCTTACATAGACTGGATGTAGGCCCCTTACAAATATATAGTTGATGGGCAGCTCTGGCTTCATGTGGGTCCTCTAGTAAGGGGAGCAGGAACTCTCTCTGATGTGGACTCTCTTGCCAGCTTTTCAACTATTTCCCCCTGGTGGGACTGCTTTGCCAGGCCAAAGGGGAAGAGGACATGCTCGGCCCTTGAAGGACTTGATGAACTGGGATGGGTGGGAATGGGGGTGCCTATTTTCTGAAGCGTAGGGGAGGGGGATGAGGGAGAGAGAGGGAGGGTAGGATTGGGAGGTGAGGTGGGATGGACCAGGATGTAAAGTGAATAAACAAATTAATTAATTTTTAAAGGAAAGGGATCTCATACCCCTAAGAGCAAATGGTACACATCATCAAAACCATAGTTGTGGATTCATGTAAAATACTTTCAAACAATTATTGTGCAAATTGTATAGCTATAGACACATTTATGCGCATATAATTTTCTAATTACTCCCTCTATCAAGAAAGAGAGAACAAGTGGAGAGTCTTTGTATCTTGTGGAATCTATACATTTTAATACCTAATGGATTGATTAATTTAATAAGCCATTTGCATGCTTTCAACTATTTGTCTGGATGTTTAATATGGCAAAGTGACAATGGGCATGCAGCATCTGTGGGAAAAGGCATATGAGTGTTTAGCTGATGGGACTCCACCTGGCAAGGCCCATGGAAAACCTTTCCCACCTGGAAAGGACCTGTGGTGAATTTTGGTCGCCTCTGTGCTTATTAGCTAGATCTCCTGTGCTACTAGCTCTCTTGGCTTTCGCTATGCTATTTATACTCACAGCAATATTTCGTCTAATTTTCTTTATTACCAGCAAGACTGGAATCATGTGGGCTGAAAGCCCCATTGATAATTCTATATTTTTCTCAAAATTCTTTTGAGAGGTTAAACCTTCCTCCCTCTACCTCTACCAGTCCTCCAGATGTGACCGTTAATCCTGGGTACTTTAGGACGCAAAATCATGTCCCTAGAGAAAGCTTGTGGCAGTGGTGGAGAGCAATAGATGGTACTTGCATAACTATTCCGAGGAAGCCCTGTCTTATCAACAAGACTGAAGAGGTGGGGATGCTGTATCTGATCAACAGAAACTTACAAAAAAAATTGTCCTTAGAAAGATGATGCCAGAAATTGTTGGGTGTATGTCAGCAAAGGCTGCTTGGTACCATGAGTATGTCTCTGCAAATAGTATTATGGGAAAGAAGTGCTAATTGATGACTACACTTATAGCCAGAAATGGTTAATCCACCTCTCACATTGCATAACTGTGTAACCACATTTGCTGCCAGCTGGAGATATGCTCATGTCCACGGGACATGCCTGGCTAGACATTTATTTTTGGCTTGCTGAAATTGTGCTTCGTAGTGCATAATACGGTTGAGGGTGATTGACAGAGTGGGAGTGGGGATAGAGGAAGGGAAACGATTGGGGGCTTTTGTAATGACGGAGCTTATGTAGTGCTTCAATAATATCACTGTTCAGGCAAGCAGGCTTCTGATTGTATAAATAAAGACAACTCCAGTTATTTGGGGGCTTTTGGCTGAATGTCAACAAGTGGTCAATGTCTTCACTTTCACAGACAATGCACCTCTGTCCTCAAGTTTCAGTACCCTGCTGCTAGCGCTGGCTGCAAAGCTAGATTTATACATAGAAATGTTTGCCTTTAAAGTGTCCTATCAGAGATTTTCAGTTTTTTTTTTATTCAGTTAGTTATTCAGTATATTAGCTTTTTGCTGGATGTTAAGAGGGGAAAAATCTATTTTCATCTCATAAGCATGTATTTAGAGGGGCCTGCTATGAGAGAATATGGTATGAAGAAGCTATAGCCCTTGTCACAAACAGGTATACCCACCACTGTAAATGGAGGCTGTCAGAATATTCTGGAAAAACATAGTACTTAGGAAGGGTAGACTCTTTGGAAGGCATTTTCTTGTTGGTACTAAAGCATAATGAAGATTTTGGATGATTTCAGGATGTTGATTGGTGGCCCTCTTTTACAGTTATTTCAGAGAAGACGCTCTTTGCATACATTAGTTTGCCAGAGCTTTAAAAATAAGCATCAGTAGATGGGAGACTTAACTAACAGAAATACATTGTTTTGCAGTTATGAGGTTAAGGATATGAAGATCACAGAATCTACACAGTTTGGACTGTTCTGAAGGCTCTATCCATGCCTCCCTTTGGCAATTTGTTTACAGTAATTGGTGCAGAATGTCACCACACCCTGTTCCTTCATCCAAGGGCATTCTCCACAACTGTGTGTCCCTATGTCTAGGTTTTGCTTTCAATGTTAGAGCAGAACTTAATACCTAACCTTAACTAAAGTAATTCTTTGTTGCTTCTCAGTTCACTTTCTGGGTAGTAGGGGCCCAGAACTTCAGTATAGGAGTGAGAGAGACAAGGACATCATCTGAGTCATGTAGGAACACTTTTCTGGATATGTACTTTTCCTCGCTCCTGGAAATTGGATCTCACACTTGAGGTTTCTTCATGTGCTTTCAGAAACATCCCATATTCACGCCATGCCTATCCCTCTCTGCCTAGTCCCTTCTTTTGCTTCCTCTGTTTGCTGCTGCCCCTGACTTGTTTCTCCATCCTTGTCTCCAGATGATACACCTTAGAGAGATGTCCTGTGGTGGAGCAGCTTCTGCAGGACCATTTATGCTCAGGAGAATGGTTTGTGAAATACACCACTTCCACCTGTTTCAGATGATTAAATTTCCCTTATATTTTGACCAGATCGCAAATCCAGCTTTATTTTCAGGCATTTGCTAAATTGTTCTGCTCATATCTTTTGTCAAAGAATAAACCAATCAGTAAGTTTTACTGGAGAGAGAATCTGTCTCATAAATTTCTTTTACAAACACCATAAACAGTGAGCCTGGGTAAGAACCAACTTCAATTCATTATTTTTTTTTATTAGATGGTACTTTTTTTCCAAGATATTTAATCCTCTTTTGTGGCTGACTTCTACATTCAATACAGAAAGGCTTTGAGTGCTGATTCGGCACAGAGCCAATTAAGATCTCCAGTATTTGTTTTCTTTACACATCATTAAAATTGAAACATTGAAACTGAAAGACTTGATTGTGTCATTATTCTCAGCAGTCTTAAACTACAAACACTTGTTCAATAAATCAGGGCCAAAAGGCACTGTGCTATGGTAAGAAGAGCGCTGAAACCTGTTTTGCCAAGAGTAAAACACTGTCATAGATTAAAAAAAAACAAAAACAAAAACAAAACCCTTCTTTTCTTCTTCAATATCTACCTTGAGAGTTGGATAACAGTTTGAGCTTTGTAGAATTCAGTGAGACACAGAGATTAATAGTGCACATTTGTGCTTGGAATTTTGATCATTTCATTGATCCCAAAGTCATTTCCACTTCCCACTTGTGTCCTTAACAACCCTCCAGTAAGCTCAGTCACAGATATTTTATGCTCAGGTTAGTAGTCAACAAACTGCTGCATTCATTCTTAAGATTTGATGTGCTTTTAGGATTATTGTTTTAAACACAAGGGTTATTTAGAAAAAGGAAAAAATTGTCTTCACAGCCATATACGATAATTAGGAATCCATTAGTTAAGTAGACCTATTACTGCCTAAGTGAAGCAAACATTTTTCATTTTTATAACTCCATAGAAAATTTAATAGGCATTTTATCTGCTTCAATTCTTAGGAGGAAAATGTCCTTAATCTTCACTACCTCATAGAAGACGGCACAGTTTATTCTGGTCATCTGAATTGTCAAATTGATTCATCTCAAATCCCATTTGTAAATTCCTTAAATGTTAAAAATTGAATGTGCACCTATAAAATCTTTCCATGGATTTAGAAACTAAAATAAATGTTACCCAACCAGCCTTGAACTCAGGTGAAAAGCTTGGCTCAACATGCCTCTTCTCATAATGGATTTATTCTAACGCTCTTGTGCAAATAAAGGAGCACCGATCCTAACATAAGCTAAGAAGTGAGTAAGGCTCAGCCTGTTGCAATTGTCAAACTTCACTCAGGCGTATGCTGCTCTGACGCTGGGTAGCAGTTTTCTCCGATACTGAAACATTCCATATTGAAAAGAAACTTCTTAGAAGGGGTAGTAGAGGCTTTGTGCTGTGTTCCCAGTTTCCAGCTTTCGTGAGCTGTCATGCATGCTCTAATGGGCTTTTCTTGGTGGAGCTATCTTGAGTCATTGCATCATCTCTGCTCTCCGAAGTAACCCCTCAACCACAGCCCTGTACGTAACCCAAATCAACATTGTTTCATCACGGTAGACTTTGAGGATAGCCACAGTTTGGCCTGTTCTGAGTCCCCTGTCGCGGTTGAGGAGATGTGTGTGTCATACAACTAGATAAGGCAAAAATCTAACTAACCTTCTGGGCCCACGCTCAGGAGGAATAGAGGACTAGTTCAGGAAGTTGCTTTGTGAAGGGGCTCAACTGGCCTCCTGGATGTGGGGTCCGCTTGGACAGAGCAGGCAGCTTTTCTCAAAAGGACAGTGTTCATGCCGGGCGATGGTGGCACACGCCTTTAATCCCAGCACATGGGAGGCAGAGGCAGGTGGAGCTCTGTGAGTTCGAGGCCAGCCTGGTCTAGGACAGCCAAGGCTACACAGAGAAACCCTGTCTAAAAAAAAAAACCAAACAAACAAATGAACAAAAAAACAGTGTTTGCATTGCCAGGGAGAAGCTGCGGTGGTGGACAACCCCCTCTTTGTTGCAGTGTGTTCTGCACCATGCGTCACATGCTAGAATCAACCGTGTATACCTGTGGGGAGGAACTCAGTGGGTGTCTGGTAGTGGGAATCCACAGCTGGGGAGTTTCCTTAACGAATTTTAGAGTTTATGTAAGTTTTCTAACTGTGGCCCTGATGGTAGGTTATTTTGTTCAAGTTTCCAAGACTGATGTTGGGCTGGGAGCTGTGTGTCCTCGTGTGCTGTTCCCACATATATAAAGTGCATGAGTTCAGAAAACAAAATGATGTGTTCACATGGAATTAATTTGTTCTGAATCGTCTGAAGTAGAAGGTGGCTTGGATCTAGACCCTCTTTCTTATTAAAAAAGGAAAAGAAAACCCATGTACAGAATCATGAAACCGTTTGAGTCATCTTTGAAAAATATTTCCATTGTTATTTGGTTTGGGAACTGATAAGGCAAGACAGAACTATCTTACTTACTCTGAACTGGCCTCTTCAGACGACTGAGTCTTGACAGTCAGCCTCCTTCTTGGCCTGTGCATGTGTTGGTTAAAGGCAGCAGAATCTTGAAGAGTGGGTACAATGAAAATAATGTTAGATACTAGACAATAACAGGCGAAAAGCTTGGCTCAACATGCCTCTTCATCACTTCAAGGCCTAAACTTCTAAAAGTTACATTTTAATTTATAAATTTAGGGGGAGACACAAATATTCAAAACCTATAACTTTACTACATGCTTCCCCAATTTATATGCTTCTTACATATAGAAAACATTCATTCCATCCTACTATTCTCAAATCTTAATTCATCCTAGGATCAATTTTAAAGTCTAATTTCAAATTTTAATGTAGTGTAAATGAACTGTAGAGGAAGCAGTATTCAATTCACCTTAGCACTGAGTCCCTGAAATCAGTTCAATTCCATTGTTTCTAATGTACAGTGACAAGATGGGCAGAGGAGAGTGTTTTAATTAGGGTTTACTATGACCAAAAGGGACATGAGGAGGAAAGGGTTAATTTGGCTTATACTTCTCCATCACTGTTCATCATCAAAAGATGTCAGGACAGGAACTCAAACAGAGGCAGGAGCTGATGTGGAGGTCATGGAGGGGTCCTGCTTACTGGTCTGCTCCTCGTGACTTGTTTACTTGCTTTCTTCTAGAGCCCAGGGCCAGAAGCCCATGGGGGGTCCCACCCACTCTAATCTGCCCCACTCCCCCACACATACCAAGGAATAATATAGAAGTTGCCTCACAGGCTTGCCTACATCCCCGTCTTGTGGGAGCCATTTTCTCAATTAAGGCTCCCTCCTTTCATATCACTATAACTTGTGTTAAGTATACGAACGCGCACGCGCGAGCACACACACACACACACACACACACACACACACACACACACACACACACATCACACAACCAGCCAGCACCAGTAGTCATTATCATTCTCAAAGTGAGAGATGAGAAGGAAGTAACAGGTTCCAAACAAGTGTGAAATTCACAATATAACCAACATTTAATCTTAAAGGGTGAAAAGACATCTTTAATGCCATGTCCTATATTCTGAGCACACTAAGACAAGGACTGATTCCCCAAGTCTCTGAGAAGTTGCTCCTAAAATTTGCTGGTTGTGGTCTTCCTTAATTGTCACATGGTAGTGTCATATACATGTAGCTTTCTTGTGTTTTTGTTTTTGTTGTTGTTGTTGTTGTTTGTTTTTGTTTGATTCGGGGTTTCTTTGTGTAGTCTTGACTGTCCTAGAACTTACTTTGTAGACCAGGCTGGCCTCAAACCCACAGAGCTCCTCTTGCCACTGCCTCACAAGTGCTGAGATTTCAGGTGCATGTCATCATTGTCTAGTTTGCATGTAGCTTTCTTGAACTGTCTTTGCTAGCTCCGGTTTGCCTTGACACCATCACCTTCCACCAGGGATTGCAGCAGTGAGAACTTTTTGGTGGCATAATAATAATGGGCCCCTTTGTTTGGGCCACATACAAGAAGATGATGCCTGGCTTCCAGCCTTTGAGTCTAGTTGCAAGTTGTCCTTACATGCATGGACCCTAGACACTTCAGGCTTCAGGAGATGGCCATGCACAGAAAACAGGAAGGCTTCCAGACAGGCCTCATGGTTCCCACCAGGCTCACTAGATATAAAACTCAGGCTACTAAAGGATGATGTGCCTTCTTACATTTCATTGCAACTAATTTGGTTCATATTTGTTTAAAATTCATCTTAAATTATAAAACAACAGAAAACTGAGTAAGACTAAAGAAACTTCACTTTTTGCATATGATGGGAGTTAGGCTATTTTTTTTTCCTATCTTTTTAAAGTCATGTCAAAGAAGCAGTGCCAGACTGTATTAGCCTCCATGTTTAATGATGCCCAGTGAGGCTATAACTTGATATACTGAGTATATACTGAGCACAGATCAACTGAAATTCAAAACAACACATAGCATGAAGAATTAAATAGCGATGTTTGGAAACAAAGGATTTTTGCTTATATTTTTAAGGGTTTGGAAAAAATCCCCCTGGGTGAATTTACCTGTAGACACTTTGAGAAACACATTATAATTCCTTAAAGTCAGATTCTAAACTTAGGAATAAATCTTGAAGATATTGCAGGCTCTTAAATGGTGACAGGCAAACAATATTCAAATAAAGAAATCAGTTTTGAATGCAGTATTACAAACAACAAATTTAGCTGTTTAGAAAAAAAATCTATAAATACTTAAGCATGAAAGATGTCTTGTTACTGAAAATGCAATGCTATACAAGAATTTACCTGTTTCAGAGCTTAACTTCATTTTAGCAGCTGTTGCATAGCCTGAGAGGGATGCAATCATCTCAATTATTTCATTTCTCAGCAAGGCCCCAAATGCTTGGCTGTAAACGTAGGTATATTTCCCCAAAAAGTATATTATTCCTGTTTGAACTACACATAATAAATTAAGGAACATGTCATTTGAGACTGTGTTAAGTGTAATAAGTGCATATGTTGCTTTTATATTCACAATAGTATACTAGTAATTCACTCATTCAGGTGTTCCATAAATTTTTGATTATCTAGTCTCTTCTATCCTAGGATGAACAATACGATTTGAAAGATAAAGACAGGCTCTTCCTTCAGGGAGTTTGCAGAGGATTAAGTTTGTCAGTTATTGACATATAATTTGTAACATATTGAAACAGAGACAAACAAAATGATAATATCACAGGCGGTTCTAATATTTATAATGCAATTGTCATATCAATAGCAATCTGTTTTACAATTTGCTGCTCTGGTTCCATGTACGTCAGCCAATGTTTTAGATGTTCATGTCATCACTGACTTATTGGAAATTGAATTACTAATGAAAAGCACTCCTTATAAATGAAAAAGTTTGAACAATGAAAGTTCATTACATTTTACAAATTTTAGCCTGGTTTTATGTACAAATATTAGAAAGAGTGTTGTAGTTAAACTGGCTCACACAGTATACTTAAACTGGGTCACAGGAAGAAGTCAAAGTCGACCTCTTTGTAAATAATGGGTGCTGTGATGCCACCAATTGTTAAGTCTGTACCAGGGGCATGCATGAAGCAAAAAGCAGAGTGATTTTAAAAACAGCTTGGGTACAAGCAAAAAGGGAAGAATGAGATTCTAGAGACAAAGAAATTCAGAAAACTGCAGGAGAGGAGCTGTGAATTTGCTACGGTATCAGTAAAATATATTAAATTCTGAAAGAAAGGGGCCAGGGAAAGAGTATCCAGTCTCTCCCTACTCTACTCTGATAAATAAAGCACCTTCAGCATTCTTGATTAGAAAATATTTATTTACTTCTTATAGTAAAAATAAGAATTCATCTCTTTCTTATTTTCCAGTTAATTTCTATAGGTTTTTATTTTTCTTGTTTTTTTTTACATATATATTTTTTCCTTTCTTATTTAATTAATTTATTCAGATTACATCTCCATTGTTATCCCCTCACTTGTATCATCCCATTCCTCCCACCTCCCTTTTTCACTCTATTTCCCTCCCCTAAGTCTGTGAAAGGAGGCAATCTCTCCCCCTCCAACTATATGGTCACAGCCTATCAAGTCACATTTTGGTAGCCTGCTTATTTTTTCTCTGTGTGCCACCAGGCCTCACCACCAAGGGGAAGTGGTCAAATATGGGGTGCCAGAGTTCACGTCAGAGTCAGTACCCATTCTCCACACAACTGTGGAGAATGTCCTGCCCATTCACTAGATCAAAATAGGAGTTCAGTGTTTATTGCATGTATTGTCCTTGGTTGGTGCAGTAGTTTGAGTCTGAGTCTGAGATCTGAGTGGTTGTGTCCCTGAAAATCTCAGTTTTCAAACTGGCACCACCCAGTGTGTTGATATAAAGTGCTGTGTCCTGTAGTCAGTGGTTGGGACGTGAACTTGGGCTCATCAGCCAGGGTATTGCATTCATAAACTGCTCTAAATGAGCTTCGCTGTTCCTTGTGCTATGTGAGGGCAGATAAATGGACACGTAGGCACAAAAACTTCCAGTTAAGTTTAGTTGCAATGTTTTTTAAACACTTTAACCAAGGCTTACATTAAACTTAGATACCTCCTTCTACACCCTTTCCCAGTCACCAGGGCCAAGATTACTAGAGGTGGCCACCATATATGCTTCTTCTGGAAATGAAAACTTAGACATCCCCATCTCCAGAACTGTGGACAATGAACATGTGTTGCTTCTAAGCTCCCCGGTCAAGGTTATTTTGTTTTAATACACTGCTGGAGGTAAGAAAGATACATTTTACAAATACTGATGAGTTCAGAGTTCAGAGTCCAGATCACTTTCCGCTGGTGGGGAAGCCTTGGGAAGCCACAGAGAAAGAAGATACAGGCAGTCTAGATGAGACTTACTAGGTTGAGGCCAGATGTTAGGGGAGGAGGGCTCCCCTTACTGAGGGCTACAGGAAGGAGAGACAGGATATGAGGGAGGGAGGGTGGAATCAGAAGGTGACAAGGGAGGAGGCCACAATCAGGATGTAAAGTAAACAAATTAAAAAAAAAAAAAGAAAAAGAAATGAATAGAAAACTGTAGAAGAGTACAATTGGCAATGTGACAAAATAAACAGGCTATATGAACTTCAGAGATTCTCATGGCACAACCACTGTGGACTGTTCAGTGTGGGGCTATTTTATGGCTATTGATAATCTCACTGAAAGTAGTAGAACTAAGGCCAACTTCCAAATGAATAAATAAAATATCTCCTTAAGAATCCTCCTTCTTCAAGCACTTACGTTTGAGGAGGTAGGAGAAAGTAGCGGCCTCTGGTGAGAGATGATTAACATGAAGTCTGAGACTATATTATTTCAAGTTAGAATCAAATGCAATATATACGTATACACCCTTTAGGAAAATGAAGACTGGAATATTTCATTGTAAATTATGTCAATGAGTACTGAGGCTAAATAATTTTCCAGAAAGACAGGAAGATTGGTTAGTAATGAATTAAATGAAAATGTAGGTGGAGGAATGAAAGCCTGCACTACAGTGACCTACGAATAAGGTTGGGACAAAGAACACTGCTGAACAGTTGTTATGAACCAAGAAGTTTGCTTGTAAATTGAATAGTAATTTCTCTAATTTACTCTTCTCACCAAGACTCTGTGGCAACTATTAAAGTATCTAATCAATAATTAAAAATAATGACTCTGTGAATAAGTTAGCACCGCTGAGAAGTGTGTAAGGAACATAGCTCTCTTAGTCTACATTTCTCTCTCCTGTTCTCTAGGCTGTCCAGTGGGGCATTTCTGTGTATCAGAATAATTAAATTCTTAAGGATGCACTCAAACTGTCATGAATAGAGCAGCAAACTTCATTTTCTTATGTGGTTTAAACTAAGCAGAAAGCTTATTTTATCAGAGTACAGAATGTCCCCAACTGTCACAATAACATACACTTTCCTCGCATGAGCCTTAATTACAATATAACATGTTATTGATTGAGTAATCTTCATTTTATATTCTCTGCCCTTACTCCATCTTGTTCTTATTGCTGTAATGCTGCTTGAATAGTTTCCAGATTGGACCCGAAAGCATTCTTTGCAAGAAGCTATGGCTATACCCTCCATCTTAACATTCCTTCCCTTATGGAAATGCAGATTCTCTTCTTGTGCAGCAAACTAATTAAAGTCCCTTCCCCAAAACAATATACCAATGGCACATAAATATTTAATGGCCTGGTTTAGCATTTTTATTAGGTTCTATGATACATCAAACTATATCCTGTTTAAGAGCTGAATTTAAATGATATACTGCTTTCAAAAACCCCATCACACATGATATATTTTACCAATAAAATTTAAAGAAAACATTTAGGCTGTAGTGAAAAATAACTATTATTCTTCACTTATACTATGTCCTGAGCTTGGGAATTCACCAATAACTCTTTATACTTTTATTAGTTTGAACTGGTAATGAATGAGGCATGCAGGACAAAACACTAGCCACAGGATATCCTATTATATAATATGTCCATTTCTGCCCCTTGCCTACAATGCTCGATATTTTTATATTATCTCATTGAAAATTCAATCTTCTGTTTCTCAATTAGAACTAACTATTGACGTTTCCACTGTTTACTTCCTTCTATATTATTTTTCTACCTGTCATTTTCTCTGCTTCCTTGAGACTTACTGAGTTTTAGACTTATTTTTACTTTTTCCACTGACTCCCTACGACATAACCTCTGGATGAACACATGACCAACAATGTCCGAAAAGCACCATAAGCATCTAGTCCTTCCTCATCTTGGTTTCATTACATTGTTCCTCTTTGAAACAGTTAGACTTTCCTTTGATACTTCAATGGTTACTGCTTGCTTTTTGACTTTCCGAACTCCTGCAAAGGCAGTGTGCCTCCACATGACCCAGGGTCAGCTTCCAGCAATAGCAGTGGGAGAAGCTTCTTGAAACAAGGCTCTTGTCGCCATTACGGGAATTCATTGCTGAATGCAGAGAAATGAATCCTGGTGAAGCAGTTCTGTGGGTGGAAACTTTGTAAACATAGTGCCACAGACCATTTTTGTATTAGTTTTTCAAGTGAGATTATATTTATTATAGTACTGGTATGGTTTAGATCTTAAGTGAACCCCCAAATGTCCATGTGCTAAAAGGCAGGTGCGTCCTGTGACAATATTGCTAGGGGATGGGATCTTTATCAGGTGGGATCTCATAGCAGGAACAAGGTCATTGAATGGGTGATCTTAAAAAGCATATCAAGACTTTGGCTACTCCCTCTCTCTTTAGCTGCCTGGTGTCATGAGGTGTACATGTCATATAATTCCTGACTATATAGTATGTTATAACCAGTTCCAAATGGCCATAAGCTGGAGACTCTGAAATCATGAGAAACATAACCTTTCGTCATTAAAAGATAATTGTAAGAGATGATCTTGGTGGATCAATTGAAACCTGACTAATAAAGCGTTTGAGTTTCTGATGTGTGAGATCATGCAGGTACCCCCCAAAAAGAAAAAAAACCTTCATGGCACCTTTCCTAGTGCCCTTGTGCAAATTGGTTGCTTTTTAGTAGTGTTACTCTGCAGTACAAATACATGCTTTCCTTTTCTGGATAAATTACAGAAATTTTGTTGCCTCCTTTTTATCCTGATACCATATACTTTACTTAAAGTGCCCACTAATACTCAGACATCTGCCTTAATGTTCTTTTTCCTCTTCCAGATAAACTAGTCTGTCACCTTTAACTTTACCATACCAAAAGGTCTCAAAGAGTACACATAAGACATTAATTGCTTTCCATCTCTCTTTTAATGGTATAGGTCTTATGAGTAACTCTCATTAGATCACCTATTTGAAAATTCTTCTTATTATTTGAGAATTCCATACATTTTATGATGAGTGATATATATATATATGTATAAGTATATATGTGTGTATGTGTTAATTTTTGAGACTATGATATAGTTAAAACATCTTTTCCTTCAGTTTCTTTCCCGTAAACACTTCCTAAAACTACACACCATGATATCTTTCAAATTTATTTATTTTTAAAAAATGTTATTATATGTGTATATTTCTAACTGTAACCTTCTCAGTCTGTATAAGGGTACTTGTATGTTAGTTTTTGGGGCTGACCATTTACCATTTTGTTGTAAACAACTTCCCTGGGGAAGACCACCTCTTCTGCTCCTAGCTTTCTTTCTTCATTTGTCTATAGTTCTTTGTATATATAGCAGAGGCCTCATGGACTTTTCTCTGTTCACTTAGGTATGTTTACTAAGGCTGTCCTTGTCCAGATCATGTTTGGGTGGTCTAGCTGGTGACATTTTTTTTTTGGATATATCTTCTGACATTATAAGAAGACACAATCCCACACCAATCCCACGGATCCTCTTGCTCTTACAATCCTCCCACCCCCTTTACACTATGTTTCCTGAGCCTGGATGGATGCAGGAGTATTTTTTATAGATGTATCCATGGACACTGGGCTCCATAATGCTCAATTTTGATTGACTGTGATTTTATCTAGTGGTTCCTGTTACAAAGAGAATTTTTATTGGCGAGTGGTGGAAACTACAGTTACCTAGAGATATAAGGGCAAATCTTTATAGATTGTTGTTAGGAATTATACCAATTTAGTAAATAGTGGTTTTTGATTCCCCTCCAATAACCATGACTTCACTAGCACTAAGTAGTTATACAGGATTTCAGGACCAGGCATGGCTTTTGTCTTACTGAAAAGGTGCAGTCCAATTAGAGAGCTGTGGGTTACTGACAAGGTACCTACCCGTTCATGCGCCCTTACACGTGTTCTGCCATGCTGGTTGTTGATGTGGTTCATCGATGTCATAGCTGGTTAGATCTATTGGTTGTCTCACTTCTTATGGAAGTGACTGGTACCTTCTGGAATTACGAAATTCATCCTCAAAGAGGAGACATTCATGCCAATTCCAGATCCGTGGTTACTGTAACTTTTATCCTGCCCCTTTTTCATTTCCCTCCTTCTGCTGACAACGTATTAATGATTAAGTGCCACGATTATTTTGAGAGCGTCTATTTGTGGGAAACATCTTGGTAAAGCGCTTAAGATTACTTCAGGATAGAGGTCATATCAAATAGAAATAGAGTGTGACGAGCTAAGTCACAAATGAGGGAATATGGTAAGCAAGACAGTCCTGCTGATTCTCAACAGGGTGGTTTTTAAAAAAATTTATTATAATTTACTCAGATTACATCCTGATTCTTATCCCCTATCTTGTATTATCCTGTTTCCACTCTACCTGCTTCTTTAACTCTGTTCCCCTTCCCTAGACCTATGACAGAAGGGGACCTCCTCCCCCTTCTGATGGCCATAGCCTATCAGGTCTCATCTGGATAGCCTGCTTCCCCTTGCTCTGTGTCATCAGGCCTCCCCATCCAGGGGACATCATCAAATTGGGGGCACCAGAGTTCGAGTCAGAGGGAGTTCTCTCTCTCCCAACAGCCATGGACAAGGAGCTGTCCATTGGCCAGATCTGGCCTAAGGTTACTGCACATGGTGCATTTTTCACATTCCATCTGGACAGATGAAGGCACGTAGGAAGATGATTCTACGACTTTTGTGAAAGATATTATTTTTGTTTGCATGATACTTTATGGGAGGAAAAAGAACCGATAAGGGAAAAAAAAAGATAAAGTTACTCTATTTCATACTACATTAGCATCCATTGTGGCAAAAGATGCTGGCTATTCCTGCTGTTTACTGATTCTTACAGGAAAGCATAAGTTGCTCAGAGATAATTATCAGGGTCACGGTGGAATTTGAGATATCAAAAGTCAAAAATATAGAAGGGGATTAAAATCTAATTTTATTTTAACCTGATATTATCTCAGCAATGACTTCATCATAATGTAAAACAGATAGAAGAGAATTCATTCTATTAACTTAGTGAGACTGAAGCTCTGGGTATCAATAAATAGACAGAACAATTGTACAGAGACAACCATTACCCCGGTCCCTAGATGCATCTGGAAAACTATTAAAAACCAAAGAGGAGGCTAATGAAACGATCTCCTGTGGTTACAGAAATTACACGCTTTCTTTTTTTTTTTTCTCTAGAATTTTTCTTTGTTACGTTTCTTCTGAAAGGCCTGGAAAAAGGCATATTTATTAAACTGCCTCTATTTCCTCAATGTGGCTTATTGATGAGATCCAATGATAAAAATACCACAAGAAACATGGAGTTACATTTTATATCATTATTTTACTTGTAGGCCTTGGAGCAAAGAACTTATACTCTAACCTCTTTAATGTAAATGCACATATGTGTGTGTGCGTGCATGCAATCACATACACACACACACACACACACACACACACACACACACACACACACTAACATGCTGATGAAAATAAAATAACTTAATAAAGAACTTTCTACTAATTTCTACAGGCATATAAATTTTATTTTCTAAACTGTAATATTTTATATTTATTTCACCAAAGAGTTCAAATAAATACAGGGTACTTGCACTAGCAAATAATAATAATAGAAAACTAAAATTGCCATATTTCTTTATTTTATTTAAAAATCTTAAAATATCACGGCAGAAGCATTAACAACTATCATGTTTAAAAATAAATGCTTCTGGTATAGTAAAATTTGGCTCAATTGAAGCACCTTTTTCCATCTGGTCCAGAGAAGCCTTATATAGATTTGGCAAGTGGTTCATCATCACAGTAGCTGCAGAGGAAACATCAATACAAATTTCTGTAGAGAATGGATTATCTGTCAGAAAATTCCATGTGCTAACTATTTTTCACTATAACAGTTTCAGAACTAATTAAATACTTAGGCTAATCAGATGCTGAGAAATTTTAAGTGATTTGTGAAAAATTCATTTATGAATCTCATGGCTTCCATTTCTTCATAGTCTGACTGAATATGAATTCTGTGCTTCTCCACGGAACCTAGAACGCACTTGTGAATCAACGTGTATGTGAACTCTTTTGCACACTTGAAAAAAACTTCCTACATCATTTACAAAAGTTAGTGGAAGCTACAAATAACAAGCTGGAAACAAATATGAGACCATGAAAGAGAGTGAGAAGTTTTCTCTTTATAAGAAATCTAGCCATGGTAAATTCAGAATGTGCACAAAACGAGAGGGTCAGAAAGGATCATCATGAACCTGAAAATGCCCATCACTATTACTAAATGCCCTGGGTCATGCTAGGTATACTGCATGAGCCAGGGGAAAGGAAATCAGGAATGTACTTGTATGTGATGTTAGAAAAGTCACTTTCCTTCCTGGAGCATTAGTTACTTTTAGCTCAGTAGAATTCCAGCCTCAAAGTGGGTCAGCAGTCCTCAATGTTAATTTATCAGCAGCTTTCTGAATCATGGCATTCTGCCCAGCACTACATGGGGTGTTTTGAGTGTCCATGTTCTGGCTCTATGGGTTGGTTTCTCTATGGGGAGAGAATTAATGGAATTCAAAGAATGACGATGACAGTGTGATTAACTATTCTATTGTTAGGTTTTATTATAGAACTGATTATGACCCATTAATTTACCAGTCACTTATCCATAGTGACTCTCTGGATAGGTAAATCTGCCTGGTAGCTATTAAGCAGTTCAAATTCATTCATTCATTCATCCATTCATTTGATTCATTCATTCATGTTCTCTCATTTTCTTTATCATGCTTCTTTTATTTTAAATATTTATTGTTATATGTCACCTATTCACACATTACAAAGTCTTTTCAATTTCATAATTTAGTGGCCAACCATTTGTTGACGTTGGCATTCAGAGATCAGACATCTAAAAATCTGAGCTCATTAAAAAGCCCCTCCTTTATCCATTCTTCTATTGAGGGACACTTAGGCTGTTTCCATGTTCTGACTATTATGAATAAGGCAGCTATGAACATGGTAGAGCATATGTCCCTGTTGTGTGCTGGAGCATCTTCTGGGTATATCCCAAGGAGTGGAATAGCTGGGTCTTGAGGAAGCTCTATTCCCATTTTTCTGAGATAGCGCCAGATTTCCAAAGTAGTTGTACTAGTTTGCATACCCACCAGCATTTACACTATGGAATGCTACGCAGCTATTAAAAACAAAGAATTTTTGAAATTTGTGGACAAATGGACTGAACTAGAAATGATCATAATGAGTGAGTTATCCCAGAAGCAGAAAGAGTCAAATGGTATATACTCACTTGTATCTGGACACTAGCCTAAAGGGCACGCCCCATGAAAGTCTTCACTTATCAGGAAAATGGGACAGAGAAGAGGACATTCTGTTGGATCTTTAGGAGAGAGAAGCATGGGAGAATGGGGAAATAGAAGCATCCAGAGGGTCCTAGAAACCTACAAGAAGCACATTATGAAGGCTGAATCTGGGACCAGGGGTGCTGCTCAAACTATGGCACCAGCCAAGAATATACGCGCAGTAAACATCAGACGCCGACCCAGATCTAGCCAATGGACAGGACATTCTCCACAGTTGAGCGGAGAGTGGGGTCTGACTTTCACAGGAACTCTGGTGCCCCAATTTGACCATGTGCCCTGAATGGGGAGGCCTGGTGGCACTCAGAGGAAGGATAGCAGGCTACCAAGAAGAGACTAGATATCCTATGAGCATATACAAATGTACATCTGGCAAGAGCCTTGATGATTGGCTCATCATAGCTTATAGTTTTACTCACTGTTTATTTATGTCTTTATATATCTTATAATATGTTAAAGTGTGAGAAAATCTACATTATATATAAAACCATTGTAGTAACTTTTATAATTATATATAATACATCATATAGCTATGTATAATAAATATAATACATATATAATCACTCTAATAACTTAAGATAATTTATATAAAATCATGCTACTAACTT